>NC_037308.1:3130663-4330663 GCF_001040885.1 Strongyloides ratti | reverse complement strand
AATTGGCACTAGTGATGTAGTTGTTGAAGGCAAGGTAGTACTAGCAGTTACATTAACAATTGTTTGATTTGTATCATTAACTGTTTCTAAAACTTTTGATGTGTTTATTTTTGTTTCATTAGTCAAAACACCAGTAATTATTTCAATTTTTGATACATTCAAATTTTCCTTTAAACTATTACCTAAAAATATATTGTGAAAATTTTTTTCTGATTTTGTAACATTATTTTGATTTTCTTTGATTTTAGTTGCACTTTTATTGGGTGACTTTTCAAAATCAACAACTTTAATTGCATCAGTAATTGTAAAATTACTTGATTTTGAAAGTGTATCATTTAAACTTTCATCTGCTTTTGTTGGAAATATAATTTCAGTATCATTAATAATTGTTTTATTACCACTTTTATCTATCATTTTACTTTTAAAATCTTTTGTATTTTCCAATTTTTCAATACTACTTATTGTTGTAATGTCAATTGTTTCCACTTCTTCCTTTAAAAAAGATTCTTTTAATGACTTTTTTTTAACTTCTGGTATATTAAAATTATTTTCAGGTTCATTTTTTAATTCAGTAATATTCTTCTTGCTTACAACATCAATACTTAAATTATTTTCCTTTTCTGTGGTACTTGAAATTTTTAAAGTTATATTAATTGACTCTTTAACATCATTATTTTTCTCTTCTTCTTTAAACTTTTTTTCTTCCTCCTGAGATTTATGCTCATTTATAGATAATACAGGTTTTTCAATCTTTTCAATAACATCACTGTCTATTTCAGCAGCTTTACTAAATTTGATAGTATCATTTATTTTTAATGTTTTAATTGATATATTTTCAGGTTTCTTTATCTGATCTTCTAAAAATGTACATTTATAAGTTATAAATATTAAAGGAAAAAAATAACTTGCCTAATGTATCAATTGAAAATAACATTTCGTGGTTATTGGTATTTGAAATAAACTCATCTTTTCTTCTTGAATCACTTATCTTACGATGTTGTTTATTTTTTCTTGATGTTTCAAATGGTATCTTTTTTGAAATTGATTTTGATTTTAATCTTAAAATTCTATTATATGTACTTTTTAATGTTATATTTTAAAAAATTACCCTTCTTTCGGTATCTATAAAAAAGTTTATTTATTAATTATAACTTAATTATTAAAACTTACCAAAGAATCAATTTCATTTTCAGATTCAATAATCTATAAATATAATAAATTGATAATTAAAAAAATAAAAATACTTACTTGTACAATACTTAAAATAATTAAATAATAAAATATATACATATAATTAAATATCATCTTATCAAATATATATATAAGATTAAAATAAAAATTATTTATAATTTTATACTTCTATAAAAAACTTTAAATAACATTTAATTTTATATATTTTTTTACTGGTAATTTATCAAAATTGAAGACTTAAAGATATTCGTTAATTACTTCTAATATAGAATAAATATTAGTTACTAAAGAGTATCTCTCCACCTATCAAAATATATGTTAGCACAATATTTTAATTATATTAAATGTAATATTTTATTAACAATTTTTAAAGTTTTGTCATAACAAATTTAAAATGTAGTTTAAATTTTATATATAAAAAAAAAGTAATTTTTAATGGTACTTTTTTTGATACTATATTTAAAATGGTAGTAACATTGTGTAACGAATACCTTTAAAATGTAATAAATGAAAAACTTTTGTTGTAGTAAATTAATAAGAAAAAAAAAAAGTTATCAATAGACAGGTTACAATGAATGGACATTACACTAAATTTTATCTTTTTACGGAATATCATATATAATTAAGATAACTTTTATATTGAATGTAAAATTTATTTTAATAACTATAATGTTAGTTTAAAAATTAATTAAATAAAGTATATAAACACAATTACATATTGTTTAATATATAATGATAAATTAATTAATTAAACAAAAAAAAAGTTTCTTTTTTTTAAAATATAATATATATATATATAATACTTTTTTTATTCCTATAATTTGTAAAAAAAAAAAAATAATTTTTTTCTTTATTTTGAAGGTATTATAAGGTATTTATAAACTGTATAACTATGTATAGATGCTGCCAAAACAACATGAAAATGCCATATAGCGTGAGCAAATGGTATTTTACCATCCATCTTAAAAAATATAACACCAGAAAAATATACCAACCCTCCGATAATCATATATTCTAATCCAGTTTGATCAGTCATTGAATTTAATGAAAATGCCGGTATCGTTGCAATAAAAATATATAAAATTGTTTCAAAAGTTTTATACCTATAAATAATAAAGGTTAAATAAATAAAAAAATGTAATATTTTTTTTTAATGTTAAATTAAAATATATATATATATGTTTATATGTTTATATTTAATTATAAATAATCATTTACCTTTCATGAAAAATTATTTGATAAGAACAACCAAATACTGCAAAAGTCCAAATTATCCATTTCATATGAGTTCCAATAAATGAATCACAATGCCTTAATACTAACCATGGTGTATAAGAAGATGCTATAAAAAAATATATAGCTACCCGATCAGTAATATGAAGATAATATCTTAATGTTGGTTTAAAAGGCCTAAATAATAATTCACTAAAATGATAACTTGAAGACATTGTAAAAAGAAGTAATGTAAAGAATGTATAAATACAACAAACTAAATATTGAATATTTGTATGACATTGTTGTATCATTTGTAACATTCCATAACCAAAAAATGGTATTGGAAATAAGTGTGAAATTAAATTTGCATAATGTTCATATACAGTTGGATTGTATGATGTTCCTGGTTTGGCTCTGGGATTCATATATATACTAAAAAAAATAAAAATTTTTTGTTTTTAATCAATATATGGATATAAAAAAATATTTGTTTAATTTTTTTGTTGTTACTTTTTTTTTTTTTATTTAAAATTACCTTTGAACTCCACAGCCAGAACACATTTTATTTTAATAAAATATATATTATAAAATAGAAATGTATATATATTAATTAATAGATGATTACAGCATTTGATTATAAATTAAAATTAAAATTTTGAAAAGTTATTGGTCAATAAAGCTAAATTTAAAAATAATACTACTATTATTTATTATTAAAAAATATTACTAAATATTTAGAGATAATATCACGATAGAATTTTAATTTAAACGAAATTTATAAATACATATAAAACAAAAGATTATCACTTTATAAATAATAGTTAAATATATAAAATAAAGATATACATATATATTAAATAGAATTAGGAATAGAAGAAATTGATGAAAGAGTGGTAGTAGTTGTCGAACCATTATCAAGTAGTCTTTTTATATTTTTATTCTTAGAGCATACACTTGTATTATCTTTTGATGCAATGTTATTATATTCTAAAAATGACCTTATTTTAAAATAAAAAATAAAAGAAGATTGATACTATCTAAGTTTCCCATATATAAAAATCTTTGAAAAAAAAAAGTATGTATTATATATATTATACATATCTCCTTACTTACCACTAATATTTTCATTGTCTGTACTGTCTAATTGTATTTCTTCTATTTTTAGTATATATTTTTCTCTATCTCTATTTAATGTTGTTGAAGAAAAATTTCGTTCTGATTCATAATTTTTATCATTAGGAGAATATCTTTTTTTCCTAGGGATATCATCTAAATTATATACATTATTTTTATTAACATTAGCTATAGAACCATCAATATTAACTTCATACACAATAAAATCATGATTATTATGAATATTTTTAAAATCAATTTGACCTGGTGAATGATTTTTAGAAATAGTAGATGAATCTTCACTACTTAAAATATTTGATGGTATATTAAATGATGATAAAGTATCTTGAGAATGTTTAGATGTTGATGATAATCCTTCCTCTGTTGTTGTTGTAATAATAGATGTTTGAAGAGCAACATTTTTTAATTCTTTTTCATTTAAATTGTCATTTTTGTTAAGTTTTAAAATGTCATTAGTCATTGAGGGTGAAAAAAATGTTTGGACACCAGTATCTATTTGTTGATTAGATATGACATTTCTTGGTTGTTTACAAATATTACCTATTTCCGTTATTAATGCTTTTAACATTTCATTTGAAGACTCTTGACTTGGCATTTTACGTAATATTTCATCTGCTACTTTACTTGCAAGATCATCTAACTTTAAATTATTCAATGTTGTATTGGTATTTGAAGATGTAGAATGATATGAGGATAATAATAATGATGAGGAACTAGAGTGTGAAGATGACAAAGAATTTAACTCATCTTTTTCAGATTCTTTATCTAATGTTAAATTATATTTTTTAACAATATTATTAAAATCAATATTTGAATCACGAAATTTTGAATCACATAATATTCTGGAGACAAATGCATTATCAATCATTTTAGAATTGAAAAAATCTTTTTCTTTTGCTATTAATTGCTAAAAAAATAAATTATATACACAATAAATATAAATTTAGATGTTTAATGAAATACACATATATATTTTATTTACACATATAAACTTGTAATATGGTTTTTTTTTTTTTTTTAATACTATTTATACTTACAATAAAATATTTTTCATAATCTAACAAAACATCCCTTATTGTATTACCAATAACATCACCTTTTTCCTCTTCTTTGACAAAATAAATTTTATTTTCTGTATTTTGGGTATCATTACATAACTCAGATATTTTTTTTGTTATTTCATTGATTATTACATCTTTTCTTATTGGTGTTAATGTACAACATAATTTATTTTTTTCACTCATTATTAAAAGATAAGAAATAATTTATCTTTATAATATTAAAATAGTAGTCTTTTGATTATAGATTAACAACTTTAAAAAGTTAGGAACTATAGAAAAAAGTAAACAAATAAAACAACAAAAGTTATATAGAATTTAATAGAGAAAAATTATTATTATTATTATTATTAATTGGTCATGAAGATATGGCGCAATCAATTTCGCTTTTTTTTTATACATATATATATTCCTCTATTTTATATAGTTATTATATACTACCACAAAATCACAATGAGTTTGCCAATTTCATTGGATATTACTACTTTTTAAATGTCTTTTTCTTTATTTAATAGAAAAACGCATTTATATATATATATATTCGCTACTTCCACATAAAGGTTCCTTGTATAATATAGAAGTAAGTGTCTGCATTCATTTTCTATATGTATAAAATGTTAGAGCTTGTTCGTAGCTGCTTTCGAGGTCTTCGCTACTTACTCCCCTCAATAGTTTTAATGATCTATCAATATAGATATATATATATATTTGTAGAATATATACTCATAACAACACTACCAACGAACACATACATAGGTCATCGTCGCATTAAATACTCTCTATCACTCTCTCTCTGGTATAGGGGTTCTTTTAGCATCTATATCAATTTTAACGTTAAAATAGGACACGTATAAAATAATTTTTCTTGGGATGATATGTATCTGTCTCTCTCTATATCACCATATACTCTTTCTCCATATTACCACAAAAAGTTGAAAAAATTTACAAGTCTAAATTTTTTACTTTACTCCTACTCTCCAGAGGTGTACTTCTCATGTACCAATTGTTTTTATCTTTTATTTTTTTAAAAATATTTACTGAGATAAATAATTATATTAAATAATATTTCATTTATTGATACAAAAACATTTACAAAAATATAGCTTTTTAATAATAAAAAAAAATGTCTTTAAAATTACATCGTTGGTATGTCAATAGAATCTTTAAACATTGACTACTACTATAAATATTAAAATTAGGAAGAAAAAAAAAAATTTTGTATGTTTTTTTTTTTAAAATAAAAATTCAACGTTGATTAAAAAAAATTATTATTCTTAGTTTGTACTTGTTTTTTTTTAACATCTATAAATAAATACTTTAATTTAAAAAAATAATTTTATTTTATTTTATTTTTAGTTATGACCGCCACTATTGCTTCATCTCCAATGTCGTCTGGTTGTCAGAATATTTCAATCAGGTATGTTGATCTTTTTTTTTACCTATCATATTTTTTTATGATACAATTTTTCTTTTTTTTTAATTTAATTATATATTTTATAATATATATATATATATATGTAACATTTATTTATAGAACATATTCTGATGAATGCCATATGAAGGATGTCAATGTCAATGAACTTAAACAGGAAGAGTTAAGTGAGGATGACATTCCTTGGAGTCAACGTGTTGTCAAGGAGGAACGAAAGGGTGAAAATAAAAAACCTAAAGAATCAAAGAAAAAAAGAAAGAAGGATTCTGATGAGGAGGATGAATATATTCCAGAGAAAAAAAATAAAAAGGAAAAGAAAGTTAAGGAAGAAGTTGTAACACCTGTAAAAGAAAAAAAATCTAAAAAAAAAGAGAAGACAGAGGTTAAAGATGAAAAAGAGACACCAAAAAAGAGAAGAAAAGTTAAACAAGAGGAGGAAGAAGAAGTTTGGAAATGGTGGCAGGAAGAAAAAAAACCTGAAGGAGTAAAATGGAATACTTTACATCATAATGGGCCTATGTTTGCTCCACCCTATGAAAGGCTTCCAGATAATGTTGTATTTAAGTATAATGGAAAAGTTATGAAATTGTCAGATGAAACTGAGGAAGTAGCAACATTTTATGCTCGTATGATTGGACATGAATACACTGAAAAAGAGGCGTTTAATACAAATTTTATGAATGATTGGCAATCTGTGATGACTGAAAAGGAGAAAAAAATTATTACAAATTTAGACAAATGTGATTTTTCTAGTATTACAAAGCATTTTCAAGAATTAACTGAAGCTCGTAAGGCTATGACAAAAGAAGAAAAACAAGTTATAAAAAATCAAAAAGAAGAAGAAGTTAAGAAGTATGGTTTTGCTTATATTGATGGTCATAAACAAAAAATTGGTAATTTTCGTATTGAACCACCAGGTTTATTCCGTGGACGTGGAGGTCATCCAAAGATGGGGAAGCTTAAAAGACGTGTAATGCCTGAAGATGTCATAATAAATTGTTCCAAAGATAAAATTCCTGATCCACCAGAAGGGCATAGATGGAAGGAGGTTAGACATGATAATACTGTAGCATGGTTAGTTTGTTGGAATGAAAATATTCTTGGTAATAATAAATATATTATGCTTAATCCATCCTCCAAACTAAAAGGTGAAAAAGATTATGAAAAATTTGAAACAGCTAGAAGATTAAAGACAAAAATTGATGAAATTAGAAAAGTTTATCGTGCTGATTGGAAATCCAAAGAAATGAGAATCAGACAAAGAGCCGTTGCATTGTATTTTATTGACAAATTAGCTCTTAGAGCTGGTAATGAAAAGGACGTTGATGAAGCAGCTGATACTGTTGGTTGTTGTTCTTTACGTTGTGAACATATCAAACTTCATGATGAATTAGATGGTAAACAATATGTTGTTGAATTTGACTTTCTTGGTAAAGATAGTATCAGATATTTCAATCAAGTTCCAGTTGAGAAAACTGTTTATAAAAATTTAAAAATTTTTATGGAAAATAAAGATCCAAGTGATGATCTTTTTGATAGACTTGACACTACAACACTTAATTCTCATCTTCAAACGTTGATGCCAGGATTGACAGTAAAAGTATTCCGTACATACAATGCTTCATTTACTCTTCAAGATCAACTTATGAAATTATCAAATAAAAAAGATACAATCCCAGATAAATTATTATCATATAATCGAGCAAACAGACAAGTCGCCATTTTGTGTAACCATCAACGTGCTGTTCCAAAAACTCATGAAAAAAGTATGGAAAATTTAGCAGCAAAGGTAAGTTTCTGAAGAGAAAAAAAATAATTTAATACATTATTTTATTTAGATAAAAGAAAAAAAATCAGAATTAAAAAAAGCCAAAACAGCTTTATCAGAAGCATCAGATAAAGAAAAGGAAAAATTAAAAAAAAAAGTTGAAAGAGTGAAAGAACAATTGAGGAAATTAAAAATCCAAAGAACGGATAAGGATGAAAATAAACAAATAGCACTTTCAACATCTAAATTAAATTACCTTGATCCTCGAATTACTGTTGCTTGGTGTAAAAAAATGGAAGTACCGATAGAAAAAGTTTTTAGCAGAACTCACCGTGAAAAGTTTCAGTGGGCCATAGATATGGCAGATGAAGATTATGAATTTTAATAGCGAAAAAAATAATTGAAAGATACACGTATACCAAAAATTTATCAGATATTACATTAAACAAAAATAATACATTATACATATTTCCTAAAAAAAAGCCTATATAATGTGGCCAAAAACCTTTTTTATGTGTATTTTTCATAGAAAAACACACAAATGTCTAATTGTGATGTATTATTTATATTACAAACAAATAACATTTTTTATATTTAATTATATATAATTATATATATATTATATTACAAATATTCATATTAATTTTATATCATTTTCGGATTTATTTAACATTTTTGTTTTAAAATCAATATTTTGTCTTTCTAAAATATTATTTAATAAAAGTTTATTACATAAACATTAACTCTCGTGATAAAGAGTAGTAACTGGTGTAACTTTGAGTGTGAAAATAAATGTGTCAAATTATACAAATCAACAATAATAGTGTTATTTTTATTTATATACTAAATTAATATTTTTTTCTTTAATGGTACATATGTAAAAATATGCTCATTGATTTACATTACCTGCATTTTCTGGGATGATTGAATAGATAAATGAAGTTATTAAATTTAGAGATGTGTTCCAAGCAGTAATTAAGATGTTTTCATTTCTTATCATTTCTTCAGGTTGTAAATCATTTCTTTGTCCTTCCTCATTTCTTTCACCTTCAAATACTTCTTCTTCATTATTATTTTCAGGTTGTAGAAGAGTATCCTAAAATAAAATAATATTAAATTATAGTTTTTTTTTTTCTAATAAATTTACTCTTTCATCTTCAGGAGCATTTTCTGTTCCTCCATTGTTAACACTCTCATTTGGTGGTTGCTGTTGTTGTTGTTGATTTACATTCAAATTTCTTTCATTTTCGTCATTATTATTATTAGCAACAACTTGTCCCCTATCTCTGTAAATTTTCAAAATCCACATAACAGTAATAATACCAATAACAATTGAAAGTCTGTCAAATGTTACATAATTCATCATCAATAATGTAAGAGCAGAAAATCGAAGAACAGATAACAAAATACCCATAAAACCAACGCGTAGTCCATTAAAATTTCTAACAATATCATTATATCTAACATTATTTCCTTGATTATTATTATTTCCATTGTCAAAACCTCCATTATTTACATTATTTGGTTGTTGAACATTTGTTTGAAATGAAATATTCATTGATGGAAATGATGGCATTGGTGAAGTTTCCCTTAATCCTAATTCTTGGCGCAAAGAATTGGCATAATAATGTTGGTATTGAATTAATTGTGTTAGATACGTCTGATAATAAATATGATATGGATTTGATGGATCGTAATTTGTAATTGTTGGACTAACAAAACCAGGTATATTTGGGATTCCCTCTGAAGATGATGGAGGTTCGTTATTGGAAGAGTTACTTTCCTCCGTATCATTACCACTTTGTGCCTGATCATCTCTCCTATTTTGTGATTCATTCTCTTCATTCTCCCGAACATTTCTATCTTCAGTTGTTTGTTTTTCTATTGGAACAACTAAATGAATAATTTTTGGTGTCTCTAAATCCAATGAATCATCATTGCCTTGTTCTGATAGTGATGATGAATTGTAATTTTCACTTAATTGTCGTTGATGGGACATTAATATATCTCTTAAAGTTTGTGAGTCATTTAAACATTTACCTAAAAAAATTAACTTTTGTTTTGTTGCTTCCTATATAATATATATAGAATAAAAAGAATAATAAAAGTGAATAAAAAAAAAGTTACCGGATTTGATGGGCAAGTTTCCTGTAAATGTTTTTTCATATCAAGAACAGTCCATTCCAATGAACATTTAACCTTGTGATCGTCAAAAGATTGGAAAGCTGAACGAATGGTAAATTCAACGATATCTGTATTTGATGAAGTTTCCGAATCCATTCTTCTAAATGATACGAAGTAGCAATTCTTTATATTAAATTAAAAAAAAAAAAAATTATATATATATATCGACAATTGTGACAGAGACAAAAATAATAGTTAAATGGAATTGATTTTTATATCTGCCAGCAAGGCGTTTCTCTTTGTGTATGTGTTTCCTGCAATGAATAAATGTACGCTGATGTCACTCTATGTATATCTATATAAAATTAATAAACATATTCATAAAGAAATATGTATTTTATAATTTAAATCTAATAATTTCTACAAATTATAACTGTTTTTTTTATCTACCATAATTTATTAGTATTTAATAAATATAGAAATTTTATTATACATTTCTTAGGAAAAAAAAATTTATATTTTAAATACTTTTTTTTTTAATATAAAAAAGTTTATAACCTGTATTGGCAAAAAAAAAAAAATTTAAATCTTTATATATGTAAAATATATAAAATCACTATTAATTAATAATAAGAATTTAAGACGTTAATATATTTTTTTTTAAAAAATTTTATTATATATACTTTTTACATGTATGATAATAATTAATTTGTTGTAATACCACGTCATCATAATGTTATAATCTAACAAATCAGAAAATATATAAGATTGACGATAGTTATTTTTTTTTTGATTTACATAACAAACAGTTATATTTTTAACTTTAATTTAATTATATCTATATATTATTATTATCATTTTTATAAAAAATATAAAAAGTAGTTAATCTATAAGTATACACTAAAAAAGTGAAAAAAAAAATTATGATGGATTTTTTTCAAGTAAATTTTATTATTATCCTATTACTTTTTAAAAAAAAAACAACTATTTTTTGATAATACATTTATATATTAGTGAGAGTTAGTTTTCAATATTCTCAAATTAAAATCCCATTAATGTTAGAGAATTTATATAAATGCATCGTATCCTACAACGAAAGATTGTCAACCCCCTCAAATATAATATTTATACTGTGAATATTATTTTTTCTCTAAATGTTGATATTTTTTAATAATTCTATAAAAAAATGTTTATTTCAAGGATAAATTAATATTGGAAAAATTCGAGAATGTCGGATTTTAGAACGTTTTATGAGTCAATACCTAAAATTACACGTTACTGGATGACTGGGAGTGTGGTTATGCCATTACTTGGACGTATAGGAATTCTTTCACCTGCTTCTATGTATTTAAATTGGCAAGATATTTATGAAAATTTTCATGTATGTTTTTAATAAAATTTTTTTTATTATTATATTTTTTTTTTATAGATATGGAGACCATTAACAGCATTATTCTACTACCCATTAACACCGGCAACTGGTTTCAATTGGCTTTTAATGATGTATTTTATGTACAATTATTCAAAAGTTGTTGAAAATGATTTATTTACAAGAAGACCTGGAGAATACTTATTTATGCTTATATTTCTTTGGCTCTCAAGTGTTGGTATAGCATTGGCTTTTGGAATATATTTTCTCCTTGAACCAATGGTATTGGCAGTTTTGTATTATTGGGCACAAAATAATAAGGATACCATTGTATCATTTTGGTTTGGATCACGTTTTAAAGCTATGTACTTACCATGGGTATTGTTAGGTTTTAATATGATATTAAGAGGTGGTGGTATTAATGAATTAGCTGGTATTATTGTTGGGCATATCTTTTATTTTGCCACTATCGAATATCCACTTCAACATGGTGGAAGACCATTATTAACTTGTCCACAATTTTTGTAAGATTTTTTTTTTATTCTTTTATTACTTTTTTTTTCAGGAAGACATATTTTCCTGATGAAGTAGGAGGTTATCAATCAATGAATGGTCCAAGAGTTTCAGGGGATGGAAGACCTGGTTCTGGTAATAATAATAATAATCAAGCACCACGTACACATGCTTGGGGGTCTGGAAGAACTCTTGGTTCTGACTAAATATATGTACATATTTTTTAAATAATTTATTAAAAGACTTAAAATAAATTTACAAGTCTTCTTTTTTTATTATTATCAAAAAAAATATTTGGTTTTTTCCAAATTTATATTGGTTTTTTTGTATTTTTATAATATTTATTATGTATATATAATTTAGGTTTATATCTATTATTTCGTCATGCAAAACGACAAAGGAGAACTTGTTGAACTTTATGTTCCACGTAAATGGTAAGTTAATATATTTTACAATATTTTTATAAAAAAAATTTTTTTCTATAGCTCTACATCATCACGTCTTATCGCTCCAAATGATCACGCTTCAATCCAAATTGATTTTGTTGATGTTGATCCAACTACAGGACAATTAATTGAAGGAAAAGTTCATAGATACGCAATCTGTGGTGAAATTAGACGTATGGGAGAATCTGATGATTGCCTTCTTCGTCTTGCTCAACGTGACGGATTAGTTCCAAAATAACTTGGCTATTGAATTTAATTTCATTTAATATACTTGTTTGTTATCGTTGTCTTCTCAAATAAAGAAGTTGTTATAATAATTTAATTTATATACATATATAAAAATTTATTTAAATAATATAATTACAATAATAATTTTTGAGAAAAAAAAAATTATTTTTTTTTTTATAAATTTATATTGGTGTTTGTTCATATTTACTCAAATTTTTACATCTAACACTATATTTCCGATCACAGTCTGATTTTATTGTGGCAGAAAAGTTTTTTTTTACTGGCTGTGGATTCCAATTACAATTAATAAGATATTTCAATTCATTTTTAAGATTAAATGAAAAATATCCATATAGATATGGTGAGATAGCAGAATTAAATACAGCAAATGCATATATTAAAGGCTTGAATAAAGGCCATTTTGACATAAATCTATAAAAAAAAAATATAAATATTTAAAAATAAATAAAGTTATTTATAAACATACAATGGTCCTGGTAATGACAAAAAATGTTGCAAAGTCATTAATGAATATGGTGTCCAACAGGCCAAGAAAGCTACCACAATTATAAGTGTCATTTTAAGAGTTTTATTTCTTGCAGTTTTCATATTGTCACGACCAGTACTTCTAAGTGTTAATTTTCCATTATTTTGATCTAATAAAAATTAAACAATAATTTTTATTAATATAAATAAAAAAAAAACTTACTATTTTTTGACTTAACACTTGATCTTCTAATTTTCATTAAAATAGCACCATAACATAAAACAATAAATATTAATGGAATAAGGTAAACTTCAAACAAATTAAGAATAGAAAAACCCATAACCCATGGTGTATATGAGTTATCAATTAAATTTTTTGATACACATTGAAAGTATGGATCATCAATGGTTGAACATGGATGAAGGACAACTTCAAAAATAAATAATGAAGGAAGACATGATAAAATTGCCATTATCCAAGCAGTTCCAAGGAGAATCTTAACTAATCTTGAACCGTTTAATATTTTAAATGGAAAATATATTGTAACAAATCTATCAAGGCAGATACATATTAAAACATAAGCTGAAAGTGTTACACCAAATACATCCATAAATTTGCAAGTTTTACATAACTAGAAAAATTAAATTAATTATTAATTTAAATTATATATATATAAATTAATTATGTTAAAATTAATTATAAGTTAAAACAAAACTATTTTATGATAAAGTACACATACCAAATCACCACCATTCCATATAATGGTTAGTTTATGAATAATTTCTTTTGGTATATAAAGAAGTGTGACAAATAAATGAGCTACCGTATTATGAAATAATAACATATGAACACGCTTTCTTCTAGCTCGATGATTTCTAAAAAAAAAAAATATAGTTTCAAAAAATTTTTTTTATTTCTAAATTATACTTACCTTGTTAATATTAAAAACATTGTAACATTTCCAAAAAAAGCAAAAAGAAAAACAATTGAGTAACATGTTACAATAATTTTAATATTTGCATCAATTTTCGTTGATGGAACTTTAAATTTTGGTATGGAACAATTAATTGAATTCATATTGTTATGACAAACATATATAAAATTTGCTTTTTATATAAAAAAAAAGTTGATAAATTAAACCTAGAAATTTAGTAATAGAAAAAATAAGTTTAATATTTTTAATTAAAGTTATAAAAAATAAAGTTTTTTTTTTATAGTATAGTTTTTTTAGACACAGATGTATAAATTTTTTTTATTATAAAACTATATAAGGAAATATTAGAAAATGTGATTAATTATCTCTATTTTAACAAAAAAAAATAATAATGAATAAAACTCATGCATATCTATAACTTAGATATCCAATATTAAAATATTATTTTCATGTTGGAAAAAAAAAATTTTTTTCTTAAAAATAACTATAATTAAAAGGTGTAAAAGTTCAGGAAGTTTTTTTTTTCTTTTGTAAAATCAGGTTATAAAAAAAATAATAATTTTGAGATAAAACAAAAAAAAACTTAAAATAATTATATGAGTAGTTGGTAGGACAATTATAGAAAATATTTACTCAAAATGTCATTAAAGGGTAAAAAAAAAAGATATAATTTAAAACACACCATACTGAGTAAAGCAAAAAGTTTAAAAGAAAAATATTTAATTGTAAAAAATATTGTAAATATCATTATAAAATTAAGATAAATTTAAGAAGAATGTTTGTAAATTTAAAAATTTTAAAGTAGAGAAAAAAAAAAGTAGTTAACAATTCTACAATTGGTAAAAAAAAATTTAAAAATATTGGGATTTATTTGGCAAAATATCCTTTAAATTTTATATAATACTAATCTTTTAATTTACTTTTTTTTATTTTATTTTTTTTTTAGTATAGATAAATGTTACATAGTAGAAAGTTAGTTTTTTTTTATAATTTTAAAATGGAATGACAGATATGAGATACAAATTACTATAAAATTAAATAGTTCTTCCTTGAAAAAGTATGTTTTTTTTTAAAGTTATCTATGAAATGTAGAATTTTTTTTTCTTTAATTGGTATTTAAAATATTTATATATAAGATAATATAATTTATTCATAGTTCATAGCATACACTTTTGAAACCAGTAAAACATATTATTTTATAATATTCAATTATATTTTTATTTACAGATAAAATATAGTTTAAAAAAAAAATAAAAAATAATAAACTGAATGACATATAATATAAAATACCATATATAAAAATAAATAATATAAACAAAAATTTTACAATAAATCTTTATAGATAATAATAAGTAAAAATAAAATGTTAAAGAAATGTCAAAAAAAAAATATTAAGAGTAAAAAAAGTACTAAAAAATTTTTGATAAAAAGTAAGTGTATTCATTTTTTTTTTATAATATAAGAATATATATATTAGTTTAACCTTCAAATAAAAAGAATTTAAAATTTTTTTTTTTTCCTCGTACTTATTATATTGCTTAATATAGTAGCAAATCTTTTTTTATATATTTACATGAATCATCTGTAAAATAAATTTTTTTTTTATTTAATAAAAAATATTTCTACATAATGTAATGATTAAACATTAAAATAATTTTATATATATAAAATTCTTGATAATTTTATAATTTAAGGCAGATGTTTATGATACATATATAAGATGAATTTAATAATTTATAGAACGATGTAATGTGCTATATTATGAAAATATTAATTAACATTATATTTATACTTTCTAAATAAGGTAATTATAACTACAAAATCTATGTAACGTCATCCAAGTAAAAATAAGTTGATAAATATGGTAATAATTATATAATATTTATAATAAAAAAATTTTTTTTTGCCTATTAAAGTTAAATAATTTTGTCACATAATGAATATAATTTTTATTATAAAAATTACATTCTATACATAAAATTAGCCTCATGAAAATTTATTTAATACAAAATATATACTTATTTTAAAGAAAATACACTTCTACAGGAGTGGATAGTGATTTCCTTATAAAAAGCATTAATTATTTTTAAATACATCCTTACAAAAATTCTTTCGACTAAAAGAAATAATATATTCAAGTCTTACTTTGTTAAAACTCTCCTTTTATTAAATTACTTCTATAATTTGAATGAAGTCAATTTAATGACTTTTAGATTATGGAAGTATATCACAACTATTAAAACTATTTAAAAATAATCAAATGAGTTGGGAATTATACATAAGAAACATGTTGGTTATAATCCATTTTAATCATTTTTTATTTTATAGAAATATATTATATAAGCTTATGTTTAATCATAAATTTCTTTTATAAAATAAATGAAACATTTTAATTTTTAATGTCAAAAATCTTTATAAAATAATAAAAAAAAAACGCAATTTAATATTTTTGTTAAAATATAAAAAAATAAAATAAAAAGAAAAAACATAAATTTTCAAATATTATGCCTTTACTTATTATGATTTTAAATTTAATTGACAAGTTTTAACATTTAAATAGATCTGATATTTTGTACTTTTAACAATTTATCTTTTTTTTTTAAAAAAAAACAACAACAAGAAAAATAAAAAAGTTTAAATTAAACTACAGTAAAAAAATAGTAAGTAACATTAACAAGTTAGAAAAAACTGTTATAAAGTTAAAACCTTATAAATCTTTTTTTAATTTAATAAACTTCAGTTAAGACATTTTTAGTTTTTTCATTTTATTTTATTTTTTTCGGTACAAATATAAAAGTACAAACATAGGAAAATAACTAAAATTGATAGATTTTAACAAAGTTCTAATAAAAAAAATGTGTATTTGATTTTATATATAATAAAAAAATTTATAATCTACTTCTATAGATAAAATGAATATAACTTATAAAAAATTAAATAAGCATATAAATAAGTTTATAAGAAAGTGATTGTAATATTAAAAGATTATTGTCTATAATATTATAAAGCATCTCTTTTACATAAAAATAAAAATATTTAATAATAATATTTTTTCTAGCAAAATTAAAAAAAAAATATATATATCAAAATTTTTTTTTTCTTTTTATAGAAATATTAAAATGATAATGAAAAAGTAATTATAATTATTTTTATCTAACATCAAAATAACTATTGACATATCTATTTTATTTATAACTAAAATAAATATAATATTTATTTATTTATGTTTCAATAATTTTTCTAATTCCTATAATATGAATAAAAAAAAAAAAAAAATTCTTTTTTATCATATCAAATTCATCAATTTTTGGCACTATTATTTTTAAAAGTCTACTATAAAAAGACATATATAAAAGTTTTGGATTTTAATATTTTAACCCTTCAAAATATTTATTTTTATTATATGCTTTAAGAAAAGTCTCAGTAGTAATTACTAATATGTTAGATATATTTATAATATATATATCAATTATTTTACGCATGAAAAAATGAGACATTTTTATATATTAATGTATCATTTTTTATTAAGAATAATATTATACTTATTAAAAAATGAAATACTTCAAGTACAAATAATAAGAATTTATTAATACTTATTAGTTTCTTTGATAAAAGTGAAATAATCATTTTTTATAAAATAACTTAATCATTTTTTTGTTAAAAGTTTTTATTCCTAATAAATTATATTACTATCATATTGTTATAAATTTATTTGTAAAAATATTTTATATAAATATAAAAAAAATATTATTTAATAAGAATAGGATATTATTAAAAAGAACAAAAGATTTATAAAAAAGAACAAAAAGATTTGTAAGAATAACAACAAAAAAAAAATTTGTTTAAAAAAAAATATAACAAGGAAGTAATTTACCCAACAATATAATTAAATATATAAATAATTTAATATAAATTAAAAATTACCTAAAATTTTAATATATCTTTTTTTTTAACAAAAAAAAAAAAAGAAGGAAAAAAACAAACAAACAAAACATTTAAGGTTATATAAACACTTCTAACAAGTAATGTTTTTATTGCCAAAAATGACTTTATATTTATTATCTATCTATACTTTTATTAAAGTAAATACAAAATAATTCATTCAATGAGATGAAAAAAAAAAAATTTTTTTTTTTAAATAACAATGGAAGAAAAAAATATTATAAGAAAATGTTTTAATATTGAAAAAAAAATATTTATAAATCTTACTACAAAACAAAGAATACATTTCCTGAAATACCATGTTTTAATTTTATATAATATAATTTTTGGATAAATTAAATAATGATAGAAAAGTTAAGACTGGGAATAAAAATACAATTGATATATTACTCACAAATATTAAAATTTATTCTTTATTACATTTATACTTTAGAAAAATTAATTTTAAATTTTTTTTAAATTGAATGTAAAGTTAAATTTTATTTTATAATACTACTTTTCAATGAACCTGAAAATTGTTTTATTTCGAATAATATTTTTCACCCCCATATTTTATTTTTAAATAAATATATTTAAAAAAAAAAATAATGAGGCATAGGAAAATTTTCTAAAAATATAAAAGATTTATTACAAAAAAAAATATATATATATATATTTATATATTATATTATATTATATATAAATAAAATATTTATATTATATTACATCTAAAATAAAGTCTGTTTCTTGTGCTGAATCAGTAAATTCTAAAAGCGTATTATTATTTCCCCTTTCCATTGATGGTGTTGATGTTTCAATAACACTCGGAGAGTTTAAAAAGAAATCAGTATTATTAAAAAGTAATTCTCCAGTTTCCTTAAATTGTGATGTCGGTAATGGTGCTTGATAATCTAAGTACAAACTACTATTATTATTTATATATGTATTATCAATAATATTACTATTTGTATATAATTGCTTCATATTATGATTATTATTTCCATAATTATTATTTTCAATTATCCACATTGAATTATTATATACATTAGATTGAGTTAAATTATTATATTGTGTTGGTTCATAACTTTCATTTTCTGATACTTCATATCGTTGTTCACTTTTATTTTTTAAATAATAATTATTATTTACTATTTCATAAGGTTTTTTATTAGTACATTCTATCTTAGTATTATTATCATTTTGATTATTACTAAAATATGCAGTGGTATGATGTAAAATAGTTGATGGAGGTATTGTTGATAAATTATTATTACTTCCATCATTTATACCTGAAGATGAATGATATTTTATTGTTGTTGTTAATGGCACTCCTAAACATTGATTACGATTATTATTTTCTGTTGGAGTATAATAAAAACTAAATGGATGGCTCATTTTATTACCACAACATACTGTTACAGAAACAGAACCACCCTCAAAAATATTATGAAAAGCAGGAACTGTACATATAATATGACATTGATGTAAATATTGTTTTTGTATGATACCTTCAGCACTCCATGCTAATGAACCATTTTCTTTATATTCTCTAAAAATAACTGATACAGATCTATCAAAATTTCTTCCAATTATAAATAAATCCATACCACCATGAGCAGGGGCATGAGTTAATGATATTTTTGATATTTCAGGTATACCTAATTGTTGAACACATAATATTGGTTCAGATTCTGTTTGAATAACTGTCATTGAATTTGGAATTCCTTTATCAATATATGCACGAAAAACTAATCTAACAGCATTACTTCCATTACTTCCTGGATACTGTTGTTTTATAACATTTTTTACTCCACTCTTTTCACCATTACGTTTTTTCATATCATATGAACAAATTTTTAATATTCCTATACAATCTAAAACAGCTGTCATATTATTTTCTGGTCTTAATATTATTTCAATACATGTTATACCATCATGAGCTCGTATCATTTTACTTGGTAATGTATTAGCTGTCTTTCCTAATACTTGTATTAAATCATAATTATTATGTGGTCGTATAGGACCATCTCCTGTTGCTGCATATATTTCAACACGGGTTGGTCGATAATAACCAACTAACTATATTAACAAAATTTATATAACTATAAAATATGGTATTTTTATTACCTGAATAGTGCAATGGGAGAACCCTGATCTATCTTTAATTGATCCTCGACTACCTTCTGATAAGTATCGAGCTCTATGAGTTTCTTCGGGTTGTTTTAAGATAACAAGTTGATAATTACCATTTAATGGTTCCACAAATTGTGATGAATTTTGTATAGTATAGTTATCGTACATATTATCATTATTAATTCTTGTAATTGTAGTTGATGAAGTATGATTTTTTTTATACTTTACTAAAGTTAAATGATTATGTTCAGCTGCTAATTGTACCTGAAGTAATGAATTATCTTTTTTTGGTATTAAATATTGGTTCATTGAATAATCATAATCTTCCTCTTCATCTTCTAATTTATAACTTTTTTTTCTTTTAAAATTTCTTTTTATTCTTTCTAAAGGTTTAGCCATTATAAAATCTATAAAAAAAATAATAATTAATAAATATATATTAAAAATAAAAAAAAAAAATAAAAACATATTAAATTAATTTATATCTAGAATAACGTAACATCTAAACAAATGATCTTTTGTATTTACTTGTCTAGATATATATATTTCTGTAGGTAAAGATTAACTTATTATCTTATCATATCATAAAACACATACATATGTTTAGTTAAAGAATAAAATTATTACTCTAACATCGAATCACATCAAGTAATAAAGTATTTTTTATGGCTTTATTAACATTAAAATTTTCTCTATGCATATTAAAAACTTTTTACCTAAACAATCCGATTACTTTATTTTTTTGGGTAACCTTATCAAATAAATATATATATATATACCATATCATTAACATTATTTAAAATGAAATAGTAGTTAAAAGAAAAAACTTTTAAAATATAACTTTTTATTTTTAATAATTTACATATTTATATTATTTTAAAAATAAATAAAAAAAATTTATTTTATTAAATAATAAAAAATAATTTAAATATAATTATTTTTTTAATAAAGTTTTCATTCTAATAATTGTTAAAATTAAACAGTTAAATTTAAGTATCTTCTTGAAAATATTTTTAATGATCGAAACTTATGATAAAATTTTCTCATTGTTGTTTTGTCAGGTTTTTGCAAAAAAAAATTTTTCACAGAATCATCAAACACTTTTCTTGTGAAGTTAAATTAATTGACAGTGGTGTTGTGGTTCATTTTTCAGCTTCATTGATTTATTTGCTTCATTAATCTGTTAAAGGTAGTTTTTTTGGTTGATAGAAAACTTTTAAAATAAATAAAAAATTAGCTTTTTAAATATATCTTTTTAACTTATATTTTTTTTTGTTTTTTTAAAATAGTGAAGTATAGATATATTATATCATTTTAAAAAGTACGTGTTAAGTTATGACTATGTACTCAGACTTTAATGTTTTAATTATATTACAATGATATAATTAATCTTTAATATATTTTTAATCTTTTTACTTTGTCTAAAAATGATTCATAATATAAAATGTAAAAAATTAATGATAAAAATAATTTATTAGATTACAAATTATGATAAATAATTTTTATATCACAAAAAATAAACATATTTTTTAATTTATAAATTTTAAAATAATTAGTTCTGAAGAAATGTTATTTGATTAGTTCATGAAGTACATCTGAGCATTATTCTTAAATCAGAATCTTAATATCATTAAATTAAAAAAACATTATTGTCATTTTTTAAAAATATATTTATTTTTTTATTTTAATAAGTATTAAAAATATTTAAATTTCTTATTTTATTAACATTATCATAATTATCATCCGTTTTTTTTTATTCATTTCTGAATCTCTAGTTTCTCGTGCTTCAAATTCTTTTCTATCTTCTTTCAAAAATTACATGTAAATAGTTTTATTTATAAGAAAGTTATTAACATATTTCTAAAAATAATTTATCTTTGAAAATTCATGTCAAAGTTAAATTCTCAAAAATAAAATTCTTTTAAAATAAATTTCACTATTTGTAATTGTGTTGACTGTTATCAAAATTGGAAATTGGAAATTGTTATAAATTATTTTTATTAATTCCATTTTTCATACCATTTCTATTTTTTTTATCAATTTTTACATTTGTTATCAATTACATCCTATACTATCAAATATTTTATTTTACTTACATTATTTTTTATTTGTTAACTATAGATTTAAATTGTTACCTGGTATATAACAGTTATAATCTAATCTGCGAACTTTCTGACAATCAATTTTTTAAATTTACTGAATTTATGTATATTAAAAGGTTAAATATTAATATATTTCCTTGTTAGATTCAAAGACTTCTAAATTATTGTTTTTGAAGAATTTTTTTGAATATAGGTAAAAAAAATATATAATCTACATGAATGTGAAATTAAAATATTAAAATGCTGTTTTTAAAAAAAAATACTAACGATTTTCTAAAAATAGTTCATTATGATGATTCATGTCGGAATTCAATGTCAAAAAATTAAATGTCTTTGAAAAATTGTTTTAAAAATAATTTCCAAAAACGAATTTGTATATAATGCTGTTTCATATACTAAATGGCAACATTTTTTCATGCAATCTTTTTTTTAATTGTAGCAAAAATTTACTAGAACAACTTTTTCCTTCTTGAAATGTAAATTATTTAGAAAGTATTTTTCTTTAACTTAGAAATTGAAATTTTAGAATGACAATAAATGTTTTTCAGTACAAAACTCAATAACGAAAAGCCCGTTTCTAGCAATATTTATTTCATTCAAATAATCATCAACAACTACATACCTCATCTTTCCAGAACCACATTAAAAAATTTTTCTTTTGTTTAAAATAAACAGAAATATATTTACTTAACTTTTCTCAAAAAGATGGCCTTACCAAAGTGTAATTTTTTAGGAAAAAAATTACGCTTTTTACGACTAACATATTTTTTTATCTTGGAAAAGTTTATTAAAAATTAAAAAATCGAAAAAGAGTTTTATAAGTCTTTTTTCGTTTATATATATATATGATACAAAATAGTTAATTATATGATTAAATTCCATTTAATTTTCCTTTCAAAACTTGTTTCCAATAATCTTCTGTGAGATTAAGAAGTTGAACAACAACATTGTTTTGATCTCTTGCCTCCTCTTCAACTTTATTTAAAACTGATTCATGTGATTTTATTACAGAACCAACAACTGTAGGACCTAGACAACAAGCAATATTTTCTATTGGCATTTTATTTATATGTGCCAATGATGCAACTTTTTTCCAATGAAGACAAAGATAAGCTAGTGTATCTCTGTTGGGGGAAGGTAAATTACATATTGCAAAATTTAAGCCTTCAAGATCCCGTAACTTGACAGCCTTAATAAATTCTAAACATGATGTTGTTGGTATTAGTGGTTCTCTTAATTCACGAAGAAATTTTTTGATACATCCAGTAATAGTTTCAGCTGCACAACTTTTTAAATCAGGTATTACACGATTATGTTTAAAATTGTTAAGAAGTTTAACTACTTCACATCCAGCACTAAAAAAATTAAATTACACAAAAATTATATTATTTTTAAATAAGATTAAAAAAAACATACCCTGGAATACGATAAAGTCCTTCTGTTGTAATAAAGTATTTCTCTATTGCAATAACTCCATGGACAACAATGTATGGTATCATAGGATGAAGACGGGGACAAAAATCTAAAAGTGACGGCCTTATCTTAGGTTGTTTAGAAGTTATAGGAGGTCTTGGTACACATGGAATTGGAGCATCCTTCATACAATTACTATGAAGGAAAATATTACACTCAGTACATGTCAAACAATTTTTTCCTTTAAGAACAAATGTTTCACATATATCACAATAACCAACAAAAACTTTTGGTTTAACAACTTTATGTGGATTATTTTCAATATCTTCATATTTTGCCCATTTCGTTGTCATATGAGCTATCATTTCACGTATTGGGGTTACAAATTGAACTGGATCTCTACTATAGTTAAATAAACTGCTATCGTTACCATTAAATTTTTGTGGTGTACTAAATCCATTATTTTTCTTAATTTTAGATTCAATATCACAAGATGTTGTAGATAAACTTCTTTTTCTAGAACTTCCTGATATTCCTAAACTAGTGTTACTTGATGAATAACAAGCAAACTTATTAATAACAGAACTTCTATCTGTTTCATTATAAAACATTGTATCTTTTTCATCAAGACATGTAGCACCTAAAGATTCTGTATTTCCAAAGTTTTCTGGTTCAGTGGTATATTGAGTAGAACATGATCTTCTAAGTGCTTTAACTGTCTTTATTAATTCTTCATTTTGTCTCTCCAATTCGACATTTCTTTGAGATAATGAAACTATTTCAGCTCTAGCCTGTCTTAACTTTGCCTCCACAAGCCTTAATTCCTCTTCAATACTTAATATATTTTCTTTATTAGTGGTTACTGACTTCAGATTACGGGAAAATCTTCCAGGTGTACTTGATATGTCTTCTTGACTTCTAATATAATTTGAATTTTTGCTATCATCTAAAAATTTATGAAAAAATTTTGATCATTGTATGAAAATTAAACGTACCTAATGATGAACGATTGATTAAACTTTCATAATGAGAAACAATATCCAATGTTGAATTGAACATTGTATTTACTCCATTATTTTTAATCATCATCTAACTTTATATTAAAACATTAAACTTCTACATAAAAAAAGGATAATTTTAGAAGATATGATACTGTTCCGAGACAACCTTCCCGCTTAATTTTGGTAATATATACAAGTGAATAAAAAATATTAAAGTTACGACAACTATAACTTTATGTCATCAATTTGGCTTTTCTTACAATTGAATGAGTACAAAAAGAAAAGGAAATGTTTTGTTGCAAATCGATGTATCTAAGTGCAATGCATTTAAGACAGCCTTTCTTTGTATAGTAATAATGATTTGATTAAAAGCGGATGACTACTTTTTTTTTTCTCATTTTAATAGTATATGATAAAGGAAGTATATTGGATGCTGACATTTTTATTTTCATGATTAGTATTAAAAAAAACAATAAATTTGAATATATAATTATAGTAATAAATGTTGTGGAAAAAATCTTAATTGATTTAATGTGCCATAATGTTAGTAAAGAGTTTTGTGCGTTGTTTAAATTTTTTTTTTACCTAGTAATTAATGTTATTTCAAAGTTTTTTTTTTGGTAATAAATTTGTAAAGTGTATACCCTAATTGCATTTCATTATTCTAAAATTATATCCTTATAAATAGTTCATTACATAATGGAGTCTTCATTTTCTATGATTTTGGAGATTTGTCTAAATAGGAGAATGTTAGTTTAAAAAATTGTAGTTCTAAGTTATTGTGTTTTTTTTCATATAGACGTTGTGAAGATAGGGAGAAGGAATTAATAGAAGAACTAGAAGGAATTATAAACAAACTTTCAATTTGTAATGGAGTAAAATATTCTAATGATTTACCTGAAAATATAAGATACATAAGATTTTACGATCCAACAATTGATGAAAATGAGATAATAATTAAAGAAGAATTGTTAAATTCTCTTCTGAATGATAAAAGAAGACGTTTCTTTACATTAAAAAGTATGGAACCAATTCAAGAGCCTTTATGTCTAGATGAAGAGAAAGATACAGCGGCATCTTGTATTGGATTTACTCAAACAGATCTCCCTCACTCATCATTAGATAATATCTGGGATAATTTAATTTTTCCAAAGTGTATAAAGAAGAAAATTATTGGCTATACAACAACATTACTACAATTTTCAAAATTATCTATATCTGATGACAAAATATCAACTAATAGATTCATTTTATTTCATGGACCACCAGGAACTGGTAAAACATCTTTAGCTAAAGGATTTGCCCAAAAAATGTCTATTCGTCTAAATTCATTCTATCAAAGTAGTATTCTTGTAGAAATAAATTGTCATTCCCTTTTTTCTAAATGGTTTTCACAATCGGCAAAATTAGTTAGTCTATTATTTGATAAAATTTTAAATACATATGCTGTCAATAAAAATATGATGGTATTTGTTTTGATTGATGAAATTGAAAGTATAGGGTTATCAAGAGAAAAGTCAATGGGAAAAAATGATCCTGGTGATGTTGTCAGAGTCCTTAATTCTTTTTTGACTCAGTTAGACAAGGCAAAGAAATATCCTAATGTTATGTTTATTGGAACTTCTAATATGAATCATATTATGGATGAGGCTATCTCTGATAGAATTGATCTAGACATTTTTATTGGATATCCTTGTTTAGAAGCTACATATACTATATTAAAAGGAATTATAGAGGAGTTAATGGAAAAAAAAGTGTTAGTTAGTGAGAAATATTTACCCATAATGAATGTAAATGATATAGAAAATTTTAATTTAACTTCTATTAATTTATATGAAAAAGCCAGAAATTTCTACACTAATAAAACATCAGCAAGAAGATTAAGAAAAGTTGCTTTAATACCTTTTGCTGAAACATTTTCAGAAAAAATGGATATAAATGAATTTATAAGATTAATTTAATCAAATGTTTTTATGTTACTATGATATCAGCAACTTTTTTATTGTCAATTAAAAATATGTTTTTTTTTGAATAAATTTACTCTTTATTTCTAACGGCGTTGTAATTTCTTCTTATTATTTTTTTTTTTGCAAATTTCAAATGCATTGTAAAAGTGATTAGTCCATAAAAAAGCACTGTTGAAGTTAGTTGTAAGATAATTATCCTCAGTTACAAATTGGTTACTTTTTAAATATATTTATTGTTATTTTAGATTATTGATACTTGTCTTGAATTCTTTTCCCATTCTTTTAAAAATTAAAATCATTCAACAGGTATTTGTTATTAAAATATCCAGGAATATTTTTTGATTTTGGTGGAATTTTTTTTTTCAAAATAAAATTATAACCATCAAAATTGTTTTGATGTAATTAAGAGCCAGAAAGTAGTTCCAAAGATATTTCTTACTCTTATGGGTAAAATCCCATTAAATCAAATAAAATTTATTTTAAAAAAAAGTGCATCTTTTTTATTTTTGGCAACATGTCCATTAATAAATAAAGTGTTCCAAAACAATTTCTTTTTTTATATTAGCGCAATTTTTTCTCCCAGAAAAATTTTTTAAAAGTTTGGAAATCGAAAAGATCTTATTATCTCAAGTTTCGCCCATGTAGTATAAGGATAAGGAAAGGATATATAATATAAGGATTTTTTTAAATATTTGGAAATCGAAAAAACTTTTATTGGCTTAAATTTCGCCTATTTTATATACGGATTTTACATATAGATTCTTTTTTATTTATTTGTATTTTGATATTGACATCATTCATATTTCTTCTTATTGAAATGGATTAAAACCACCTGGTGGTTGTTGATAACTTGGTTGTTGTTGTTGTGGTGGCATTCCACCAAAAGGATTTCCCATTGGTGGTTGTTGCATCATTGGAGCTCCATACATCGGTTGTTGGTTAGGCATTTGATTGGCAAAGGGATTCACCTGTTGAGGCCATTGTTGAGAAATTGTAGAATTTTGTCCATACATTCCTTGTTGAATTGGTGGCACCATACCACCCATTGGAGGTTGCATTGGTCTTGGTGGTTGTTGTTGTTGATTCATTGTTGGACCTCCAGCCCAATTTATTTGTTTGTTGTAATTTGTATTACCGGAAATAGATAAATCACCAACTAAAGATGATATTGTTTTGTCAACATCATTAATATTTGTAGAAATTGGATTACCTTGTCCTACTGATGAAAAAGGATCAAAACCTAAAAAAATAAAGATTATTATTATTATTATTTTAACTTTTTAAAAATTTAAAATTTTAGTGTTGTAACATGATTGGTTTTATTTTTTTACAAACCCTGATTTTGTTGTTGTTGTTGTTGTGGTATGTATCCCTGTGATGGTGGATATTGTTGTCCTTGAGAAATAGGTGGTTGGTAGATGTTTTGTTGTTGTGGTAATGTTTCTTGAGGTTGCTGTTGTACTTCAGGTACACCAATAGGTTGTGTCTGTTGTTGTTGTTGTTGTTCAGAACCATTTTGTTGAACATATTGTTCTAAAAATGATGAAGATGTATAACTTGCATCATTTCCACTAAATGGAGTATTTTCATAAATTCCCAGGTTAGATGAATTTGGTTGAATATCAATATTTTGAGTTGCTTGTGGTGGAGCAGAAGTTTCAGAAATTTTTGGAGCTACAACCTCTGGTGTTGGTTCAGTTGTAGGTTGTGGTATATTTTCTGGTGCTTTTTGCATTTCTGGTTGATGTATTGTTGATGGTGGTTCAGAAGAAGGAACCATATTAGGAACTTGTGTTTGTTGTTGTGGTACCTCTGATGTTTCAGGTTGTGAAGGTACACTAGAAAGATGTTGAGAAGGATCCCCTTGTGATGAGTGTGAAATTTTACTAGTTGGTGGTGGTGGCCTTGATGGTATGGGTGCATGTTGTTGAGGAATAGGTTGTTGTGGCATGTTTTGTTGAGTGGTAGGATATTGTGGCTGTTGACTAAATCCCTGAGGCTGATTATACATAGGTTGTTGTTGTGTAAATGGATTCCATTGTTGTTGTCCAGCCATTTGTGGTTGTACATATGTATTGTAATATGGATCTAAGATATTATTTAGAAAAAATATTTTTAAAAAATATACACAATAAAGTTACAACACTAAAGATAAAAAAAAATTTTTTTTTGCTAAAACAAACCATTTGTTTTATTCTTTACAATATTAGATTTTGTAGAAGTTGTTGCCGGTGGTGAGATCAATTTACCGTTTGTTGAATTTAATTTATTTGTATTAGTTTCTGTTTCTGATGGTGTATTAAAAATTTTTGCAAACTCAGCTTCCAATAATGATTGAGTAGCAGAGGAAGATTTTGGTGTATTACTTATAGTCGATGGCACTAAACACAAACACAAAGAAAGTCACAAAAACTTAAAAATATATTAAACACTACTTACCTGATGGTTGGGGTGTTGCTTGAAGTCCTGAATACATTTGTTGTTGATAAGAATTAGTTGTAGTAGATTGTTGGGGAAAAGGTTGATTCATTCCAAATGGATTTTGAAGTTGCATTCCAAAGGGATTTTGTTGTTGTATTGGTTGTTGCTGTTGTTGAGGAGCTGAATCAAGAAAATTTAATAAATCTCCTGTTTTTGGTTGCATTGGAGCATATGAATTAGTAGGTAACTGTTGAGATTGTTGAGGCATTTGATGCTGTTGTCCTGGATTCATTGCTAATTGAGCACGACGTTGTTCCTCAAATTGACGAAGACGTTCTCTTTCCTCTTCTAAATATTTTTGTTTTGCTATTTCATCATAAACAAATCCAGAAGCCTGTTGATTCATATCTCTTGACATTGTTGTTTGAGAAAGTGATTGATTAACTGTTTGTTGAATTGTTGCTGGTGGTGGACCTCTACCTCCTTCTAAGTGATAAACATGTGTTTCAAGTGCTTCTAATAAAGAAGCTGGAGCACGTGTTAAGTCAGGTATTTCTCCTCTATCAATTCCAACAGACTCAGCAATACGAAGAAACTCGGCAACTTTATCAAGTCTAGCTAAAAATGATTTATATGCATCTAATGCTTCACGACATTGTTTTTTATTGGTCTCAAAAAATTTCTCCAAAAGATTTATAATACCATCATTATAACAAGCGAAAAGTCTAATCAAATCTCTAAATAATAATATAAATGAACAATTGATAACACCATTGTTAAGATCAGAAGAATTAACTTTAAATTCTAATAATGCATCAATTTGATTTTGAAGAATAGGTAAAGTTTTAAGTAATTTATCAATAGCCATTTTTCTCATAAAACCATCTTCGTTACCTCTTTTAACTTTACAAAAATCAAATGCACAAATTCTATAAGTAGCAATTTTTTCAGAAATATATTTTCCATATTTTCGGACATGTTCACTCATCTCATAACCGGAAGCATTAGTTTTATCAATAAAGTTAGTCAAGTTAAATGTTGCATTACATGATGCAAGATATTGAGAAAATCTTTCATTACCATAACACATAATATTATGCATTGTTATCAATGCCTTGTATACAACAACCCAATTTGGATTTTGAATACGTTCTAATAACATATTAGCCATTGAAGGAATTGAAACATTAGGTTCATTAGTACAATGTAAAAGATAATCAAGATGTTTTTTTTTAGGTGCCATTAATTCTTCTGTTGTTGCTTTACAAATTGTCTTTCCAAGTTGTGATCCAGCTAATGAATGTTTAGCTGCTGTAAGACGATCTGTAATCGTTTGCCCACCAGATGTAAAAGGCATTTGTTGATGTAATACTTTTTCCAATGTCTGCATTATCTAAAAAAGGAAAAAAAAATATAATATATCAGTAATAGTATAATAATAATAGTTAAAGTATGTAATCGTATTCTAAAGGAAATGTTATTATGTTTGTAGGTGTAGGAAAAAATAAATAAAAAGAATTATTTGTTTCTTTTTTTTTTCAATAAATTTATATTATTGGAAATCTATGAAAAAAGCCAATATACTAAAACTCTGCCTTACATTTACAAATATGTACACACTTTAAAGCATACTTGCCATCGATCTTCTTTTGAAGAAGGAAACACTATCACTAGATATAGGCATGGGTTTTTCTAACATAATAATTGTATAAGAAAGGCAATGCTAAAACTTTATATATAACATATAAAAATATAGAAAAAATAATAAACTATCCCATTTAATGTTTAAATAATACAATATATATAAACCAGCTTTTTAGATGCATGGAAGATAAATTAATGAATAAAAAAATATAAAAAAAAAAAAAAGTTTAATAAAAATTTAGCATCCTATAACAAAGTATAAAATTTTAAGTATAATAGTCATAAGATTAATTTTTGGTCTTTAAATAATTATCTTTTTTTAGAATTTTTCTGAAAAATATTAAATTAACATTCTAACTATAAAAACATATATTTCATTTATAATCATAATAAAAAAAAAAATAAAATAATAGTTATATTTTTAATTGAAACATATGTTATGAGCACTTTGAATAAAAAACATAATAGGGGTTTTCATATTAAAAAATCATTACAAAATTTTAGGTATATGTCCAAAATTACTTTGCAAAACATTTATATATATATATATTTATTAATCATATCAATAATTTATTATAAAATAATTATATAATGTATTAGAAAAATTATAAAATAATAAAAATGTTGTAATTTTTTTTTTACTAAAGAACAATTAAACTCCCCTAAATATGGAAGACAATATCATACAAGTTTAACATATAATATCAAAATCGCTTACTTGTACATGAAATTAAATATCAGTGAAGAAAAAATATACATATAAAGTGATAGAAACATACATTTTAACAAGAGTTTAAATAAAAATTTTATATTACAAAAAATTATATCTAGGTATATGTATATATATTTGCCATACCTAATTTTGATAAAAATATCCAAATGTAAAAAAAATTAAAATATCTTCTAACATTTTTATTATCAATAAAAAAAAAAAGCAACCTTGAAAAATACTTTTGGTGCATAAAAAAAAAACAATTATTTTATCAACATACTTTACACATCAAATAAAATTTGAGAATATATACTAATAATAAAAATCATAATGATTTGTAAACAAAAGAAAAAAAAAATGTTTTCTTAAAAAAATAAACGAAAAGTAAGAATATAAAAATTACAAACCATATATATTATTATCATATTGTGCCAACGCACATTAAAATTATAAGTCGATTAAAATAAATATATAAATAAGACTAGAAAAATAACGAAATATATATATATATATATACATATATTATATATATGTATAAATGAAAAGGGACAATCCAAACAAAAAAGGCAAAGATAATCAAATATATTTATTAAATACATTATAATTAATTACAATATAAATTAATACTACTAACATATTTATATAAAAGTGTCACAAATTTAAGAAAATAGATATTATTAAAACTTTTTAAAATTTAGATGACCGATATTTACTAAAATAAAAGTATATATCTATATCATATGCATAATGAATATAGAATAATATATATGTTGAGCTTTTCGTGCATTTTTAAAGTTAGAGATATATGTGTAAATTCACCAAAAAACAGTAAACAATTTACTTTTTTTTTTTTTTGTAAAATTGGAAATATGTGTATAATGGAGGCGTAGTTTCTCGAATTAGTCAAGATTGTCTCTTTTTTTTTAATAAATTTATACTAAATTATTTATAATAGTTTCATGAAATTAAATTATTGTTTATTTATATTAAATTTATAAATATTTAGAAGATTTAATTATAAATTATGAAATAAACTTCTATTATTGGTAGTATAAATAAGTTTATATATCTATTTTTCTTCTAAACAAATACCAATAAATTTTATAAACATTGATAAACATTTTTAAAATAGTATTAGTAAAATAATAAATTATTTATGAAAAAAATTTTAGAAAAAGAAAAATAAAAGAAATATTATAAAAGTATCAATCATTGAGTGTTCACATTTAAGTATCATTTATAGTATTTTTATCAGCTTTTATTAAAATACACCTTTAATCAGATTATTTTAACGTTTAAATTTATAATTTGTTGAATAAATTTTCTACAATCAAAGATTTTACCAATGTACTTTAACAGATAAAAAATAAACAAATCATAACATACTAAAAATATTATTTGATTTAAAGACAAGTAAAATTTTTTTACTTTATCTATTAATTCTTTTTTCGATACGGGGTTTATTTGTATCTAATCTTTGATGTGTCATTAATACACAAAAAAAAATCAAATTCTTTTTGAAATTATCAATAAAATGTATTTTATGATCAGGTACTTACTTAATTTAATAAAAAAAATTTTCCCCGTGTTTTTCATTCACTTAAAGTAGGTTCAAGTTTAAAATTTTTTTATAAATTTTATTTGTATAAAATTTTATTTGACATACTTCAAAATAGACCATTCAACATTTATAAATATTTTTTTTAACTCCAATTTAAAATATTATAAATAACCAAAAGTATGATATTATTGAATAAAATCATATTTTTTAATAACTCAACATTTTTTTAAAGGGTAACAATTATAGTTTAACGGAAATAAAGCGTTTATTTTTATTTAATAAAAAATAAATAAAAGTATAAATTTTTGATTATGTGAAGTTTAATTATAAAAATTTATCAATTTACAAGAAATGTAAATTTTTAAAAAGTGCAATAAAAGTTCGATAATTTTGTGTGTAAAAAAAATACTTTTCTAGACTAAAAAAGTTTTTAATATTTTAAATTTTATCTATAAACATTTCTGAAATTTTATTAAATTTTTTTTTTTCAAAATGTTTTCTAACTTCCTTTTAAATCAGATGATTAATATTTTTATTGAAAAAAAAAATATTAACACTATGTAAAATAGTACTAAATTTCTAAAATTGTTTTTATAAAAAAGTCAAAATTTAAAAAACAAAATTTTTTTTATTATTATTATAAACATTTTAAAATAATTTATTTAGTTAGAAAAACAAATTTAATTATAAATTTATATTTTAATATATAAAACAATGAATTATTTTAATAATAATTTAATGAAATTGTTATAAGAAAAAATTCATATATATATATGGTCGTGTAACACAAAATGCCCGTGTTTTTTTGTTCATAAAATAATAATAACCCGAAAAAAGTTAGTTATGTTGTTGTTTATCATTGCTTTCTAATGATATTTCTAATGATTCTTTGAAAGTTGAAGATGAATCAGGAATAGATGATGATTTATTAATATAACGATAACAACTCCATTCAATCCAACGACGTGGGATATATTGTATAAATGTTGGGAGGAGAACTAGACCATGAAAAAGTCCCCATATAGCTACAAGACAGATTGTTTTAAAAAAAACTAATGGTATATAATCCTAAAAATAAAGTAAAAATTAAATAAAACTGTTTTTTTTTCAAAAATAAATATTAATTACCTTTAAACAAATAAGTGGCATAACACATAATACTGTACTGATACCACCTTGCATCATAGGCCAGGCAACTGAATCAATAGTATGATATAATTTTTCTTTTGTACTATTCATAGGTTCTTTTGTTATTTGTGTTCCTTTAAATATTTTTTTACTTTTTAATTGAAAATGATAACAAACATGAGCTGTAAAATCAACTGACATTCCTATAGACATAAGTACAGCTCCTAAACTAACTGGATCAAGATCTAAATGCCACCATGATAAAAATCCAAGAACACCAATACATATTGAGGCAATTGAAAGAACAGCAAATAAAACTGCTATAGGATTTTGTATAAAAATGGCACAAACAATTGTCATACATAATAATGTTACAATAGTTGTCTGAATTGTTAATGTTTTTAAGGATAACATTTGATCAACAAACATTCCATTAGCTTCCCATACAGTAACATTAAAATTAGGATAATTATCAGCTATTTTTCTCCATTTTAACATTATATCAATTCTATCATCCCAATTATCAATATTATGATATGCTACTAAAAACCAAAAAGATTTAATAGGATTTCCTGTAGCATAATCAGAGGTATTTTTTAATTTTATAAATGCATTCCATACTTTTTCTATTGGTGATTTAAGAAATCCCCTAAAATCTTTATAATTTAATTTTTCATCATCTTTATTTTTTTCATCCTCCTCATTATAATCCCATCCAATAAATAATTTACTATCTTTAACATATTTTTCATAACTTCTTAACCATATCATACTAAATTCTTTTCCTTTACATTTATCTAAATTTTCAAAATCATTAACCATATTATTAAATATTTTAACATCATCATCATTTCTAATATCAGGAGGATTATTAACAATAACTGTTACTGGATAATATTCATTCCAAACAACATGTGCTATTAATTTATGAGGTTCAACAAGTGGTGAATCTTTAGGTAAAATTTTTTCTGTATCTAAACGTGATTGAATATTTAATGTACCCATAATAGCAAAATACCAATATACTCCACTACCTATTAATAGAAAAATTGCAAACCATGGATTTGATATAATATTACAATATATTACACGAATTTTTTTAAAAATTTTTCTTAAACATTCTATTGTTTTATTATTTTTTTCATTATAATTTTTTTCTAATTCTTTTTTTTTACTACTACATTTTGCTGTATAATATAATATTGGACCAAAAAGTATTAATGAATAGATGTAGGCTAATCCTAATGCAACAGCTGTAGCAAGGCAAAATAATGCTATTTCAGGTGTTGGTGTTAATGCACCTATAGCAAATGTTATAACATTTGTAAATGTTGTTATTGTAATTGATGGTCCAACATCTTCAAAAACAAGACCTAATAAATGTTTTGGTGTTACTTTATTATATGTAGGTTTTAGAAATGAATGAAGAATAAGAAATGAATCATTAATACCAATACCCATAATAAGGAATGGCATAATTAACATAACTGAATTTGTCCTAAAACCAAGAATTGTAAGGCATCCAAAAGTTGTTGTAACAGCCAAAACTGGACATAATGATATACCAATAGCTGCTAAAATTTTACCTAAATCTATTGAATTAAAATAAATTGATGATGAAAAAACTGTAACAAAAACAAATAAAAACATAACACAAAAACCAAAAGCAAAATATGGTATAGTTTTTTGGGATGCTCTATTCATTTCATAATCAACAATTTTTGCTCCTATTGATACAACATCAATATATTTTGATTGATAGGTATTTTGTAAATAATGATATGCTCCTAAATCCCATACACCCATTTTTTCTTCATTTTCTGGTGAACTTTTATCACCTAAAAATGGTGCTAAAATCATTTGAATATAATCAAAATCTGTTATATTTTTTAAATTTTTTAACTCTTCATCATTTTCAATCTCATCCTCTGTATAATAATTATTTTGTACACCAAAAAAATTTTTTTCTAATGGAAATATATAACCACTAATTTTTGATCTTGGATAAGTTAATTTATTAATTTTTTTACCACCCAAATTTTTATTATACTCATTAAGAAGAGATAAATAAAAATAATGAATTATAATATTTGAATCACAAAAGGCACCACAAATATTTTGATATTTTATATATTGAGATGGAAATTCTGATGATGGATATGGTATTGATAAATTTGAATGCAAGTATGTTAATAATTTATCTGCTTCTTCAAGATATTTTAATCTATGCATTGAACCACCATCTTTTGCTTTAATAATAATTGATGTTGGTAGTGTATCTCCTATAATAATAAAAAAAAAATTATATATATATATATTCTTTATCATTTTTATTATATAACATACCAACAGCACCAAAAAATTCCTTATAAACATCCGTTTCATATTTTGCTCTTGAGGTAGAAGGTGTATAACCATCATTTGTTCGATCCTTAAGTTGTATATTAATCATACCCATTGATAATGATGCTATAATAATTGATGCAATAATAAATGCTGTTGGATATGAAGCAATACCAACACCAAGCCAATAAAATAAATTTCGAAGTCTTAGATGTTCTTTACAAAAAAATAAAAATTTTTCTGCTTTACTTCCTTAAATTAAAAAAAAGTTAAAAAAAATTTGTTTTTAAAGATATAATTTTAAAAATATACCATTAATTATGTAAACTTTTTCTGTACTACGTAGTGTCAGGGAATTAACTTTATTTCTTGGTGTTAATAAAAAATCATTACCATTACATAGTTCTTTTTCATTATCTAATTTTGTTGATAAAATAAAAATGGCACGTTCCTGATCCTGTTCAACATTTGGTAAAGGTGTTTTTTCTTTTTTTAACGACATCCTATTTAAGCGTTATTAATTTTTAAGATAGTATTAAAAAAAAAGTTTACGTAGTAACTTTGTACAAGATAAAAATATTAGATATTATAGTTGAGTCAAGTAACACATTCGTTACAATTATCTATAAAAAAAAATATATATATATATTTTATTATCATTTATTAATATTTTATTAAATAAATAAATAAATTCCGATAAAGGCATATTATATAATAATATAAATGAGATATTCTTACAATGATAAGAAATATCATCTTCAATATTATTATGATAAGTGATTATCTTTGACACATGATAAATTGATAAAATATCAAAAGTAAATATGAAAAATTTTTGAAGACTAATTAATAAAGTAAAAAAAAAAATAGCATATGAAGATAAATTTTGATAATGAAGAAAGAAAGAGAAATTAGGTAATGAAAAATCTTTGAAATTTATTCATGGAATATGAAAGAGCCTATTAAGGAGTATAAACTAGTTTTAAATGTATTTTTCTTTCTTCTTTTAAATTGACAAGAGAAGAGAAGATAACTTCATATTTTGAAGGTTCATTAAAAAGTAAAGAAATGTACATATATATTTATTTATTATATCCATATATTATGATAAATTAGGAAATATTTGTTATGGATTAGTTTATAATGCTAACTCCATACTTTAAAAATATATAAAGGGTTTTTGATATAAACATATATATATATATATATATATATATATATATATATATATATGCGTAAAATATCTATTTTAATGATCTGTTCTTTTATAATATTTATTATATATAAATATGTTTTGTTTAGGTTAAAAATAAAGAAAAATTTAAAGTTAAGGCATTTAAAAAAAAAAAAAAATTTTATGAAGAAAAGGAGAAAGAGAGAGAGAAAGGGTAGGAGAGAAAAACACCAAATCGTAGGATGAAGATTAAAAATAGAAGTTTGATTTGTAAACCTAAAAATAAAAAATAAAATTTACCCTTTAAATGTAATTTATGATAGTTTAAAGTTAGTAATAAAAAAAATTAAATCAACCTAATCATAATAATTTTTTATTTAATAAAAAAATTGATTTAAAAAAAAATTGATATAAAACTATAATAAATAAATAAATATACATATATATAATCAACTATTTTAGAGGAGTGACAAATTAAATATATAGAGGGAGATGTTCATTTTCATGTAAATAAAAATATGTACTAAAAAAAAAATATTTTATCATCTAAAATAGAATGAATTTTAAAAGTTATTAAATAATAGTAATATTATATATAAATATCAAACATTAAAATATGTATGATTTACTTATTTTGTTTATTATCTTAAAATTAAAATACATTATATTTTGTTAATGTAAAAAATTTTTTTTTTATTACTATTATATTGCCTATCAATATAATGTAATAAATTTTTTTAAATTATTTTGCACAATTAAGAAAAAAAAAATTTTTTTTAATTATATTTTTTTAGTTAAAAAAAAACATTGTATAATAAAAAAAATCATTTTTTTTTACAATTCTTTTAAAACTATTGATAATATTATAAATATTTTATAAAATAGCAAAATAAAAAAAACGAGACAAGTATTGATGAGTAATTGACATAGGATGATTATATAATATTGTAATATAATATTGAAATAATTGTATATTGAAACTTTTGATAATTCTTTTTATTATATTATTTTAAATGACAATTCAAAAATAATATGTATAAAATATTATAAATGATTCACTCTCTATAAAGATCTATCTAATAAATTGTTAATGAGAAAACTAAATATATATAATAAGTGATAAGTATTATTATTAAAAAAAAATAATAATAATAAACTACTATATAAATCAAAAGTTTCTCTCATATATATATAATAATAAATAATAGTATTCAAAAATTATTATTTTCAATGATTAAAATGGATAGAAAGAGGCATTTTAACATGCCATTATATAATAATTTTAAAAATAAATAATAATGTAGATGTTAAAGATGACATTATACTATAAATTATTAACATAATAAGGGAATAGAAGTTAGTGTAAACAAAATATGATAATTCATTTGTAAAAAATATTTTCAAAAATTTTAAATTATCATAAGTTATCTATTAAAAATAAAGAATAAATATATGTATATTTTATATACTATGTTAATAAAAATATCTATCTAATTTGTACAAAGATATATTTTAAATAAGATAAAAACAAATTGTGTATTCAATATCTCTCCTATGACTAATTTTTGTAGAAAAAAAAAAAATTCTTTTAAAAACTCATACACTAGTGTACATATTTTTTTTTATATATAGAAAAAAATTTTTTTTTTTTAATATATAATAAAGTTATAGAAAAAAGATTTAATTTATAAAAAAAAAATCATGTAAAATATATGAAAATAATTAATTATCAGAAGTTTTAATTAAAAAAATTACATTTGTATTATTTTTTTTTATCTCAATAAAATTTGAATTAATGAGAAAAAAAATTTTTTTCAATGATTTATAAGATAGTAAAATAGATATACTATATGAAACATCTATAATATTATAGTTTTTTTTTTATCTTTTTGGTAACATAAATTCATACTTTTTTTTTAGATAAATATGTTATTATAATGACTAAGATAAAAAAAATTTTAGTTGATAAAGTATCAAGAACATATAATAATATTTTTTTATTAGTTATCAAATAAAGTATCTTATTTTGTATAGAAATTTAATAAATACTATCCTTGTTTTTTTTTTTCACTTAATCAAAACTTTTAAAAGATTTTATTTTTTCTTATTTTTAAAGGATGATAGTCATTAAGATATTTTAAGAAAATGAAAATTTGCTTAAAATTATATATATATGAAATATTTATCAAATAAGAGATATATGAATGTTTATGTTTACAAAATGAGACTATGTATTAGTTTATATTCACATGATGAAGTTTAGATAAAAGAAATTTGGAAACATGTCAAAATGTCTCTCTTACTATGGATTGAGTAATTTATATTATTTTAAAAAAAGAAAAAAAGTATATACAACAAAATTATTAGTTAATTATTATTATACTATAATTTTAGAAAAAAAAAAGAAAGTATTTTATAGTTTAATGATATAAAATTTCATTATTTTTTTTTATAGTATTTAATATAAATGATATCATTTTTTATTACATTAACATTATATCAAGATAAAAAAAAAGATACATATCTATTAATGTTATTTAATACTTAAAGTAATAAAAATATATTTAAAATCCTTTTAATTGCCAAAAAAAAGAAGTGTTATCAAATATAGTTATGTGTATAAAGTTAACAGAATAAAGTATTTTATCCCTAAACATTTATATACAAAATAATAATACATATTTAGAAACATTTCCACTAAAAAATATTTCTTTGGCACATTAAAATATATATAAAAAGGACAAGATAGATATTATATTACTATAATCTATGAAATTTCTTACAATTAAAGAAGAAAAAGTTTGTTATGTTAATAGTTAGTGTTTAATACATATATATTATTTTTATAGTTAAAGTTTTTTCTTGAAATACTTATAACCATTAAAGTAAAATTTATCTGTGATAAATAGAAAAAAATTTAATTATACCAAAAATATAATTTATTTTGAAAAAAAAAAGAATATATATATATGTAATCCTTTTATCAAAAATCAGTCAAGAATTAAAAAGTTATACAAATATAAAATAACAAATAATTATTTTGTTAATATAAAAGATAAGAATAAACCAAGATTTATATAATTTTATATAAGATATTTAGTTTGTTTTTTTATATAAAAACTCAATTATTTAATTTCTAAAGCACCAGTCAGTTAATTTATCAAAGAGAACATCACACTTTGATTATATTAAGTATAGCGTGTATAGATAAAACAAAGATGATTAGAAAATTTTTTTTTTAAAATAAATCTGTTAACAAAAATTGTATATATCAACATATAAAAAAAAAAATTTTACATCTATTTAATTTTTGTCTCAATTGTGGCATCCTTCTTTATTTTTGTTGATAAATATAATATTTAACATATATTAAAAAGAAAAAAAAATGTATATATATAATGTTAAAACATTTTCATTTTATGATGCATCTGAAGTCTCAAAAGTGTAAACGAAGTTTAAAAATGGGATGGAAAATATTTTTAAATTACTATTTAATAGTTAGTAGATTTATTATACTAATGTTAGGTAATATAAAGGAAAGAGAAAAAAAAAATGATTGATAACAATAAACAATAAAATAGTAATAGAGGAACTTAATTTTTGAAGTGGCATCACAAAAACTTTGAAAGAACAATATTACAAAAAGAAAAATATTTTATAGATTATATATAAATATATATTGTAAATCATTATATATCAATATATCAAAGATTTTAGTTTAATAATGAAATTCATTGTATAAGAAATGAATCAAGTAAACATTAAAGAATGTCATTAATATTAAACATCTAAACATATATTAATCTTTGAATTTATTTAAAAAAAAAAAGAATAGTTTTTATTATTAATTTACTTTGCATTATCATTTATTAATATGGATAAAAAAAAATTTCAAAATATAAATAAATACAATTATTTACCATGTGATTGAGAGAAAACATTAAAATTATCATTAAGATCATGTAATTATCAATAAATTATACATGATACTGGATATTTTTTTAATAACGTTTCACAAAAATCATATATAGTCTCATTTTCTTTAACACGAAATTAAAAATATTTATAAAGTTTTTGGTGAAGACGAGTTTTATCTTTTATAATAAAATACATAAGAACTATAAATTATGTATATACTAATAGATGGTTAAATTTTATTTTTAAAAATGCTAATTTAAAAGTCATATGTTTATTAGAAAAATTGATTTTGTTATTTAAGATGAAAATCATGATAATAATAAATTTTTTATTTCATTAATTAAATGTGTCACTTATATATAAAATTCTTTTTTTTTATATTATATTTTAAAAAAAAAATTGTAGTATTGAAAACTTTTATCAATCATACCCGACTATCTGTTTTATATTTCTTTTGAGTAAGCTATAGATAGCTATCAGTGATGAATATGATTTTTATAATATTATTTTTTCTTTACATATTTATGGTCAAAACTTCAATGTTTCATGTTTCTTCATCTAATATTATTTCCAAATATTTTTTTTAAAAAAAAATACCATATTACAACAGGATATCAATGGCATTATTATGAAAAAAATATTTTCAAATCTTTTTAATAATTTTTAATACGAGAATTAATCTTCTTTGTTTCCAATCTTTTTATTTATTAATTTTTTTTTCATTCTCATAACTACCTTCAATATTTGGATTAATTTTTCAATCTTTAGTGTCATATGCTTTTAATTCCTCTCTATTTTCTGGTCAAATCCGTTTGTTTATCTCTTTACATTTAAAAAAGTTATTATCTTTTTTTTTCATCAATTACATTATTTTTTGAAATTTTCCAGTTAGGAAAAAAGCTTCAAGAATCAAATTTTTCCTTTCAAGAATGACTTTTTGTCATTTTTTCAAAATTATTTATACAAAAAGTTTCAAATCTTGTGATTTTAATGATTTTAAATTTATTTAGTTTTTTTATTTTTCATACTGATTATTTATATCATTCTATATCACATACTTAATAATTGTACTTATTGTTATTTTAAATTCTTGTTTTTCAATTTATGTCCTTTTTAAATTTTATTCAAATACTTCCATGTTATTATTTTTATTAGAAAAGATTTTAAAGTTAAAGTTCTTTTATTAAATCTTAACTTGCTTTTCTTGAAGGTCTTTTTTTATAATTTTATGTTATGTTATTTCAACCATCTTTATTTTCAAAAATGTTATTAACTTTTTCCAACATATACTTCATTTTTTCAATCTTTTCTTATTGCAATAAAATTTTCAAAAATTACTTTTTTTTTATTTCAAAAATTAAAAAAAAAATTATTATCAGTAAATTAAAAATAAATAACAATTTGTCTACATGTTTCTATCCAAAAAAAAAACGATCCATTTAAAATTGAATAATACTAAAAATAAGAAGTATTATAAGATACAACAAAAAAATTTAATTAATATGATTTTATTTATTTAAAATTATTGAATCGAAAATTTTAATATTCTATACTAGGTTTATTAATTTTTTATGGACATTTCATATTAAGTCATCCGAAATCACAAATATATAATAAAAGAAAACTAAAAAAGCATAACTTACCCAGAAATTTTAATTTTAATTAGATAAAAAAAGTTTTAAAAATATAAAAATTTACAATTAACAAATAACATTTTTTAAATTGACCTTCAAGATAGAAAACACTACCGGTATAAAATATATTTATTTATTTAAAAATAATTAAAAATTGAATTAAAAAAATTGTCTTTTTAAATTTGGCTAGTAAAGTATATTTTTAATGTTATTAATGTTCTATAATAGAAATGTTATCATTAAAAATAAATGTTGTTATTGGAGGAGAAAATTTTCATTTACAGGTAACATTTTTATGTAAAAATTGTATACATTAATTGTCAATGAAGAAAATGTAATAAGAAATGGTGGAAACAAAAATTCTACCTGACGTTTTTCCAAAAATACCGGCCACAAAGGGTGAGGGGTGACATAAAACTAATAGATATTAATAATTTGCTTGTGTTTATATTATTGTCAGTTGATCTTATGTTATGAGATAAAAACAAAACTAAGATTTTATTTTATATCAAAATATTGTTTTCTTTGTTAAATTATTTATTTGATAAAAGTAAATTTAATTTATAGAGTTTTTGTTTATAAAAAAATAGAAAAATAGGAAAGAAAAAATAAATTTTTGACATTTTTTTTTAAAAGTATAGTTGATTGTTTAAAATTTTATATAAAATTTACTTTTTTTGTAGTATTATATATTTATGTAGATTTATGTGTTATATTAGTATTCTTATCAAATATATACTTATCTTTTTCTCTATACTTTTATATAAATATATAATTATGATTAGAAAATTAAATTTTTGAATTTCAGGTTGTTGAATGAGAAAATTTATATATGATTTTATTTTCTTATTTTATAATGATTTTCAATGTAATTGGTAAAAGAAAAATTACAAGAAGAAATAATGGTGTAAATTTAATCAATCTTTATTCATTAGTATTTATTTTATCTATCTTATTAATTAATTTTTCTAATGCTACAACATTATCTTATTCAAATAGTATTGATAATGTTATAGAAGAACAAAAGGGGTACACTAATTCAGATAAATTAATAACTGAAAACAAAGGTAAATAAATTGATAATGTATATAATTTGTTTTAAACTTCTTTTATCTTTATTAATAGATCTTGATAATAATGCAAGTTTAATCTCACAGAAAGAAGAAAATGAAAGTGAAACTTCAGATCCAAATATTTCAGAAGATATTAAGAATAATGATGATGAATATAATAGTAATGATGGTGATTCTGATGTCAGTGAAGAAATTGATAAAAACGTAATGTTTGATCATGGATATTTGAAGGCTGTTAATATTGATGTAAAATTTGATTTTATTACTATTACATTCAATAAGACTTTTTTTTCTTTTAGAATTTAGAGGAACAATGGGGTACACATGATAGGCCTAAAGGGAATCCTAGTAACTTTGTTGCAACAATTTCTGAAGTTTTTAACGATAGGTAAAAAAAAATTATATTTACTTCAATTTATATATATATAAAAAATACATATTTTTAGAAAGTCATTTGCTTGTCCTAAAGTTAAAGAAAGATTTATTACTGGTACAAGTGTTGAAAATATTTCTCCAGAAGATATAGGTATAATTGCCAGTTTAGGAGATAATTTAGCAACGGGTTATGGTTTATGGCCAGGAAGTTCTATTGATTTTAGAGGTGCATCATTCTCATCAGGTGGTGATACATCAATTGATGGTTTAGTAACAATTCCAAGTATAATTCAAGAATTTAGTAATCGAGATATTATTGGTGTATCTCATGGTCTTGGATCAAAAGATCAATTACCAAAAAGTCAATTAAATTTAGCTCAGATAAATACAAATTCTGGTGATTTACCAAGACAGGCAAGAGAATTAGTTGAAAGATTACGAAAAATAAAAGATGTTGATACTTATAATACATGGACAATGGTTATAATAACAATTGGAACTGATGAAGTATGTAATTTTTGTAGAGGTCCTAATACTGATGCTCTTAAAGAAGCTATTGATATATTAAATAGAGGTATTCATAAAGCATTAATTATTATGCTTGGTCCTGTACATGTAACTTCAAGAACAAGTTTAAGGGAAAATTTATTAAAAGATCGTTGTAATTGTTCAAAGGAAAAGAATGATGATTTTATGAAAAAATTATCTAATGCATGGATAGAAGGTTTTCAGGAAGTTGAGGAACGTGTATATTCATATAAAAGAAGTACCTTTACATTACTTCAATTACCAATATTTACAATAACATCAAGATATCCATTTTCATTGTTTATTAAAAATTCTACTAATCTTAATAGGCGTGGACATAATTATGCAGCAAAATGGTTATGGAATCGTTTGGTGACAGGACCAAGTTATAATATAACACAAGTTTTATCGCAAGATTCATATTATTGTCCAGATAGTTATTGTCCATTCTTTAGGGTACCTGAAAATTTTGGTAAATGTGTTGCTATAAGAAAAGAAGAATATGAAAAAAATCCTGAATTTTTTGAGAAAACTCTTCATAAGGGTAAAAAGAAAAAATTAAAATCAGAAATTTATAAACGTACTGGTATAATTTTATTGGTGGCAGCAACTGTTGTCACATCACTTTCAATGATATTTTATAATAAGAGTAAACAAATTAGTAAAAAAAAGGCAGAAAATAAGACAGATACCAAGAAATTGTCAGAAGATGATACTACCAAAACACCAAATACAGGTGAATCTGCTGGTGATTACTTATTGGTAAATAGTGTAGAAAAAGTTTAGTAATTCTTTTTTTTTTTAATGTAAATTTGTTAATTGTAATTTTTTTTTTTGACAAAACCTCATAACATTATTTATTATCTATACGCCTTTGTTGTAGAATATTTAACCATTTTTCTTTTCTTTCATTTGTTGTTTCGGCAAAATATACATTTCCTAAAAAATGATCTTTTTGTTTATCATTGATAATTGGAAAAGGGAACTCTTTTGCAACTTGATCTTTTTTCTCTTTATCATCACGTGAACTTCTAAATGTTCCTGGGACAAAACTATCTTCTTCTAATTTTGTTAATTCATCTCCTTTAATATCACAATATAAAGTATTTCTTTTTTTATCTATTTTTTGTTTATTATGAATTTCACCAATAGTAGAAGAAATATCTTTTCTCATAGAATATAGTTGTTTTTTGGCATTTGCTTCACTATCAAAAGGTTCATCTTTATTATATAGATTAGACATAACTTAAAAAATATAAATAAAATAAGACATATAATTAAAATATTTAATAGTTTACAACTATAAATTTTTAATTTATAGATTGAATTTATTTTATTAATTATATTTACAAAAAAATATCTATAAAATAAAAAGAAATTGTTAATATATACATATAAAAAGTAATAATAGCTAATGAAATTAATGAATTATTAATTTCAAAAGTAACAATAGAAATATTTACAAGACCCGTTAAGAGATTAGCAAGAAGAAAAAAATATAAACCATATTTGCTAAGAAGATATAATAAGTCATTATTATTTTTTAAATTTCTAAGTTTCTCTGAACTATATGCACCATACATCATGAGACTAAACCACAAAGATGTTGTTCCAGCCTAAAATATTAGTATTATTAAGAATATTAAATAATAATAACTTACAGTATAGAAGAAAAAAGGAATATTATACACACGACGAGATGGTTCTCCAAGAAAATTTTCAGCTATCAGTTGTAATGAGAAAAATAAAATTGGAGCTAGGAGTGTCTTGGCAATACACATTAAATCTGTATTATTTTTAGATTTTTTAAGTGCTATAAAAAAGTTTCCATAAATTCGAAAAAGTAAATAAATACTAAAATATCCTAAAATTGATATAATTCCTTCTTTATTAGATGATATAATATTTGTTCTTAAAATATCATTATTAAGACCCCATTCCTGTAAACCACATAAGTTAAGAAGAATATAATTAAGTACCAAACAAATAGTTAACATTTTAATACTAATATATTTAGAAAAAAGTTTTGAAAGTAAAGCAACACATCCCATTGTAATAAAAAAATTCCAATGTACACCATATTCTGAAACATGAGAATGGTAATTAAATATGGAGACAAAGATCATTCGAATGATTCCAAGAATAAATAAAATTAACCATGAAGGTAAACTTTTCAATAATTTTTTCTTAGATTGTACAGTATTACTTAATTGCCTTTTTTGATAAACAATTTCATCCCCAATTCCCATTATCATAAATGATCCACTAGTTCCAACATCCATTACAGAGTACCCATAATATTCTGTTTTACCCCATGATCTAGGAAAAATCTTAAAATCAACAGCAAGTATTGCAATTGCAGTTGGTATTAATATACAACTTCTAAAAAAACAAAATATAAAATAAAAATAAATAGTTTTTTTCAACAAACCGTAAACAATCAAATTCTGGGAAATAAAAAGTTATATTATCATCTTCTTTTTTATTCTCCCTTTGTGAAGGATAAAAAAATTGAAGTAGTAATATAGTTGTTGATAAAATAACAAATATTTCTAATACATATTTTGAAAAAATTGTCATTAAAAAAATATATGGAATTACAATAAAAAAAAAGTTATACAATATTTGAGAGAATCCATTTAATTTTAAATTAAAAATTTGTATAATCTGATAATTAAATAAAATAAAGATACCACCACAAATCCCTTGTATAGGGACAATCCATGGATAATCACCTACTCCACCAGATACAAATTCTTCATGTAATCTATTTTTATCCATATGAAAAAAGAAAAAAAGAAAATATTATATTCAAAATAATTTATGGTACTAAACGTGTATCCAAAAAAAAATAAAATATACAAATTATTTACTTAAGTAAACGTTATTCCAAATAATATATTTAATATTCAGGCAACTATAATGTTGTAGTTACAGTTTTTACCTTATTTTAAATTTTCACAATTTTTTTTAAATATTATTTATTTTAAACTATTTTTTTTATAAATATAATTTATATTTATATAGATAATAATTTTGTACTTTTTATTTCTTTATCTTATTTATCTCTTTTTTTTCTCTAAATAATATCACTATATATATATGTATATTTTTTTTATAAACATTACAATCTGTAATAAGTCTATATTATTAACATTGAATTTAAAAAAAAAGTTGTTCATATGACTTTATATGAACTTTAATATTTCATAAAGTTTTTTTTTTCTGTATTGGTATATTTTTCGTTTTTGAAATGATTCATATAAAATAGTAAAAACAAAAATTTATGATTAATAATCTATATACAAATGTATTACATATTTTAATTGTATTACTTTTTAAAATAATTTAAGATGTAAAAGTATGTATGTTTTTATTTTTTTTTAATAATATGAGAGTTTTTTTTTTATCAAAATAAATATAGATACTATTAAAATTGATCAATCATGAAATAAAAAATGCAAAAATTGTCATTTCTACTCTAGCTTAGACTATAATGTATAGAATATCAAACTATATTATGAATATGGTATTAATTGTAGTTATTTGTTTAGGTAAAAATTAATATTCAATTAACGTGTCTTTTTTTTATATATAAAATGTTGATTACCAACTATTGAGGTAAACATTACAATAAAAAAAAGTCTCTAAATACTTGTTTTTACATTTAAATATATATCACTTAATATTATAAGATAGCAAAAGTAATTCCTTTAAAATTAATTAATTTGTCCTTTTTATTATAATACTTTTTAATAAACATTTTTTTTTCTTCACAATTACTTTACTATTTTTATAATATAAATTATGAAAAAATTTTTTCTCGTTATTTTCTGATTTTGTTACGAAGTATGAAATAAAGTTAAATTCTTTAACACATATTTTATTAAATATGAATTTTATTAAATTGATTTATATTTATAATAAGACGTAGATACATTTATGTAGAAATTTTCAGAGATAAATTCTTTATACTTTTAGAGTTTTAAAAGAATGTTTTTATATAAAGTTTTTTTTTTAATATTTCTACAGAAATATTTTAAAATAATATTATATATTTATTTTTCCAGATAAATATACATACATATTTTTAAACACTATTAATTATAATAATATTTTATTTAAAAAAAAAGCTATTGGAAGAAATAGTTATATACTAGTAATAATATGTATTGTTTACAATGGCTTTTACCTTTATTTTTAATACCAAAAGTTGGTTTTCATCCTGATCAAATAATAGAAAGAGCAATTTTATCATGGATATATTTGATAGGATTTTTTATTGAAAGAAGGTAAGTTAATATTTATGTCAAGTTTATTATTTCAATTTTTCTTCATTTAAGACCTTGTCATGTATGTACAGCGGCTTTTATAATATTTCTACTGGCTTATTGTTACAGTGACCCTGACAATTGTGTTTTTTATCCTTTTTGCAAAACAACAAAAAATGGAGAAGCTTGCGAAGTTTCTACTTATTAAAAATTTATCTGTGCCTCTATATTTTTGTTCTCCTTTTATTGTAATTAAAAAAGTATTATTTATCATTAGAATGAATATTATTTTTTTTATTGGTATGGTCAAAAGATGAGTAACAGAAATATTTTTAATACACGAAGTATGGAAATATTTATAGTTTTTTAATTTAGTTTTACAATGGATTTCCGTATGTTAATAAATATTTATGCCAAAGAAATTTTTTCATTATCACAGAAAGTTAAAGTATTTTAATTTGGTTTCTTATTAATTTAATAAATATAAATTTTTTACAACAATAAAAAGTATATTTATAAGTAAAAACTTAAAGTGTTTTATTAATAGTCAACAAAAAAAATATCAAACATAACAGGTATGTATATACATAAAATAAAAAATCTTCCACAATTGAAAGTTAATTAACAAACAAGGATTTAAAAAGTTCCGTTCTCCTTTCATTACTCCAAGAGACAGTTTCAGGTTGTGCAGGGAAAAAATTGACTAATTTAGGAATAGTTACAAGCATACATTTTCTACCTTTCGATGCTTTTTGATTTACATTTTTTTTCTTTCTTTTAGTTTGCCTTAATTTCTCAATTTCCAGCCATTGTTTACTCATTTGAATTGGATCACTAGTATCAATTGTTTTTCTATCTATAAGGTCTTTTAGAAGAAGTTGATAGAAATCCGTATCATCAAATATTTCAACATCAAAATTACTATCAGAACTATCTCCTATTCTTATGCAATCTCCACGTTTAGTCTGACTTTTACGTAATAATCTTGCTTTGTCAGCCATTATCCTGTCAATTTGTTTGTTGATATTGCTGCTAAATTTAGAAAAATCTTGTTTTGCTTTTACAGAAATTAATCGTGTTTTTTCATCCCATTTTTTCAATGTTGCAGTTCTGAATGGTTGGAGAACATTGTGGCGGTCTTTTAATTTCTTAGCCAATTCTTTGGAATTGAATCCTTTACCTGTTTTGACTTTGAAATTGTCACTTGTACCCTTTTTTTCTACTTCTTCAATTTCCTCATTACTATTCTCTTCCTCATTTTCTTCATCCTCTTCATCTCCAAATTCTTCTTCCTTATCATTTGTATCTTCTTTGTCACTGTCGGATTCTTCATCGGAACTAGGGATTTCTTCATTATCACTATCTTCAATATTAGTTAAATTACTAACCATTTGTCCTTCTATATCAACTAACAATTTTAATGCTTCTAAAATGTTTCGGCGAGAATTATAAATATTTTGTTTAGCATCTTTTTGATTTTCCAAATCTTTAGCTACTTGATCTCTTGGTAATTGATTAAAAACTCTCATAGCTGAATGTGCTTTAATGGTTACTCTCATTAGTTTATCCCATATTGTCATCTGTTGTTTTATAGAATCACTTTTAGAAGTGTCTGTTGGTTTATTTAATAATACAATATTATCTTCTTCATCTTCAGAAACCTCATTATCTTCTTCCTCATCACTAACATTTTCATTGTCATGCTCCTCATCATTTACCTCTTCATCATCATCTACTTCTTCTTCATCGTCTATCTCTTCCTCATCATCCATTTCTTCGTCATCAGAAGAAAATTTTCCTTTTAATGTTGGTTCACATTCATCACCAAAAATATCTTTCCTTGATACTTTTGTTCCTTTATACTTTTCATCAGTTTCATCGAGCAATTTTAAATCTTTCATTTTCCTACGATTTGGTGAAACTTCTTCGACCTTATCAAGATCAATGTCAGGTTTTTTTAAAGATGAAGCCCATGTTCCTAAAAAAAATATAATATTTAATATAAACAATTTAACAAAAAAATTACCATCATAATCTTCATCCTCATTAATCTGTAGCAAATTTTTTTTTGGATCAAAAGCTTTCTCAAAATCATCCAATAATCCCATATTTAAGAAAGTTAAAAAAATATATTTGAAAAATTGGTAAAAAGTGGACGTTATTATAAATAATAAATCTTGAGACGAAAATATTAATATTCTTGCAGTTCGTGTGTTGGCGAGATACACTTGTATACAACACAGTCATCGAGAAGTGTGTGTAACAATTTATTCCCATTTAAAAGTTGGCTTAGGAAAACTTACATATTATATAAATTTAATAATTAAAAATGGTAAGTTCAATGGCAATTATTAATTTGAATATTAATTATTTTTAGGCTGATGCTTCTAAATCTCCCCGTACTGCCGCTAGATCTAGTGCCTCCAGTGGAACAGTTAGACAACGGTAAGATAAAAGTTTTTTTTCTAATTATAAAATTCGTTTTTTAGTCGTAGTGGTGGAACATCTACTGGTTCATCTGCTGCTCGTGCTTCAAATGGTGGATGGCGATTCTATACTGATGATGCTCCAGGAATGAAAATTGGACCTGTTCCAGTTCTTGTTATTTCCTTGGCATTTATTTTTTCAGTTTTTGTCCTTCACACCTGGGGAAAATTCACCAGATCTCACTAATGAGATTTACTTTCATTTTTAATCAACGACAGTGTTAGAAAAAAAAGGGAGATGTGATGATAAATTATTGTATGAAAAAGAAGAGTATATGTTTCTATTTCCGTTTATGGTGTATCATTTAAAACGGAGCTTATGTCAACATTGGTCCATTAATTTGTAGTAAACAAATAATTACTATTGTTCGATTATGACTTGTTTTGTTTTAATTAAATTTTTTTTGTATTTAAATTTTCTTTGTATATTTATTTTACTATTTAATAATTTATTTATTTTTTTTTTGGTATTTTGTTTCTAGCACCATGATAAGTACTTTTTCAGCGAGCAAAAAAACAATTAAAATAAAATCCAATAACTGTTTAGAAGCTAAAGGTTTATCTGATAATGATCTTAAATCAAAAGTTAACACAAGTTATCAATCAAAAAACTCCAATAAAGATAGTTATTTAGAAACTAAGAAAAAAAGAAGAAAAAGAAAAAGGAAAAAAGGAAGTGTAAATGGAAATACTACCAGTAGTTCAACTTATCCAACAAATTCAGCGGAAGAAACAAAAGTGCATACAAGAGTAACTTTAAAATTAAGTACTGAATTTCGAAAATTTTTATCATTTGAAAGGAACAAAACATTAATAAAAATTGAAAGTGGATTTGCAGGAAATAAAAGAAATGTAAATTTAGAACCATACTATCATGGTTTTATGTCACGAGATGTAGCTGAAAAAATAAAAATGTCAAATGGTCAATTTTTATTACGGAGAGCAGAAATTGAAAAAAGGCAAATTTATATAATTACCGTACACGTTAATGATAAAAGAGAACATCATATGATTATGAGAACAAATGATGGAAAGCATTTTTGGATAAAAAAATACTGTTTTAATGTTTGTTTTATTAATTTTTTTTTAAATTATTAAAAAGTTAAATTTTATAGTCTGTTTCAGATTTGATAAGATATCATATGGATAGATTGATACCAATTAAAGATGGAGTTAAAATAACTCATTGGGTTGATAAAGATCTTTGGTTACTTACTCATGATCAAATTAGACTTCAAAAACCTATTGGTTCAGGAGCATTTGGAATGGTTTTTGTTGGATTTTTAAATCTTGGAACATTTAGACAAAGTATTCCTGTTGCTATAAAATTACTAAAAATGGAGAAAATGACAAATGACTCAAAATTGGAATTTTTAAGAGAAGCTAGTATTATGACAGAATTTAACTCAGAATATGTTATTAAATTTTTTGGCGTTTGTACACAGCGTGATCCAGTTATGATTATTTTAGAAATGGCAACAAATGGTTCTTTATATGATAATTTAAAAAATCCAAAAATTAAAGATCCTATTTTGTGGAATGAAAAAAAACATAAATATGCAAGACATGTTAATTTAGGATTACAATATATTCATAGTAAAGAAACTCTTCATAGAGATATAGCAACACGAAATGTTTTAATAGGAGGTGATGATAAAGCAAAAATAGCTGATTTTGGTTTATCATTAAGACAGACATCTATTGTTATGAAAGAAATGAAAAAAATGCCTATACGTTGGTTGCCACCGGAAACATTATCACAAGGATTATATTCACCACGATCAGAAGTATGGTCATATGGAGTACTTATTTACGAAATTTATACTGATGGTAAAAGGCCATATGAGAATATATCAAATAATAAAGAATTAATTAAAAAAATTACAAAAGGAACAATATCATTATTAAATTATAGTGAAGTTGAAAAATTTCCAGATGATATAAAAACTATTTTGAAAAGTTGTTTGGCAAGAGAACCTAGTTTAAGATTATTTATGAAAGATCTATATGAATGTTTTAATAAATTTGATGGGTTAGTAAATACTAATTTTGGAAATAGTGAAACTTTAAAGTACAAAATTTTTGGTTATGTTAGAAGTTTAAAGGAGTATATATTCAGACATTTTTTGTAATTAAATAAAATATTTTCAATACTTTAAAAATTTAATAATTAATCATTTTCAATTATTTGTTTACTTTATAACAACTATAGATAGATTTTAAAAAAAAAAGTTTTTAAGTGATACTCGATTCAAACTTAAAGAAAAGAATATGAAATTATTATATATGTTATTCTTCTGATAATTTCTTTAATATTATTTACTTATAAATTATTTGACATAATAGTTGGTAATATTTTTATTTTAAAAATTATTATTAATATTACTTTTTTTATTATATTGTTCTTTTTTTATATACAAATATTGACTTTGTATATATAAAATTTTTAATATACAGTTATGAACTATTTATAAATAATTGGATAAAACTACTTTTAATTACAATAAAATGAAGGATCTTGAAATACCTTTTTTTGAAAGAGAAGTTTCATTTGGTTTTGGTAATGGATAAAGATCAGTTCTTTTTAAGATTACTTCTAATAATTCTTCAATATTACAAAAAGTGAATCTATTTGTTGGTTGTGAAATAAATATACCTTTTTTCATACCGAAAGACAATGTATCAGGGCATTTTTTTGGAAATGAAAAAAAATTATTTTGAAGAATTCTTTCTTTAAATTGTTCATCATTTATCTCTTGTAATGGAAGTAAACCATTATTAAAAATTTGAAATACAGTAATACCATATGACCAAATATCAGTACTTTCATTTAATTCAATATTTTTGTTTAACATATATTCTGGAGGTTGATATCTTAATTCTATTTCTGTTGGCATTGTATCATTACAACCATATTCACTTGCTTTACTAAAAGAACCAATTTTTAAATAACCATTATTTGATATAAAAATACTAGATGGTGTTAAGTTTTTGTGAACAATTTTAAGCATAGATAAATGTTTCATTCCTTTTACAATATCATAACAATAATATAATAATTCACCTATACAAATATTATTTTTCTCTTTTTTTAAATGTGATTCTAAAGTACCTTCAGGACAATACTCTATTAATAAAGCAATTGGAAGATTATCTATACATATACCATAAAAAGTTAAAATATTCTTATCATTTGTTTCAAATAATATTGAAGCTTCTTTAATTAAATATTTATAAGTTTTTTTAATAGTTTTAAAATATTCTTTGTCTGTCTCTTTTTTTCCATGATCTAAAAATTTTATAATTGTTGGTGTACCTTTATGAGGACCTTCATTTATAATTCCTTTATATATTGTAGAAAAACTTCCTTTTCCAATTAAATCATCATTTTTGTTATATTTTACATAAGAATGACAATAAAAAGTTTTGGGACGTTGAATAGGATTTTTCAAACATATATATCCAGGTATTTGATTTCGATGATAATATTTAACTAATGATGGTATAGATGAAAATGATTTTAAATTGTCACCAGAAATACTTAAATAATAATAACCATTTTCTTTAACTATTTCAATTCTTTTAACCAATATATCACCATCTAATAATTCCAAAAAATAACGTGGTTCTGTTCCTCTATATTTTAACAATATTAAATAATCACCTGGATTTTTAAAATTGCTTCTAAAATAATATAATTGTTTTAAAAATATATTAAAAATTACCCTATATATTTTCGAGGCAAAAGACCATGAAAATATGTTTGTTCCTCAATATCACACTCAATATGTCCATTATCTTTTTTATTACTAAAAAACATTCTTGTTTTTTTTGATTTTCTTCCAACTAATAAATTTTTACTATATACACTATTTACTGAGGAATTAGCCAACCTATCCAATTTTGATATTAAATGATTTTTTGATAAAATTAAATCTTTTTTTTTAGATTCCACATTTTTTTTACTTTGTTCCATGTTATATACACTACTATTATTTAAAAAAATTTTTTTGCATATATAATTTGTATATAAAAAAAATATTTTAATTATTTTTTATGTAATATTAAAATTTTCTAAATAAAATAAAAAAATTTTATATTAAAACTTAATTTTAATAGAAAAAAAAAAATTTATATATTAGTTAACTGTATTTATAATAAAGCTAAAAACATACATAAATTTTAAATTAAAGTTATAGAAATTTAGCAATATAAAAATTAAAGCATAAAAATTATATTCAAAAAAATTAAAAAAATTCATTCAAAACAATAAATTATATGCTAGATCAAAATAATTTTTTTTGGAGCATGAAAGAAAAAACATATTTTTTTAAAAGACTGGACCGAAATGAGATATAACATGAAATATTGTTTAAAAATGTGTTAAAGTAATTACTGATAACACGGATTAAAGACCACTTAAAACAATAAATATTAATACCCTGGAATTCTTTTATAAAATCAGATATATCTCATGTTAAAATAATTTTCTGAATTTCATAAATTTTTAGACATATAGCTAGATACATTTTTACGATTTATCTGTTAACCTAATTTTTTATATCCCGATAATATTTGAACATATAAAATGTTTTGAAGGTAGACCCCATATGAAAAGTTTTTTGAAAAAGATTGCAAAAATCTGATTGCATTTATCTTTATTGTAAAGAGATTTATGAACAAAAGCGGAAATTTTTCTAAAATATTCGTTGTACCCCGATTTTTCAGTATCTCAGAAAATACTTATCCTATGAAGATGAAATTAGTTTCATTCGATTTCAATTTAAAAATTAGTCTAGATAAGTAATTTTCATAGCTATAACATTATTATTTTCAGAGATATAAAAATTAGTTGAAAATTTTCTAGATTTCTAATTTTACCTCTAAAAAGGTGACAAAAAATAAACATTTTTTTTTGGAATTTGATTATAAAACAATAGTCATTCGATAGCCCTTGAAATGGGATGAAATTTGAATATAATCAACAATATTCAAAAATTGAAACTTCAGGAGTTATAATGATTCAAAGTTGAGGGGCGAAATTGGGGAATATTTTTTTTAAATCTCGATTTTTATGATAATATTGTAAATTTTAAAAATAAATACTTTATTCTAGATCACTTTTTTATGAGAAATTCATTAAGCCTAATCACATCTTAATAGGACTTCTAAAAATGAAGATATGATAAGAAATATGTTTAAAAAAAAGTTTTAACAATGTAGTGATAACTCAAGTTAATGAAGTCACAGGTTCATGAAATTTGTTGCGCTGGGCTTATTTTTTGATTTAAGATGTACCGTACGTTGAAAAGTTTTTTAAATATTAAACCGTTCTTGAGATATGAAACTTGGTACTTTTTCGCGCGTAATCCATTGTCATCATTTTTTGATATCTCGCAAGTACTTAAAGATATAAAAAAATTTTGAAGGTAGACCCTACTTGAAAACTCATTAGAAGACGATTGCAGAAATCTGATTTTATTTATCATGATTTTGAAGCAAGATATGACCAAAGGCGGAAATTTTTCTAAAATATTCATTGTTCCCGACTTTTCAGTATCTCAAGAAATACTTATCCTATGAAGATGGGATTGGTTTTATTCGATTTCTATTCAATGTTTTTCAGAAAAAAATATTATTTATTTTCTAATTTTCAAAAATATTCAGAAATTAGCCAAAGATATCTATATTTTATATTCGGCTTTAATGGCATTTATGTATTTTTAACATGAGCAAAATATTTTTATGTTAAACGTTCTGTTCAATGTTAGTGTGGGTATCTTCTTCATTTTTTTCTGAGTATTTATTAATTTCAATATAATGTTTATAAGTACAAAAACGTGGTACTATTTATAAATGGAAAAATTTTTTTAATATTTTAATACTAGCATAGATATTGTAAGAAATACATAGTTTTATTTTTAGTTGTATTCTAAATTTTTAAAGAGATAAGTTTTTATATATATACAAATAAAAAATTAATAGTGAGATACAATTAAAATTTATAAATACTTATGCCATTATTAATTGGTATATTTTCTGTTACCTCATTATTGTCATCTTCATCAATAAAAATAGAACTTGGAAATATTCTTTGTCCATGACCAAGTGCAACAAAATTTTCTTCTGGATGAAGTGACAAAGAAGGAATTGAAGTTGATAAAATATTGAATTCTTTAGTATTTTGAAAAGATGGTCCAGAACGAAGATCTGTAATTCTTAAACTTCCTAAAGTTGTTCCTGAAAATAAAAATGATCCAGATGGATCAATTTCAAATTCTATGCGTTGATTATGTACACCAGGTCGAGGAATATCATATAATTTTATACCTAACATTCTTGTATCATAACATGAAATTCCTTCATCTTTTCTTCCTCCAATAAAAATATATTGACCATCTTTTGAATATTCCATCCATGTAATTCCATCAAATTCATGTGATATCAACATTTGACATGAATTATCACTCAGTGAATAAACTCCAATTACATCTCCTGTTGTTGATCCTATAAAAAGATTATCATTTATTGGATTTACCCGAAGACATGTAAAATTTCCTTTCTGACCACCATTAAATTTTTTATATGTATTAATATCATATATCTGTTTTCCTGATTTCTCCATGTCAAATATTCTTATCTTGTCTTTGTAACCAGCAATAACATTATTACTATCATTTGTAAAACAAACACATTTTGCTGTATCCATTTCGTCTAAATTATTAATTCCTTTAAAAGTATTTATACATTCACCATTAGTATCATATAAATGAATTGGAGATTGAAAACTAGTAAAAGCAAATACATCATTTGTTTTACTCCAACATGCATCATAAATAAATCCTGCACATTCTTTTTCACGAACTAATCTGATCTTAGGATTGGAATTTTTATCAAAAAAAAATAGCCTAAGTATACGATCCTGTGAAGATGATATTAAATAATTTCCATTTTTGTTAAATTTTACAGTTCTAATATAATTATTATCAAATTTAACCGAAGGTCTTTTAAGTTTAGCCTTATCCATAAAGCAATCTTTTTCCAATTCAATAAGCGTTGGTTCATTTGAAAAATCATAATTCACATCAGGTAATTTAATTGAAATATTTTCAGTTACTTTTGTCTCCTTTTTGACAACATGTGAAATATTATTTTCACTAGATTTTTTAGTGCCTTTAATTAATGATAATAAACTTCCTATACCTGCTTGTTGTGTAGCCATTATTAAATTCTGCTGTTAATAATAAATAAAAAAATTTTAAAGCAAAATGTAATTGGGATAATGTTGACTTTTACTATAAAGTTTATAAACAACTACTGTAAAATATTTTTGAATCAAGAATATTAATAATTTATTTATTTTTAATAAATAAAAATTTAATTCCTTTTGTATTTTTTACGTTTATTTTTTAAATTTAATAAAATCTTTTAAAAACCCCAGCATATTGTTAAAATTATTAAAGTAAAATAAAAAAAACTTTATTTAGAAAAATAAATATAGTACATTTAAAACTCAGTATATTAATTACTAACGTGGTAAGCCACAGATTGCACAATCATTAGAATTACCAGTGTTTTCATATGTACAATATTGGCAACTCCATACACTTACAGAACCAGAACCACTATTTGAATTAGATTGATTTGGAGAGGGTCCTCTAACTTGAGCTTGAGAGCATAACTCAATTAATGTTTTAAAACTAGCATTATTATTACAAAAATTTTTAATTCCTTCTCTGTCTTGTTTAGTAACATATGAACAAATTTCTTTCATTTCGTCCATTGAAAGTTTAAGGATATCATTAGTCATTAAAAATATTAAAAAATGAAAATTCGTACATAATTCAAGATATTTATCCTCTCCATAGGAATTAATTATGTTTGCTATTTGAGATAAATCATAAGTCTCACCAATAACAATACGATTTTCAATTGGAAAATCTAATTGTCCATCTTTTGGAACATGAAATGTGTATTCAGGATTCTTTGGCATACCTGCTGGTACATCAACAAGTAAAAACTCAACTGGAAGTGGTCTACCATCTTTGTGAACCTCTGCTCCATATTCATTTTTTTGAACAAATTGAACTTCTGTTATAAAATGAGTCTCAGTAAGAGGTTTATCTCTAATGTAAGCCAATTCAGGATGAGATGTAGGACAAAGTATATTAGCTTCAACTAATGCTGTACATTGTTCTGAAACTTGATAACCAGAAAAATGAATTTGATTTGTTTGATCACCAGAAACAATAAGTGTGACAAACTTTGATCCAAAATAACCACTTGTACTATAATCAGATTTATTTTTATGCTTTGATTGTAAGTAACCGGCTGTAATACATTCTTCAGCGGATACTAAAAATGATTCTGGATGTCTTATACAATGAACAGTACCATCAGTTGGATTTTTAGACCATAAATCCGTTACAATCCATCCAATTTTCTTTAAATTTAACATCTTACATAATTCATTAACCTCATGCTCATGAATATCATCATCAAATTCAACTGATTCAGGTGTTCCATGTTGTGGAGGTTCATAAATGGCACAAACGCGAGCTTTAATGCCTAATGGAACTTCTGAAAAAGGTTCATAAACACCAATAAGATATCCTACGCGTTGAATACCACTTTTCCTCCAGAAATTAAGAAATTGATTGGCAACATAATCATTTTCGATAGATATGTTATCAACATGCCTATAAACTTGACGATTTAAAGTTAATGTTGAGGGACGGCATTTTGTACAGATACCTTTTGGATATGGTTTATGCCCAGCATCACAATCAATATTAAGTTTACAATTAATTTCTTCTAAAACCTTTAATGATTTCGTTGATCTTCCACCACCATCGGTTAACTTTCTAATATATGAATGAAGAGACATATGTTTTATTTCTTTTTCTTTAAGGTATTCTGGATCATATGGATCTATTGGTAGGCAATTAGAACATCTTTGACGAACTCCATGAATACAACTAGATGTTCTACCACGCTCAATTTTACCATCCTCTTTTGCAAGAATTGCATCAACTGAATCAACAGTACTCTAAGAACATAAAATATTATACAAACTTTTAGCAAAACTTACAAATGGGTTAGTGTCATGAGCCTGGAGAACCATTATTTTTTCTATTTAAAAGTAATATTTGTTTCTTAATCTACAAAAAATGGTAACCACTTTTTGTTTACGATTTCTTATATTGGAAAATAGATATACCATATTCTTCTCAGGATGAAGTATTGGTTAACTCTCGATGAAGAAATCACAAAATTGTTTTTTTTATCATGCGTATTATTTAATTTTTTTCAATTGATTCAAATAGAAAAAATTATTTGATACTAATTTACCATTGTAAATTGGACAATAAAGTGTACTAAATCTATTTAACATATCAATGAGAAATTTTATTTATTAAAATTTTTATAGAATTTTGCATCTTGTAAGAGATAAATTTTAAAAACATACTTTTAATTTTTTCTACTAAAAATTTACGAAAAATTATTTGTTTTCATAAAGATATTTTATTCTTGTTTAATGAAGTTTCAAGAATTATGAAATCTTTTTTTAAATTTTAAAGGTATTATTTAAAAATTTACATTTACAAGTTTTAAGAAAAAGGAAATAAGAAAAAAATTTAATTTTTTTTTTATAAATTCGTACGAATCTTTTTTTGTACATATGCATTAATGAAAGTTGTTTAGATTATAACAAATTAATAATGAAGCGGAATGACAAATCATTTCAAATTAAATTTGTCAAAAGTTAAATGGACGGTGATAATTAATAATGAAATTTTAACAAATTTTTTTTTACAAAGTCGTCAAAATATAAAAGATACATGAAAAAAAAACTATTATAAATATTTATGAAAGATAGTTTCATCAGTAAGATAGGTACTTTTGTTATAAAACAAAAAAGATTTTCGTTATTTATTCAATAAATTTTGAATCACCTGTTTATAACGAAAAGTTTACAAGTTAAAAAAATGCTTTTTTCCTTTACTAGAATCTAGTAGGGTATAGAAAATATTTTAAACAATTTTTTTTTAACTATCACTAATTAATAAAAAATTTTCATTTCATTTTTAATTTTGCATATAATTAATTATCGTTTTTATAATCATTATTCGAATATTAATTAAAGAAAATTATAGAAATTTGTTGTAAAAAGATTATTTTTAATCATAGTGAGGTACTAAGATCTTATTGAAGATAAAACAAACTTATTAATTAAATAATAGTTTTAATTATTTAATGCTATTAAAAGTTAGGCAAACATTTTTTCAAATAGTAAAATAAAGTAGAGTGTTGAAAGTCTACGGTATAAGCTGATAAAACATTCTTCACCAAAATCATAAACAATATTATAAAGATTCTAGATCAAAAGTAAAATTTTTGATAATTTGTTAAAATACAAAAAAATTTTATATGTAGGAAGTTTGAAAAATGAATAATAATTGCTATTTTAATTTTTTTTGCATATTCTTTTAATTTATTTTAACAATTTTTTTAACCAATGTTTTATCAGAAAGCAACGCAAATATGCCACATTAATTTGTATATGCAAAATAAAAATTAATTAATCATTGAGTTTAATTTTATTTATCATTTGACCTTGAAATAGACACTTTTATAAAATTTTTAGAAAGTATTGTTTATTGAAAACCTAATTTTAAAAGAAAAAACATTAAAATTTATATAAATTTTGAAAAAAGATTGAATAAAAAAAGAAAGATTTAAAAAAAAATACATACTTTTAATTTTAAAATGTTACTCTACAAATTATTTATTTAGTTCCAGTTACGATAAATTTGTATGATAAAAAAGTGATGTTTCTATTAATAATTGTTTTATTTAAAATCTATTTTTTTAAATATTTATCATACTTTCTATACTAATAAAAAATACATTATTTAATATGATAGCATTGTAAAATCAGTTAGCTTTAAGAGAGTTATTCACTTCAAAAAATTTTTGTATATAATTTAGTAAATATGAATATAATTTCAAGAAAACGTTTGTCTTGTTAAAATTTTTTGAATAATTAAATAAAAAATTTAATTTTTTATCTTTCAAAATCATATGTAAACCTCGTGTTTTTCAATAAAAAAACATTATATTATGTTTAAGAATTTCAATCGGTTTATAATTTTCTGGCTGCTTCTTCCAATTTTTGCGTATTGTGAAAAAAGTACCTATAGAACTTTCCTTTCTTCGGTCTTTAGGAAAATCACTCAAAACATCTTTCTGGTTACTACAAAACTTAATTCTAAATTGGATGTAATCTTTTTAAAATATCTGGACAAACATTTTAATGCTGAAGACTTTTTTACCTTGAATGACTCGATAGGCTTATCAAACTTAATGATTCGCAATCAAAACAAAACCTTTGCTTGGATACCGTTGGAACATAACCTGTTTGGATATGTTCTATTTAGTTTTGAAAAAATTGTTAGAAATCATAGTAATGGAAGATTTATGCTACATAATTGTAATTTCAAATTCAATTGGAAACCTAAGCCAAACTCATTGAAAATGGCAGAAAAGAAGAAAATCTTATTGAAGGCTCTTATTGAATATTTTGTCGACAAAAAGAAGTTAATTGATAAAAATAATGAAAGGATGACGTTTACCAATGAATATAAATACCATCACTATAAATTGGGTGTTCCTTGTTGCCATATAGACATTAGATTCATACGTTTTCTGAAATTTATAAATATACTTGATGATAGAAGATTAAATGAACTTTGTATTCAATTTAATAAAGTAAGAAAGCTCAATCTTGATCCTCTCAAGCAAAAAAGTCAACATTTTCTTTCTGCTCAAAACGATCTTCGAAAAAATCGTTTTAACGACATTTTATGTTTTAATTCCAACATACTGAATTTCAATGGATATGATTTTGAAAATATTCCTGGATTTATTTACAATAATGAAATAAAAAATCAAAATAAATGTTTTGCTTATTTTTCAACAAATGTTAAGGATATGAAGACCAAAAGATATACGAACAAACCTTTTGATATAGTAAAAAATTATGTAGGGTAATAATTTATAAATATTTAATGTAAAAAAATGTGTTATGACATTTGTTTTTGTCATATATCAATAATAATAATAACATCATTCTATAACTATTTATAATTAATAAATTTTAAATATAATTCACTTTCATCTATGTATTAATAGTTTTATTCTTTTTCGAAGTAAAACTACATATTCAAAAAAGTTTTAAAACCAAAAACAATCAACATTATAAAATCTTGATTAAATAGTTTCGTATTTTATAAATTTTTGTATTCTGATTATAAAAATTTATGAAAATCTAAATATAAAGTTTATAGATCATTTAACTTTTAAAGATTTCATTTTAAAACTTGCTTTTTTTTAGTGTCAATAATGTTTCAGAATTATTTTATTATCAATATTATAATAAAAAGAAATTTTTTTTCAAAACTTCTTTTTCTATAAATTCCTATATGATTACAGTGATATTTCAAAAACAAATTATTTAAGAGTCTTCTCATTTAAAGTAAACCCACTTTTTTTTATGTTTGCGAAAAAAAAATATTTAAAATGTTTATTCTTTTAAATGTTTTCTAAGGCTGAAAATGTTTTAATTTAAAAAAAACTATTAATTTTTATTTTTAATAAATAATTTATTGCCTTTTATTGCTTATCAAATACTTTTTAATAACTATATTTGGGAGTAAAAAAAATGAAAAATTTATTTTTCAAACTACATTATTTATCAATAGATAAGAATAAGAATTAAAAAAATGATAAAATTAAAGTACAATATACAATTTGAAATTGGGATATTGTTGAAAAACAATGACAAAATAACTTTTTTATAACGAAAAGTATATATAATTATCATCGAAATTTAATTTATAACTTACATTTGTTAATTTCTAAGAATGGATAATGTTGAAAATATTTGCATTTTTGGATACAATAACTTTATTGGACAACGCCTAGAATTGGAAATTAAAGAAAATCATCCTGCAATTAATATTAAACTTTGGCAACCTAATAAACCATCTGATGAAAATAGTAATTGTAAAGGTATATTTTGGGGAATAAATTCAATATCATCAGCTATAGAAAATTGTCAGTTGGTTTACAATGTTGTTGATTACAAAGATTGGAGTATCAAACCAAATAAGAAAATGTTAGAATATTTTAATGAAACAATTCCTGAAATTTTAGCTAATGAATGTGAAAATGTTGAAGGTATAAGTATTGTTCATCTATCGTCAACGTTATCACAAGCCTCCTCTGTATGGCCAACATTAATGGAAAAGGAGAAAAATATTGATGAATTAAAATTAAATAATATTCCTTTTAGAGATTATACTATTTCAAAAATTAATGGTGAAAAAAAGATTCTTAATCGTATGTTGTTAATAGTAAAGATTTTCTGTAAAATTTTTTTAGATTCTTCTTCAATACCTGTACTTATTTTAAGATCACCACCATGTTATGGAGAAGGTGACACATCATCAGTCGTCATTGACTCAATAAAGATTCTTAGAAAATATGGTTGTCTTCCAAAAATGTCAAAGGATAATGGAAGTTTTGAAATGTGTTACATAGGAAATATAACAAATGCCATGGTTACTTGTGGTGAAGAATTATTAAATGGTAACATTGTAGGTGAGGTTGTCATTCTTGGAGATGATACATTAACAAAAAACATCAGAGAATCTGTCATCGATAAAGTTCTAGAAGATGGTAACAATGAAATTCCTTCAAGTTCATTACCACTAACTGGATTGTTTTTTGTTATTTCATATTTCTTGTTGGTTGTTTTTATTCGACTACTAGGTTTGTCAAATTTTTTCAAAATGTTACCAGATTACAATTACTTTGTTCTTCATTATCGTAACTGGGTTGTTTATGACAAATATAAACTTATGTATTTTATTGGTTGGAAACCTAAATATTCAAGAGAAGAAGCTTTTAAACGTTCATCTATTTACTATAAAAGTCTTTTTGATAATGAAAATCTTCATTTCTCGTGGATACCATATAAAAATTAATTATATTTGTATTCTATATATTACTTTATAAAATAAATTATTGTTAGAAGTATTATTCAAAACATATGTATTCATAAAATTAGTTAACATAAAAGAAAGAATTCAAACTATTGATTACATTTCATAATTCATTAGGTTCTTTTTTTAATTCTTCATAATTCTATATAAAAGTAAAAAAGATTATTTTCCTATATTTTCCACAACAATATCAGATCACAGAAAAATCTTACATTTGAATTTTTTAATAACTAAGGAAAATTACATGTTAGTTAGATAATTATTTATCATGGCTAACAATCATGAATCATAGTTTTTTTACATATGTAGGTTTTTTAAAAAAGCATACATTATCTAAATAAAAAAACCAAAATAGATAATTTTTTCCCATTTTTATTAAAATGTTTACCCATTATTGTATATATATATTTTTTTAATTTTATTTAAATACTAAAGTATTGATAATTTTAACTTGTCAAAACTTTCTAATATATTAATTTACCATTTAATATTGAATTTCAAAAATTCTTCCATAGTTCTCAGTTAAAAATAAAAAAATTGAAATTATTTTAAATACAGTATTTTTTTCTTAATAAAATAACTACTAATATTCCAAATTTTACTTCACAAGTAAATTATATTTTGAACTTATTACTCTAATTTAATTTAAAAATCATTGAATAAGAACTTTAAATTGTTACCTATTTCTAAGATTTGATTATGTTACTTTACAACTTGCAAGAGTTATTACTAATATATTTACCAATAATTGTGCTTTTAAAATTTTTTTTCTAAACGCTATTATTTTATTTCAAAAATTAGTAATAAAGTTTTCTTGATTATGCCATCTTTATCTTATTTGTCACCTTACAGATGATCTATTTTCTTGTATTTTTTTCTATATTATGGTGAGTTTTTTTGTCATTTAATATTACAGATAATATTTTATATTCATTATGTAGAAAAGTTTTAGCCATATTTTGATCTTTCTCTTGAAGCTTTATTAAAATTACATTGAAGAATAAAATAAGGAATATAAGTAAAGTAAAGATCATACATTATTATGATTACTAGAAATGTATATGAAATGTTAAGTTAAAAATTTTAGTTCTTTTTATAAGTTTAATTTATTTACTCATATCAAAAATCAACATAATAAAATTTTGAATAAAATATTTATATATTAATTTTTTATACAATTAAATTCACAATTTTAAAAATAAAATATTGTTGTATTTTAATAAAACAAATAGTTTTATAAGTAAATGTTAGCACAAAATATTTTGAATTGAGAAAACACTCTTTTATTTTAAATATTCCTTTTTTTTACTTATAAATTATTTTAATATTTTTACGTTACTTCTTTTTTTATGTATAACATAAAAATTATATAATTGATTTTTAAAAATTGTATTATGACATTTAGTAAATTATCAAATAATAAGTATTTGTACTTATAGATAAGCTTAAATTTCTATAATTTGATAAATTTTTGATAGTGTAAATTCTTGGTATTTTGTTTTCAATAAAATGGGTCTTTTAGTAAGAATTTTATTTTTTGTAAATATTTATAATTGATACTTTCTGAAAAGAGAAATGTTATTTTTGAATACTACTATTTATTTTAAAAATAAAATTGATTTTTTACAAATTTATGATAATGAAAATTATATTTTTTTTAAAGTTTGTTAAATGTTTTATATACCTGATAATATTTTTATAAAACTAAATTATTTTTTAAAGTCATTATTTATGAAAAAAAATCTATTAATATACATTTGTACTGAAATAAATTTTTAAGTTATTCAAAAAAAAATTGTTTTATACTTTTTTTTACATATATAATTAGTTTATACTTGAATATGTAAAATTTTATTAAAAACTATGTGTTTCATAAAACGTGCAATTGTTTACTATTGTTTTTCTTAACAAAAGAAAATAATTTTATTTATTTTTTTAAATTGCATAATTATAATTCATCTTTTGTTATATTTCTTAATTTTACTCTTGTTCCTGGTGGTCCTATTGGTCCAGCTAGTTTTTTATCACTTTTTAGTTCTATTATTACTGTTTTGTTTTCTATAAACACTGGTCTTAATTGTACAGGTGTACCAGGTGGTCCTTGTGGTCCTGCTTGTAATGCCTGTTGTGTTCGTAAAGCTGTTACTGAATCTACTACAAATTTCAATTCATTGATCTTTTTCTGTACTTGATTTAATTGTTCCAACATATTTTTATATAATTCTAAATATTGTTCAATCATTTTTTTAATATCCTTTTGATTATAGATATTTATTTTTTTAATAACTTATATTTACCTGAAATTGTGATTCTATATCATTCAAAAAATCTTCAGAAAACATTTTATCATAACATTCTGTTTTTTTAATAAGTAATAATATACTTAATATGACTAATGTAAAAAATAATGTAGAATTGGTCATGATAAAAATATATTAAATGAATGTATATCTATCAAACATAAGAATTGAAATATTTTATTAGTGTTAGCTATTTACATTTATCAAAAATCAATGTAATACATTTTTTAAAGTAATACTATTTTTTTTTTAAATATTTTAACAACTTACATATTTTTCTGAAAGAAATTAAAAAAATTTGCTTAACATAATTATTTTAAATTGGATTAATTTTTAAAATTTTTAATTCGTTAATAATATAATATATAAAATTTTCTAAATTAAAAGTTTATATTATAAATTATTCTAAAAGTACTTTCATTATATGACAATTATAAATATTTGTTTTTTTATAATTTGTTTTTTTTACATTTAAAAAAAAGTAAACAGTGTGTTTAATCACGTTATCAATAAGGTAAACAAAGTTAAATAAAAAAAGTTCTATTAACGTAAACATTGTTAAAAAATAAAATTAAATAACAATGTGTTCATAAAAATTAACCAATTTAAACATTCTCAAGTTTGGTATTTTTGAAGGTTGTAAAATTGATTATTTATATAATTTCTTATTTATAATGCTTGTATATATTGTTAAGATTGTCTTTGAGTTATAGATATTCAAATAATTTAATTGTACCAAATACATGCTTATTGCAAAAGTAAAAACAGACATGTGATTAGACATAAGTTATTTGACTTTAAATTTTTGTATTTTCTAACTTTATTTAGATAATAAAGGATTATATATGTTTCTTCTTTTTAATATGATCATATTCGTACTGTTTAAAACAACCAATGTTAATTGTTTTTAATTTTGTTTATAATTTCCATAAAAAATCACAAATATCATATTTATAAATTTATTTATTTGCATAAAACACCGAAGTTTATAATAAAAAAATTGCATTAAAATATTAGATATTTGAATTATTTTTCTAAATCAAATTAATTAAAAATAAAAAAAAAATATAAAAATTATATTTTATTTTTACATCATACTTAAAATTTCCATGAATATTATTTATCAATAGATTATGAGTGTAAATTAATCAATGATTAGGAAACAAGAGAATGTTTAATAAAACTAACTTTAAGAATTTACTTCATACAAAAATGCCAATCTTTTTTACATTGACATTTTCTCAATAAAATACATTAACCTAATATTTTTTCTTGAAAAGTAAGATGTAGCATCAATAAATTATTTTGGTTTCTTTTTTGTAGTTTTTTTTCCTGCTGATTTTGTTGTTTTTGCTGGCGCTTTTGTTGTCGCTTTTGGAGTTGGTTTTGTAGTTGGTTTTGTAGTTGGTTTTGTAGTTGGTTGTGTAGTTGGTTGTGTAGTTGGTTGTGTAGTTGGTTGTGTAGTTGGTTGTGCTGGTGGTTGTGTTGATGGTTGTGTTGGTGGTTGTGTTGGTGGTTGTGTAGCTGGTATTGCTGGTGGTGTTACAACTGGAGGTTGTGTTATTACTTTTTGTGTTGAAGATGTTACTATTTGTACTGGACTTTTATGAGATGTTCTCATTGCCGGAACTGTCTTTGATATTTGTGATTTAATACTACTAATATTATCCTGCATCTGCTTTACTTGATTAACTAGGGTATTAACTAAATTTCTTAGCATATTATTTTCTCTTCTAATTCTTCTTCTTTTTCTTGCTTCTGCTCCTGCTCTTCCTCCTGCTTTCCTTCTTGCTTCTTTCCTTCTTGCTTCCTTTCTTCTTGCTTCTGCTCTTCTTGCTTTTTCTCTTTCTCTTCTTGCTTTTCTTCTTCTTGCCTCTGCTCTTCTACCATTATTTCTTCTATTTTGTCTTTTTTCCACGACATAATTGTCTTCTTCATCATTTAAAATTACCGGCACTATGTTGTCCACATTTTTAATAAAGTTTTCAACTAAATCTCGATTATACCTAGCCTGAGATTTAATAAATAATATATTAGAAAATAAAAAAATTAAAAAGTATACAATAAAGAAATTCATAATTACAATATTTAAAATGAATACCGAATGTTTAAATATAAAATTTTCGTTCATTTATAACATTAATTTATTTATTAATATCAAAAATCAAAATTAACGATTAAAAAGTTACATTATTATGTCAATTGTTTAGATATTTTTTACAATTTTTATTTAGTTAAAATTTTCATCAAAATAAATTTGCTCTTTAAATAAAATTTTTAAAAATTGATTAAATAATTATAAATTATATAACTATTGTATACAATGTTTTTTTTTGTAAACTGCAAAAATAATTGAGTTAAAAAAAATAAATACTTTTAAATATTAAGTTTTCATTATATTGAATTAAACTTTTTATTTGTTTTGTTTACATTAAACATTTTAAGAACTTTTTTTAAAAAAAATTACTAGAATTTAAATACTAAAAAGTATATCCTTGATTTTCTGAAACATCTGGAGATGGACCAACTTCCACTGGAGTAACCTCTTCTTCATCATAATTATCTCCTCCATCATTTAAAGGAAATGTAATATGTAAAGGAGCTAGAATTTTAGAAACACCACAATCAGATGGACAATAAGTTGCTGATTCTCCAGCAAGTCCTTGAATTCCCCAATCTCCACGATCTCCAGCTTTTCCTGGAAAACCACGAGGTCCTGGTGGTCCAACTTTTCCTAGCTCTCCTACACTTCCAGGCATATTAGAAGGTCTACCTGGTAGTCCATGAGGCCCTTTAATTCCAGATGGTCCAGGTGGTCCTTTTGGACCTTTGACACCAATTCCACTAACAACAGTATCTCCTGGAAAACCTTTTGGTCCTACTGATCCATCTTTACCTTTTAATCCTGGATTTCCAGGTAATCCTTGAGGTCCATCAATACCAGGTTTTCCTGGAATACCAGGAGAACCAGAATTTCCAGGTGAACCTGGTCTACCTCTTTCTCCTTGTGATCCTCTTCCTCCTGTAGGGCCTGCTGGACATATTTTACATGGTAATTCAGGTGGTGGTGATAAAGTAATATCAAAACCATCTTTTCCTGCAGCTCCTATTTTTCCAGGATCTCCAGGAGCACCATCAATTCCTGGTGGTCCTACAGGACCAGGTGCTCCATTCGGACATGTTAAACGGATACACTCTAAAATATATTGAAATTTAGAGTTTAATTATATATAAACTCACGATTGCATTTATTTACACTATCAATATTTTTTTTAACACGAAATGAAATATTTTCTATCAAAACACTACTATCACTATTTTGTAATTCCATCATTTGAATCCAAGAACTTTCACTATTAGCTTTAAACATTGAAGATCTTTGTTCAATATCCAAACTAACATTTTCTACTTTATTTATAATAGTAACAGCTGATAAAAGAAGTGAAAAAATAGCTAAACCAGAAATAAAAATAGATAATGTTGCTATAAAATGGTATTTATCATACTTTTCAAGATCAGTAATATGACCATTTAAAGAATAAGATTGTCTTACCATTTTAAATGTTAAGAATGAACTTTTAATTCAAAAACAAGATATTATATATATCTTATAGTTTATCATTCTTAAATAGGTTAATTAAAGGTCATATATATTCTTTAATAATTTTATAAATAAACTTTTATTAAATCAAAACATGTAATATTTTACTATATATAGTATATATAAAAGATTAAAAGAAAAATAAATAAAAAGGTGACAGATATATTCAATGTGGTTCATGAAAACCTTTTCTCTTCACTATTTCATACAACGATTTATTAAAATAATATTATTATAAAAAATTTACCAAGATGTGAACGTTTCTTGTAAATGATTCATGGATTATATCGTAACATAAATTTTAAATAAAAATTTAAAAATTGTCATTATTAAAAAGTTATTATATTTTTTAAATGAAGTTAAGTTTTTCACTATTAAAGTATAAAACATTCTGAAACATTTTTGCATATTAATAACTATTTTTTAAAATTAGAATTCATATCTGAATCTTTAATTTCATATATTTCAAACTTCTGCTTATTTTACCGTGCAATCAAATTGTTAACATTTTCATTCTAAAAGAAGTTGTTAACTTTTACCCTTATCAATAATCTTTTTGAAATTTCTATGTCAAGAGCAAAAATCAAAAATTAAATGTTTTTTCAAAGAATCATTTTTTTTATCAATATGCTTATTATTAGTATAGCTAGAAATTTTTAAAATGATAATTTTTTAATTATTTATATGAACTATTTATATCAGTATAAATTGTATTCTCGTTTAGTAAGTACACTTACCATTATTTAAATTTCTTTTTTTAATTGAAGATTTCAAAATTAATATTTTTTTATGAACTTTTAACATTCTCTTTTTGAAAGTTTTTATACATTTCCGTGTTTTTTTTATTTTAATTATTATATTATATTGAAAAAGTTATAAGTTTTTTTTAGCATATATTCCATTTAATTAAAATTTTACTATTTTTATAGTGCAACTTTTTAAAATTATTTTTTTTATTATTATACTAAATAACTTGATGTTTAAAAGTATTTTATAAAAACATTTTTTCAAAACATGTTTTTCAAAACTATTTTCTTTTCAAAATTAAAAAAAACCAATTAAAATTTAATCAAAATTTATCTATAGAAATTAAAATTTCATTACAAATGCAACTAGTCAAAATATTTATAAACAAATACAAAATTGATATTAAAACTGTGAAAATAATTAAAAATAAAATGGTCCTACAAAAACTAAGTAGTACCAAAACGTTTTTCTTTTTGTACTATATATACCTCTTTAGTTCAATAAAAAACTTGTTGAACCACCCTGTATAAAAAAAAATATTTTTTATCATACTCGAACCATTTTCGGTTTGGGTTTGTTAGCAAATAACATGTCTCGAGAATAAAAAAAACCTCTATTAACCCAATGACCATATATTGCAAATGTTGCTGCTTCAGCCTCCAACCATATTGCCTTAGAACGATAAGGTCGTTTACGAAGTTCTTCTCTAGTATACGATGTTCTAAAAAGACAACCATTTTGAATTCGGTGAAGAAATTTAGCTGATATAATAGCTACTCTAAAAAGTTGACGTAAATTTTTTTTTTTAGGTGGTGGTGCAATTTCTTCAATAATACCAGAACGTAATGATCTCCTACGTTTAAGAGTTCCCTCAAATGTCATAAATGGATGTTCAAGAGCTTTTTCTGAAGTAAGTCTTTCTTCTACATTGACAACCAAAAGTTTAGAAATAAGATCTTTTGCATGTGCAGAAACATTTTCCCATTGATCTTTTAAAAATTCAAATTTACCTTCTTGAATCATTCTCATCATCATAAGTTGTTTTCTATGATAAAATGGTGCATGACCTGCTAACATTGTATACATAATAACACCAAGTGCCCAGTTGTCAACTTCCAAACTATATCCAGGATGATTTTCATACATTTGACATTTTAATGTTTCTGGAGCAAGGTATCCTGGTGTTCCAAAAAGATCTCTCAACATTTCACCTTTTTTTAATTGCTTAGCAAACCCAAAATCACTTATTACAACTCTCGAATCATTGATACATAAAATATTTTCAAGTTTTAAGTCTCTATGTACAATATTTAAAGAATGAAGGTAAGCTACACCATCGAAAAGTTGGGTCATAATATTTCTAACTTTCTTTTCACTTAATCTAACAGATTTGTTTAATAAATCAAAAAGTTCTCCTTGTGGAGCTAATTCAAAAACTGCAAAAAGAAATGTTGGTGTTTCAAAAAAATCATGCATTTCAATAATAGATTCATGATCAGAACATCGTTTTAAAATTTCAATTTCGCTCAATGTTTCTTCTTTAAGTCTAGCAGCTTCATAAGCATTTTGTTTTTCAGTTGAAATGTCAACAATTTTTACTGCATACACCTTACCACTAGACTTTTCAACACATTTTCGAACTGTTGATGCTAAACCCGTACCCAAAATTTCTAAAGCTTCATAATAACGATTAAATCCACTTTCATGTTCAACTATAATATTATCACGGACTAAATCTGTATCTTCATCAGAATCATAACTTGCACTTTTAGAGTGCCTATCCTTCATCCTAAATAAAATAAATTTATTAATAATAATAAATTTAATAATATTTAAATAAATATAAAATCGCTTAAAAAAAAGACAATCATATGAAAGATAAGTACATTCTTTGATATGATTAACGTTTTATAAACATTATCCCTTTTCTACGTTTTTCCAAAATTATCGTGTCGAGTAAGTTTTTGACAACAAATGCCAAGATATTATTTTTATTTTTTTGCCAAATTATATTTTATAATATTAATGTTAAGAAATATTATTCTAGCTTTAAAGAATCTTATAGTTCTAAAAAAATATTGATTATAAAAGTATATTTTAATATTAACATTAGATGAACTTTTACGTTTACTTATTTGATGGAACAAGTAGGCGGCTTTTATTTTATGTAATAATTTTGTTTAACAAACTTTTAGTTAACATTAGTAAATTTCGTTTTGAATTTATCAGTATATTTTTGTTGTGAAAAAACTCAACAACTTCTTAAATGAAATTTGTTTGAAGAAACAAAACTTAATGTTTGCTTTTATTTCCATTGTCAAATTATAAATATTTTTTAAATAACTAAGATAACCTAAGAACGATATTAATTAAAAAAACTACAAAAAAAATAACAAAGAATATGATATAACAATTACTGCATTAGTGATACATATTTAATAATTATTAAAACAAATTTTCTAGAAACTACAATAATTTGTCAATCAACAATAGATATAATATAACAAATCCATTTTCTCACTCTCCTTCAATATATCATTAGTTGTTGTGACTTGTGTCAAAACATAGCAGCTGGAAATATACGATAGAGAGTTTCCTTAAATTTTAGAATAAATTCTTCGTCTACCTCTCCACATACTGATCCCACACATACATCCATCAATAATTGATCACATGCTTTGAATGTAACACCAGATATCTTATCAATACCATCTTCAAAGAGTTCTAATAATCCATCGCAACATTCTTTTGATGTTTTTTTTCCCAATAAATAGTTTGCCTTTATTTGTGTTACCATATCTTCTAAAGATTTAGAACATCTTTTATTAAAGGATTCATTAAACTTTTCAATATCTTTCTCTAAAAACATCTTTTCAACACAAGCATCAACAGCCTCTTTTAAGATACCGTCACTTTTAAATTCATTTTGATAATATTTTAAGAATTTTAGAGATGCTATGTGAAGTAAACCACTGTTAGGATTTAAATCAAATGCTTTCTTTAAAGCTTGAAGCATAAGTAATGGTTTATCCTTTCTGAGGTACACTTCAAAAGCTAATGTAGCTGCTTCGACACTTTTACCGTGATAATTAATTATTGAAAAAGCAAATCTTGATGCTTCTTCTAGCGGATCTTCAGGATTAGCTAAAACATCTGGATCTAAATTTTTTCCACCTAATATCTCATTATCTGTAGGTTTTTTTTCTTTTCCCTTATTTTTGTTTTCTTTTTCAGCCTTCTTTTGTCTTTCCTTTTCTCTTAATTTCTTCTCTTCTGGAGAAAGTTTAAAATCATCTGGTCTATCAAGCATACGTAGATATATTTTCATAGCTAAAATTGCTGCACGTTCAAAAAATTCATGATCTCTAATATTATCCTCCATTTTCAAAAATCTAACATACTCTGGAAGTGTCATTTTCCTCATACAATATCCATGGAAATCAAACTGATCAGCATAAAATTGCGTAAAATGAGATTCGATTTGTTGGAGCTTCTTGAGAGATTCGCCAAATTGTCCATTACGGTAGGCAGCCCGAGCATAACAGTATTGAAACCACATGCACTGCATCTCATCCATATAAACTTCATGACACTCATTTTCGCGAGTAAATTTTGACACCATTTTTCCAGCGCCGTCTATGTCACCAACATGAAACATATATTTAGCACATTTGGTATTTAGAAAACGATCACCTATATCCAATTCTGTAGCTTCAATTAAGATGTCAATGGCAATAGTAATATTTCCTGCATGTTTATGAATTCTGGCACATGTTACAAGTGCATCCAAAGATGTTGGTGTATGAGCTCTAGCTTTATTACTAAATAATATGGCATTTACGAAATCATTAAGATAATCATAATGTTGAGCAGCTAAAATGTATAACCACAACAATACATCCGGAGCTTCCTCTTCGCAACTATTATCACCATCCAACTTAGCTGTTTTGGCATTTTCTTCAAATTGAGGAATTTTACCTGTAAAAAATTTTTCAATAAACTTAACTTTTGAAGGTTCATGATAAACATGTCTTAATAATTTAAATAATGAAGGGACACCCTTTCTAATATAACTTATTATTACTGGAGTGACTGCTTTCTCAAAAGCTTCTCCAGTTAGAAAGTAAATTGGGTAAACTTTTGGCAAGTTTGCTTTTGGATACTTTTCTCCCATCTCCTTGTAAATTTTGACAGCTTCCTCAGGGGCAGATGTCTCGTCTTCGATACCACGACATTTTTGAATCATTTGATATGATCTTTTGTCCTCTGGATTTCTATTTAACAATATAAGGCAGGCTTTTTCAGCTTCTTCCATTCTACCTAAACCCATCAATAATTTAGCTCTTGTTTGATAATAACGTAACTTATCACACAAAATACCAGAATTAGTTTCAAGATGTGCTAAAGCAGCTTCTAAATTACCACTATCTTGAATAATAAGATTTTCATAAAAGGTAAATTCTGACATCTCATATTCAGATGTCCTACTCCACTGGGCTGATTTTTGATATAAATCTAGTGTTTTTAAAGCCATATCATAATCACCAAGAAGGTGATGAGCAACAGCATATCCCATCCAAACAGCTTTATTCATACCTTTTGAAGATAACAAAGAATAACAAGTATCGCGAAAGCCCTCATAATCTCTACTTTGTAATTGGCACATCGATAAATCTCTCATGACTTGATGATTATCCTTATCTAGACGCAATGCCATCTTGAAAGCCTTAATAGCCTCATCATATTTTCTATGAGTTTTTGATACCAACCCATAGACATGCCAACAAAGATAACTTTTTATATCACTAGAAACACCTTTTTTGGCTAAATCTAATGATTCACTGTATCTTCCCATATTATCCAAAATCAATGCCTTCATAGCAATTGTCTCACCATGATTTGCATATTGTTGCTTCTCCAGTATTTGCTTAGCACATCTTAAAGCATTTTTGTATTGACGTAACTCAAAATTTTTCTACAAAAAAATTATATTAATAAATTGTAAAAAAAAATATTAAAATTTAAATATTTAAAAATTAGTAATAAAAACTTACAACAATTTTACGAAAAATACCCAGTTCCTTTGAAGGTAACGGTTGACTACTTGTCTGCCCAAGAGTTGGTGCCATCTTTTTTTTCTTCCTACAAATAAATATAAATCCTGTTCGTTATACAGTAAACGAAAAGTAGTAAGGGTAAAAAAAGACTAAAAATATATGATAAAAAATTTTACTATTATTGCTTTATTTTTTTATGTATTAACAATAATAATTGATAAAAAAAATCATATTTTGTGGTGTTTAATTTTTATATATTTATATTCTCTTAACGGCTATATATGTCGTTATGAGATATTTTTTTTGGAATTTTGACTACTGAAAATAATTTGTCAAAGATTTTAGTTGTTAAAAGAGATTATAGGTATGGAAAATTTTTATAAATTTTTTTGATTAAATGATATGGTGATATATTTATAAATTAAATTTTAAATCATTTAATATTCTAATTTTTGTAAATTTTTAATAATTAGTATATTCAAATTATATTTTTTCATGTTTGAAATATATATCCTAGTCTTTAAAAATCTTTAATGTTTATTCAAAAATATCTAATAATTTAAAAAATTAATTTGAAATATATATTTATTGAATATATACTTCAATTGTTTAGAAAACTTTTTATATTTTTTTTATTTAATTAGAATTTATTAATACAATTATTTAATAAACGCTTTTTAAATAATTTTCAATTCTTCTTTACATCATTATTATTACTTAAATAATAATTATTTTAAAAAAAATATAACTGAATGAATTTATATTTTATTAACCTTTTTTAAATACCAAAAAAAGATATTTGGAAATTGAAAATTTTTAAACTACTTTAAATTTTCCAACACCTACACTACTTTTTTTCTATCAATAAAAATCTATTTTTATCATGTTAAATTTCAAAACATTTTGTAGAAATTTGAATTTTATTCAAAATAATTTTATGTATTATTTGTTAATTGATAATAAAATGCTAATGTTAACATTTGAAAATATTTTTTTTGTCAAAACATAAAATATAAAAATTATTTTGTTTTATCAAATAATGTTGTAAAAAATAATTTGTTAATTTTTTCATGAAATTAATTTCTTTTATGATTAAGAAGTCAAGAAGAATTTTTCTTTAAATTTTGGTAATTGAATTTATTAAAATTAACTGAAATTTTTAAAAAATATTCTTTTAGAACTGTTGTTGACATAGAAATTTATAATTCTTATTTGTATGTTTTCACAATATAAATTAAATTCCAGTTTTTAAATTTTTTGAGAATTGCACAGTTTAAAATAACAAACTTGAAATTTTGAAATAAAATTCGACGCATGCTGCTTTTTTTCTTTACAAATTCAAAGATATTGCTGTGATTTTTGAAATTGGATTGTTAAATAAAACTTTTTTTTAATTATTATTTCTATTGATTTGTTTAATTATACTTATCATGAAAACATTTTTGATAAGAATGCTCTAATTCATTAAATATAGTTTTTGTTTAACAACAAATAAATATATTTTTTTATAATGTTATATAAAAATTGTGTTTTATTTGTTATATCTAAAAAAGTAGTTAATTAAAAATGATGCTATGGGATTTACAAACAATTTTAAAAATATTATTATGTATGACGACCATAAATGATTTTTTTTTCATGTGGTAATTGGAATATCTAAATTATAAATTCTTTTTTCTTTAAACATATATATGAATGCCTTTTTTATTTAAAGTTTTGATGTATTTTTTGCCTACACTTTATAAAATATAAAATTAACCAACATCTTATTTTGAATACATAATTCATATTAATGTTTTGATAATTTTTGTTGAATTTATATAAAAAATACACATGTTTTAAAGTTTTTAAAAAAATTTAAAATTTATTATATAGCTTTGATACAAAAAAAATTTAAAAGTTTAAATTTTATAAGTAATTCAATCTCCTACAGAAATCAGAATATATTTTTTTAAAAACTCAACTTCTGCTATTTAATTAAGAAATTAAAAACACAAAATATTATATTTTAAACAAGTTTTGAATAATGTAATCATAGTTCAAGGCAAAGTGAACTCAAAGAAACATAAAATTTTTACCATCATAGTTTTCTAAACATTTAGGATATTATTCACATTGAAAAAGGCTTTTTATTATCAAATATTTTTAAGGATACTGGCTTTGATACTTTTTTTTTGTTTCTCAAGAATAAATTAAGAGTGAAAAGTTTTTTAATGTATACCTTATTTTAAAATTGAAATCAAATTAATTTTAAAAAACATTTTTGGTTTATTTTCATGTTAAAGCAAAGTATAGGAAAAAGGAGAACTCATGAATATATTCATTATTTCCGACTTTCCAATATTTTGGTCGAAACCTTTTGTAAAATGATGGAACAAGAGTCATTTGGTATTTTTTTTAAAAAAATAATCTTAATAATGATAGTTTTACTTTCTAAAAGATTCAAAAAAAATTTCTTTTGACAATTTTTACATATTTGTTTAAGTAGTTAAAAAATATTAAACTAATAAACTTTTTGTTGAACGTTGTGTAAATTGATTCATTGTAAACTTAGATATTGACAAAAAAATTTTATTATATCAATAAATTTAAACATTAAAGAGAAAAAAAAATACATTGATTAAAATGAAGTTAATTAATAAAGTTTAGTTTAGAAATTAATATTATGACTACTTATAACATTCATTCATAATAACAAACTAACTTATTTTTGGTATCTTTGTAGTGTTAAAAAAATGTTTTGAATTATTAAAAACTTTTTAATGAACTATTATTTAGGTAAAGTAAAGTTAAATGTTACTATTGATTCCCAAATATTTTATTATAAATATTATAATAAACTTTTTTATTAAATAAGTTTTTTTTTAATATGTGTTTCAATTATAATATGTTATTGATATCTAAAAAAAACTTTATGATTAATGTAGCAATAAGTATTGGTAAATTTATTGCTTTAAAGATTACGAAAAAACATGCTTTTTGATTGCTATTTCTAATTTAAAAAAAAAAACTAAGAAAACAACAATTTTCAAAATATTATTTAACATAATTTATTGTAAATAATATTTATTTAATATATTAAAATTTAATAATGTTTAAACATTTAGAAAGCGGAAAACACAAAAAGAGGTTTTATATTAAATTTTATTAATTAATTTTTAAATTTGTAAAAAAATTGTAAAATAACTAACAAATGAATTTTTTTTTCTAGCAAAAAAAAATAAATATATAAATTTAATTAATTTATACATTTATAGTTTTTTACAAAATTAATAATATTATAATTTAAGCACTAGAATACTTTTTATTATTTTAACGCAAAAAATATTTATTTTATGTAAAATAAAAAATTTTTTAAAGCTATTATGTAACATTTGATCATCTTCTAACTAACCAAATAACTTTGTCACTCGAAAAATGATAAACTAATCCGATTAAACTGACAATTTTTGTGTATTACCCAAATATTTGAAATACAACAAAATGACCAATAAAAAGTTTACATATAATAAGAAAATATAATATTATAAAACTTGATGTATAATTATACAAAATAATTACCTATGAAATCTCCTTACATCAAATGAATGATGGTACATTTATTTGAAATACCATATATATTGGTCAACAAAGTTTACAAAACTTTTTACAATCACCTCCTAATAATAAGATTGCTTTGAGTTGGTAATTAGTAAAGTTAGATAATATTAAATCCGATTTAATTCTTAACTAATTCTCATCTTTAGAACAATATAATTAATTCTATAATATTTCAACCTATTCCTTCCAATTTATATATTTCTTTTAAAAATAATATATTTTATGTGATTCATTTAAATTTTCTATGATATCTAAAATTTTATTATTATTATTATTTTTTTTTATTTTAAATTATTACAATATAAATGCCCTTAACTTTAAAAGTCAAATAAAAGATGAAGAAGAGGATGATAAAGATTTTCCTGCTCTTCTTGCTTTAAACAATATAAATTATTCACTATCAAATAGTGAAGATATTAAAAATGTCATTAATCCTTATGCTGAAATATTTCCTACATCAAGTGAACATTTACAAAATTTTATCAATAATACTGATTTTCCTTCTATTAATCCAGAAACATTATCACGATTCTTTAATTTTAATTTTGACAATAATAAGGAAGAACAAAATAATTTGACTTCTACGACAACTACAACTAATGATGCTAATCATAGTACAATTGAAGATATTGTCATTACGACAAAATCTCTCTTATTTACAAGAACACCATTCTCCACAAAAAATACTACAATTAGTAAAGGAGAAAGTCTTTTTGATAAAACGACAACACAAATGGTAACAGAAACGACAACAAAAGCGACAACAGAAGCAGCAACAGAAGCGGCAACAGAAACGACAACAGAAATTACCTCTACTAGTAGTAGTACTACTACTACAAAAACAACAAAACACCAACCACAAATATCAAAATATGTCCAAAAACAACCTAAAAATACATCATTACCGGCACAAATTCATGTTCCATCTCATAGATTATTAAACGATATTCTTGTAATTCCTTCAACAAGAAGATTATATATTCTTTTAATAACATCAATTCATGAATCCTCTGATAGACAAGGTCTTGGATGTGGAAATGTTGATGTAAATGCTTTTATACGATTAGCTTCTTTTTTAAAATCTCTTCAAGAAGTTAATTTATCAAAATCTATGAAAAATTCTGCCCTTAATTTAGGTGCTGTTGTAATAGATACCTGTAACAGTGATTTAAGAACTTTAGCTGATTTATATGAATTATTATCTGGAACAAATATCTACAAAGAAGATATAATTGCAATAATTAAAGATGACAATAGCTACCTTCCAAATGTTGATGAATTTACAAAAAATCTTGAAATACCAATAATAACAACATTTTTTTCACATTTTAAATCACACTTAACAACAGGAATCCTTCCATCAGCTGGTCATATATTCACATCAGTTGGAGAATTTTTAAATTATCAACAATCAACATGTGTCTCAATGATATCAGATCTTCTTTATTCTGAGGTTTCTACTATAGTATCTGAAATCTTTTCTCAAAAAAATATATGTATTGAGGAGAATTATAAAATAGAAGGAGTTTCAACTGTTGGTAAACAAAGAATTATCATTCAACAACTTTTGTTAACTCAAGCACGATTTATTGTTATATTATATGATGAAAAGTCATTCCTTGATTTATTGGAAGCATTAAAAATTGAAATGATTCTTCCATCAAGATTTGTTTTTATAACAATTCAAGATAGTAGGTGGTCAACGACAAACAATTACCTTAATCAATGGGGACATTTTGATCAAGTTTTATTATCTATTGCAACAGAATCACTAGTATCAACAAATTATACAATACAATTAGCAAAAAGTTTTCCTAATTTACCATTTCCTTTAGCTTGGTTAAAACAATTTTGGTCCTCAGCATACAAATGTCATATAGATATTGGAAGTAATGGAAAAAATATAAGAAATGAATTTTCTAAACCATGTGATCCTAATCAAAAATTAGATATAAATACAATTGCACCAAATGTTGATGTTGCTCCTATAACATTAGCTGTTCATGCTATATCTAATGGTTTAACTGATCTTATTGATGAAACATGTCCAGGAGCTTTAATATCAACACTTAATGATTGCCTCAATGATCCTTATAAAAATTTTCATTTTTCTATTCTTAAAACATCTTTCAAAGATCCAACAGTTAATTTTACTAGAAATTTTTCTTTCAATTCTATAACATCATCATCTGAATCTGAATTGGTTATTAATAAAATAACTACTTATGGTGGTAAAATAACTTATGATACAATATCTAGATGGAGTCCTGATTTTGGTTTTACCTATACATCATCATCAAATTTAACAATTGAAAATAGAGATGGTAAATTTATTCCAGTAATCTCAACATGTCCTCGATCAAGTTGTATGCAAAAAGTTACATTTAATTTTAAATCACAAAAAACACCAAAATTATCTATGAATTTTGAAAGAACTTCTGTTATATTTTTTGCTACTATTGCTTGTACCTGGTCTTTCATAACACTTATAGGATTTTATCATCGTCTTTTTGGGTCTCCAGCTATGTCTCCATATAGGTATGTTTATTATATTTATAATATTTAATAATAATTTTATTTTTAGAGTATGTTATGCTGTAGCATTTTTTGGTTTTGCTTTCTTATCATTAATTAGTTTATTTTTTATTGCATCACCAACAAATTTAAGTTGTGTTGTAAGAAAAAGTTGCCTTTCAATTGGTATAACATTTATCTTTGGTCCATTATTTGTTAAAACATTATCATCATTAAGAGTTAATATGAAATTTGGTAATAAAAATTCAAATGATTTTTATATATCATGTCATCCATCATCTGGTATTTTGCTAGGATTAATATCAATATTTATATTTATTCAAATAATTGTTGTCTTGGAATGGGCAATTTTTAGAGATATGTCATCATTAACATTTTCACAATTTAAAGAAGATTACTCATGGAGGTGTTCTCCTGGTAATAATTTTGAAGAATCTCTTTTAGCATCATTATCAATTAATGGAATTATTATTTTAATTACCCTTCTTTTAGCATTATTTAATGCTAAAGATGAAGAAAGTAGGGAGACTGTTATTATTTCAACAACAGCAATAATTATAGGTATTTCTATGTATATATCATTACCATTAATGGAATTTTATACAAGAGATATTGTTGTGGGGTGTTTAATTTTAATATTTTGTATTATTGGTCCATCAGCAACATATATAAATTATCTTTGTAAAGGTAAAACAAAAAATGATAATAATTTTGATACTATTGATAGTAAAACTAATCTTTTTAATAAAGATATTAAAAAAAGAAATTATTGTGTTGCTAAACATTTAAAAAATATTAATTATCAAAATCATTATACATTAGAGGGTGGAGATGAAAATAAAAAAATAACGGTAGACAATTAAATCTTTTAGTAATATTATAATTAATATATATATTTTTTTTTTAGAATACTTCTTATATAAATCATGGAACTTTAGGAACTACAATGAATAAAACATATATTCATTATCCAACATCACTTTATGCAACTGGAAATTTTGTCAAAGCAACAGATATTAATACAAAAAATCTTAGAAATTCTCCTTATCCTGTTCCGGCAGTTACAGGTATAATACCACCAGTATCAGCTTATGCTGAACCACAGTTAAGTGTATGTACCGATGAATCTGTTTCATCATCTGCCACACCAATCTTACTTTCACCTGACTATGATACATCTCCAGAGAATGATGATAATGATAATAACAAGAAAAATAATGACAAATTTTCAGAAGTTTCTGTATAAAAAAAAACTATTTATTTAACATATAATTACATTATATATAATACAATTTCCAATTAAACATTTATTTTACCAAAAAAGAATAAACATAATAAACTTTAAAAATTAAAAACTTTTATATTTAATTTTAAATTAAAAAATTTTTTTAATAGTAAATTTAAAGAATAAGTATTATAATTTATTTTATTTTTTTTAATAACGTCGTGAAATAATTTTTAACTGATAGATTAAACTTTTTAAAATAATTTTACAAAAGGAAAAAAAAATGATATTCGCATGTCAATTAATAATTAAAATTTTAATGTTTGTTATTCACAATAATTTGAGTATCTTTTTAATATAGACTATGGTAAATATTTTTATAAATTTTGTTAGTAAAAAAAAATTTAATTTTATCATTAATCTTTTATAAAAGTGCTAGTAAAAAGTATTTCTATCCATATAATTATAAGGATTAGAAATTTCATTAACAAGTGCAATGCTCCTTGAAATCCTGTTTTTTGCAGGAATAGTTTTAAAATTAAAACCACAAAATCTTGAACAATCCATAATAAATTTGTATTTCTTACAAATTAATGGACATCCATTTATAAATGTTCCTGTTGATGTTAAGAAAAAAATAACTAGAATTCCTATAAAAATGATTCCTTTCATTTTGAGAAACAATTTAATTTAAATATCTAAAAAAAAATGATATTAATATTAATAAAAAAAAATTAATAAACTCAATAAAATTTATAGTTTAAAAAACAAGTATAATAAATAAAAAGCACTATATATGTACTTTAATAAACTTATTTTAAAAAGGTGGAGTAACATTTTCAAAATAATTATCTAATGCAAATTAAAATTGTTTTCATTTAAATATCCATAAAAATAATAAAATATAAAAATTTTCAAAAAAAAAAAAAAGAATAATGAATTACAATTTTTCATAAATAAATATAAAAAAATTTTAAAAACTATTCTTTCACATATATAAAAAATTAATAAAACAAATAATAAAAATTATTTTTAGCAAAAATAACTTTAATTTAGAATAAATATACATTGAATAGGGAAAAAAAAATTTTTTTTTTATTATACATATATATCCCTGTTGAAATTATTAAAAAGAACATGTATGTATTTTTTTATTATTTTATTTACATTGTGCCATTAAATTTTATAACAAAAAAAGATATAGTAACTTAATTTATGACTATGTTTAATCATCCACAATAATAATACAATTTTTTATTTTCGTTAACTGATCTGTGAACTGAAATTGTAGACTCAAGATTTTCCTTTTTTTTCTTTTTTTTTACATTTTGTTATTAATAAAAATGTTCATATAAAAAGATGCATTATTAAATTTTGCTAATAATTAAATGATGTTATCTATATAAAAAAATATTAATTAGTAATATTTTTTGAAAAAAGAATAAATATTTTATTTTGTTAATTTTTTGTATTAAAAATGTATAAATATTATTTTTTATTTAAAACTAATTTTAAATAACGATTTATGTTTAGATTTTTAATAAAAAAAGTACTTACAAAATAGGCTTATTATTATTATCTTCAGATTTTTTAAATTTATAGTACATAAAGTTTATAATTTTCTTAATTCAAAGAATTGTTATTCAAATTGAAAATAGCATATAAAAGGAAAAAATAATACAAAGTTTTAAAAACCAATTGACGTAATATCTGATCCCATGTTCTTTATATTTACATATAAATAAATAAATATTTTAAATAAATCTTTATTTTAAAGATAACTAATATATAAAATTATATAATAGAAAAAAAGTACCCGTTTATCAAAATAAGGAGGAAAAACTTCTTTTTCTTCTTTTTTTTTGTTGTTGTTTCACTTTTTTTTTTTTTACAAAATTAATCAAAGTAATTGTCAAATTAAAAAAAAAAAAATAATTGTAATAAAAAAAATTATAATAATAAATTAAACCTTCATTTCTGAAGGATCACTTTCATAAGAGTCATCTTCTTTTATTACTTCATTTTTTCTTCCTTCTATTCTTTCTCCTTTCCTACCCATTGAAGGTGTCCTTATGGCACTTGAAAGTTTATATTTTTGATGGTGTTTGAGAAGATGAAAACCATTTAATCTACTTCCACCATTTCCGGAAACATTACATGTCAATAATCCACCATTTAACATTTTAGGATTTTGAAAAGAATTATTTATATTAGTTATTATTTTTCCCTGGTTTTCAGTACCAAGTCCTCCAATAATATTATTTGCTATTGGAGATTCTTTACCTGGGGAGAATGATGTTGTTGTTCTGGTGAAATTACTACTAATTTTTTGACTTTCTTTTGTATTATTAAATGATCCTTTATCATTATTACTATTTTCATGGATTGTCATTATTGTAGACATCCCCTCAATATTACTTAATGGAGCTCTTTTATGAGAATGGTATATTCTACCACCAGACATTGGACCTTGTCCTTCAAGATCAAAGAAATGTCTATAGGTAAATTCATAAAAAGCTGGATTATTTACAAATTGTGGTGGTAAATCACCACCAAATATATCATCTTCAAATTTTATATCATCAAAATTAGATGTATCCTCAGCATGATCAACTTTTGGTATCCATTCTGCTTTTCTACTTCTAAGTGTATTAAAATCAATTCCATTAAACCATGAATCTTTTTTTATTTCATTAGCACCATTTTTTCCAAGTCTACTTTCTTGATCACGACATAAATTTTTTATCATATTTAAACATTCTTTTGATAATTTTCCAGTATGATCAACTAAATTAAGATAATGTTTCCAATTAACAATTTTATATTGCGTTTCTCTTGGATCTTCTGTTTGTGACATAAATGGTGGCCTACCAAGAACCATTTCATAAAGTATAACACCAACAGACCACCAATCACATGCTTTAGTATGACCTATTTTTAATATAACTTCTGGTGCCATATAATTAGATGTTCCAACAACTGAATGAGCCTGATTTCTTTTATTAGCATATCTTTGTTCTAATACTTTAATAGGTTCTTTCCAATTTCCACCATTAGAAAGATTAAATGAATCACTTCTCATATGTTCAGGAATTTCACCATTTTCAGCTATAACATAATGTCTTTTATCATGTGTCCACCTTAATCCTGTACATAATCCAAAATCAGTTAATTTTATATGTCCTAATTTATCAATTAATATATTATCAGGTTTAATATCTCTATGAATAAATCCTAAACTATGAACATACTCAATGGCACATGTTAATTCAGCAATATAAAATCTAGCTAAACTTTCATTAAATATTCCTTTATTTATTAATAATTGCATCATATCACCACCAGGAACATATTCCATAATAAAATATAAATTACAACTATCCTGGAAACTAAAAAATAATTTAACAATCCATGGACTATTAGCTTCAGCTAATATATCTCTTTCAGCTTTAACATGTGCAGCTTGTTGTTTTTGAATAACTTCAGTTTTAACTAAAGTTTTCATTGCATAAACTTGTCCTGTATCTTTTTTTTTAACTAATGATACTTTACCAAATGCACCAACACCAATATGTTTAAGTATATCAAACATTCCAACATTCATTCTTTGCCTTTTTAATCTTATATATTTTGATTCTTTTTGATGTAAAAATTTTAATAATTGTTTTTTTAATCTTTCTGGTAAATCAGCTTGTTCCATTTCACTCATCAATTGTATTGCTCTTTGATTTCTTTCTTTATATTGTTGAATTAATTTTTCAATATGTTGTTCCATAAAAAATCTAAACATACCAGCTTTACAATGCCTTATATTACTTTCAAATATATTATTTTTGAGGCGATTATTAACTGATTCAGGAAGTGGTGATAAACTACGTATAACTTTTCTTTTACCAATATTTCTTTCAAAATTACCACTACTTTTTCTTCTTTCTTCTTTATTATAATAATTATTATCATCAGATGGTGATGATGTTAATGGTATATCAAGACTTGTACTATTTATTAATGGTAATCTTGTAACTACTTTACATATTTTATCTAATTCTTTTTCAAGATCTGGTGTTACATCAGGATTAACAATAATACTTTGAATACCACGATTATTATTAACAATATTATTATGTAATGATGGTGAATTTCTATTAAAATTTCCTGATGATGAGGTAGTAGTTGATGTAGTTGTAGTAGTAGTAGTAGTTGAAGAAGAAGAAGTAGTTAATGATTGTTGTTTTGGTAAATTTGTTGATCCATTTCCAAATGATGATTGTTGATGCATTTTTATTAAATTAATATTTCTTGTATTATTTGTTGTTGGTATTTTATAAGAGTCACTTCTTTTAACCTCTATATTATTATATGTAGCATTTTTTTGATGTTGTTGATCAGGTGTTGTAGGAATTCTGGATGAATGTACTTTTCTTATATCATTACTATTAATTGGTGATTTATAATTTGATAATGATAAATTATTACTACTTCCTTGTTCTATTGATATGACAGTCCCTGTTCTTTGAGATGTCTGTTTAGTTATATCATTTATATAATTTCCTGATCCTACCTGTTTATCAAGACATTCATTATAATAATAATTATTTTGATATTGACAATATAAAGGAATTCTTTTATTATATTCCTGATAGCTTCCATCACAATTACCATTTTCTTCAATACTATTCACCGGATATGCAGTAGTTGATGTTGATGTTGTTGTTGCTGTTGTTGTTGATGATGATGATGATGCTGGTAGTGGTAATTGTGATGGTGTTGTTGTTGCTGCTGCTGCTGATGGTGGTGCTGATAATGTTATATTATTACCAGACTGTTGTGACTGTACTGATGAAAGTGGTGGTAGTGGTGGTGGTAGGTATACCTTACCATTACTTGGTACATTAATTATAGATGTATGAATATTATTATTATATACACCATTATTAATATCTTCATTACCTTTATTTTTTTCTATTGATATTAATAAATTTGCTGCAGCAGTTACTGATGAATATTTTACTAAATTAAGTGCACATATAGCATCAACTTCATTATATCCCATTGATGTTAAATAATTAATCATACTTTTTTGGGTATCTCTACTATTATTACTATCACCATAATTTGTTGTTGTTGTTGCTGATGATGATGATGATGGTGGAGATGGTCTTTGATTAGTTGTTGATGACCGAGAGTAACCTGGAAATTGAATATTTTTTACCGGATTTTGGTATGGTGTATGATTGGTTATTGAATAATTTGTCTGTTGTTCAAATGCTTTTAAATCTTCTCTAATACATGATAATTTTTCTTTATAATGTTTTCCATTCTATAAATTATAATAAAAAAGATATAAATATATATTATATATTTATTAAAAATATTTACAAACCTGTAAATTTAATGAGTCAGAGGTATCTATACAATATGTAGAAGTACCATTTTTAGTTGATATAATATGTTGTGGTAAAATATTATTTCCTGTTACTTGATTATTATCAAATGATTTTCCATTATTAGTAAAGGTACCCTGTGAATGAAATCCTGGAACCCCTGTCTGTCCAGAAGGTCCATATTGATACCTATGATTAAACATTTGTCTGTACCATGAGAAAAAATATAAATTTACAAAATTTCTAAAATTAAAAAAAAATAAAATAAAATAAAAATATATATCTACATAAATATATAAATAATTATAAAATTAAAAATTTTTAATAATATTAAAAAGGATATAATAAAATCATTATAATAATTATATAAAATTGATTGAACCTGGTATATTATATATGTTGTCTGATCAGTGATAACAGAAGAATGTAAAAGATTTGTCGTAGTTTTAAGATTTGTGCAAATATATATATATATTGAAGGGGAAAAGGAAAAAATATTATATATATATATATATATAGTGTAACTTGTAATTTGATGTTGATGTATAATTTTAAAATAAAAATCTTTATCTAAAATGTTAATAATATAATAATAATTTTTTAAAAATATTATTAAACAAAAAAGAAATAAACATATTTGTTAATTTATTATACAAAAAAAAAGTATTACAATTATCATTAACTAATTATAGGTAATTATATTATAAATAAATAAATTTTTTAATTAAAACATATAGATTTTTATTTAACAAAAATTATGTCTATAAACACAAAAATTAACAGGAAGAAAATTCTCCATCTTTTTTGTTCTCCTCCCTTTTCCTGTGGTATTATATATTATATAGGTAATTAAATAAAATAATATTTTCGTTATATATAAATAATATATTAAATGTCTGAGGTATGCAAAGAATGTGTATAATAACATAAATTATTATTTTATTTTTTAAAAATTTTTATTCATTTATATTTATTTAAAAAAAAAAAAAATAATAAAAAAAGAAATTATTCTTTAAAAAAATATTTCTTTTTTTTCTTAAAATTTTTTTATAATAAAATAATTTAAATATAATTTTTTTACTTTCAAGTGATTCACTTTTTTTTTTTTAAAATGAAATATTTAAATTTGAAAGGTAAAAAGAAAAAAAAAAACTATAAATAATTATAGAGAAATAAATAAAATTACTAAATAACAAAATATTTTTTCTCTTATTTTAATGATTACATAGAATATAGATAAAAATTTTTATATTTTAAAAATGAATACGTCACCAAAAAATGTTTTTATTTATATAGTTAAAATATTTGTATCTTTTAAATTATATATATATTTATATATATATTTATAGTTGTTAAAGGGTAAAATAATTTAAATTAGTTTAATTTAAAATTATACATATATTTTCAAATAAACTAGTCATTGGTAGAGAAAGGTTAAAAAATGATTAGAAAAGTTAAGTAAATATATTATCATATCAAAATAAAAGTATATTTTTTTCTATTAAAAAGTAAAAGATAACTGATCATCTCTTTATCAAATTTATCTAAGATGGTGGTAAAAAAAAAAAAGAAAAATTTTTAAAGATAAAAAATAATATAGAAATGAGAGAGAAATAATAAACTGATAAGATAGGACTACTGTTACTAAAAATAAATTTTACTTTTTTTTTTTTTAAACTTCAAAAGTGTATATCACATTTTATTTTTTATTTTATGATAGGGATGTGATAGAATATATTTTTAATGATAAGCTTTACTTTTCACCTTTACATTTATATATATATATATATGGGAGTTAAATAGGTATATGTCACAAAAAAAAATATAAAATAAAATAATAGTACTAATTTTCTTTCTATAACATATTTTATTATTTCAATCGGCTTTTGTCTTTTATAAAGTTATCTAAATATTACATTTATATTTATTTTGATAATTATACCTATTTTATTGTGGTATAAAATTTATTTAATTTTTTAATGTCATAATTATAAATGTAATAAATATTTTTAAACAATTGTAAGATTAAGGTATTTATAATATGTTAAAGGTAACATTTTTGTCATATAAAAATTGTGATCAAATATTTTTATCATTATTTATGATCTATAAATAATAGATAGAAAGATGTAAGGATATATATATATATATATATCTTTCTTAATTCTTTATACATACACAAAGAAGAAACATAAATGAATTTAAAATTTAGGCAAAAAGAAAATATTTTAAAATTAATCATCATATATATATGGAGGAAGAAAGAAAAAGATAAGAAGTTGTATATCTATCTCTTTTTAACATTTGGTATGTTTGGAATTTACAAATATTAAATCACATTCACAAAGATAAAATTATACATACAAACATTTCTCTTTCAATTTTTTTTTCCTAATAAATTTTTCATTTTATAATGATATGATTAATTAATTTTAATTCCATCTTTCTTTCTAAATATATCATGTAAAGATCATATAATCTATTATTTTCTTTATCAATTTTAATAGAAAAAATATTATTTATATTAAAAAAGGAAATATTTATATTTTATTAGATAGACAATAATATAAATCACTTATCAGTAATAGGTGAATGGTAATATTATAATATTATAAAAAGAATGAGTAATCAATTTTTTTTTTTTATTAAAAATAATTTAAATACATAATTTAGAAAAAAAAAATGTAAGGTAAGCTGGTTTTTGTTTTTAATTAAACTAATCGTTATATTTATTTCAGAAATTAGTTAAAGATAAAATATATATTATAATCATTATTTACCTTTTATATTAAATTTCGATTAACAATAATATTATTATAAAGACAGAAGAATAAAATATATTTTAAATGATATGTAAATAAAAATAAAAAAAAATTCCAAAAAGATATATAACAACTTTTTTTTTATATATATTATAAATATGACAATATAATATGAAAAAACAATAAATTTATTTATGTTAATAGAAGAGACACCTCCAAAAAGATAAAAATAATGGGAGTGATTTTAGTAAAAGATAAGCAAAAAGAAAAAAAAAATTTATTAATACAAATATAAAAGTGGTATTAGAAAATATTTTTATAATTAGATTAAAAATAATTTTTGTAACAACAACCTTACAGTAACATAAATATATTTTAAACTAAAAAAAAAAAAAGATATGTTAGGAATTTATGTATAGAAAGGAAAAAAAAAGTATAACATGAAAAAGATGACGATGATTGATCATAAATATATGTATAAATATATATTTTTATCAAATCAAGCTCAATGTCTTTCTTTTCCTGTTGCCCCTTTTTCTTACATCTCTCACATGATAAGATTGGAATGACAAAATTTTTGATATTTTTAATATTTATAATATTTAAAAAATATAATATAAATAATGATAATTGATAAAAATTAATACATTTAAATAAAAGGTATATTTTTATTTAAAAAAAATTTTTTTTTTTATTTATTTAATCAATTATCATGAAGTACATAATATAAATGAAAAAGTATAATGAAATAAAGGTAGTTGAAAAAGTATAGATGAAGAACAATTAAAAAGAATGCAATACATTATTGTCTTCTATCAATCAAGTATTTATAGTATAACAGTCTCTTTATATTATATATATATGTATACAAATAACATCACATATATATATATATCAATAATTGTTGTATATTAAAAGTTACAATAAATAAAAATACATATAAAATCTTTTGTACCTTAATATTATAATTAATATTTATTATATCTATAGATCTTTCTTTTAATAATAATAATATGTTATAAAATTAAATGATATGGAAAAGAAGATTTTAGAGTATTAAAATATACAAATAATAAACTATTTTATTGTAATTATAAACATTAATGGACCACAAGAATGACATTAACATTTTTAATATAAATTAATAATAATTAAAGAATTAAAAAAGATAAATTTTTATATTAAAATCATTATAAATTAAATTTATATTTATATGATAAATTGTAAAAGTAAATTAACTTTTTATAGATAAATATATTTTAGATATAAAAGAATAAAATTTCTTAATAATATATCTAAATATATAAATATTTTAGAAATGAGTTTACAAAAAGGAACAAAAGATGATTCATCTATAAATACATGTGTATGACTATTTATATATATATACATATACATATATATATATATATATTGAAGAAAGTTCTAGTATTTAATTGAAGATAATAAAAATTTTTGAAAGTAACAGCAACTATTGTATATATATATATAGATAATAATAGTAGTATTATAAAGAAATTTTATTATATTTTACTCATCTATTAGTAGGTGGAGGAGGGGGTACAATATAAAAGCATTATAATAACATGACATTGTTTCAAGAATTATCTATCTTTTTCATGTGTCTTAGATAAAAATTATTGTAAAAAGGTTACCCATTAATATCTTTAAATTTTTATATTAATATTTTTAATTATTTTTTATTTGATAAAAAAAAAAGTTATATCTAAAAGATTATCATATAAATTTTTTTTATTATAATTTATATATTATATAATAATAAAACTATAAAAATAATTAAAAAAGAAATTTTTTTTTATAAAGCTTTAAAAAATTTTATTTTTTTATCATTTTACTACCAATCTAAAGTTGATTTAACTTTATTTGTCACAGTACCATTTTTTTCTAATCTTGGACTATTCTCAGAATAAAATTGTTGATACCATCTTCGATGTTTATTTATAGGTCCATCATTCTTTACATATAAAGGATTTTTAATATATTTTTTATTACTCCATATAAATATATCTCTTTCAAACTAAAAAAAAATTAATAAAATATATTTTAAAATAAAAGTTTTTATTTTTTTACCTGATATGCTTCACTTATCATCATAAATTTAGCCCATAATTTTGGGACATTTGCATACATAACAAAACGACTCCTTTGAAACATTGGTTCTTCTGGTGTAAGATATTGAAAAACTATTCCTTGTCCAAGAATACCAAAATCAAACATCATATGAACTATTCCTGGTCCTATTTGTATAGCATCTAATTTTGTTTCAGTTAATGGAATACTAAAATTTCCAGCTTTCATTACTTGATCAAGATGCATCACTGATATATGTTTTTCATCTCCAGTTTTTGGTTCCCAACTACCATTCCATAAATGTTTAATATAAGGTTTAGTAATATTCATTGGAATTTTATTAACATCATTTCCTTCCTGTACACCATGAAGATGAAGATAGTCAAGATGTGCCAAATCAGCACCATTCTCAGGAACTTCTTGAATATGACACATTATTTCATGTTCAGTTCTACCTTTATATGTCCAATCTTCATATTTAACTTCATCAATTTCTGGTATTTCCCATGTTGGAGCAAAACCTTCAGCATGATACCAAACAAAAATAGATTTATTAACCTCAGTAACATGCCATGTAGAAATTTTAGCTTGTTCAGGTATAGAAGCCTGATTATATGGTATATTTGTACATTTTCCAGTCTCTGCATTAAATATCCATCCATGAAATGGACATTGAACACAATTATCATTAACAACTTTACCACCAACATTAAATGATGCACCAAGATGTGGACAATATGAATCTATTAAAAATACTTCTCCTGATTCACTTCTAATTAATGATAACTGTTCACCCATAAAAGTTATAGGTAATATAGATTTTTTCTTTATTTCATTTGACTGAGCTATACAAAACCATCCATTTGGATAGACAGGAGGAAGTTCACCAACAATACGAAGTCTTTTGACACGTTCAATCATCTTTTCTTCAACATCTTTTGTATACTATAATTTATTTATTTTTTTGACAAATTTTTTTTAATTAAAATAAAATTAAAATTACCTTAATATCACCAAAATAAAATCCTAAATCACCTAACCTTTTTATTCTCTCTAAAGGTCTACTTATCACTTTATAAAATATATAAAAAATTATCAAAATAAATAAATATAACAATTCTTTCCAATAAAAATAATACATAGGTAAATGATATTCATCTTTATTTTTATTTAAAAATATAGTTGTATTATTTTTTACCATAATTTTCTATAAACTAAAAAAAAAAATTAACAATAAAACTTTTTTTAAAAACTTTTAATATTTATATCAAAAAGTATGGAAAGAAAATTAAAATTAATAAAAAAAATTAAAAAATTTTTTTTCCATCCAATAAAAGTATAATAAATGTATAAGAAAACTTTAATAAAAATTTCATATATTATAATAAAAAGATTTTTATTAAAGATTGATAAGAGGAAAATTATCATAAAAAAAAAGTTTTCAAGGCCTATATTATAAATTTCTCACAGAGAAATAAAATGTTAGATTTTAAAGTTCCATCCATGTATTGTACTATTATCTCATAATACTTGTCTAAATAGACATTTTTATAGTTATAATTGTTAACCAATTAAGAAAAAATAAATATAAAAATTATGAAGACAATAAAATTAATAATTTTATTTATAAATAAATAACAAAAAAAATTTTTCTTAATTCTTAGTAAAAATTCTTGGGAAAATAAAAACTTGTTTCTCCGAAATATTTTTTCTTTTTAAAAATTTCAAATATATATATATTAAATACAAAAGCTCTTTGTAACAAAGTTGTAACAAATTTCAACATATTTTAGAAAAAAATATAAAATCCTATTTTACAGGGTATACCTATGAAGTTCTACCAATAAAAATGTAATATTTGATAAGTATTCAAAGTGAAGAAAATAAAATAAGATAAGCTATCTGATGTTTGAAGTATATTCTTTTAAATTATATAAATCATTTCAATTTTAACACATATCTTTCTGGCTTCTTATCATATAAATATATAAGAATATTAAAAAAAAAAAATTTATAATAGACATATATTAACAAATATAAAAATAAAAAGTTTAAAAGTTAGTAATATTATTACGAAATAAAAAGTTTTATAGATAAAAAAAAAATTAAACTATTTTTTATTGGGAAAATAATAATATATCATAGGTATTTGGATGACAATTAAAAGGCAAAGTAATCTATAGGAATATAAAATAGGCTTACAAAATTATTACAATAATTTCAAATAAAAAGAATATATATATATATATATTTTTTTTTTGATTTATTCTTATATAAATGAGTACCTTGATCTTAATATAATTAATATCAAATAATCAATCATATACTTTATAAGATCTTTCTCTTTTTTTTTTAAAATAAATTGTATAATTTATACTTATAATAACTTTTAGAGGACAACATCTATTATTCATTCATGATGTATTTCTAAAAAAGGTTTTTATTATGTAAAGAAAATTATCTTCTGTACCTTACAATAAAAGAAAAAAACCTTCTGATATAATTAAACAATTGTATACGTGACTTTGTTATCCTATGTTCAATGTAAATATACGTTTAAACCCTTAACTTTTTCTAAACTTTCTATATAAGACTAAGTAATAAAAAAAAAAATTTAACAAAGTAATAAATAAATAAATAAACAAAATTATATTTATTTAAACAAAAAAAAATTTATTTTAACATATAAATATAGTATTAAATTAAATTAAGAAAAAAAAATTTTTTTTTTTTTATGTATTAACAAAATTCCATAATTTTGTAATTAATCCATCTTTTCTAGGAATATTACTATTAACTAAATTTCCCTGATCATTTTTACCTAAATCAACTTTTCTAACACCTATTCTATTATTACTAATTATTTTTGAAGATACATCTTTATTTTCTTTAGTACCATCACCCATAATAAAATTATTACCGGATAAAAAGTCATAATTTAATGGTTTAGCAAATCCAATAATTTCTTCAGAAGTTAATTGTACACATTTTCTGGAGATACCTTTTTTTACAATTGTTGGATTGGTAAATCTAACATACATAAAATTAGTATCTTTTTTTTTTGCTGTCTTAAGAACAGATCCAAATTCTTCATTTAAATATTCTAATACCTCATTAGATGTCATATTTTTTATTCCAAATACTAATATCCAACAACTTCTTTCAAAATCTTCATCAGATAATTCTCTATAATCAATAGTATCATCCTCTAAACGATCTTTTGGTGGTGATCTAGCATATCCCGGTAAATTTATTGTATCATTTAATTGTTTTAATGGTGGTCCTTTCATAAAATCTCTACTATCATCTAATGATCTTTTTTCAAAACCTGCTGGTCTTTCAAAAAGTATTCCTTTAGATGATTGTTGTCCAGAAGATTCATCATCATAATCAATTGTTAAAATACTCCTTCTTTTAGGTATTCTATTAGATAATGGTCCAAATAAATAATCAGGCATAGTATCTCTACAACTTCTTCCACGATTATCATCATATATCTGTTCTTTATCTTCTTCTATCATCTCCACATCATAACCACCACCAAATATTTTATTATTTCTTCCCCGACTATTAGATAATCCTTGTTGAGAACGATCTTCAAAAATACCAGATAAAGATGGTCTACCATTACTATAATTTTTTGAACCATTTCCAGAATATGTATTAAAACTATTTCTTCTATTTAAAATATTCCCTCCTTTTTGTTCTGATACTTGATTCCCTGATGTTGAAAAACGCGGCCCTCTCAAACTATCCCTCAATCTTGATGGTGATGCCCATGATAAATTACCATCTTCAGTTGTTAAAGAACTCCTTGGAAACATTTTCCTATAATCAAATTCTTACTTGTTTTTAATAAATAATTAGTAAAAAAAAAATTAATAAATAAATAAAATTATACAACAGTTAGTTGTAGAAATAAAAAATGTAACAATAAAACACATTTATAAATGCAATTTACATCTGCATGAACATGACCTTGCGCAAAATTCCGAGGAAACAGAATCAATAATCACTCTTTCTTCTTAAGAACAAACTATTTTATTTGTGCTTTTACATTTTTATATCAATTATGTGGAATTGATGTTTTGAGGGGATTTTTAAAAAAAAATGTCTCTAATAGTTTGTTTTATTATAAATTTTTTTTATAACTTTTTTATTAATAAAATTAATTCTAAAGCTATAAAAAGTTTAAATTTAATAAATAATACTTTGAAATCAAGTAAATTTTGATAAAAATTTTTTTAACATAAAAATGATCTAAATATTTAATATGTTAGTTTTTTATTAAATGAATAAATATATAATGATTGTATTAACAAAAAAAAAAAATTTATATTCAAAAAAAAAATAATAAATAACTTCTCATAAATTATTTTATAATTTAGTAACATCTGGATATGAAAAAAAAACTGTTGGCCAATTTCACATTATCATTTTTTTGTATAAATAAAATTTAAAGTTACAACAATTGAAATTTATTAAAGAAAATAGTTAAAAAAAAAATTATATTTATTAGAAAAAAAATTGTTTGAAGTGAAAAAAAAAAATTTTAACAGGATGGATAAGAAATAAAAAATGAAAATATGATTAAGAAGTTTTCCATTTAGGAAAAGTCATTAATACTTGTGGAAATTTAGATGAATTGATATGAGTTAAAAAAAATGTTATCTGACCATTAACATGCTTTCGTAATGTTTGTTTTTTTTTTCAAACACATTTTTTTACACTGTAAATAGGAAGTTAATTTGTGTAACTTAGCACAAGAATTACATTATAAATGCGATAATATCTGGAAAGTCTAGATATCTTTTTTTCTTAGTTGATTATAAAATTCCGTCAAGTGGTTTTTTATCCGTTTTTGAAAAACATTGTTATTATTTATTTAAGTGTTAATTTTTAACAATAAATTGTGAGTTTAGTTAATATTTTTGTTTTAATTATTTTCATTTTAAATTTTTTTTTCATATATAATATGTTTTTGAAGTAAAGAAAGTATGAAGATGTATAAATGAATATTAAGTAATTTTTTTTAAAATTATTAGATGATAAAAGTTTTGTAAACCAAAAAAAAAATTGTAAATTAGAAATGATTTTGTTATTGGGGAAATTAAAGTTATTATTAGTACTCTCTTAATAATATATTATTTTTTTAATAATGTTTTTGAATATTGATACTAAAAATAAATTTTCATTTTTAACCTTTTTATATGTTATCAAAAGTACAATTATGCTTTTAAACGTTTTGCTTCAATAAGTTATGAAAAATTGATATGAAGTTTGTCATTTATTGTTTTTAAAAAAGTTTACTACCACGAACATGAATGTATTTTAGATAACTAAAATATACTTATTATACAATATTAAACATTAAAACGTTCCATGGTATATAGATTAAAAATTGCTGTTAATTAAAAAATTAATTAAAAAAATGAATACTAATACGTTTTTATTTTTATAATAAAGGTATAAATAATTAATTAAAAATCGTTTAATGCTACATTTTTTTTTATGCATGAAAGTAATGACAAGAATGTTGTTACAAAGTAGTTTAAAAAAAAATCTTCAATAAATTTTTAATATTATGATATTTTAAGGATATATATATATATATAATTCTGTTGTCTTTAAATATTAAAAATAATATTAAGGATTTAATTTAAATTTAGTCTTTTAAATGTACTTCTTCATTAATTTTTATAAAAATAATTTATTCATTTTTATCAATTATTTTTTTTTATTTTAAAGTGTCAACTTTGTAAATTGTCATTATATTGTTACTTGTAATAAAAATTCTGTCAACAAATCTTTTTATATAATTATATGTATATCTTTTTTCGATACTGATAATTTATTTTATATACATTTGTTGTTCATTTGCATATTGATAAGGTATAAATTATAAATTTTATTTAAAATTTAAGAGATAAAATTTTTATAATCCTCAGAAAAATAGATATATTATTTTATTTGACCATTTAAAAAACATAACAATAGTTTCTATAAATTTGTTAATCTTTTAACATATAAATTATTTATATATTATATATCAAAGATATATAAATAATGATTCTATAATTAGGTCTATTAAGTAAATAAAAGAATTATTTTTTTTAAACCCCTTCTAAATATATTTATAAGATATTTTTGTCTTCTCATAATATAAATATATTTTAATAGACACATATTTTTTTTAAAAAAAAAAAAATTCAACTCTTTTTTTTAATATATATTATTTTATAATATAAAAAAATTTCGAACTATAAAGAATATAGTATAAAATATTAATAGAACAAATTAGAATAATTACAAAAAAAAAAAATTTATATATATATATGTATATCTTAAAAACTTTCCATTATTTAAAAAAGTATGAAATTTTAGATATTTTTATGGAAAATTTGACACTTCCTAAAATATATTATATAGAGAAATAAATTTATAATTATCAGTTTATTTTAGACAAAAATTTATTTTTATTATAGTGATAAATGTTAGAAAGACTTTATTCATACTTATTATAAAAGTTTTTGGCAAAAACTTAGTAATATACTTAGTTATATAAAATTTTAACTATTAAAACAAATATTTAAAGTTAAAAATAAATTGTAGAAAAGTTTAATTAGAAAGTTTTGAAAATTTATAGAGGAAGTGATATTATGTAGATGGAGTAAATTTATATTTTGTAATAGTTAGAAAATAATAAAAGTATTATTTTTGAAGAACAAATTTTCTATACATCCTTCCTTTTCAACTTTTTAATTATATGATAATTGAGATTAATGAAAAAAAAGAAAATAAGATTGATATTTATTTATTATCTTCTTTGGTAGAGAAATGCCACATTAACTGATTACTTCCTTTTAAATACAATTTACTAAATTTTTTAAATAAATATGTAGAAATATATAGTAAAAATTTATACTTATAAAATTCTAATTAACCAAATTTTTTTTTTCATCATTACTTCAAAACAGAAAAATATACAGTTTGATAATTTACTTTTTATTATTTTTAATTGATATTTTATTATCATATTTAATAACTAATATAAATATTATTGTAAAAAGTATTATTAAGTAGAATACTAATATTTCTATTGTTTATTCTAAGATTAGAAGAAAAAAAACACTGTAATACTATTTTAACATATACAAAACTTTTTTTTACTAAAAATAGTTTTTTTTTTTAGTTTATTATTCTAAGATATTTTTGAGTTTAATAATAAATCACTATTAAACTAAGAAATTATCACTAATTTCACAATTCATTTAATTTTTTATTTTTTTTTTCACACAACAATATTGTTATTAAGTCATAATTTTTAAATAATAAAGAAAATTAAATGAATTTGATTAGTTAAAAAAAAATTTCTTTTGTATATAAACATTAGAAACTCTATTCATAAAAATAGTATACTAAAATTTTAAGTTAAAAAATTCAAAAGACAACAATCAAATATTCTACTAAATAAAATTGAGAATTTTTTTTTTATTCAATCAATGGTAAAACAAAAATAAGAAGTTTTCTTTTTTATTTCAATAGATATAGCGTAAAAAACTAAAGAAAAAAAAAACTATATATCTTTACTAATGATTACTAATTTTTAGAAGAAGCCAAAGTCTCGTATACTTTCTTCAAAAAGTTAAATATATCTATATATTTATATAAAATGATATACATAAATGTATACATAAAATTATTATTTAATCCATATAGAAATATCATCTTACCTCTCTTTTTGCCATTTTTACTACAATTTCCTTTAACACATTTTATATAACAAAATATTTAAAAAATAAATTGTAATTATAAACATTTTTCATATATATACTTTTATTTTATAATTGTCCATAACAAATATTTTATTTATATTATATATAGTTGTGTCATAACACAGTGATAGAAAAAAAACCTTTTTAAACTCCATACTCCACCTCTTTTGAAAAATGAAAAGGCAAAAAAATTCTTCTTTTTTTCTAACATAATTTATTATATCTTTTTTTTTCATTTAATGATAATATATCATTACAAAATTTTTATTATTCTTCTTCAACTTATCATTTTTAAATTATAATTGAAATTTTTTTTTTCAGAATATTCAAATTACTTAATTATTTTTGTTATAATTTATATTTAAACTAAAAAAAAATTTTTTTAATACTTTAACTTCTTACTCTATACAGTATATTCTTTATTATTATTATTATTACTAAAGAACTTATAATTTAACAAAAGAAGATAAAGAACAACTTAAAAAAAGTTTTTTCAATGTGAAGTTTCCTTTTATTTAATGGTTTAAAACAATAATAAATTAAAAAAAAAAAACTTCTATATCCATAAAATATTATTCTCTTAATAATATATATCATTTACTTTGATTAAATAACTTATCCTTATAATTTATTTATCACATCCCAGATATATAAATATATATATTTTTTTATATCCAACGCCAACGTTTCTTTATTTTTCTTTGTTATCAAAAAGATATATAATTAAACAAATAAAGTTTTTTTTTTGTATAAAAAAACAAGAAATATGTTTTATCCATGTTTGTCAATTCTTATATTAACAACAATCATGACTTGTTGTATAATATTAGCAATCATTGATCTTGAAGTTTATAATTTTGGATTGTATATTGTTTTACTTTGTATTGTAGGTAAGGTTTATAATGATAACAAACATATATATATACTTTTTTTTAAAATAAATTGACTATCCATTTATATATTTAATGTATATCTATCTATCTATCTATATATATATATAATATTTTTTTCAGGAACAATGATAGCATGTGCTCTTTGTATAGCTAATCCAAATGCTTGTCCTAATCCTAAATGGTATACTAATTTTTGTCTATTAATGGAGGTAAGGAAAAAAAAAAGTTTTTTAATCATTGTATAATTTTTTATTATTATCTTTAATAGTTATACTTTTATATTATTATTCTTTAGGAAATGTATCCAGTACCACATAATAATGATATGGAATCACCAAAAATGTCAGGTTTAAGGAAACAAATGTTAGCACATTATGGTGGTAGTATAACAACAAATATTCATTCAAATACTGGAATTGGTTCTGGTGAAGAATCAAAAACTGGTACACGTTTTGAAAATAAGGGTACTGTTGCAATGTTAGCTCCAGCAGTTCATATAATGCACCAAGTTTGGAGGGGTATGGCATGGGTGACTGATGCTGTTGAGGAGGAAGAAGATAATAGAACACAAAGTTATTGTACCATAGAACATGGTGGAAGTTTTAGTTCAAGAACTAATAGTGATGTTGGTTTACAATGCAAAAAATTAAGTACAATTGTTGAATCTACGTGTGGTAGTTTTGTAATAGAACAGGTACATAAATTTTTATCAATAAAAAATATATAAATTTTTTTTTTCAGGATGAAACTAGTGATTGTACATCAAAATATGATGAAATCTTATAATAATTTTCATTAACCCAAAAAAAAGTCTTAAAATTTGAAAAAAATATTAACATATCTTATTTATTTTTCTATATTTTTTTTTGTTTTTTCCATATTAATATATATATATTTTTTTTTTACTCCTCTACCATTTCTTAAAAATTATTATATCATACAGGTCTTATTGCTTTTATTTTTATTCTTTAAATTATAACAATATTTAAAAAAAAATAATAAATATTTTCTTTTTAAAAAAATACTTCATTTTTTTTTTATTTATTAAAAATTTAAAGTGTTTATCTTTCATTAACATATAAAAAAATACCATTAATATATTATTTGGTAATATTTTTTTTTTCATTTAATTGGTTTCTTTTATCATAATCAAAGAAAAAAAATTTTTTAACTATGGTAAATTTTTAAATTGTTAAAAGAAAATAATAAAGACAAATATATATAATTTATTAAATTGATATCTTTTTAAAGAAAATAGTTTTTTTTTCCGGTTCATAAATAAAAAAATAATAACAAAAAAGTTAATTGTAGGCAATTTAGTAATACCAAATTATTATATAAAATGATTATGAACACCTGGTTGATAGTAGTCATGAAATCTAATAAAATCTTTATATCTGCTATTATTATAACTATTGTTTTTATATTAATATGGTTAAATATTATTTTTTTGTTTAATGATATTACTGATTTTCATAATATTTCATTAACAGAAATAAAAAATTTTAGAATTAAAACTGATGGAGTATGGAATGAAATTGTTATTATAAATGAAAAAATTGATAAAAATGATATTTTGAGAATTAAAAGACAATATGACATGAGTCCACCAATGACAGTTTATGGACAATCATTACATGTAACTCAACAAACATCTTGTTTACCAGGTGAAATTGGTCCTCCAGGAAATGATGGATTAGATGGAATTCCAGGTGAGAATGGTATGGATGGTCTTCCAGGAATGAATGGAAATATTTTAAATATAAATACTAAATCAATACCATGTGAAGCTTGTCCAATTGGACCTCCTGGATTACCTGGTCAAGATGGGCCTCCTGGTTTAAAAGGAATCAATGGGGATCCAGGACCACCAGGACCTCCAGGAAAACCAGGAATATTAGGACCTAGAGGTGAACAAGGAGATCCAGGGCCAATTGGTTCACCAGGAAAAGATGGAATGCCTGGTATTCCAGGAAAAGATGGAAAAAAATACATTGTTGTAAACGGACCACCAGGAATGCCTGGTTTACCAGGAAAGATGGGTAGAAGTGGCAAACCAGGAATAAAAGGACCAGATAATCTTGTTGGACCTGTTGGACCAATTGGACCTGCAGGATTACCAGGAAAAAAAGGTTCTGATGGTATTCCAGGAGTTCAAGGTCAACCAGGTACTTTAGGAGGTGATGCAGGTAAATTTTTTTTTTGATTATACTATTTTTTTTTAATTATAACTATTTAGCATATTGTCCATGTCCACCAAGAATAATAATTAACTATACAACTACACTTAAATCTTTACCTGTTGAAAAAAGTAAACCACTAACAACTAGAAAACCTCCATTATTAATATTACCAGAATTAAAACCACTTCCAAAATTAGAAAACAATTATTTTAATAATAATTTGGATAATTATGTAGCACCGAAAACTGGAAGAAGACTTTATTTTGCACGTAATTTCATTATCAAACATCCAATAAGAATAAAACATATAAAATATTAAATAAATACTACTAAATATTTATGTAAATTTTAAATTTATCAGAATATCAGATAACTATTGAATTAATATACTATTAATATTAAATATTTAAAATTATTTTATGTATAAAGAAACATTTTAAATAATTTATGTCATAACATGAATCTTAAATCACAATTAAAAATTGTTATTTTCAAAAACGTTATTGGGATTTTTTTATGAAAGATTCATTTTTCTAGTATTAAATATTTTATTTTTATTTGAATTCATATAACTACTTTGAAAAATTAGATTCTTTTCTGAATCTTTTATATAATATACTTCAATTTTTTTTTATCTACTATTAAAAACTGCTAATTAATAGCTTTATTTTAAAATGAAAGTTACTAACATTTTTTTTTCTAGAAGCCTAATATAAAGAACTTTGGGTACATTTCAGTAACAACAATTTAAAGACAATAATAATTGTGCAAAAAAGTATTTGATAGTTGTTAATACACTTGATACCAAGTTTCCTATAAAAGAAAAACTTTATTCAAATGACAAATTACTATAAGCATTAAAATAAACTTCATTCAATTTTTATTTACACGATAATAATACAATAACAACTCTAAAATTAAACCCCTGGATATACTACAAATTTATTACACAATTGAATGATAATTATTAATCATCATCTGAGTCAGAAATATTTCCAAATACACTGACAGTTTGTTGGGGAATTGAGTTAATTTTATCATCACTTGTAGAATCTACATTTGAAGGACTAAATTTTGATTGAGAAATTGAATTTTCATTTGATACAAATGGTGATGCTGTATCCATCGGTTGTGAATCTTCATCACTCGACATTTGCATTGGTTCAAATGCATCATTTGATTTAACTACAGGATCAGGAGCATCAAAAGTATTTCCATACATTTCATAATCTCTTTCAAAACCACCATTTTTGTTATAATTATCTATCGCTCGAACAAAATCGAAGACTGTCGTATCCATTCGACAAATTTTTTCTAATGTTTTATCATGGAAAGATTCCTCATTTTCAAAATCTGATTGTTTATGAACTTTTTCCATTATTTCACATACCTCCTCCTCATCAGTCATTTTAAATAATAATAAATGCCCTTCTGCAGATCCAACAAGTAATACATTTGAGTCAGTTAAAAATTCAAGACAATTGAATTGAATTTTTTCTGTAAAATGAAACCTTTGCAAAGGAAGATTATTTTTTCCATTCCAAATAATTAGTATTTTATCATTACCATTATTAAGTGTTGCAAATCTATCTATATATGATTCTTTTTGAACAACAATAGATGTAATAGCACTATGATGAGCTGTAAACATTGCTACTACAGAATCTTCAGTATTCTCTTCAGTTGTAATTTTAAGAAGTGTACCATCATAAAATCCAAGAATTAGATGAACATTATCATTAAGAACAGCCATAGAAGATATCTTTCGATGTTGAAAACTATCAACTTTATGCCTTTTATATCCTGTTAAAGCATCAACAACAAATATTGTTCCATCAGTTGTTGCAATTATATAAGATCTCATATCTGGTGCTAACATTCCCATTGATATCATTGTTTTTCCATAATTTATTGGTTGGGAAAAATTTGGTTTGTCTTCACGAATCTTCATAATATTAATAGTTTCTTTTCCAGAAACATAAATTACTGAATCCGTTGAACTGTGGTATTGAAGACACCTTTCAAGTTGTGTTTTTGGAACAGGAATCTCATTATAAATAATCCTTCCAACTTCTCCCGCCAAGATTACTTGAACAACTTTTCCACCAAGACTTTGAAGAAAAACAACATTTTCCTGAGAAATACTTTTTATAACATGAACTAAATGAATTTTAACTGAATGCATAAGCATACAATCTAAATATTTTAATGAAACATATGGAAATTTTCGATTTCTTTTAAAATCAACTCCTTTAAATAAATGTATAGCATCAGGACATATAGCAGCAACAAAAAATTGATATGGATCATTTCCTTCTCTGAAGCAACAAATTTCTAGAATCCTCTTAAGTTTTACTTTGCAATCCTTTAAATCTACATGTGGCATAAAAGCATAATGATGAGCACCTGATCCTTTACAAGCAATATCGAGAGGCTCCTAAAATTTTTAATAGTTAATTTATTTATTTATACAAATATAATAAAAAAAAACTTACAATTTCAAGTTGATATTTTCTTATTGCTTGAACAATGTTTTTTTCAGAATCTTTAATACAAGCAAGAGTTTTCGGAACAACAGAAACAGGAATAGTAATAATAGGTTCCATTTTTATTAGTTAATAATTAAAATAAAATTTAAAAGAATGCCTTGCGTCCTAAAAAGAACATTTGTATAAACAAATGGTAAATAGTTCTCACTTTTAAAATAAGTTTGATATTTATCCCTTAGTTTTACCCATATAATAAAATTAGTAAAAATTGAAGTAAGATATTAAATTAAAAAAATATTTTATTTTTTTTTGCAAATTTTATTTATGTTAATTAATTTTTACAAGTATAAAATTTCTCAAAAGTTGATTAGATAAGCATAGTCTAAGATTTTTAAATCTCCGATTGTTTCTTTTTATTAAAAATTTTCAAATGTAAATAAATCAAAAGTAGTTTTATAAATTTAAAAAGTAATTTTTTTATAAAAAAATTTTTCTTTGCAATTTCAACTTTAAGAAAAATTTGAAAAAAGAACATGGCTTAATTTTAGAGTCACTGACGTTCTAGAAATTATTTTAAATTTTTGAATAATATAATTATGTATTTTTTTTTTAAATTACAATGTTGATTTAATAAAAAATTTTTATACTAAAATAATAAAGAAATAAAGAAAAATAAGTAATTAAAAAAAACATTTTTTTTGGAATTTGAATATGCCACTATAGTCATTCGATAGCCCTTGAAACGAGGAGAATTTTGCATATAATCAACAATATTCAAAAATTGAAACTTCAGGAGTTATAAGGATTCAAAGTTGAGAGGCGAAATTGGGGAATATTTTAATGTAAATTTCGACATCTATGATACAATGAGATATTTTACAAATAAATAGTCGTTTCTAGATCAATTTTTTACGAGAAATTCATTAAGCCTATTTACATCTTTATAGGACTTCTAAAAATGAAGTTATGATAAGAAATATGTTTAAAAAAAAGTTTTAAGAATTGAGTGATAACTCAAGTTAATGAAGTCACGGGTCCATGAAACTTGATGCGCTGTGCTTCTTTCATAATTTAAGGTATACCCTACGTTGAAAATATTTTTAAATTTTCAACCGTTCTTGAAATACTGAGCTTGGTACTTTTTCGCGCGTAATCCATTGTCACCATTTTTTTATATCTCGCAAGCACTTAAAGATATAAAAAAATTTTGAAGGTAAACCCCACTTGAAAACTTATTAGAAGACGATTGCAGAAATCGGATTTTATTTATCATGATTTTGAAGCAAGATATGACCAAGGGCGGAAAATTTTCAAAAATATTCATTGTAACCGATTTTTCAGTATCTCAGCAAATAATGACCCTATGAAGATGAGACCAGTTTCATTCTATTTCTTTTCAAAAGTAGGTCTAGAATATTAATTTTCATAGCTGTAACATTATTATTTTCAGAGATATAAAAATTGGCTGAAAATTTTCTAGATTTATGATTTTACCTCTAAAAATGCGACCAAAAATGAACAACTTTTTTTGGAATTTGAATATGCCACTATAGTCATTCTATAGCCCTTGAAATAGGATGAATTTTGAATATAATCAACAATATTCGAAAATTGAAACTTCAGAAGTTATAAGGATTCAAAGTTGAGGGGCGAAATTGTAGAATATTTTTTTTAAATCATGATTTTTATGATAATATTGTAAATTTTAAAAATAAATACTTTTTTCTAGATCAATTTTTTACGAGAAATTCATTAAGCCTATTCACATCTTTATAGGATTTTTAAAAATGAAGATATGATAAGATATATGATAAAAAAAAAGTTTTAAGAATCGTGTAATAACTCACGTTTACGGAGTCACAAAACTATGAAATTTGTTGCGCTAGGCTTCTTTTGTAATTTAAGGCATACCCTACGTTGAAAAAGTTTTTAAATTTTTAACCTTTCTTGAAATATTATGCTTGGTACTTTTTCGCACGTAATCCATTGTCACCATTTTTTTATATCTTGCAAGTACTTAAAGATATAAAAAAATTTTGAAGGTAGACCCCATATGAAAACTCATTTGAAGCCGATTGCTGAAATCTGCTTGTATTTATCTTTATTTTGAAGCGCGTTATGAACAAAGGCGGAAATTTTTCTAAAATATTCATTGTTCCCGACTTTTTAGTATCTCAGCAAATACTTATTCTATGATAATGGGACTAATTTCCTTCGATTTCTTTTTAAAAATTGGTCTAGATTAATAATTTTCATAGCTATAACATCATTATTTTCAGAGATTCAGAACTTGGCAGAAAATTTTCTAGATTTATGATTCTACCTCTAAAATTGTGATAAAATAAAAACAATTTTTTTAATAAAAATTTTATTAAAAAATCTACTACCAATTTTCTTAATTTTATTTTTATTTTTTTTATATGATAATTTTGGTTATTTATGCGAAAAAAATTTTTCTAAAACTTTTTTTACTGTTTTTCAACTATCAAATATTCAAATCACTATATATTTATTCAAATTTTTAAAAAATTTTCAAATAATTTTTTATTTTATTTTTTATTAATTCAGTACGTTAGTGACTCTAAAAGAGATCCAAGAACATATTTCAAACAACATTTTGCGTAAACTTTATAAATATATCTTTTTTATGAATCTCTGTTTGTATTTTCAAATTTATCTAAATAAATCTCAAAAATTAATGACATTTTTGATATGTCATAAAATATAATCAATTTCTAAATACATTTTTTATTGCATTTTATTTTTTATATAAATGATCTATTAAAAGATAAATATTAATAATTTTTTAATAATAATACTTAAAAATTTTAATATTATTTAAAAATTATTTATTGTAAATAAAGTAATAATAATAATATGAAATACAATAAAAAAAAAGATTATTTAAGCATACAAACCAAGATTATAAACTTTAGCAGCAAGGAAAGAATGCAAAATAAAGACAAAAGGTTTTGGAGATCCAAGTAAATCAATTTCTATTTCAGGTGAACCAGGACCAAAATCAATCCAAAGAAATTGATTTCCGTCATCACCTGTTGCACGAATTGCTTCAAAAGGATATTGCCATAAAAGTTCTGATTGAGGACCAAGAAGGCAAATTCCTTTTTCAATGTTTATTATCAATTCACATTGTCGGTCCTGCCATACACATGGTGTTGAAATTTGTTCTGCTTCATAGCATATTTCATTAGTATTTTGGACAATATTTTTTACCCAACTTGCTAATTCACGATGTGTTTCAACCCTAAATGTATGACTTCTGACTCCATCTTGTGTTCCTGTTCTTATGGTAAATGAAATCACATCAGACAAACCTTGAATAACTGGACATGTTCTTGAAGTTGTCTGGACAATTCTTGTAGCTATTAAAGGTCTTGTAATTATGGGCATTGCCCATTCAGATTTTATTAAAGGAACAGATTCATAAAATAATAAATCGTTCATTGTTAATGCAGCAAAGTATGGTTTCCATACCAAAATTCCTTGATCAACAGTTTGTTCTAATAACCAACCCATTTTTCTGACTTGTGGATTCTGTCCTAGCATCAGATTTACCTGTGCCAAAGCCTGGGTTAATAATGATTCGCCGCAACTATGTAATGTTTCAAACCATGCATCTGCTTCACCTTCATTTTGACATCGAAAGGTTAATATAAATCTACCAGATGGAGATCTAATTTCAAAGCACCTGTTTTCAAGATCTTCTCTATCAAGTCTTGTTCTAGTGATACAGGTTAATTTTAAATTTATAGTTTTAACTCTATCTTTGGACTCATCATCCCACTGAATTTTATCCAAAATACTATCTCTTTTCATATATATATCTTTAACAAAAGCCACTTCTAGATCAGCAATTCTACCAACTTTTTTTAATGTTCTAACAGCTTCATCATGTGTGGCATTTTCAAGTGGTATCCCATTAACAGAAATTATTTTATCACCAACAAAAAGTTGCCCAGTCATATCAGCAGCCATACCCTTGAAAATTTTACTTATAAATACAGGCATTTTAATATCAGCACCTCCTTTAATACTAATCCCAAGTCCATTGCCATCTTGTTTACAGATTCTTACCATTCTTCTTTCATTTGTAATTGTATCTTCATCTAAATTATCATTGAAAGAAGTTAATGTTAAGGCTGTTTCATCAGCTATTCCACCAACTTTATGCCATTCATTATCTATTAAAATTTCTAATTGTGAACTTCTTAATGCAGCCATATTATTTAAAAATATCTTTTTTTATATAAAAAAATATACATTTATTTAGCAATTAAATTGATGATTCTTTATATAAATAACGTTTAGAATTTTATATCATAGTATCTTTAAAAAAAAATTATTTATTTTATATTAAATTAACAAAAAAAATATTTTTTTAAAAATATTAAAAAGAAAAATTTTTAAAATATTAAAAAAATATTTTTTTTAAATATTAAAAAAAATTTTAACAATGAAAAATAAAAAGAAAGAGATGAAAGATAACAATGTATGTTTCTAATACATCAATAATCTTTGTATATATACTTTGTATAATAAGTGGTCTAAGCATTACCAATGAAAAAAAACTATGAATCATCGATATATATATATAAATAAATACTAAAACGTTAACATGAAAGAAAAAATAACTTCAATACAAATTTTTTATAAAATATTTTATTTAGAATAATATGAATGTTACAAATATAATTAAAATAAATTTATTATTAAAAAAAAATCTGTACTATTAGAACAACAAACCTACGCTCTAATCTTAAATATTTTATATAAAAAAAATAAATAATCTAAAAAAAAAGTTCTATTTTTCATTTATTATATGAATAAATAATTCCCAACCTACACATTATAGCTAAATTCTAAAAATAAAATATATATTTTTAAATAAAAATAAGGATTAAAAGAAAATCCAATTTTTAACGTTTCTCTTTTTTCTTTTTAAAATTTTGTTTTATCTCTCTCTTATTTCTATATATGTATATATATATGAATAAATATATATCAATATATTTATGAAATATGTTTTAAATTTTATAGTTTGCGTTACAATATATATTTACATATATAAATAAATAAAAGGCACAAAAACATAAATAAAAGATGAAACTCCCTTTTTTTTTGTTTTTTTATTTTAATTTCCTCTTTAAAAAATAATATTATAAACTTTATTCTTTCTTAAAAATAAAAACAATAAAAAAATATATATTTATTTTGGAAAAATATTTTAAGGAGGAATAAGTTAACATATATTATTCTAAAAAACAAGAAGACAAAAAATATGCTATATTTATAGGAAAATACAATAATAAAAAGTTTATAGTTAATTATAATATTAATATATATATATGTATATTAATATATGCTTTTATTTTTATCTATTTTTCCAGAAATAAATAAGCTAATGACCAACATCTAATTTTCCATCTTTCCTAACTTATCTCTTAAAATATATTGTAATATCATAGATTTTAAAAGAACAGGAGATAGAAATTTATCAATTGTCTTTAAAACTCTCTCTTTCATATACATATATCTCGTCATCATAATATCACTATTATATATAAAACATTTATTTAATTTTACTCTTTCTTATCAATAGTATATGTTTAACTTTTATCCCCTTGTACCTCTCTGTCTATTGATAACTAAATTAAAATGTGCTTTATTATCAGCTATGTAATAACAGCTTATAAAAATTTTCCATAATTTTTAAGATGAGTATTTTATCTTTGATAAATTAAATCACACGCATACATAACTTTTGTTTTCATAATTATCTTTTTAATTAAAAAAAATTAAATATTACAATCATCATTTATCATAATCTTCTTTAAAATATTTATAATAAGAAACATGATATTTACCAAATACGATTATAGCAACAATAAAAAAAAACATTTTTTTTAATACTTGCTAAAAGAATTTTTAATATCAAATTTTATTTCTTGGTATAAAAAATATACATACATAGCTTTTAAATATTTTCAAGAATTTATTTTAATCATATCTAATATATAAATTTTTTTTATATGGATAACATAGAACATATTTTTAATAAAAAACATATTACTAAACACTATATGAGTTTTTTTTTAATATAAAAAGTTTTTAGTTTTATAAATTATATATTTCCTTTAAAGAAAATGAAAAATATAATAATAAAATAGTTTATATTTTATTTTGTTTATATATAACTATATATATTATATCATATAAATGTTTTTTAAAACATTTCAAAATTTATTTTTATAGACATTCAAAATATTTTTTAATTTGTCTTAATATAAAAGATCTTTTAAATTTTTATTATCTTAAATATTTCAATTTTTATTTGGAAAAAAGTTAACAAAATGTAATTTTTTTTTAACACACAAATATAAATTATTTTTCCATATAAACTTTTGATATCTCTCTATCTTTTTCAATTATTTTCTCTGTTGCTTCTGTATGTTAAATATATATATATACATATATCTTTCAATTAAATTTTTATTTTTAGTTTTTGATAATTAATCTTATTTTTGTTACTTTCTTTATATATTTTAATTAAAGTATTTCATACTTTTTGTGTACTTTTAACTATTAAATAATTACATTTTTTATTTATCAATAAATCATTCCTGATTAATGTATATTGGTTAAATTTTTTTTTTATTACATTACTTTAGTGATACAATTTTTAAAGTATAACTTTATTTGTTTAACAGAAATTTTACTTCATCTAAATGACTTTTAAAAATCAAACTTTTTTTTTAGGTAAAAAAAAACATACCATTATAAGAAAAAAAAATAATAATTATGGAAGTTACAGGTTTCAGTCATCAAGTTGGTGGCCATTTTGGTATGTTTTGTTGTAATGGCCATGTCTGTAAACCTTTAAATCAACGTGAATATTTATTTTATTCATCTGTTGACAAAACTCTTTTTCCATATACAGCTAAATTTTGTGGTATTGGTAAACTTTCAATAAATTTTACTCCTTCTAATAATGATGAAAATGATACTGAAATAATTGGTAAAAAATATGTTGCTATGAAATCTGATATAATTCTTGATTGTCATACTAGCCATTTTGAGACTAATGATCAAATGAGATTTATTATTGATGATAGTAATAAAACTATTTTTGCTGTTGGAAAAAATAGTAATTCATGGGCTAATCAATGTCAATCAAAAGTATGTTTTTTTTTAATGTAAACGGAAAAAACATTTTAATATTTTTTTTTATAGGCAATACAAAAATTAGTTGACTCTAGAAATGATAAACAATTTATTTTTCTTGAGGATATAGTATCAATTTACAAGAAACCATGTGTAGTGGATCTTAAGATGGGAACACGACAGTATGGAGATCATGCAACAGCTGAAAAAAAAGCTAGTCAAACACAAAAAAGTGAATCATCTACATCAGGTACCCTTGGAGTTCGAATTGTTGGAATGCAAATATGGGATCAAAAAGAAAAAAAATATTATCAAGTTAACAAGTATGAGGGGCGTGAGATGACAGAGTATCATTTTCTTGAAACTATTCTTCATTTCTTTGAAAGAGCTGGACAGGCAAGGAGAAAAGTTTTATTTGAAAAATTAACCGGTTTAAAAAAAGTTTTATTAAATGCTGAAGGATTTCGATTTTATTCTTCCTCTATTCTTATAGCATTTGAGGGCATGGATTTAGAAGAAAATAAAGAAGATATAAATGATATTGACAATTTGTCAGTTTCACTTAGTATGATAGATTTTGCTCACTCAACATTTAATGGTTTTAGGGAAGAAGATATAACTTATACAGGATATGATGAAGGATATCTTCTCGGGGTAACGTATCTTATTAACATTCTATATGGGTATATTATTGGTGGAACTACATTAAAAGAATTGATAATTAAATTTAAACAAATCAACAAAGATAGAGGTATTAAACGAGAACTATCTGAACAGGAAAAATTAATTAATAGTGAGGATGATGAAGATGAAGATGAAAATGAGGATAATAATTATAATAATAATTCAAATGATAGTTTTCAATTAAAAATTTAGGCTTATTTATTTTATTGTTATCACTTCTGAAATTCAAAATTTATCAATTTATTAAAAATGTATATTTGTATAGATTAGAAATAGATGTTATTCTAATGAAAAAAATCAAGTAGCAATATATTTTACCATTTTCAGTCCCACAGAAACCATGATCATTAGAAAAAAAATGTTGAAGATTCTTCATCATGACATGAAACAAAAATTTTTTCATAAAATCATTAAAAGAAACTCCTCTGTATCATATGTTTACTTTTTTCCATATCATTATAAAAAATTTAAACAAATATTTTATAAAAATTTTATAAGAAAAAACAAACATTAATAATAATATTTTTAAGGAAATTCGATATCAATGTTTTTTTTAAATTATTGGTTTAATAATATCTTTTTTTTTATTTAAAATTCACATATCTGTTGTTACCAATACTTTTTACCACCACCCATTTAATGAAAGAAGAATAATTTTGTAACATTAATTAATATTATATAATCAATAAAAACTTCAAAATATAAATAGTGGATTTTAAATATATATCCTTAGGATATATATTACTAATGTTTTTTAGTAATCTTATTATTGAATTACTTTTGACAGCATTAATAATAATTTAGCTTCAAAAGTGCTTAAATTAGGCTTTTTAAATTTGCAAAAAAAACTATTTACTTTTCAAGAAAAAGAAAAAACTTTTATATAAATAAAAGAATAACAAAAGTTTCACAAAAATAATTTTTCAAAGGGTTAATTTCATAAATATTTAAATGAAAAATAAAAAATTATATTTTTTGTTACCAAAAATCAAAGGATTTTAAATCAATTACCTTTAAATTTAAAAGTTTTCAAACAATTATTTTTGGAGACAACTTTCTTGAACATTTTCTTTACAAAACTTTATCTCTTGTATCACAAATATTCATATACATAAAATAACACGTCAATAAAAAGTACTTGAAAATAACTTTTTATTTAATTTTTTTATAGCATATATTAGTTATAAAAGAAATGAAAAAAAAGTTATCATTTTTGTAAAACTTTTCAAGTGCCAAAAAAATATAAAAATAATATAATACTTGAAAATGTATTTTTTTTTTTTATTTTTTGATTAGTAATTTTTTTTAAATCATGTACTTTCGAGAATTAAGAAGATTCAGAAAATTATAAACTCAACTTTAAAATTATTTTTAAAAAAAATTAATATCGTAGTTGTTTTTTTCAACCTTTGGGGCAAATTTTACTTCAATTAACAATTGTACAGCAAATGATACTACATTCTACTTGTTGTAATATCTTTATGATAACATAATTTTTTAAAAAATTGAATAAACTTTTTTTTGTCATAAAATTTTTCTATTCCAGAAAAGTTCATTAAAGATAAAAAAATCAAAAGAAATTGTTAACATTTTATTTCTTACCTATATAAATATAGGATATAAGATATTACAAGTATTACTTTTAATTCATTAAACTTTTATTTCAAAAGATAAGTAATATTGTCATTTCACATAAAATTAAGACTTGATTTTAAGAAGTTCAACGTCAAAAATAAGAGTAGCATTTCCTGGAATAGCTCCTGGGATACCACGAGCTCCATATCCCATATCTGGTGAGATTTTCAAAATTGCACGTTCACCAACAGACATCTTTGTAAGACCTTCGTCCCAACCTTTGATGACTTCACCCTTTCCGATAGTGAATTCAAATGGTTGCCCCCTAGATCTGGAACTGTCGATTTCCTTTCCACTCTCCAAGTTTAATGTATAATGGCACAAAACTTTCTGTCCTTTCTTTGGAAAACTAACTCCTTTAAAAAATAAATAACTATAGAGAAAAAAACATACCATCTCCAGGTTTTTGGGTATCAATATCTACGCCCATTCTTACAAAGGTAAAAGATAAATTTCTAAAAATAGAAGTTATTACATTAGACCCATTTGGACTGTGTTGAAGTTTACTTATTATTCCACGACTAACTGAATTTAACATTTCTCTACAAAATCCTAATAAAATAAAATGACAAACACCAGTAATAAACTTAAAAAAAAAATGGCCGTAACAAAAATGATAATTCTAAATGTGATTTTAACAATATTATATTTTGCATATATAAACTTAACTACTCATTTCCATATTTTATATTATTTACTACCATGCATTCTATAATAATCTTATTTTAAAAATTTTTATAATATTATATAAAATAACTATTCTTAACATATTCTAAATTTTTTTAAATATATACCTCAACTAATGCACTTGCAAATTGACATTTTAAAATAACATTTATCTAATAATCATAAAGGATTAATTTTATACTAGAAAAAAATTAATAATTTCCTGTCATTCATCGCTACAAAAAGTAGTAATTACGTGAAAAAAGAAAATGAACTTTTAGAGTAGAATAAATTACGATGAATAATTAATAAACTTGTCATCACTTCTATACGTTTACCATCCCTTTTCTTATTTTAATGAACTTATGAAATATGCATAAATCTTAAAAACAAAAAATAGGTGCAAAAGAAGTCAGAAGTATAAAGATGAAAAAACCTATTACTTAACATAACACAAATCTATAATATAATAAAATGTAGGCAAAAAAAAATTTAACGATTTTTTTTGTTTAAATGAAAAAATTTTCTTGACAAGAGACATTTACTTTTTTCATAAAAGTTTGGAATTTATATCTTATCAAGATTGTTGAATAAAGTATCTCTAACAACTTTTTAAATATTTAAAATAATTTCAATAATATAATTAATTTGTAAATAAATTTTATTAATAAACATAAAAGACAATTAATGAAATAAATTATTATTGACAACAATTAGAAAAAAAAATTTTTATTTTAAACATTTTTTAAATTTTTTAATTTGAAAAACAATATTTTCATTAGATAGAGAATATGAAAAAATAAATAACTTATGTCAAAGAAATAATTCATTTGATATTATAAGTCATATAGGTTAATTAATACAAGATTTAACAATATTATCAAATTAAAAAAATTCCTTTTATTAAATATTTTTTTAATTATTAGCTTCCGATCATCAATTTAAACATTATTTAAAATCAAATGTTTTTTCTTAAAATTAAAAATAGATAATTAGAAAAATTGTACATTTTGTTCTTTGAAAATATCAATCATTGTGTAACTTCTTGACATTTTGATAATAATAATATGTTGGAATACTAATTTATGTTTTGAAACTTGATAATTTTATTATGTAACCTGATGTTATTTTTTAACATATTTGGTAATTATCACTTTATTGAGCTTCAATAAAAAAAAATTGATTTTATTATTACCAGATATATAATTATTTAGTAAGTAAATCAAATTAACGAATAAAATATTTTTTTTTTCTTTATCTAAACATGTTTAAAGTATATCTTTATCTTTGTTTTTTTTTATTTGGAATACAGGAAATTTTTTTTCTGTTATCATGGTCTCATTATCTGAAGGCAAAAATATTATACAATAAATTTTTTTTTTAATTTTAAAAAATAATTAAGAATAAGTAGATATGTATACATAACTAAGAATAAAAAAATAATTAATTTTTATCACTGTTAATCTAAATTTCCACAAAAAAATTTTCCTGTTTGTATGGGGTACATATTGTTTTTAAAAAATTATAATGATAATAAAAACAAGTAAGTAATTTAAATGAACAATAACCAATATATATATATATATGTCTATATAAAAAGAAACACAAAAAAAACAGATATATATTTATATATTTAAAAAAAAAGAAATTACTTTTATAAAGGAAACTTTTATATTTATTTATTTCAATTAACAAAAAAAACAAAATAAAAGACAAGACTAAAAATTGTATTTTGCCCTAATTAAAGAAGATTTTTTTTGGTAAGAAATTATATATATATATAATATTACTTCTTTTTAACAAAAGGGCATTTAAATTACTTATTTTAAAAAATGAAAACTTTTTATTTAATGTATATATCATTAATTTTTTTAACCTTAATTTTTTTCTGATAATAGCTATTATCATATAGAATGTAGACATTTTTATCCATATCAAACAAGAAATATATTCATTTCTATAAGTTAAAAAATACCTAAAATATATTTTGTTATTATACATTTATTATATCTCTTATCCAGTTATTTTATTTTTATTTTTAACATATATTTATATATTTTCTTAATGCCGCTTTTAAAATATGTATTATTTTAAAATCTATACTAATATTTTATCATTTAAATATTTTAACATCTTTTTATCACCCTGTAGAAATTTAAAAAAAAAAAAGTATATTCTTTTTCTCCAATACATTATGAATTATTTTATTTTAAAGATAAAGCCATCTTTTCTTTTTTTTTTTAAATTTTCATTTATGGTATCAAGTGGAGAGAAATATAAAAATTTATAAATTCTACCAAATGTATATATGTATATATATACTTATTTTTCAGGACAATGTTATATGATTTAAACTTCTTTTGCTTTTCAGACGTTTTATTTTCACATAAATGTATATATTCCTTAAAAGATAAATTTTAAAATACTTCAAATTATAATGTTTTTATATTTTGGTGTTTTTTTTTTCTTTATTGTTTATCACTTTTCTTTTCATGTTATTTAAGTAACAATAAAAATTTTGTTATTTATTTTATAAAATAAATATAATAAAATAAATATAAAAATTAGTTTAGCTTAATAAAAATGATAAAATAATTTCCTTCATACTTTTCCTATAACTTTTTTAACTTTATTAAAAAAAAGTTTCCAATAATGACTCTATCAAGTATCAGAGTTTCAAAACTTAACTTATTTATTTTTCTACTACTTGACATCGTCATAGAAATGTGTTCTAAAAAAATTTCTTCAATAAATATACACAAATATCTAATGCTATATAAAATTTCTTAATAGATTACACTTCACAAAATTAATGATCGTTTCATTATCATTTATTTATAAAGAAAAAGAAGTTTTTTCATCTAATATAAATACAATATTTTTATCAGTATCTAAAATTCATATACTTTTTTTTTTTCTTTTAATCTATTACTATTTTTATTGTAACGTAATAAAGATTTGATACCAAACATATCTATTATAATAATATTATTAAAAAAAATAGTAATTTTGTTATACTGTATAAAAAAAATGTTTTTTAATTAGATAGTAATTTTAAAATATATATTCTTTTTTTTGTTTCCTAATCATTTTGTTTATTATAAAAGTTTTCAAAAGATGTAGGGTTTCTATTTCCTGCCATAATAATAATATATTTTCATCATTATCAATATATGTAATATTAAGTAAATAATTTATATATGTTTTTTTTTCTCTTATTTAAAGAGTTTTAAAATTAATCTGTTTATTCTTTTATTTAAAAATATTAATGTCTTAGTTTTTTTTTTTAATAAAACTTTACATTTTATATAATTAAATATATGTTAAAAATATGATATCTGTATGATAAATATTTTTTTTTCTCCTATCATATATATTAAAATTATACTTTTTAACTTTTCATATTAATTATTTTATTAATTTTGATTTTATGTAATCAAAATTATATTTAATACAAATTATCAATAATAACTCCTATCAATCTTTATTAAATAAATTGTAAATTTTTTTTTTCAAATTTTTATTACATCATTCTACAAAAATCACAACATTACTTCATCAAATAAACATGTATTCTTATTCTTACTCCTTTTTTTTGATAAAAATGCACTTTTAATTGTCATTGATATATATTATAATATATATATATATTTTCATTACCATAATCATATTAGTAAAATAAAACGTTAAGTTCTTTCCTGATTAGGCCATTTATAATCTTATATATACAAAACATTTCTTTTTTTATGCTATCTTCAAATTTTATCTGTGTTACGATAAGATACTTCTATTACCAATTCCTGTATTAATATAATATTATCATCCTTCATATTTTAATAAATATTATTTACATAATGGACAGTTCATATTTCTTATCTTTTTTTTATTCATCAATGTTATCTATTAATCTAAAACTTTCCATATATATGTACCAAAATTTTATATATATTTATTCATTTTTAGAATCAAGTTTTCTCGCGGTTGGGAACTGTTGTCACCTTCCTCGAGTACTTGTTAATTGTAGCCAAAGTAAGTTTTATCATGTTTTATTACATTATTATTTAATATTTTTTTTTTTAGATATCTTGTATGGGTGGAAAACCCCTCATTCTTGTACACCATCGCAGACCTCCTTAGCGGATCCGTAAATAACAAATTGTTACATCAAATTATTTACAAAACTCATCATAAGAAAAATATAATTTTCTATTTTCATATATTTTTTTCTAACATTAATTGAAAAAATAATTAATCATATTTTTATTAAAAATGCCTGAAAAAAATTGTGACACAGATTTTTATACATCATCTGATGAAATCTCATACTCAACTAATTCTGACTCATCCTCACCAATATCATTTAATCATCCATCAAAAGAGGACCAATCAATCATCCAATCACATGAACATTTTTTTGAGGGTGCAGAAAAACTTCTGGAAATATGGTTTGATAAAGATGAACAAAAATCAACATCTTTAAGAAATATTCCATATTCAGAGTTAGTAGAAATGCTAGAAATAGCTGAATGTCATATATTACATTATAAAAAAAATGAATTACTTGATTCATATGTTCTCTCTGAATCCTCAATGTTCATTTCACGTAATAGACTTATTTTAAAAACATGTGGAACAACTAAACTTCTTCATGCAATTCCAAGAATATTGGAACTTGCCAAAACATATGGTAGAATGACAAATGTTGTTAATGTTTATTATTCTAGAAAAAATTTTTTGAAACCTGAAATGCAAACATCAATTCATCAATCTTTTGATAGTGAAATTGAATTTTTGGAATCATATTTTAATGGAGGGCAAGCTTTTTGTTTGGGATCTCTTAAACATGATCGCTGGTATTTGTATCATTATTCAAAACCACATACACAACTTGAAATTCCAGATCATTCATTGGAAATTCTTATGACAGATTTACCAGCTGAAGTCATGAAGACTTTTACAAAGGAGGAGTCTGTTGATGGTAAGGATGCCACAATAAAATCAGGTATCGATAAAATTGTTCCATTCGGAACAACAATTCAAGATGAGTTATTTGAACCATGTGGATATTCAATGAACGGCTTAGTTCCTGGAACTGATGAATATGTTACAATTCATATAACTCCTGAATCAGATTTTTCATATGTTTCCTATGAAACAAACCAAACATCTGATGATTTATTTTCACAAACAATGAAAGTTATCAATTGTTTTAAACCAAAGAATTTTTTAATTAATATTTTTGCTAATGAGCATTGTATTGAGACTAGGAGCACTCAATTAAAATTTTGGAATCAAATTATACCTGGTTACAGAAGAGTTAACCTTCAATATGTTACCTTAGCTACAGATACTGTAGCTTATGCTCAGTTTGTTGAAATTTAATGATAATACAAACAATTTTTTTTTTCTTATTTCTCTGATAGAATATATTTTTTAACAGTTTTATTTTTATAATCAAAATACTAATATTATTATTTTATGATTGAAAAAATGACATACAAAATTAAAGAATAATATCTTTATTTTTTGCTTGATTAAATAGAAAATATATTACTAAACAACTTTTTTATATTTTATTAAAATAAATTACTATTTGTATTACTTTTTACAGTAATTTTTTTTTCTATAATAAGATATACTTTTTTTGTCTTAGATATCAAATAAATTTAGATTTTTTTTATTAATTAAACAAACATAAAATTTTTATAAGTTTAATCTTTTATTCATTGTAAAAGCAACAAAAAAAAAACATAATTTTATAGAATAATATATTAATAAAATTATAATAAAGCTTCATGAAATTAGAAAACAAACTTTAACATTAATGTAACTATAATAAATGACAAAAGAATAAATTTATTATTTTTTTTTAATAATTACCTCAAATAATGATATCATCGAATTAAATTATTCTTTTCATATTTTCATAATTAATATATTTTGGGTGGACCATTCTACGGATACCATCAGGAGAGACAATAGAAATACGAGATGTTTTTAATCCAAAAGCTTTGGAGAGACGACGAAGTTGCTAAAAATATAGTTGTTAAAAAAATTTTATTTATTACTTTTAAAAATCTTCATTATCAAAAACATACCCTTTGTTGTTTGGGAGATAATGTTGTCTCCTCATTATTATTTTTACTCTCTCCAGACAATTTTTCTAGTTCTCTCTTATTTTCAGTTAAAATATTATACCCATATGATGAGACATTTGAATCTCCACTTACAATGGTTGTTGTAGATGATGTTCCTTCAACACTATTAAGTATTATTTCATTTGTCTTTATTATTTTTTTATTATTATGATCTATATTATCATTTGTATTTACACTTATTTTTGTATCATTCATGCCATTTTTGTTACTTTTTTGTGTGCTTATATCTAAAAACAATTTTATATTATAAAGACAAAATTAAAAAAATTTGTAGCATGAATTAATTTGAAACATCATTTGACATTTTATTAAAAATTTTTTCATATTTTAATTAAATATATTTCATATATAAATCTTACATTTATTTATTAAAACCTTATTTTAAACTTTCTATTTCCCTTTATTTTCATTGTTTAATAACAATTATATAATAAAATATTACTGATACCCTATCTAATATATATTTTTTTTTTGTTAAAAAATTATTTGAAAATATAAACATTGTAATTTATATACATGTATTTTGTATACTTATATTTAATATTTAAAAATCAAATGATAAAATATCTGTAGTTACGTTCAATTTATCATTAAATATAAAATACAAGCTACATAAAATGTATAGTTTATGAATTATTTCTTTAATAAAATATATTTTTATTACTCATTTTGATAAATAATATTATAAACACCACATAACATGTAATAAATAGTCCAAAGTCTATTTTGACATAAGAATGTACTTTGAATGAAGTTATAAAGTTAGTAAATGTAATAAGAATTATAGTACATATTTTCTTATTATTGCCATTTAACTTTTTAAAAATATTATTAAAATTAAGGTCCTATGACTGAAAAAGATAATGAAGGAAGTAAAAACAAATTTGAAGATTAAAAATTTTTTTTTATATATAAGAGTTTGTTTTTTTTTTATATTGTTTTCAAAAAAAAAAAAAAAATCATATTTATCAGTTGATATAAACATGTGTATATATTTGAGGTATATTCACTAAAAATAACTTTATTATTAAATATTTTTTCTTGGTTAAAGATCATTATCATTTGGAAGAATAAGTTAAAGATTTTATATTAAATATTCTTGTTATAATATTTTGTACTACAACAGGTATACATATATATTTTTTTTATGAACTAGTAATGCTTCCTTTAAAACAAGTCTTTTTTTTTTATCTTGAAAAATTACTCCATTATTCTTTATTTCATGTAATACTTTCAAGAATCTATGTTGCATTACAAACTTTTTTTTTTGTTTATAAAGTAGAACTTTAATATAATATATTCTTTTGTTTGAGTAATACTTTTCTTAACTAATACCCCTTAACTGATTCTTTATACATATATAATGATTAATTTTTTTTTACCTTAAAGTTATTTCTTATTTTAACTTATACTTCAATATATATTTTTAGTTTTTATTTTGTTGTTTAAAAGGACATTATAATCATTTGATATATTTAACGAAGCTTTTTTTTTTTTTAATTTTATAATTTATCTACTTATCATTCCAAACAACAACATACTCTAACCTTTACCTGTTTATTTAATTATTCTGTTTTTTCATTCATGTTATATACTTGTTTTCAAAATAATGTTTAAATATATTATACAAAAAAAATAAAATAAAAAAAAAATAGGGGAAAACCATCTAAATATGTCGTTTATGTATAATTCTATTACATATAATTAAAGGTACATAAAAATTCTAACTAATATAATTATAAAAAAATAAATAAATAAATAAATTAATGCAGCGTGACAGATAACCTTTAAGCATGCAATTTAAGATATATTTTAATTAATAAAACTAACAATTTAAATAATATATAATTAATATATTAAAATGAATTCCTGAATTATACTTTAAGATATCTTAATATAATTAGCACGATTTATAATAATCTAATAGTTATTTATCTTATGATTTTATAATATCTCTCTCTATTTTATTTATATTATATTATCATTAAATAAATAAAATTGATGAATTTATATATGTATATATGTATAAGTTTACTAGTACTTCCTTTTTGTTATCTTTTTCTATCATTAATCACACTTTACTCTATCATTGATCATTATTAAAAAGTCCATTTCAAGTAAAATTTTATTTAAAAATTTTTTTTTTAAAATTGATTAAAATAATTATATTATTTTTAACTCAACTAAAGTTTTTTTTTTTTAAATATATAAAAAAGTAATAAAAATAACAATTGTTTACCAGGGCTACTTATAAAAATTTAAATAATATTCTTTAAAAACTACCCCAGACATATTTATATTTACTATATTCCCCAAACAGAATATAAAATATATATATAATTATTAATATTTTTATAAATATTCCACAACATCGATCGCCACCCATGTTATATTATAACATTACTAAATAATATTAAAGATAGTATATTTTAAATTTTATATATTATGTCCACTATATAGATTAAACAGAATGTATTTATTTAGACTAGCTATTATTATATACAGCACTATATAATTTTATTTCTTCATTGATTTCACAAAATTTATATATATATATTTTAATTCTAATAATTATTTAAGTTTATTCTTTATTTATATTTTATATTTAAAATTTTTAATATAACATTTAAATGATAATCTTTATTTATAAATTTTAAGTTTATATATATTTTTTCAAATTTTTATAATTTATTTTATAAATATTATACGATAAAAATTATAAAAATCTTTTTTTTTTCTTTTAAATAAAATTATACTTATCAATCAAAAATATTTTATCATTTAATCAATTCTTAAAAATTTATATATATTTAATCCCCTTGTTATATTATCATTTCTCATGATTTCTATAATTTTTAAAAAATATTTTAATAAGAATATATTAAATATTTTTTTACTTTCTTAATATAAGTAACCAGACTTAATAAAACAAATAAAATAAATATCATTATATAATCCATTATATTGTATATATATATTTTTTTTCTCATTCAATGGTACTTCCTAAATTTTTATTTTATATAAAGTATAATTAAATTCTACAAAGGCAATAATATACTTCCTACTAGTTACAATTAAATTATATATCTTTTCAGTAAATAAAATTTTGTTGTCTCTATGACCCTTCCTAAGAACCTGATTGATTTTTTTTTTAATTAACATTTTTAACTACAAATTTTTATAAATATATAAATTTTACTAACTATATTATTAATTTTAAAGTTTTTTTATATTAATTTTGTTTATATAAAAATAATAGTAATAAAATAAATAACTATAATGCATCTATTTAATAAAAAAAAATAATATTGTCATTTTTTAATAACAAATGATAAAAACAATATAATAAAAATTTTTTTTTTTTTACAAAACAAAAAATGATAATAGGAATAATTTATTTTTATTTTAATATAAAAAAAAAGAGTTATCTCTTTTTTTAAATTTCTGACAACAAATCTTATTAAAGTCACGTTGTTCAAAATAATATAGATATAAATATATATATTTATATATATAAAAACAATTTACAATAATTATTTGTGTTAAAGAAATATATATATATATTTATATAACAAAATCACGAAAAAAAAAAGATTGTTTCAATGAAATTTTAAACAAAAGATAAATAACACCATTAAAATTATTTTGGGGCAAGTTTTTGTAAATATATATTTATATCAACAACAATAATACTAAAATTTTTACAAAAATATTCAAAGGTTAATCGTTGATATACACATCACCTGTCTATGATATTTCATCGAAATAACTTTTTTTTTTTTTTCTTAATTATCTTTTTTAATTTTAATAAGAAAATTTGTATTACTGTAAAAATGATAAGATGGAAATAGATTTGATAGATTTGTTGACATGATCATTATCCTTTTCTAATATATTAAGTATAAAAATTTTTATTTAATACTCATAAGAAATGCCCTTTTGAATTATATATATATATATATAAATGTATTTATAGATATTGATAGATAGTAATTTATTTGAACCTTGATAATAAAATATCAAAGTTATATATAACATCTTTTTTTTATTTATTTAAATACTTTTAATATTACATCATAAAGATAATGTTTAATTATAGCTTATATAATTTTATCTTATTTATTTCTTATTAAGAATATTAATCATAAAAAAAAATCTATATAAATATATATCTTATAGAGATACATAATATTATATTTCCAAATCACAGATCATTATATGTTTCTATCTCTATTTTATTCTTTTATTATATTAAATATAAATCGTATATATTTATATATATAATTATTTTAAGAGACAAAATAAATTATGTATATTTTTTTTTTATTTTAAATTTTATCAATCATGTGTAATAAGATTTTTTATATATTATTGTAAAGTAGCAAATATCATATATTTTATCACTCCAAAATTTTCCTTTTCTTAATTATATAATTATAAAAAATAAAAAAAACCCCCACCCTTTTGATAAGTTTTAAAAACTTCTTTTTTTTTTTAACTAAAACGTCAGAGACAATCTACATATTTAAATAAGATTGATGAAAGTGTATAATTCAAATTATACTAATCATCAGATCATGTTAACTGGGGAATACTTCTTACACGTGGGCTTTTATTGTTAATCTATCTTTTGAAGTGTACCTATCTTTACTTGTATTCATATAAGTATATCAAAAGTTTATTTTTTTTTTTAATTATTTCAATGATATAACCCTATTAACGTATAATTTAATTTTTTCTTGATTAGTATATAAGAATTAAATATATTATCTTTTGGTAGAAAAAAAAAGTTATACATTTCTTATCATTTTATTTTATACCAATTCACATTAGCATATCTTTTTTAATGACAAAGAACCGTTAGACAAAAAGGAAAAATTTATAATATTTAAATGTAAATGCTTAATAGAATTATTAAAGTATTTATATGTTATTTCTTACATAAAAACTTTATTAATAATTATTAGATTTTTTTTTTCAGATTTTGTCTCATATTTATTTTTTCTAATATTTTAATCTATATTTTAATATTAAAATATAAATATTTCAAAAAAATATATATATATTCTATATTAATTTTGTCAAAAAAAAAGAAAGAATAACTCGATACCGGTATTTTTTGTCATTTAAATATAATCTATCCTAATTATTTTTTTTTGTCATCTTATTAGATAACCTTCTATTAAGGATTTTTTTAACGAAATAAAAATATATTAATTATAATCCATAAATTTTCTGTTACACTGGATTCCATTAAATTAAATTGCCTACGCTTGATACATTGTTATCGTGCCTCCAGACCTCCTATTTAAAATATAGTTAGATAAAAAAGTATTTGAAAAAAAAAGAAAGATGTCTTCTTTTACATTTGAAGAAATTTGTGAAGACAAACCGGCTCCTGAATCAGAGATTGGTAGTTGTGGATCAAGTGAAATATCTATCAAATCAACAACATCCTCCATCAAAAATCCTTTCTTTGAAAATATACCAATAAATATTAAGGAGGATTCTTTTCAGATTGATGAACAATTATCATTAGATAGAGCTGAATCACCAACAACAATTCAAAAAAATTTGTGCCTTAATGCTACATCAAATCTTCATGATCCCCATCCATCATCTGATGAGGAGGAGGAAGAAAATAGTCAGAGTGGTAGAAAAATTTCTATCAAAAATTGTACCTCAAATAATCAGTTATGTTTATGTGCTACCCCTGATAATGGAATATGGATTAAAGGAATGAATCCACAAAATTTTAATCTTAATTATCCTTTTCATACTCATAATATTTTGGATGATTATAAAATTTCTGATGAGGTAAGTTTTTTTTTTTCCTTTTTTTTTCTTACTATTAATTTTTTAGATTATTGGAATAGGTGAATCAGGAAAAGTAATGGCATGTTATAGAAAGACAGATGATAAAAAATTTGCTCTTAAAGTTTTAAGAGAATCACCTAAAGCTAAAAGAGAAGTTGGTATTCATTACCTTGTACAGTAAGTCTCTTTTAATCTACATTATCACAAAAAAAGAAAGAAATCCCTTTTTTTCACTTTTTTTTTTTCTCTTATTGTTATAATTTATCATGATTACATTATCTTTCTATTTTTATCATTTAGTCAACATGAAAATATTGTCTCAATAATTGACATCTATGAAAATACCTTTCATGATGTTAAATGTATCTTATTGGTGGTTGAATTTATGGAAGGTGGAGATTTATTAACTAAATTTGAAAATCAAGGATCTGTACCGTATACAGAGAAACGTAAGTAATTTTTTTTTCTTAATATAATTATATTCCCCACGAACCTATCAACATATTATAATAAATTTTTTTTTTTTTTAAATATTCTTGTGACGTAATATTATATTAGAAATTAATTATATTATATATATATATTTATATATATTAAATATACGTCTACCTATGTTTATTTTGTCATAAATTATATTAAAAATGATAATTAATTTTAATTAACCATTACCTATTTTTTTTTTTTTAGAAGTTGGTGAGATTGCCTATCAAATAGGAAAAGCAGTTAAATATCTACATTCTTTATCAATAGCTCATCGTGATTTAAAACTTGAAAATATATTATGTAACTCAACAGGCTCTGACTGTATCTACAAATTAGCAGATTTTGGTTTTGCTAAATTACAAGAAAAAAATAAGATGCTTAATTCACCTTGTTGTACTTTTTATTATGCTCCACCGGAAATATTGGCTAAAGAACAATATAATTTCATGTGTGATATGTGGAGTATTGGTGTTGCCTTGTATATTTTGTAAGTTAATTTTTTTTTTATTATTAAACGTGACAATAATTACTGGTATTTTTTTTATCTATATAATCATAATACAATATCATTTGATTTTTATGCATGATAAATAATATAAGAAATATATTATTTTTTAGATAAAAATATTTTAATGACAACTTGTAAAAATTATTTACAGACAACATTTTAATATCACATTGTTTAATTATATAGATAATTTTTGATTTTTTAAAAAAAAAAAATAAAATAACAATATTTTTTATAGATTATGTGGGTACCCTCCATTTTATTCTATGAAGGGTCTTCCAATATCACCAGGAATGAAATCAAGAATAGCTGCAGGATGTTATGCATTCCCACCAGCTGAATGGGATTGTGTCTCAGAGTCAACTAAAAATGTTATTAGAAATCTTCTTAAAACTGATCCTGCTGTTAGAACAACAATAGGTAACTTTATGAAAACACCACTTGTTACAGGAGCTATATCTCCATTATTGGAGGAACCATCTACTAAGAAAGAACCAAAAGTTATTCAAGCAACATCAGTCTCATCAAAAGGTATAATTAATAAAGATAATTATGAAATTTCATTTAAAAAGTTTGATCAAATAACTGCTAATAGGGAAAGAACTTTTGGATCTGGAAAGTTAACTTCAATTCAAGAAGAAGTTGGTAGAGCATTAAGTAGTATGAGATTAGGTAATGATTCATGTTATATTAAAACATTAAAAAGTTCTCAAAATGGTTTGTTATCAAGAAGACAACAATCAATGATGATTGAAAGGAAAGTAGTTTAAAATAATTTTATTATAATTTTAACATTTTGGTTAAAATTTTTTTAAATGCACTTATCAGTGATTAAAATAAAATCTTTAGTTTTATTTTTTTTTTTTTAAATTAAATGTTCTTTGATTTATATAAATACTTTGATAAAAAAAAATAAGTAGATTTTTTTTTTAAATTTTTACTTTTTTTTTAAAAAAACTTACTTGTAAGGCATGAATAACCTTGAAGTGACATTTTATCATCAATTTTTGATAAATATACAACTTCTAAAAATGGTATCATTTTGGTGGATGATCCTAAAGACATATTCTTAACATTCATTCCACTACAATTAAGTATATTACATTTATCTAAAGCTACAACTAATGATGGTTCTTGACTTTTTGATATAACAACACCATTACAAATAGTATTAATTTGATTTTTGAAAGTAAAATTTGATTCTACATTCATGTCTGATGCCTTAGTTATAGGATAAGATTTGTAACCATAATATAATGTTTGTAATGGTACTTCACTTTCTTTTGTATGTGATTCATGTTTAATTTTATAAATTTCATTTCCTGAATCATATGGTATTGGAGAGATAGTTGATGGTTCAAGTATAGTATTACCAGAATTAACTTTAGCTTTATTTTCATAAAATGTATTGTATGTTTCTTTTGAGTGATTATTACGATTTTCAACTGTTATTGCAAATCCTGTATTGACATTTGTTGAGAGGTCTGCTGTAGGATAATTCATGGCAGAATCTTGAGGTGATAATGTTGTCTCAACTTTAAAAGAACTTGTTACATCATTTTCTGTTCCGCTATAAGTTGTTGATGATGATATAATTTCTTGAGCATGCCTATAAGCATCTTCATTGTTTATCTTTTTAATGGAATTTGCCAAAATTCTATCAGCTTCAAAGTATTCAGAAGTATTACTTTTTGGAATATTATAAGATAAAGTTGTTAAATAGTTATCCATTCCAGGAAAGTTATACTCAATTATTGGTTCTTGATTTATATTATTATTATATTCATATTGTGGTGGTGGTGGTAAAGTATTAGATGTTTCTTAAAAAAAAAAATAATTTTAATAATAAAAAAATAAATATTAAAAAAGTTTTATACCTATTAATGTTGGATATGAGTATTGTTGAGGTGCCGATGGTGATTGATCATAATTATAATAGTATGTTTTTGATAAACATTCACCACATTGAGGTGATGATTGGCAATTACAATTTGACATACCAAATGGTATACATCCATTTACATTACTTATTATAGGAAGTATTAATAATAATATAACAATAACTTTATACATATTTGTGATAATAATATTAACAATAATAAGTCATATAATATATAAGAATTTTTGTTGAAATATTTTATCCTAAAATAAGAAAGGATGTGTCCTTTTTTCTAATTCCTCAAATCCTCAATTTTTAAATTCTTATACTCCACCTCTTTTCAAGATTCATGTTACCATATAAAAAGTTTTGTTTCATATATATTCCAATATTATTTTTATGAATAGGTAACAAATGTATTAAATATATTTTATTTAATTAAAATATATCTTTTTTAATCATCTTTATGAGGTAAAAGAAAGATATATTTTATTTATCACATTAAAAGCAATCATTATATCTCCATTTAAACTAATAATTTATATATATATTCAAGTATTTAATAATGAGTTGAAAATAAATATATACCTTAACAGAAAAATGGGGACATATTTTTGATTAGAAAATTAAATGATTTCCTCTCATTAAATCATCAGTTACATTAATTTGACTTAATCACATTCTCATAAATAAATAAGAAAATCATTACTTTTTTTTTTCATTCATAAATATTTTATATTTATATGTGACATTTAAACTTATTCCATAACATGTTTCGGTTCATTAATTAGGAAGTATCTTTAAACAATAACAATATATTCATATCATATTAAAAAGATATATAAGGAACTTTTTATACTCATTGTATATTATTATACAAAGAATAAAAAGTAAGGAGGCATGAAATATTTTATTGCGTTATATCATACTTTTATAAGAAGTTTCAAATTTCAACACATCAATTACTTAACTACCATATAGATATATACATCAAATTACATTTTATAAATTGAAATATATCAAATATATATTTGTAGTCTTCATTTATCTCACCCTATAAAATAATGAAAATCAATGAAGGGTGTTAAATCATTTAGAAAAATCATTAATTCCAAATACATTTAAAAAGGTGTGTAATGACTAATAATGTCAGTGGGTCAGTGAAAATCAAAATATTACCAAACATTTTTAAATATTTATTTTAAATATTAAATAATTATTATATCTTAAAGTTATTATTTTTAATACTTTGTTTTTATAAAAGGAAAGTGAAATCATAAAGATAATGATTACATGATTATATTATCAAATAGTTTATTGTTGAAAAAAATATTATTCAAAGCACATCTGAGATAATATATCTCTAATTTTTTTAAATAATAATAATAAAAAATATATTATAAACAATATTAATTAAAATGGTTTTTAATTTTCTAAAATCATTGAAATACTTTTTATGATTTATTTTTAAAGATTTTGTTATCTTAAAATTGTATTGAAAAATGATTGTTTATTTTTCACAAATTGTTTAAACTTACATCACAATTTCTTCTAAAAAGTTATATATCAAAGAATGTTTTTAAAAAAAAGAATCAAAGACAGTATTAGTTATTAAAAAAAAATGAATGAATTCATCTTATAGATAAAAATTTGAGAAACATTAAAATATTTTTGTAGTAAAAATTTGTGTAAAATAATAAATATATTCTTGTTTTTTTTTAATAAAATAATATTTATACTGATATTGTTCTAACTTTCTTCTGATTTCCAAAATATTGTTCCTGATTAAACGATGAAAGGTGCCCCGATGATTCAATAAGTGATCTCTTGGACATTAGATATGTTGATGAATTGATAGAAGTTTTCGGTCGATTGTTATTACTAATCAAAACAATATCATTTCTTCCTATAAAATATATGTTAAAAAGTATTAATCAAAACAGTTGATATTAAAGAAAAAAAATAAAATAAAATACAACTCACTAGTATCATTATCTTTCCTGAAAACACAACAATTAAGGATGACGTAATAAATTGTAACTAATAAATAGACAAAGATAATAATGTAAACGAATTGATGTAAGAAGACTTCCATACACTCATCACCACTAATATCAATATCAGTTGTTCCTTTTCTAAATTTAGCATAATTTTTTTTGGCATCAAATGCAGTAAATATAGTTAAGGAAAAAGCACCGAGAAATGATAAATTTGATACTATATATATTGATATTTTTATAAGAAAAGAAAAATGACATGATATTGGAATCATTATAATTAATAGAAGAGATATATATTCTATTGAATGGTATGCTTTATCAAAAAATATCCACGAATCTGGAATATAATTTATTACTTTTCCTTCATGTTCTTTTATTTCATATCTTTGTCCATTAATTTTTAATAAATTTCCCATTTGTTCTATATTTGTTGTATTAAAAGCTCTTTCAAGTACATGTATAAATCCTAAATTATTCAAAAAAAAAAAAATTAAAAAGTTTTTTATTAAAAATTTTATATTAAAAACTTACTATAGGTACCATAATAAAAACATAATAATGCTATCATAAAAGTTAATAAATAAAGTGGTAAAGTAAGCAATATCTTTTGACATCTTTCACTGACCATAATTTAAATATATTAAAACCAATATGAATTTATAGTAAGATAATTTATATTAATCAAAAATAACTATTAAAAATATTTAAATAAATATATAAGAAAAATGTTAAATAAAATAAATATTCTTTTAAGCTATCAAGAACCATCCTCTCTATAAATATATATCATATATATATAAATATACATGTATATATATATCCTACACGTGATGATTTGTAAAAATATATTTTTTTTATTTCTAATTATCAATTGTCTTATCATCACTTCATTGACTAAAGGTCAACATCTACCATCACAACAACAACCAATAAATATTAAATTTGACTTTTTTTATACATTCAAAAATTCAACACTTTACAAATTTGAACCATATAATTTAAGGTAATTTATTATTAATATTTCTTTTCTTTTTTTTTTTTTAAAAAAAAAACTTTTTTTATATTTATAATTTAAGATTAGGAAAATTTCATTGTAATTCAAGTAATGATACTTATAAATGTAGTGGAAAACCATCAATTATGACATATTCAGATTGTTGTAGTTATGATAAATCAAATTGTTGTATTGTACCACAAGATTGGATTCTTATGATAATAATAACATTTTTTCTTGGAATTATTATTTGCCTTATTCATTCAGTTATTGAAAGAATTACATATTTAACAATACCATAATTTAAATATGTAAGATATTAATTAATTTTATTTACAATTATTTAAAAAATTTTTTAATACAAAATAGTATTACAGTTAAAAATTAATATATCTTAATAAAAATTGTATAACCAAATACCTTTTAATATAATCTTTTTTAATTAAAATAAATAAGAAAAATAAAATAAAGCATTTTATTAAAAAAAAAAATAGAACACATACATTTTTGTGTTCTAATTAAAAAAAAACCTTTTTATATTTTATCATTCTATTTACTTATTTGTTATTAAATATATTTTTTTTTACCTATACTTTTTTTATTAAATTGTTTCGTTTTAAATATTAAAAATAATAAATATATACTATGAAAGATAGTTTAGAAAAAAGTTATTTAATATTAATAATCATTTCCACTTTTATATCACTTTTATCATGGACAATTATTTTTACTGTTATGCCATTATTTATTTATACATTAGAGGAACGTTTTAATTATTTATCAAAAGATATTCGTTATTGTGAGGAAAGTCTTCATATTGGATTAAGTTTAATACAAAATATTAAATTAGAATCAGTTAATTATACTAAATCAAGATTTAATAGAGTTAAAAAAAGTTTTGAATTTACAATTGAACCAGAGTATATGGAGGAAAATTTTAATTGTCCTTGTACAGGAATTGGTCAAAAAGGAATTAAAGGAAAAAATGGAAGAAAAGGTTTAAAAGGTGTTCCTGGAAAAAATGGTAAACCAGGTATTCCAGCACGTGTACCATGCCATTATTTTATTGATATTAAAAAAGCATGTTCTGAACCATGTCCTACAGGAAAACAAGGAAATATTGGTGAAAATGGAGAAATGGGAGATAAAGGATTACCGGGACCACCAGGAAATAAAGGTAAAAATGGTATACCTGGAAAAAAAGGTGACAAAGGATTACCAGGTCCTAGAGGTATACCAGGATTAGAAGGAGATGAAGGTTTACCTGGATCTGATGCACAAGAAACACCATTTATTCCAGGACCACCAGGACCTGAAGGTGATCCAGGTATTCCTGGAGAAATTGGACCACGTGGAATGCCAGGTAATGAAGGTCCTCAAGGACCACCAGGTCCTAAAGGTCCCACTGGTGAGAATGGTAAAAGTGGTAAACCTGGTATGGGTGGTTTCAAAGGATTGATAGGAGATCCAGGAAAAGAAGGTGAAAAAGGTGTTTGTCCAACATATTGTGCCAAAGATGGTGGTGTATTTTTTGTCCAACCACCAGAATGGTTTTTCCAAAAACAATAGATTTTTTTATAAATATAATATATAATTCATTTTTTTTATATAATTTTAATTTATATATCATACAAATTTTGTTCTCAAGATATTTGATTTATCTGCTACTCATATATTTTTGCTAACTACTTAATAAATGAAGAAATAATTTGCATGTAATTTTATTTTTTACTCAAATTTTATTATTATAATTAAAAAAATAAATATGCTAGAATATTATTTTATTTTCAATAGTGTACTCTTTTTACCAAAATTATATTATAATATTATAACGTAGACAAATATTTACCCCATATTCACGATTTTTTCAGCCACGTAGTTATTAATTTATTTTTTTTAATAATTTTATTTATCATTATTATAGTTCATTTAAAATTTGATTGTACAAAACAATAGTTTCTTTAATAATGTCAAAACGAAAAAAATTTTTTTCTGAACTATTTTCAATCAAATCTCTTGGGAGGGTATGTTTTTTTTACTTGACTACTTCAGCAATCACACGTCATATTGGAGAAATTATAATATGTAAAGGTTCATCTATGGAACCAACCATTTCTTCTGGTGATATTGTTATAGGTGAAAGGTTAACACTAAAATATGGTAAATTAAGAACTAATGATATAGTTGCTTTGATTGCTCCAAATGATTCAAAGTCACTTCTTTGTAAAAGAATCACTCATAAAGAATTTGAAAAAGTTGAAAACTGCCCATTTGTATATAAAAATATTTTACCTAAAGGATTTTTTTTTGTTCAAGGAGATAATAGAGCAGTCAGTTCTGATTCCCGACATTTTGGACCAGTACCTGAAGGTCTTATTGACGTAAAATTAGCTTTAAGAATTTGGCCATTAAATAAAATTGGATGGTTATCAGATCGTTGGTTCTGGGAATGAAGTAGAAATTTTTGTTTTGTTAAATATATAGTTTGCAATAATAGCCTAGTAATTTAGTTTTTTTTTTTGTTTATAATTTAACTGTATATAATTTATTGTCAATGGACTATTAAGTTTCATTGTTTAAAAAAAAATTTTATTTCATAGAATATTTATTTCTTATCTGATACTAATCGTTTAATATCGATGTTAAATATCTTTCTTAAAATATATACTAAACAATATCTTAAAATTATCTTACAACAATCAACTTTAATAATATATATAGGCATATGTTATCTTATCTATATTGTCGGGGTTTATTTATTTATAAATAAAATATGTATATATCCAAATAAGATCGTTGTAAGATAATTAAATGGACACATGGTAAAAAATAATTTTTATACAAATATTTATTTTTATTGCTTCAATTTTTAGATGTTTTGCGGTTTATATGTAGTACAATGTGAAGCTAATGTGGTTGTAGCTCTGTTAAAAAAATCTCATAGACGATATGGAAATTCTCTTATTCATCCATCTGTTTTGGATACTCAAGATCCATTATTAAGAAGTTTTGCTGATCTTAAAGATGTCTTAAATAGTGTTAGCGATTTGGCTGAAATTAATCCTATCAGTTATCTTAGTCCGTTCTTGGATGTTATAAAAAGTGAGCATACAAATGGTCCTGTTACATCTCAAGCTATTATTAGTGTTGAAAAATTTGTTAATTATGGATTAATTGATGATAATAGGTGAATTTTTGTTTTATATTATTTTTAATTTATTTTATTATTTTAGTATAAAAGCTTCGATAGCTGTAGAAAGTATAACACAAGCAATAACTAGAGCCAAATTTATGGGTGGTAGTGATAACGGGAGTGATGAATGTGTATTATTAAAAATAGTGCAAGCCTTAAGATCGTTAATTATGTCTAAATATGGTAGATTATTGTCAGATGAATCTGTTTGTGAAATGATTCAGTCATGTTTCAAAATGGCTTTTGAATTAACTTTTTCTGAATTATTAAGAAAAGTTTGTGAAAGTACTCTTATGGATATGACACAGGTAATATTCAATAGACTGCCAAGTTTTGAAGAAGATGTTAGAAATCTATATCCTCATATGCTTCATGCAAGAATAAAAAAGAAAAAAAAGTTAGGTGAAAAAAATTTTGGACATAAGGAGTTTTTAAATAATATTCCAAAAAAAGTGGAAGAAACAGATTTTTTAGAAGCTGAAGAAGGAAAAATAGTTGATGAAAATGATAAATTACTCGGTGATGAAGGAACTAAACAAAATTTATGTGAGGATATTGATGATGGTAATGTTCCTGATGCAGAGAATGATGACAGCTCCGGAGGATCTAGTGATGCTGAAATAGAAAAACATAATCATGAAGTGCTTAATGAAAAAGTTGCTGCTATAAAAGATCATAAGAAAATTGTATATAGTAGTGATTCTGAAATGTCTGATACTCCACAAGTTATTGACATTATGGATCAAGATGTTAATGGAGAACCTGTAAATAAGAAATCCGCTTCCAAACAACATACACCGTATGGATTACCATGTGCAGCAGAACTTTTACGTTTTCTTGCTACAATATCTAATCCTTTGAACAAAGATAACACTGAAAATATGATACTTTTATCATTAAATTTACTAACTGTTGCTTTAGAAGCTGGAGCAGATTATTTTGCTAACTATTCAAGACTCTTACCACTTGTTCAAAACGAACTTTGTCGATCTTTACTTCAGAATTTGGAATCAGAAAAATTACCAATTCTTGCTGTAACAAATAGAGTTTGTTTCCTTCTTTTTGAAGCTTTAAGAACTCACTTAAAGCTTCAGATGGAAATGTATTTTCAAAAATTAAGAAATATTGTTCTAGCTGAACAAAAAGTCACTTATGAGCAAAAGGAAATTGCTCTTGAATCAATTGTACATATGTGGAAGATACCAGGTTTAGTAACTGAGCTTTACTTAAATTATGACTGCGACTCATATTGTTCAAATCTTTTTGAGGAACTAACAAAATTATTACTTGAAAATGCCTTTCCAGTTAATGGTCTCTTATCTACAAATATTTTATCTTTAGATGCTTTATTAGCTGTAGTTGAAACTATTGATGGCAATTGTCTTCAAAGACAGGCAAATAATGCTGAATCTTCAAATTTACCTTTATCATATACCCAAATTAGACCAAATCGTATGTCTTCATCTGAAAATATACCATCTTTATCACAAGTTATTCACCAAAAAAAGCAAAAAAAGATTATTACAGAAGGAACAGAATTATTTAATCAAAGTCCTAAAAGTGGTATCCAATATCTTATTGAAAAAGGTGTGCTTTCATCATCAATGAATCCTACTGAAATAGCTCATTGGATTCGATCAAATCCAAGGCTAGACAAAAGAAAGATAGCTGAATACATTTGTTCTAGAGAGAGAAAAGAAATTTTAAAGGCATTTGTTGGTTCTTTCAATTTTACAAATACCCGTATTGACGATGCTTTAAGACAATTTTTGGAAGCTTTTCGTCTTCCTGGAGAAGCAGCAGAAATTTCTATGGTAATTGAATTGTTTTCAGAATTTTGGCACTTAGCAAATAATGAACCTTTCAATCATGTTGATGCAGCTTTTACATTATCATATGCTATTATCATGTTAAATACAGATCAACATAATCCGGTTGTAGGTAAAAATCAACAAAGAATGACTGTTGAATGTTTTAAAAGAAATCTATCAGGAACAAATCATGGAGAAGATTTTGATGGACAAATGCTAGAAAATATTTATCATACTATTAAACATAATGAAATTGTCATGCCTGCTGAACAAACTGGTGCTGTTAAGTTGGATTATGAATGGAAATTGTTACTAAAAAGAATGAATAGTAATGAAGGAAAATTTCTTCATGCACCTGTTGGTTGGAATGATCAAGATCTTTTTAGCATTATATGGGGTCCAGCTACAGCATCACTAAGTTTTATTTTTGACAAAAGTGAACAAGAAAGTATCACAGCTAAAAGTTTAAATGGTTATAGAAAATGTGCTTCAATTGCTGCTCATTATGGAATGTCTGATGTTTTTGACAATCTCATCATACATCTCTGTAAATTTTCAACCCTTTTATCTCCATCTACTGATTCATCAGATGAAAACACATCTGGAAGTGGTAGAACAACAACTATCAAAGGTTCTGTTGTTCCTGAAACACCTGAAAATGTTACTGTAGCTTTTGCTGAAAATATGAAAGCTCAACTTGCTACTAAAACAATGTTTCAACTGGTTCATATACATGGAGATATTCTAAGAGAAGGATGGAGAAATGTTCTTGAATGTATTGTTTATCTTTTCAAATTTGAAATGTTACCAAAAGTTTTAACGGAAGTAGAAGATTTTGTCTCTCCCACAAAAGTTATTTCTATTCAAAGAAAAAAAGAAAATAAGGATAAAAAAAATGCTGATCATAGTCTTTTAAGTTGGTTTGGTTTAGGTTCTAGTAATTATGATTCATCATATGGAGGTAGGACAAGTAAAGAGTATAAAGAATTGGTAGAAGCCGGTAAACAAATCATTGTTGATTGCCATCCAGAACAACTGATAACGGATGGTAAATATTTAAGAACAAGTGCGTTAGTTGAGTTGTTAAATAATATTATTGCTATAAGTATTAGCATTTATGATGATGACTATTATGAAGGAGATGAGAAAAAAGTTGTCAAATTAAATTATAAAGATGAAGATTCAATGATTCTTTTATTGGAAATCATGATATCAGTAACATTAGAAAATAAGGATAGACTTACTTCAATATGGCATTTAGTTAAAAGGCACATTGAATGGTTATTAAATACTTTTGGAAAAAATACTTTTATTGTTGAAAGAGCAATTGTTGGTTTGTTAAGAATTGCCAATAGAAATTTATATAGATTAAAGGATGATATAGCTAATGAAGTTTTACAAAGTTTCAACATTCTTTTGTATCTTAGGCCAACTGCATTCTTTTTATTTTCTAAACAAATTTCTTTTGGTTTACATGATTTATTGAGATTAAATGCTGCTAATGTTCACAAACGCCAACATTGGGAAGTTATTTTTTCTCTTATGGAAGCTACTGGAGCTGCAAATTATCCCAAAGAATCAATTAAAAGTGATCCTATTATTAATCATACTACAAGAGAAGTTGTTAGTGATACAGAAAATACTAATATTATTAAAGACATGTCAATTGATAGAGGATATACTTCAGATAAAGGATTAACTGAAATTGATGGAAAGTGTAGCCTATTTCAGGCTGACAGTCAATTGTCTATTGGATCAAATAGTGATTGGGTTAAAATTAAAGATAAGAAATTTGATAGAGAAACAATTGTTCTTGTTTCAGGTTTAGCTAAGCATGATTCGTTAGCTTTTCTTAAAGTTGGTGAAATATTATCTTTTCTTGTTAGAGATTTTGTTCATATAACACCAGAAAATTTTGATTCTTGTGTTAAATGTATTAGATCAATGACTGAAGCTGGAATGGATGGTGGTTTTAATGCTGTTGGAACAATTGCTCTTGATGGAGGAAAGAAATTTGGCAACCCCGATGATAAGTACGCTTCTAGTGAAAGTATTAATTCAACAGGCTCTGATAAACAACAACAATCTCAATTAAGTGAGGCATACTATTATACAACTCTCCAACTTCTTGAACTTTCATATTCACTTCATATAAAGGCATATAGTTTTTTTAAAGCTTGGTCTGAATCAGACAAAGCAATTGATTCATCTATTCCACATCTTTGGAAATCATGTTGGTGTCCATTATTACAGGTTATCGCAAGAGTATGTTGTGATTGTAGAAGGCAAGTCCGAACTCAAGCAATTAATACTCTTGTTCGAGCATTTTTGATTCAAGAATTAGGAAGTTTAACTTCAACAGAATGGGAAAGTTGTTTCAATGATATTCTCTTTCCATTATTGACAAAATTGCTTGAAAACATATTCCCTATGGATCCAATAGGAATGGAGGAGACTAGAGTTAGAGCAATTCAATTGGTATGTAAAGTATTATTAAATCATCTTAATTCACTTCAATCTTTACCAAGTTTTATTAATTTATGGATCAAATTATTAGATTCAATGAAAAGTTATCTTTTAACTGAAAGATGTGAAATGTTAGCTGAAGCAGTTCCAGAAAGTTTAAAAAATATGATTCTTGTTCTTGATAGTATTGGTACATTTGAGGCAAATATTCAATTTTATGAGATGACCAGGAAGAAATTAGATGAATTTTTACCAGAATTAGTTAAAGAAGTTATGAATAGAGAGATTGATAGATCAATATCTCTACCACAATATAATGTTTAATAAAGCTTCTAATTATCTTATTTTTTATAATATTTCTTAAAATAAAATTGTATATATATAATAGTTTTTTTTTCAAATAAATATTCTATGTATTTTAATTATGAATATTTTATTAAGAAACCACATATTTATATAAAAACAGTATGATTTTTTTTTAATACAAAATAGTATTTTATTTTAATCTATAATTTTATTTTAAAAAAATTTAGTTGTTATTGTTTTCGATGTATTTTTATTGGCATACTAACTATGTACCCTATAAAATAGATGTAATTTTAAAAAGTTTTTTTTATATCCAATAGAATAGGTTTTATGATACAAGTAAACTCATGTTATCATAGAACTTTAAAATTTTTTGAATGATAATTTAAAGTACAATTAAATTGAGTATAAAAAAATATAAGTTTTGAAAGAATTTATTATTAATATTTTGAGGAAATTTAATTTATTTTGATAAATAGGAAAAATAGGAAAAATAACTTATTGACTACACTTTTATCATTATTTTTTATTCCCAATAATAACCAAAACTTTTATTATTGCTACTTAATTGTTGTTTACTCTTTTAAAAGTTATGTATGTTGTAATTTTATAATTATAAAAATAATAATAACTCTTTAAAATTACAAACTTTTTTATAATAAATTTTATTAATATAAAAAATAACATTACCTTAAATAATTTTTCTCAATTTTAGAGTAGAAACTTTTTTATTATGAGGATAATTGTATATAATATTTTTATTGATAAGGACAAAATTGATGAGTTGTTATCATTTTAACTTTCTTCAAAGTGCAATCAATCAATTTCATGATAACTTGATATTCCTATACCTTCTTTTTTTATTAATAGAAATTTTAAAAAATATTTATAAGAAAAGTGGATAAGTTGAGATTATTCATTTATAAAAATTGCACTTTCTATCATTGTGTTAACATCTTTTTTTTTTTTTTTAATTATCGATATATATATATATTTTAATATTTCTTAATTTTATCTACATTATTTTATTTCAATAAATTTAATTAAACATTTATCTAATTATTTTACAAATTTTTAAATTATTTCCTTAAATAAAAAATATTATTAATTATAATTATCAATAAAGACAATAATTATTTTTAATAATAACAACCTTTTATAAGTAATTATAAAATATTTAAACTTTTTAAAAATAATATTTTAATAATATTATCATATATATATCTAAAAATAAATACAACTTTATTCTAATAACTTTTCGTTTTAAGATTTTATATTTTAAAAATGACTTGTCAAACTTTTTAAAATACTTTAACCATTAACATTCTATTTATCATTCTTTTATTTTATTATATCAAATTTGTGGATAAAATTATTTTGATCAAAGAAAAAATTATATTTTTTCAAAGAAGGATAAATTAAATACCTCAATAAAAGATAAGTATTAATAATAATCTTTTCTTTATCTTTTTTTCCTTTTAACAAAATACTAATCTCCCCATCATAATCCTTTTTTCTTCCTCAATTTAAACATATTTTATTTAACAAAATTTTATTTATTATATACAAAATATTTAACCAATCCAAAAATTTTAAAAGGACACAAAAACTTTTTTTTTTTTTAATATCCTAAAATATAAAATACTTTTTATCTCACCATATACATTATTATAAATATATGAATTTTTATTGTATGTAGTTTTTTTTCCTGATACATCATGAAAAGTTCTTTTATTTTAAAAAAAGGACATACATAGAACTATATTTTTTTTATATTATATAAATGCAATCTTCATTAATTATTTATTACTTTTATATCAAGGTAAATATATACAAAACTAGTATACTAATAATATACCCATATATTTAATTTATATTTAATGGAAAATTAAAATAAAATAGATTTATTTCTTTAATTATTATCCTTTGAAAAATCACTTGTTTACTGTAAAAAAAAAAGTGTAAATATATCTTAACATTTTTTTTATCTTTTATATCAAATAAAACATATTTTAACTTAAAGAAAATGTCGTTATTTTTGATATTTCCTAAATTTTATCTTACATTTTTAAAAAAAAAATAAATAAAAGACATCTACAACAATAGGAAAGAAGAAAGTATAGATAAATATATATATGAAAGGAGAATATATTTATATATAGTTTCTGAATAGATATATGAAAAATTTTTCCCATATGATGTAATAATAGGAGGATATTTATATATAATATTTTAGTGTATTAAGAAAAGTTAAAATAATAATGATTATTGAAAGTAAACAATTGAAAAAAGGGTTTTTAGGAAATGGAAAATTTTTCATAATGACCTTCTACTATGTTTTAAAAATATTTTATATATTTGTATCATAAGTATAAGATATGTATAGCTCTAAGTATATCTTTCAAAAAGGGGAAAAAAAATATGTCAAAAAGAAATTTTTAACTAAACTTTTGTTCTTTATATATTATTCATACTTCCTATTTTTTTTTTGTTACAGAATTAAAAAATATGTAGGACCTCAAATCTCAATGATCATTTTATCTTTTTTTAAAAATTTTCTTATTTCTTCATTCTTTTATTATAAATATATTTTTAACAAAAAAAAAAACTAACATTTAAAAGTTGTTTTAGTTATATGCATTTGTTTATTTTTTTTTAGCAATAAAAAAAAAGCAAAATTTTTGCCGTTAATATATTTAAATTATATAATATTTTTTATTATTAAATTAGTTTTGTCAACAACTAAGAATTAATATTAATTATTTACAAATACCTAATAATTTTATTATCTCTGATTACTTATATTATATTATATCTATTATAAATATTATTTTAATTATTATTTTTACATAATTTAAAAATATCAAATATCATTTTGTAATATTTTAAATAATAATTATTACTAAATATACTTTATATTTCGTTATTTTAATTTATTATCAAGGAATATATTAAAATTTTTATTATCCTATAATCAAATTTCATTAATAAATATCAATGTATATTAATGAACATTAAAATTTAATATTAAAAATTCTTTTTAAAAATTATTCTTTTATTTATTATTATTGCAACATAAAAGTAATTTTTTTTATTAAAAAGGATTTATATTAAAAAGATTTCTTTTTTGATAAAATTATTATAATAAATAAACTTTTAATATATTTTTATAAGTGATGAATATTTTTAATAATATATATATTTTTGGCACTCCAAAATCTTTTTTACGTTAGCCTATGTTTCACTTTTTTTAATCATTATTTCTTCAAAACTTTTTTTCTTCATCTTCACACACCCACATTTTTATTAATTATCTCTTTCTATCTTTTTAAATAATATAAAACCAAAAAAGATAAATAAAATAGAAGAAACTTTTCTTTCTTTTTTTTTTTGCCTTACTTAATATGTCTAATAAAATTACTTTGTGGGTGGATATATATAAATATAAATACACATGTATAATACTAATTTTATTTTCTTTTAAATATAAATATATAACACTAATTATAAACATATATCTTCTATACTATACAAATAAGATTTGGTATTTTTTAAAAAGTTAAATACCAATAAACATATGTACATTTTTCTTAACATTAACAATATCTTATAATAGGAAAATTGTACTTACATATACATATATATATATTCATTATTTAATTATAAAATCATCTCTCGCTTTTTTTTTTTAGAATCTTTTTCTTTTTTTTATTCTTATTTTTACATTTCTCCCCTTTCTTTTTAAGGTTCTCTCAAGAGATTTTTCTTCCTTTAATGGACAGATAAATATATCTATATATATATATACTTTTATACAATATCAACTTATTTAATGAAACTTCTTTTTACTAAAATATTATTTATTCATATAAGATTCACATATATAAATTCCTTTACTCTTATTCTTTTTATATTCTTTTTCCTTGAAAAATTTATGAAAATTAAGAAAGTATATTTCTTATTTTTTTTTCCTTATTATATATTAGTATTCTTATCCTTAATATATTTATCACATTATTTTTGCTATTTTCTTTTTTCAGGTACTAAAAAAAATGCTATTTTTTATTTTAACAAAAAAAAAAAAAACCTTTTTCAAGTTGATTGGTATCAAGAGACTTTTAAATTGACATCCATTTATATTGAGGGTGTTTTGTCCATATAAATATCCTATGTATTTTGTATTAAAAAACTTATTTTTACATAAATATATCATCTTTTTTATCCACCCTCACATTTATTCTTTTTTATCCCAATGAGAGCAAATAATTTATTATATTTTTATTTTTAAAAAAGAAAGAATACCCTTTTTTTAATATAGTTATATATATATATAAATATAAAAATATATATATTTTACAATTATCTTGACAAAAATTTAGGGGGACTAAAAGAAAGAATAAAAATATATATATATATTTATATATATTATCTTTACTCTCCTACATATATGTATTATTTCTTTATCTCCATATATATCAAACAATTTTATCATATAAATATCTATGAAAGGCAAAAAGTCTCTACACCAACGAATAACAAAAAGAAGGTTTTATACCATCAAAACTTTTTTATATCCTCCTCCATTTTTAGAAAAGGGACATGTGTACATGTACATGTTACTGAAAAGAGCCTCTCTTTTGAAGTAGCTTAATTTTAACAAACTTTTCTCCTAATATATATAAATATATAATGATACATATATATTTTATTTTACGAATGAAAAAAAAAAATTTAACTATGTAATTTTTTAATATCAAATTAGCTTACATGTCTTTTTAATCATTCTCTTAATATAAATTATTTATCACTATAATATATTATTTATAATTAATTAAACAAAAAAGATTTTCTTTCATTCATTTATTCTATATATATATTTGTAATATTTAAAAATAAAATTTAAAAATTATAAGTTAAAAATTTTTATCAAAATTATTACAATTATTAATTTTAAATTTCTTATATATTTATTATTTTAGTTTGTCTCAAAAATCTATTTCAAAGAAGAGGAAAAATATTTAAAATTCCATAAATTTAAAAAAAGACAAATTTTTATAGGAATTTACTTTTGTTAACAATATTTATATTATCATAAAGGCACATATTAACCTTGGGATTAACTTTAACATCTCTCATAGATGTTTGATCTTATTCACCTATTGAAAAAAAAAATGTAATATAAGATTTTTGTTTCTATAGAAAAATTATATAATATCAAAAGTCAATGATAAATTAACTTTTAATATATCTTTTAACAACAAATGACAAATTGGTTTTTACTTTTATCTTTTTTATTATATGTAAAACATTTTTGTTGGCAAAAAAAAAAAAAATGTATTTATATTAAAATATCAAAAGGTGTATAACTATTTGTGTAACTATTCTTTATATATAATTACTTTAACAAATTACTATAAGTGACAAATTTTTATAGACACTTTATAATATATTCCTTATCATTTAATCACATCAATACTCCCTTTTCATTAACCACCAATTATGTGCTAATTAATTTTTAACATATCACCCTCTTAAACTTACACATAATTAATATTATTTCGTTTAATCAGTCTTAACTTATTTTCTCTTTCTCACTATTTTTATTAAATTCCTTAAGATATACATTTTAAACAAACGGAAGTCTTTATTTTTTAATCTTTTATCCTTTTTAATATATTTAATATGATATTTTATATTTTTATCACACTATAAATCTTTTTTATAAATACTATTTTATATTTTATTAAAAATATATATATATATTTTTTTTTAATTATTCTTTTCCTTTATTTTCTTATATATCTTCTTCTCAACTACATTATCGTTAAAATATTCATTATTTTTACTTATAATTATAATAAAATATTAACCAAAAACTTTTTTTTTTTCCTAATTTTTCTTTATTTTTTTTTATTTCAGAAAGTAACTAAAACGAAAACAATTTAATTATTTTATTGAAATAATTATATTTAGTTGATATGGATAGAATAACATGGTACCAACAGGGAGAATCACTGGAGGATCTTCTTTGTCAGGCTGGAAATGTTGGAATATATGATGGTGATTTAAAACAATCTGCCTTCGAACAGGGAACTGCTTCACTTACATTACAACGAATTATTTGGGCTGACTCACATGATCCTGATTGTCGTTTGGTTCTCCATCATAGTTTAGTTACTAAAATTGATAAACATCACAAATCTATGTTCTCGAAAGGTGGAAAAATTATTGTTCATCTTGATAAACCTCCAAATAAAATTCATAATGGTCCTGTACAAAATTCAACATATAATTCTCTTAGATTAGTTTTTAAAAGTGGTGGTGAAGATGAGGTTAGTTTTTATGTTAGTATATTATTGTTTTTTTTTATTATGATATGTATTGTCTTTAAAAGTTGTCTTTTTTTTTTAAATTGCATGAAAAAAAAAAAATTTTTTTTAATTATATTTAAATTTATAATGAATACCAAAAACATTTTTACTTATTTTTTTTTTAGTGTCTACGTCATTTTTAAAAATATTATTTATGTATATCTTTTCTCCAACAAAATTTGTATATTTTTGTTTTTTCAATACATAACACACAATATGTGTTTACTATCTATTCTACTACATTTTAACTATTATAATATTTATTTTTTTTTATATATATTGATAAGTAGAATAAAAATTTAATATTTATGTTGAATGATACTTAATTTATAAATAAAATAATCTATTTTTTTTTATTTCAGTTTTATAAAAAATATATGGAAGCATTATCAAGACAAACGTGGAAACGAAATTCATCTTCTTCATCTTCAGGTGGATCAAGAAGTTCCTCAAATGCTAATAATCACCATCAATCATCATTTAATACCCCTAACACAACAACAACAAATACATCTTCTTCATCTCGTGTTGTTGGTATTGGTGGTATTGAAAGAAGAATCAATGAACATCATGCTAGGACTCATGAAAACATTTCCCAGGTGCGGTCATGAAAAAAAAAAACTTCTTTATATTTTTTTTTCTTTTAATATATATAGTTCCTAAAAAATTTTAACCATTATTGTTTTTATAATAATCTTACCATTGGCTTTTTTTTTATATATTTTTTATTTTGATATCAATTTAATAATATTTTTGATAAGAATTATACCTTATATTAATATTTTTACTTTGGAAAAAGAGAATAATTATTTTCTTTTGACATCAAAAAAAATACATAACGATTCTTCTTTCCTTTCTTCATAAGGTATACCATACAAAAAAAAAATTTATAAATTTTTCTTTTTTATTTCTCTTTATATTTTAATTGTCTCAGGCTTTTGAAGATATGAGTAGGCTTATGGATCAAGCTAAGGAGATGGTTGCTATGAGTAAAAGTATAACTGAAAAATTAAGAGCTAAAAAAGGAACAGATATTAATGATGATGAGGTTAATTTTTTCTATTATTTTTTTCTTTATTTAATATAATCATTTTTTTTTTCTTTTTATAGACTGTCAAATTTAAATCATACCTCTTATCATTAGGTGTAGCTGATCCAGTAACAAAAAGTACCTTTGGAAATGGAGCAAAATATTTTGAAAGATTAGCTAAAGAAATATGTTATATTCTTGAAACACCAATACGTGAAACCGGTGGAATGATGACTCTTCCTGAAGCTTATTGTCGTATTAATAGAGCTCGTGGTACGGAACTTATATCACCAGAAGATTTATTAAATGCTTGTTTAAAACTTGAAAGCCTCAAATTAAATATAATACTTCATAAATTTGACTCTGATGTTTATGTTCTTCAGTTAAAAGAGAAATCAATTGAAAGTACTGTTGATGAGACATCTGAAATTGTATCTAAATTTGAAGGAATAACACCAAGTCAGTTATCTAAACAAGTTGGTATTAGTGTTATTTTAGCAAAAGAACGCCTAATTGCTGCCGAAATTGAGGGAAGAATTGTTAGAGATGATTCTGTTGAAGGGTTGGCTTTCTATAAGAACAAATTTCTTGAATGTGTTAACTAAATATTTATCTTTTATAATTTTATACATAAATAAAAATTATTAATTTAATCTTTCGTGAGGAAATAAAATTGAATATTACCATATTTTATTGAAACAAATAAATAAACAATAGCCTCTTTAAAAATTTTTATTTATTTAAATTCCAGTAATATAATATAGTTATAAAAAAAATTTCAGAAAAAAAAAGATGATTAAAGAATAAAATATAATAATTATGATAAAAAAATTGTTTTCTTCTTTTCTTATTAAAAATATTTATAAATAGAATACATCTATATTAAATATAGGAAAAAAAAAAACAATAAAAAACAACTGACATATAAGTTAATTTATTTCAGTCCGGTATTAGTAATTAAGAAAAATAATAAAGAAAACAAAAAATATTAAAAAAAAAACAAAATAACAATTCCAAGGTAATGAATATTGCATTCATTTATATATAAATTTAAAAGGTCAGCTAACACGTTATCATGATAAGATAAGAAATAATAAAAAAAATAAGTTGATACTTATCTGTTAGTAGCCATTATAAATATAAATAATAAAATAATATAAAATTAAATTCCTTATCATTAATCTTTTTTTATTTTTCATTGAAACAACGTTAATAATAATTTTTATCAATAATAAAAAAAAGTTATAAAAATTTTTATTTCACAATTTCTTTGTGTCTTTTATAAGTTATCAAATAATTTTTATTGGTTATCAAATATATTTTAACAATTATCGATACTTTTGAAAAAAAATTTATTAATATATAAAGTTAAAAATAAAAATAAAATTTTGGTAAATTAAAGATATTTCTAAAGAAAAATATTTCAAGTATTTTTCATATCTAACATAAACATACTTTTTTTATTTAACTTTAAAACTTACAGATAATTTTTAAAAAATATTATAAAAAAAAGATTAAAATTTAAAATGATTGAAACTTCCTTTGACCCATCATAAAAATATCAATGTTAATCATGATCATCTATTCAACCTTTAACAAAATTTATTTGTAAAAAAATCTTTATCTTTAAACAATTTAATGAAAAATATTTACAAAAAAAAAAAATAAAACAACATTTTATTTTAATAAGTTCTTTATTATTATTCCAATTGTAAAAAGTTTTATACATTTACTATAATTAGCATACTTTCCATTGAACAAAAATATGCCTATACACAATGACTTAAGAGCCAACTATTTTTTTGCCTTCCTACCATTCGGTGTATTATTTCTTGGTGGCGTAACAGGTCTAGAAGAATTGTTTACATTACTAATATAGCCTTTCTTCTTATCACTTGGTTTCAATATTTGAAAACTACACATTAACGTTTCATCAACTGTCATCATACTTCCTGCATTGTCAAATTCTCCACAATAATTTGGTGCAGAGAATAAAGTTACCAGTTTTCTTTTAGCGAAGAATTCATATCCATCTTCCACAACCTATAATTAAATAAAAATTATTACATTTAAAAAAAAAATTTAATCCCTAAAATATAATAAATATATATCTATACATACCTGATGAGCCCTGCAAATTAAATCAAGATCAAATTTTGTAAGAAATTTGGAGACAACTTCAGCACCAAAAGTAAATGATACACCCCGGTCATTTTCACCCCATCCGGTAACATCTTTGTCTGGATCAGACCACAAAAGATCACAAAGTAATCCTTGATCAGGAACATCTGTAGGTCTAGTCATCCTTTTTATTTGATCTAGTGATTGGAGATCTGGAGACAACCCACCATGACAACAAAAAATTTTTTCATCAATAACGGCAGCAACAGGTAGACAATTGAAACAATCAGTGAATGTCTTCCATAATTTTACATTATACCTTCTCTTACATTCATCATAAAATCCATAAATTCTATTTATAGCAGCACTTTCGTGATTTCCTTAAAAGAAATGAATATAATTTTAAAAGAAATTTTATATAACTAACCTCTTAGAAGAAAAAAATTTTCTGGATACTTAATTTTATAAGCCAATAAAAGACAAATCGTCTCCAAACTTTGTTTACCTCTATCAACATAATCACCCAAAAACAAATAATTTGACTCCGGTGGAAAACCTCCATACTCAAACAACCTCAATAAATCATAAAATTGCCCATGAACATCACCACAAATTTTAAGTGGAGCCTCCAATTCCAACAACATTGGTTGGGATAAAAATATTTCTCTTGATTTCATACACAAAATTTTTATTTCCATCTCGGTTAACTGAACATTTTTCCCTGGTTTGGTACCACGGTTTTCAAGAAATCTATTAAGAATCGCATCTATCTTTAATTCCTCCATATCTTTTTATACTTTTTTTTCACAATTTTCAATAAAAAAAAATATTCCTCGTTTAATCCTAAAAAAAAATACTGCTATTTATATGATACATCAATATAAAGAGAGAAACATTCATCGAAAATATTGACAAATACTATAAGAACAAAAAAATATCACGCTGTCATCTGGCAAAAAAAAAAATTTATGACATTTCTGTTAAAAACAAAAAGTACTTTACATAATAAATTTTTTAATTCCTTTTTATAAGTTGATATGGAAATTAAGCATATATATAGTAATATTTTTAATTAAATGACAAACAAAAGGCATATCAGGATAAAAAAATTAAACACCAGAAAAAGGGTAGTAGTCGAAAGATCAAAACAAATCATGCTTCTAGAGAGAGTAATGTTAATACACATCATAAACTGTATAATAAACGGCGTGTATTATCATTATTTTACAGTTTTGAAATCTTTACAAAACTTTATTAACACAATCACATATTTAACTAGCTAATTTGACTCCTTTTTTCTCTCTTTATATTAATAGGAATAATTTTTTCTATCACATTGGGAGAATACCACAATTATTAGTTTGTGTAATTATCTTTTAATAATTCTATTGTTACTAATAATTTCCTCCCTTTTAAGTAGTAATGTAAATAATTTTAAAACATCAAAATTCAAATTACTAACAAAAGAAATTTAAAAAAAAAAACAAATGAAAACAAGATAAAAACAATTTCCATATGAATATTCAAATTATTATTTAAAAAGTATATTATACAAATCTCCAAAAATAATATATTTGATTCCACTAAAGATACAGCTAGTAATGAAGATTATAAAATTTTTAGTCATACTATTATCAAAAGAATCGTCACAGACCTCGTAAATTTAAATAATTAATCTTAAATACTGTCACAATCAAATATTTTAAAGACTCAACACAAAGATATCTTCTAACAAACTCGTAAACCATGAAAAAAAAAGCAATTAAAAGTAATAAAATATGATTATCAATTAAATAACCGACTTATAAAAATGGAAAAACTTAAAAAGATAAAATTTACAAAAGTTTGGCTATAAAAAGTGGAGGAATAAAATCAATTTTTAATAATACATTAAAAGGCAGAGAGAGCCATCACTCCAATAGTCAAATATACACGTCCTATGACGAAGTTAGGACAAAAAAAAAAAAATTATATATATGAGACCTACACTCCCTAAAATATATATACATCATCATAAAATGTATATGATACATATATTATGTATGCAGATTTATCTCAATTTTCTTACTGATAATGAGACAAAGAAAAATGTTCTGTAAAAATTTATTGGGTGGAGAGATTTTTATAACAACTACTTTTAAAAGTATTAAAATAAAATCTAAATCTAAATAGTATGCTAAATTTTAATAAAAAAATTTTTTGATCTTAATAAACTGTTAATATGATAGTATTTTTATGATGATCAAATATCAAGAAATAAAAAATTTATCATTGAAATTTTTAAAGAGTTGAACCATTAATATTGCAAATCGTTTTACAATACCAAAAAGGTATTATTTAAACATAAATACCAACAAACTATATTAGATTATTTTACTACAGATTCACAAATACAAAATAATTCTTCTACATATATAAATATATTTATATATAAGGGGAAAAATTAACATTTTAACTTTCGGAAAAAAAAAAAATTTTTATTTTTATTACGACTTATAATTTTATTTTATTACACAAACAGACATGTATATATTTTTACACATAGACACAACATATCTAAAACTATATATCACACAACATTCATATATATATATATATATATATTTTTAAAAGCCCTCCTCTGACAACAAAAAGTTTATCCTTAATTTTCATATATTTAAATATTGTTCAAAAATTTTAATGAAAGTAATTACCAAAAAAAGATTTACTCTTTTGTATAAATATATCCTCTATAATAGTAAAAAAAAAAATACTCAAAATATGATAAAATAAACATAATTGTTATTTTTTTTACAAGAGAAAAACTACGTCATAGGCGTACTATCATTATTATTATAACAAAAGAGTATTATTAAGCTAAAAAAAAAAACCAAGTAAAAGTATTTTATAAAAAAAGATTACTAGCTTCCTTGGTACAATTAAAAATAAAAATAAAAAACTACACATAAGTAAAAGAAAAAACATTTTAAAACTTTATATAGTTCCTAAAATATATAATCACTTCATAGTTTCCTCTCTCCATTTTTTTTTTTTTTTCATCTCTCTTGATACTTTTTTTTTTCTATCATTACAATAGTGCAAATTATAAATACCATCTTTATAAATATTCTAAGAATGAAAAAAAAAAATTTCACGTAATGAGGAATATATTATATGTAAAAAAACATATAAATATATGCATTTGTCAATATTTTTTTTTAAAATAATATAAATAGAGAAACATAAAAATTTAGAATAAAAAAAAAAATTTTTTTTTTCTCTTCTTAATATATCCCTATAAACCCTACATATTCTTATTTTTTTTTTTTTTTTGCCATTCAGACTAGTATGTATATAACATACATATATATATATATATTCATTTTCTTTAAAGTATTAAAATCTTAAATAATTAATAAAAGATTCTCCTTTATCAAAAAAATAAATCTACATAAGTTATGTATAAAATTTTTATAGTTGTTGATATAGAAGAAAAAAAAAATTATGAGAAATACTAATTTTTTATAAAACAAAAGTAATATATTATTACAATTTTTATTCTATACATTTTTAAAATACAAATATTTATGTAATGTTGCTATATATATGAGAAAACTATTATATATATATATCATTCAAAAATTGCTTAGAAAAAGATGTATATTTTTTTAAGAATAATCATTTGATATATAGTTAAAAGCACATTTCTATATATATATAAAAATTCATATGAAAAAAAAAACAAATTGCCCTACATAGATATGATAAAAATTATATATATTAATAGTAATGATATGATATTTTTAGAATAAATATACAAAATAAAAATTCTTTGAAAAAAAAAGAACTTTTTAAAAGAATTTTATATATAATAATTATTGTTATATATAAATTAATTAAACAAAAAAGAGAATTAAATGAATAAAAACTTAAATCATTTATTTTTACTTAAAAAATTATTATTTTTTTTTTATTTAAAAAAAAAAATTTTAATAATTTATAAAGATATAACTAATTAAATATTTCTTACTTCTTTATTATATACTATTTAAAAAGAATATTGTATAATTTTAATTAAGATACATCAATAAAAAGTAAAGAAACATATATAATTAGACATTAGAATATACCCGCATTTTTTGTACACTTTTTTTTCTTACTGTACCACCATCACTTCCTGTCCCTTAATATATTAAAGATTTAGCATGATCTATAATAAAATAAGTGTTATACTAACATTTATATTTAGGTTTTATAAAAAGTTGTTTTGCTTGATTTTATCTAATGTTTTTTTTTTATATTATATTGACAGATGAGTTAGAAAAATTGTATTTTTTTTAAAATATATAATTGTTTTGTATCCTGGTACTATTTTATGTTTGAATATATTATTATTTTTAATTTAATCTTCAAATAATGAGTATTATCTATTGAATTTATACCTCCAATTATTTATGGTACAATGAACCTTTTAATATGTTTTTAATAGTAAAAAAAAAAAAATTTTTATAAATATATAAAAGATTGAAAATATTTCTTAATTTTCTTTGATAAAATTTAATGTTTAATTTAAATAATATAAAAATTTTTATAAAGTTATAATTCTATTTATATTATAATTATTTGTTTGTTTTATTATTTAGTTTATAGATCATATATATATATTTCACCTCCAATTATCTCATGGTACAATAAATATCCTTGGAAGTAAAAATAGAAGTACATATTTTATTAATAATTTAACATGACTTTGACGTTCTTTAATATTATAATATTTTTATTTATATATTTAAAAAGTTTTGTTGTTTATATAAAGTAGATAAGTGTTACTATGTTTCTGAACAATAAATTTGACACCAACAATTGTTTATCAATTAATAGCAAACATTATTGACTTATTATATTGTCAATTACAACATCTAAAAATTTTTTATACAATTCTTCTTCTACTGTTTTGCGTTATATTCTTATTAAATTTTTATACAATCTTTTTTATCAATTGACAAATAAATTATCATTCCTTTTTTTGACATTACAACATATATACATATATTATAAAACTACCTTTACATTGTTATTATCTTATCTGTTAGTGAAAAAAAAAGCTGTACGTGTTTAGAAATTTATCAATTTTTCTTTTATTGATAAATGGTAAAATAAACATATATAAAACTAACCTTTTGAAATTTCTCTTATTTTTCAACAAAATATTTTAAATGACAATCTGACGTTACTCTCTTCGTTTTTATTTTCTACCTCTTAAATATTATTGTTATGTTAAAAAATCATATAGAAAATAAATTTTTTTTTTTAGTAATTATATATATATTTTTATTATTTTTATAATGTTTAATCATTTTATCTATGCCTCTATTTTTTTTTTTTACATATCAAAATCATGACATAAAACAACACTTATTATATTATTAATATATACATTTCTTATTTGTTTCTTAAATTAAAAAAACACGCACAAACATCAAGAGTTATTATTTTTCGGTGTGTTACTTAACAGAAAAAAAAAACATATTATATTTATATTGATATAGTAGATAATATTTATATGATCAAATATTGTTTTGAAAAGTAAATGTAATACTATATTTCCATATACTGTCTTTCTAAAAAAAAATTTTTATTATTATTTAATAATATCTACTATTCACAACTTTTTTTTTATTGATTTTTATGAATAAATCTATTTATCTTTTAGAGAACAATAAGTCTCACATTTTTTTTATTTTATAGTTTCAAAGAGCAAAATATTTTCATCCTATTTTGCAATTTGTTTTTTTTTACACTTTTCGGGGGGAAATATTTATCAGTATATATCAAAGTATACAAATATGTGTTAAAGAACATATAATTTTATTTTAAGATGTAATCTTTGTTTATAAACTTGTTTCTTATACATATATATATTTTTTTGGTAGAATATAACTACTTCATTAAAAACATAGTTTTTAATTATCTATGTTTCATAGAAATATAGAAACTGTTTTTTATTTTAAATATATAGTCATTTTTACTTTCACTTATTTCATACTTTTGTCCATTTTAAATATATATATTATATATCAACTAAATAAACTAAAATAGTTCTTTTTTTTAACCTATTCACGTGACTAAAAAAAAATCTTTTTACTCAATTTATTGAAACATCAAATTTTATAGAGTAGTTCTTAATATTTTTTTTTATTATTAATTTACATTGATTATTGTGACTTACATATTTTATTACAATAATAGACCAAATTTTATCATATGAAAACATTCAAATATTAATATTTATAAAATATGATAATAATGCAAAATAAAAAGCTAACTTTTTTTTTTACAAAGTATAAAAAAAAATTTTTTTTTTTTTATCTGTCTTCATAAACGACGACAGAAATTTCTTCTCTCTCTTTGTTTAAGGTTGTAGGGTAACAGGACGACAACGACGCCACAACTACTACTATATCTACAACCCTGGTTGCTTATAATTTATATATATGTTTTATATTGAAAAGAAGAAAAGTGTTGTGGTTCTAGAATCACATGGTATCGAACTAAGGATATATATTATATTTGTATACTTTTTATAAAACTTTGACATTTAACAATGCCAATTAATAATTTTGTGACAATTATCTATTTATTTGTATATATTAAATAATTGTCTCTTTTAATTTAATATACAAAATTAATTTTAATAATAATAAAATTTTTATTTATATATATATATATATCTAATATATTCATTATCTAATCAAAAAATATTTGCTTATTTCAACTATATTTGTCAACTTTTTTTTTTTTTTTCTTTTGATTAAGGTACAAATTAAATTTATTTATTTTTTTTTTCATTTCATATATATATTTTGAATTTGTATGCATTTTCACGTGACATTAATTTTTGTTTAATGTAACTTTTTGTAATAGATATCGCTAATTAACAATTATATATATACATACTTCTTAAAAAAAATATAATTTTTAAATTACATTTTAAAATATTTCAGATCTTTTATATTGTCATATCAATAATTAATTGCTAATAATATTTTTGTGCCTTTAAAAATCATCACTTTTGTGGTGTAAAATTTTTTTACATTATATTTTAAGCCTTTCAGGCTATAGTTAAAAGTATTCTCTATCTTCAAAATCGGCTTTAAATCACATTGTGGATATTTCAATATTCTTTCAAAGGAAATTAAAAAAAAAAAAAGAAAAAAATTTTTATAATATTAATTATAAAGTGCTCAAACATTATAAATTTATATATAATTCCTTTTGAAAAAAAAAGTATGACATCAAAATCTTCTAAAAAAAAAAAATCCAGTGTATCTACTGCAATGGTACATCCTATACAAAATCAAAATATAACAACCACGACAAATGAACAACCATGTGATAAATCGTCAAATTTATATGAACCATTAAATGACAAAGATGCTGAACAGTTATGCTCAAGTACCATGAAACCAAATGAAATTACACTAGATAAAGATTGTGATAATGGAGCTTCAACTAGTAAAAGTGGAAATATTAATGGTGAAAATGACAAAATAATTGGTGATGATAAATCTCATTTACCAGAGATTGGAAAAACTATTAAACCACAACTGGTTCCGTAAGTTTTTTTTTTTTTTAAATTATTTATTTTTTTTTTTAATATAATCATTCTATTTCTTTTTTTCTCTCTCTTATAATATATTACCTTATATATAATCATGTGTTTGATTATATAAAAATTTTGTATAATGACTAGTTTTTGATAGATAATTGTTATCACAAAGTGCCTCCATTATTGAAAAAGTATATAATTTTATCATAAAAATTTATCTATTTAGAAGTTAAATTTTAGAAAAAAAAGGAAATATAGTTTTAAACTTTTTTTTTTTAAAAAATTATTAAAAATAGATTTTAAAAAGTCATAGGATGTAGTCATAAGAGAAGAATGTATATCGTTTATAATAATTTGGTGGTCATAGATTAACAACTTTTATTCTAAAAAAATATTTTAATCATTAATATTTTTTAAAAAAAAAATTTTAATATGTATAAAATTTTTAGGGAATCAACAATTTTTACATCAATATCAGAAGTAGTAACGGATGTCATTCCACAAAATTTACCTAATCCACAACACTTAGCAGAACAAGTTTTATGGGTAAAAATACAAAATTATTCTTTTGATTATAAGGGAGCAAAAACTTCTCATATTATAATATTTGGCCTTGCTAGAGGATACCAGATATGGTTAGTTATGGATAATGGTAATATTGAAGAGGTTGTCTCTGAAAGACAAGGCCCTCTTAAGACAGGACATTTATTACCATTTTATCCTGAACCTCTACATAATGAAACAACTGTAATTGATAAATTTATCTCGAAAAGGCCTATAATGGCATTAATAGAGGCATTCTCTCCAACACCAGAGTCTCAATTCTGTCAATTATCATTTCTTTCTTTTGTTACAGCAACAGTAGTAACAAAAATTGACTTTCATGAACCTATTGCTGATATTCAATCATCAAATCAATGTCTTTTAGTTTTATTTGCTAATAAAATTATTATTCTTGATCAATTAACATATACAATTCACCATGAAATTAATAATATTTCATTAGGATCTATATCAACAAGTAACTCTAATGATCTAGGTAGTTCATTACCAGCTGTTGCTTTATCAGGATCTTTCATGGCATATGTAGATAAAGTTTTTAATAAAAATCTACAATCATGTGGTGGTGCTGTTATTGAGGAAGATAGTACAAGTTATACAAGTCAAGTATTTAATGTTGCCAAAACTATTACCAAGTCAGTTGGCCTTTTTTCATCAACACCTAAAAGTCAGGTTTCATCTATTAATAATAGAAATACAATATCAACATCAACAAATGATTGTGGTATTGTAACTGTTATTGATATTCAAAAAATGTCATTAACAAAAGGAAAAGTTATGCAAGATCCTAATGAATATACAATAGCACATTTTATTGCCCATGATTCACCTATTGGATTTTTGGCTTTTGCTCCACAATCAAATATTTTACTTACAGCTCCACAAACAACTACATTATTACATTTATTTAATATTAATGTTCATTCAGGATGTAGTTCATTGACAACAATTAATCATCTTTATACACTTCATCGTGGAACATCATCTGCCCGTGTCATTGATGCTTCCTTTTCAGATGATTGTAGATGGTTATTAGTAACAACAAATCATGGAACATCTCATCTTTTTGCCATTAATCCATATGGTGGACCAGTAACAACAAGAACTCATGGTGGTAAATTTGTAAATAAAGATGGTAAATTTGAACGATCAGCTGGTATTGGAACAGAAAAAGTTAGTAGTAAAGGAAGAAATGAAAAAACAAATATAAATTCTTTTTTCAAAGAACATCCATCAGTATTATTTTATCAATCCCTATCAAAATCTGTTGTTAATCCACGTGTTCAATATGCTACTAAACCATTAAATTTATCAGCAGTTTGTAAAATTAAACCAAGATTATTTTCAACGGAAAATTTTAGTGCCTGGGCTTCAGATAATACTTTTATTGATTTAACATCAATGAGTAAATCTTCTAAAAATGTTAATGAAGGGTATACAAGAAAATTTGAAAGTGGTAGAAAAATAGCAACTAAATTTGTCTCCTCTTTTTCACATGATTCTTTTGATGGTTTCAGTGATAAAAATCCTGTTCAATCTTTAAAACAATCTATATTAATTGTTAATAATCAGGGTATATTAACTGAGTATACAATTAATTTAAAGAAAGAACGTCATAATAGTAATACTTCTATTACTTCAACAACTTTCGCTGATATTTTTTCATCATCTCCAAGTAGTGGAAGTCTTGGTAGTCATAATAATAATATAACAACTCAGGGAGGAAATTCTTCTCCAACACAATCTACTTCCACATCAATTGATCCAAAGATGAATGTTATAACTATTCCTAAATATCAATGGGTTTTACAACGAACTAAATCTTGTGTTGATATAAGATTACCAATAAAAGAAAATAATCCTATTTTAGCAATGGTAAATGATGCAAAGACATCTGAATCATTTACTCCAAGATCTATTTCTCCAACAATTGTCCAAAATAATTGGGTTAAAAATATTGAGGCATCAACTTATAGTGGACCTCATAGAAGAATATGGATGGGACCACAAATAACATTTGCTCAATATGTTAATAGTGAGCATCTTTCAGCAGATTTGATAACTCCATCATATGATTCAAATAATTTTCATGGAACTGGAAGTAGTAGATATATACCAATAGTTTATGATTCAAATAAATCATCTTTGACATTACAAAATTCAGCTTTTCATGATAATAATTATGTAAATCCTTATGAATCTTCACAAATAATATGTTCAAGTAGTTGGGGCCAAAATAAAGAAATTAATTTGTTTGATAATAAAGATGAAACAAGTAATAATATAAAGAAAGGAATTGAGGAAGCTATGAAAGAGATGTCTAGTATTTCAATGGATGATTTTGATAGAACAGATTCTATTAGACTTCCTAGTAGTATTTCAACTTCTAGTTCAGGGGGACGTAGTTATTCAGATAGTAATCAGGACTTAATGCAACTTAGTGGTATGGATCTTTGAAGATTAAAATGAAATTAAAAATATGATAATAAAAAAATATGTACTATTCAATATTGGTACGGCCATTTCTTTATAAATTTTCAAAGTTTAAATGACAAATTTTTTAAATAAATTCTAGTTTTAATTTTAATTTTTTAATATCTAAACAATATATATAAATATATTTACATACAAAAATGGGATATTTTTTTAACTAGAAAGTTTATTTTGCTGACAGAAAAAAAAAAGTTGTTCAGTACACCAATTATTATTTGAGATCTTAATTATTTATGCTTAATATTTTTATGTATGCAATTTTTGGGTGATTTTTTTTATAATAAATTATTGTATTATTATGTAAATTTTAATTATCTATTTTTTTTCTAATTTTTGAAAAGAAATAAAAATAAAAAGTTTTTAATTATTTTTTATTTTTATAGTGTTATCATAAATTTTGTGACAATATATGCAAAAAAAAAAAAATAATAATTAATGTTAATTGACATCAATTTGAATGCATAAAAGCACAAAAAAATATAAATATGATAAAAAAAAGTAGTTGATTATTTACAAAGAAATAGAAAACAATTTTTTAATTATCAATAAAATATTAATTATCTTTTAAAGATCAATTTTCGTTCAACTACATTATTAATTTTTTATGATTAATAAAATATTTAATGACATAGTGTCTACTAATCGCTTAGAAATTATCAAATTTAATATTCAAAACATCTTTAGTGATAAAACTGACTCATATTTCTATTAGAAAATTTTGAAAATCACATTAAAAAAATTTTGAAAAAAAAAAACTTATTTTTCAGTGATAAAAGTAATGAATGATAATAAGGGAAATAGATAAAATTATGTAAATTTTATGTATTAACATGGAAAGTTTGAGAATAAATATTTTATAGATAATAATTCTTTTTTTAAATGTCTGAGAAATGCATTTTACATATTAGTAGTTATATTTAAATTTATTTATTTTTAAAATTTTTCAAGATAGTCAAAAGTACTTTTACAAATATCTTTTTCATCAATACTTTCTCCACATAATAAGTACAATTCTCTTGGATATTTCATATGCATATTAGAGGCAATATTATACATAACATCAAGTCCTAAGACATTTTCCATATAAATAAAATCTAACTCACTAAATTCTTTTTCACCATCTTTAAAATATTGAATTGATTCTTTATATTCATTACTATTCATAATTCTTTTTGCATACATTACAGCCTCTCTGATATCATTACATATTGCCATTTTTTCTTCCATTGAAATATTCACGTTCTCAAGTGCCTCAAGTTTTGTTATAATAAAAAATTCAAATGAACTACTTTTTAAAATTTCTCCTAAATTAATTATTTCAATTGGAAGTTTAAGATTTGAAAAATACTTTACTCCTTTAGTATTATATAAATGGTAAACACGATCTTGAATTGTTTTATTTACCAAATAAGTAAATATTGGAACATTAATTACTGTTTTAAAGTGTTTTTTAATTGTTAATGGTGAAATAAATTTATTTTGTTTGTCTTCTTCATTTCCTTTTGCTAATAAAATAAAAAGTTTTAGTAAAAAAATTAGAATTATTGTATTTTTTACCATATTATTGATTGTTTTTTTTTTGTTTAGTAAATAAAAAATAAAAATTATGATTACATCATCAGTCAAAAAATTTTAATATCTAATGATTTCTTTGTTATTCAAATTTTTTATATTTAGTAAAATGAATTTATTTTAAATCAAAATTTTTTATTTTGAAAAAAAATTATTTTGGTTTAATTATAAAAGCATTTAAGCTTCAGCTTCAGCTGCGGCTGCGGCTTCAACTGGAGCAACAGTATCTGAATCAGTTTCTTCAACCTCATCAGGATCTGGAACGACGAGTGGGATTGGCTCTACTGGTGGTCTGGCAGCTTCACCTTCTGCTTTAACTTGTTCAACATACTTTGGTGGTTCAAGGTTCTTTCTAATTTGTTCTAATTCCTCATTTGTTTTTCTTCCCCACTCTGCTGGTGGTCTTCCAGTACCATGAGCAATCTTCAATTTTGGTTTACGTTGTGGTTTTTCAAATAGAACTCTGCGATCACCATATGATCTTCTATCAATTTGACGATCGAATTTGGAGAAAACGGTTACCTTTGGTGGATGAGTTGAGTTTGATGCCTCATCTGGGTCTAAACCTCTTTGGATGGCTCTGTTACGAGCAACTTGGCGTTGTCTTTCATTCAACTCTTTAAGATCATACTCTTGTCTTTCACTTCTCTTCTCGAGGTCATATTTTTCAGCTTCAAGCTTAACAATTCTTGAATGAAGAGATTTAATAGCTTCCTTCAAGTCATTTGGCATCATGTTTGAAATATCTGGTTTTCTTGTAACAGCAGCAAGGTAAGCAGCCTTTTGTTCTTCAAGTTGTTCTTTAGTAAGAGCGGTCTTCTTTTGAGCACCAGTAAGATTACTTGCTTTAGTGTCAGCATGTTCTCCCTTTTGAATAACAAAGTTAGGTCCATTAGTTCCAGAAGAATGTCCAGCAAAACTTCCAGCCATCATTTGTTGTCTTTTAAGTTTTTCTTCATTCTTTCTGGCTTTTTCAGCTTCTATACGGGCTTTGCGTTCTTCTTCCTCGCGTCTTCTATTTTCTTCAGCTGCTCTTCTCATTTCAGCAAATTCTCTTTCTTCTTGTTCTCTTTCTTGACGACGTCTTTCTTGTTTTTCTTTCAAGAGACGGATTTCTTCCTCTTGTTGTTCCTTTTCAATACGACGTCTTTCACTGTAATCAAGAAGTTTAGCAGCTTGTTCCTCTTCATGACGTTTCTTTTGGGCTAAGATAGCGCGTTCAGCTTCAGTCATAGACTCAGCTGGTTCCTCTTCTTTTGGTTCTGGGCGTTTTGGTCTAGAAAACAAAAAGCATAATTATTTTGAAAACATTAATTATACAAACAATAGTCACACTAGTGTTATTTAAAAAAAATATTAAATTAAAAAAAGATAATAAAAAGCACACCATGCTAAAGAGAAATATAAAAATCACTTCAAATAAGTCTTACTTAGGAGCTGGTTCTTCAACAGGTGGTCTATACAAGAAAATTTGTAGATATATTTTTGAAAGCGATAGTTATGTGTGAATTAATAATTAAACATAATACTAATATTTTTTAAAAACTTACGCTTCTTCGGCAACAGATTCTTCTTCTTCAGCAGCAGCTGGTTCGGCAGCTTCACTGGCTGGTTCTTCCTCAATTTCTTCTTCAATTTCTTCTTCTTCCTCTTCATACTCTTCTTCTTCATCGTCGAAACGACGCTCATAAACTTCAAGAACCATTTTGGTAGACTCTAAAATTAGTAAATTTTTATATATTATATGTATAAATAAATATAATATTATTATAAAATAATTATAACAATATTTAAAAAGTAAAAATAATCAAATAATCACAAGGAGATACTTTTAAATAACTTTTATCTTTAATGTTATCTCGTAGGAGTTAGTTATATATTTATCTTTGACAAAGTAAAAACATATTAAAAGATATTGTAGTGTAAAGTAATCCATTATTCTCCACCCACAGAAGTCGTTTGGCACAATTTTATGTTATTACTTATAAATATCTACTATTGATAACAAAGAGCTTATCCTGATATATAAATATAATTTATATCAATCTGCTTAACATCAAGAGATCACCTCTTTTAAAATCTGTTAATATTTCTCTATCATATTCTTATGTATTTTATTTTTATATGACAAAGAATCTTTTAGATATTGATATCGACTTGAGAAAAGAAATAAAAATATATATTTTCTAAACATATTAATCACTATTGATAAATAAATTTATTTATATCTTATGGCGTTTTAAAATAAAAAGAAAATGATGTTAATTTTATGATAAAAATTATTGAAAGAACAAGAGTTATATTTTAATGATTAAAAATAAATATTATATAATAAATTATATTCACCATATGCTTTATGAACTTCATTATTTAGCAATAAAAAAAATTAAATATACTAATATATTATCAATAGCAAAATAAATTAGTTAAATATTTTCAATAGTATTCATTTTTCTTTGATAAATAAAAATATATAATTATTATAAATTAATATGAAGTGTACAAGTTTTTTAAAAAAGTATATTTTCTTTTTCATGAATACAATAATAATAATCTTATCGTACAATAGAAAACAATTGTTAAATAACATCTGTTTATTTAGTTTATTCTATTAATATTTTTAAAATTGATATTAAACTGAATTAAATAAAGGGAAATATATATTTATTAATTATTACATAATTCATCTTTTTTAACATCCTGTTTAATTTTTTTTTAATTTAAAAAAATCCTCTTCTAAAATAAATTTTGATAAATTTATTAAAAAAACTTTTATTCTATATAAAAATTTCATCCCTTCAATAATTGTCAATGTAGACTCAGCTGACAATTTTTTATATAATAAAAGTGAAAAATTAAAAAACTATTCTTGAAGTGTAATTTTTTTCATGTTGTTTAATTTGATATCAATTGTTTGTTACTTTATTCATATAAAATCTTCTTTACTTTTTTTTCCTATTTTTATACTTAAAGCTACAAACAATTTTTTCACATTTTGATTTTAAAATACTCAATTTTAAAATTATTGTTAATCCTTTTTTTTTATCAATGTTATAGTTTATGTTTATTGGTGTTAAAAGTTATTTACAAAACTTTTTCCTAAAAAGAATTTGAAATTTTGAAAAAAAAAATTGGCATATATATTCTATTTAAAACACCTTGTAAAACATTAATACCATATTGTAGTTGAAAAAATAGATTATTTCAAATTAATAAATAAAATTTTAATATAAATTTTTTTTATATATATAATGAATCATCTTTTAAAATAGAGATATTCTTCACTAAAATAATATTAAATTCTTTAATTAGAAAAGTACAATTTATAAACATTTATTTTCCCTCCTTTTATCTGTTGGAATATCGTTCTTCATTAAATGCTAAAATTATCTCCCATTTTTATTTCTACATAAATACTTTTCTCATCTCACTAATCAAAGTTATAAAAAATGGAAAAAATATGCAAAGATATGGAAGATTTGTTGGAGGAAGCCAAACAAACGCAAAAAAAACTTGAAGAAATAAAATCAAAGAAAATTAATATTACTGCTCAACTTGAAAAAGAATATGAAGGTAAGTTTTTTTATTTCTAAACATTTTTATTATGTATAAATTTAAAGATTATGTTTGCCAACAAATTATTAAAGAATCTTCTGAAAAATTAGTTAAAAATATAGAAGATGCCGTCCTTGCTAAACGGATGCTTTCTCAAAAATTAATATCTCAAAAGCAAGCAATGGATACAATTTTACGTGAAGTTAATAATATTATGGTTGGTATAAATGAAAACAGTAGCAATTTTTAATTCAAAAAAAAAAAACTATTGTTGGTAAAATGAATCCCATAAAAAAGTTATCTTTATGTAAATATTGTAGTACATTTCCTTAAATTATAAATTAATATGTTGAAGTAAGTTAATATGCATTGTATAAGATAAAAATATTTTCAGTCATTAATTGATTGTTTTTTACTATTGACAACTATTTTATATTAACTTTTTTTTTAATTTGAAATAAAAATCCTTCTAAAAACTTAATTGGTATTAATCTATTTCATATCACCTAAAGTATCCTAAGATAAACAATTAGTGTTTAATTTTACTATTTGACCTAATAAATCTCTGCTTTTCACTTCATATATATCCTCATTGAAATATACTATAATCAAAGTATCTTGCGCAGTATATTTGTACAAATATTATAACTCTTTTTCTTATATTTATTTAAAATGAAGGCAGATTCTTTTTACATTTTCATCCACTGTACATATTTATATATTACTTTGCATTGATGTATTTTATTTACTAACACTATATATATCATTAACTATATGGCTACGTGGCCACTTTGAAATAAAAAAGGTTGTGATTAATAAAGCAATCATTAAAACTTTCATTGTTTTATTTTACCTATTCACTTTGTCATATTAGTTATAATTTCCTTTTTAATTATCTTATAATTATAAATATATTTTAAAGAAAAATGAAAATATTGAAATGTTTGATACTTCTATCAATATTATATTCAGGATATGCTGTGGATGTTGATACAGATGACAATGTTTATATTTTAACAGAAGCAAATTTCGATGATTTTTTAGAAGAAAATCCAATTGTTATGGTTAAATTTTATGCACCATGGTGTGGACATTGTAAGAAACTCGCTCCAGATTATGCTACAGCTTCCAGACATATTAAATTTCCATTAGCCAAGGTTGATGCAACAATTGAAAAAGCTTTAGGTGAAAAATATAATGTTCAAGGTTACCCAACAATAAAATTGTTTAAAAATGGAGAAGTCTTGGATTATAATGGAGCAAGAGATGTTGCAAGTATTGTTGATTGGGCTGAGGAGGTCACTGATCCAAATTATAAACCACCAAGCAATGAAGTTGTTGCTTTGACATCTGAAACGTTTGATGAATTTGTATCTGATAAGCCTCTTATGTTAGTTGAATTTTATGCTCCATGGTGTGGACATTGTAAGCAATTAGCTCCAGAACTTGAAAAAGCTGCCAGTGCTCTTAAAGATGAAAATATTGTTATTGCTAAAGTTGATGCTACCGTTGAAAAGAAGTTAGCAGATCAGTTTGGTGTTAAAGGTTATCCAACAATGAAAGTCCTTAGAAATGGAAAGAGATATGATTACAATGGGCCAAGAGATTCTATTGGTATTATGGAATATATGCTTAAACAAGCTGAACCAGCTGCCAAAAAACTTAATTCTGTTATGGAGGCTAAAAGAATTATGAAAAAAACTGATGTTACAATTATTGGATTCTTTGCAAATGAAGATGGCCCTCAGTACAATGCATTCTTTGAAGCTTCAGAAAAAGTTAGAGAAGAACTTCCTGGTATGGGTTTCACAACAGATCCAGATGTTATAAAAGCATTTAAAGCTCAACCAGGTGATGTAATAATATTTTATCCTGATGTATTTTGGACTAAATATGAAGAGAAACAAAAGAAATACAATAAAGATGCTTCTACTGCTGAAGATTTGTTAGCTTTCTTAAAGGATAACATTGCTCCAATGGTTGGACAGATAACACAAGAAAATGCTGCTTTCAGATATTCTAAATTACCTCTTTGTGTCGTATATTATAATGTTGATTTTAGTCCAGAATATCGTGAAGGAACCAACTATTGGAGAAATAAGGTTGTTGAAGTAGCAAAGAATTACAAAGATTCAAAATATACTTTTGCCGTTGGTGACGAAGAAGAGTTTTCTGATGAATTGGCTAATGTTGGTCTAGGAGATTCTGGTTTGGAACACAATGTTATTGTTTTTGGTTTTGATGGTAAAAAATATCCAATGGATCCAGAAAAATATGATGGGGAATTAGACGAGAATCTTGAACAATTTATGAAAGATATCAATAGTGGCAAGGTTAAGGCATTTATTAAAAGTTCACCACCACCAAAACATCAAAAGGGACCTGTTAAAGTTCTTGTTGGATCTACCTTTTCATCAATTGTTGATGATGAAACAAAAGATGTTTTGGTTGAGTTTTATGCTCCATGGTGTGGACATTGTAAGAGTTTCGAACCAGAATACAATAAACTTGCTGAGAAACTTAAAAAAGAACAACCTAATATTGTTATTGCTAAAATGGACGCTACAGCAAATGATCCACCAAGTGGTTACAAAGTAGAAGGCTTCCCAACAATTTACTTTGCTCCATCAGGCATGAAATCTAAACCAATAAAATATACTGGAAATAGAGATCTTGATGATTTGGAGAAATTTATGAAAAAACATGCTGTTAAGAGTTACACAGATAAGACTGAGGAAGTTGAAAAGGAAGATAAAACGAAAACAGATAAGAAAGAGGAATTATAAAGCTAATCTACAAGTACATTTAATATATGATATCATTACCAAGCTATTCATTAAAAATAATTTATTCTGTTTACATTAATAATTTAGAAAACAAATATAAATAGCTTTGCGTTCCCAAGGCACTCATAAAAATAGCTTTTAAATTTAAATAAAAAAAGTTGACATGTTTATATTTTTTATACATTTTTCATTTTTGGTCTAATTTTTTTTTTTCAAATGGACATTGATATTTAAGTTAAAATATAATACGTCATTTGATTATAGTATCATTCCAATTTTTTTATAGTTCTAAAGTGAGTAACCCACTTCAATATTTTTTTTAATACAAACTTTACTATACAATTGTTAAGAAAATTTTAGAGACATCCCAATTAAATTATGTATATTTTATAAATTTTTGCATAATAGTAAGAAACAAATTAAAAAATCAAATAAATTTATAAAAAAAATTAAACAAAATAAAATAAAAGATATTTACATTAATTAAAATTATCAATGGCTGAAAATTATGAATGTATTGATGATCCAAATAGTGGAGTCCCTCCACCGCCACCACCACCTGGACAATTATCACCAGTTCCACCACCACCACCACCGCCTCAAGGAGCAGAAGGAAATCCACCTCCACCACCACCACCATTAAATGAAAGAGTTCATCAAGGAAAGTCTAGTGAAGCAGTTCCACCTGCACCGAGATTAATTGGAAATCCTTTATCTGATAGTGAATTGAGAAAAAAAAAATCAAGTAAAGGTTGCTGTACAATATCCTAATCACTTTACACCAACATTTATTTTTAACCAAAACAAACATATCTAATATAAAATATATTAATAATTAATTTGTAATGTTAATTCTAATAGGACAATCATTTTAAGCTATAAATACAAATTTGTTTTTTTATAACTTTTGTATTTTTAAATAAAAAAAAATCTATAAATAGAATACATTTTTTTTAACATGATATTGACAATATTATTAATTATCTTGTATACATTTTTTTATTAATATATAATATCTATAATTGCTACAGTATTTGTTATTTCAAATTATAATTTTTAATATAAATGTATAAAAACTTCAAATTGTTCAATTTATAAATTACAATCTAGCATGAATACCACCTGCAATGACAATAGTTTCTCCAGTAACATATGAAGCGTCATCTGATACAAGATAAGCTACAGCACCACTACACTCTTCTGGTGTTCCTAATCTTCCCATTGGAGTTTCAAGAGCATTAACTAAATCTTTTTCCCCATTATCTCCATCCCACATCTAAAAATAAAGTTATTTTTATAAATTAATATTTATTAATAAACTTACAGCTTTACTCATTTTAGTTTTAATAACTCCTGGAGCAATAGCATTAACTCTAATTCCTTGTGGAGACAATTCATTACTAAGAGCTTTCGTCAAACCAAGTAATGTAGTTTTTGTTACTGTGTATGCAGCAATACCATTTCCTTGTCTATATGCACCATAAGAAGCATTAAAGATAACATTTCCACCACCATTTTTCAACATATGTGGTACGACAAGTTTAGTTAGCATAAATCCTGCTTTAACATTTGTCTCAAAAAGTTTATCCCAAACGTCTTCTGTTACAGAAAGTATATCTCCAAAGACGGGATTTATTCCATGATTATTAATAAGAATATCTATTTTTCCAAATTTTTCTAATGCCTAAAAAAAAATGAAACAATAGAAATAACAAAGAAACATACAAAATTGACAAGTTTTTTTCTGTCTTCATCTTTTGCTACATGGCAAACGGTACCTTCAACATTTTTTACACCTTTTCCTTTTAAATAATCTATAGCTTCTTTGACATTTTTTTCATTTCTACTGCTAATAACAATACTACAACCTTCAAGACCCAATCTTTCAGCAATAGCTAATCCAATTCCTTTTGTAGCTGCTGTTACAATAGCTACTTTATTTTCAAAACGATGACATTTTACAGGTGAAGACATAATATTAAATTTTTTAAATAATTGAATAAAATAGTATATTAAACTATTAGTTCTTTTATTATACTAAAAATATTTTTAACTATTTTGATATTGATTTAATGATAGTATTTATCAATTAAATAGTCAACATATCAAATTATTATAGATAGTTTGTAGTTTACCTTTATAATATTCTACAACATTTAGAATAAAAAAGTAGTTTATAGTCTTTCTTCATGAATTTTTGAAGGTTATACAATTTTGGTCAATTTCTAAAATTAATTAGATGCCCATTTCTTTTATTTTTAAAAAAATATTCACTCTGAAAACATGAAAATTTTTATATAAAAAAAGATATAAAAGTTAACTTTTAAAATATAAATTTTTATGTTAATTTAAATAGAATAAATTATTGAAATAGAGATTTACTGATTCTTCCTACCATCATACCAATTATTATCACACTTAAAAATGAGTTATAAAACTTTTTTTAAATTATCATTCTAATGAATGTTTAAAAAGTATATCTTTTCATGAATCTAAAAGCACTTTTCTAAATAGGTTTTTTTCTCTATAAAAGTTGTAAGTTTTCTTTTTGAAATAAAATATTCACTTTTCTTATCAATATAAAGTGCTATTTTATCAAATATTTTCTTAAATTTTAACTGCTATGGTTAATGTTGTTATTTGTTTAAATTTTTGAAAAATCAAAGGAAAAAGTTTAGTAATGTTTCTTGTAAAGTATTTCTTTTATGTTTCAAAAATACCTATCACTTTAAAATATTTTTCTATGTTTTAGTAAAGTTTCAATATATTTTTAAACTATAAATTTATTTATTCAAAATTATAAAAATCTCCAAGACAATTAGTAAAAAAAAGTTAGGTAAATATTTTATTTTCATAAAATATGCATTTTTCCAAAATAGTATACCGCCAATATAACAAAACCGTGGTCCGGCATTTATAATTTTTTACAAATTTTTTTTTTTGTTGTATATATTAATTACTTAAACTTTTTTTTAAACAGTTAAAAAGTATATAGTCAGCTAGAGATAACAATGAGTTCATCAAAAGGAAAATCTAACCATGAAATAGTACCACCAGAATATTTTGATTTAGAGGTTTGCCTTGCTGAAGCATCATTATTTGAATCTAAAGCTATTTATAATGCAAGTAGAGGTATTAAAAAAAAAGTTTAAATATCAAAGATATTTTTTAATTATAGATGTTTTTAAAATTCTTGGTCAAGATATTCAGGCACCACCAGTTGTGGGTGATGATGAAGTAGAGAAGGCTAAAGGATTCGAGGTAAATATTCCATTGTGGTCAGCTGTGTCATTATCAAGGTATGCAACAATATACCTACCAGAATATTTTAAACCAGAAGCTTTGGAGACAATTAAAGCAGATGCTAATATAGTTCCTATTAATGATATACATAGATATTATTATTCAATTGGGAAAAGTTTTGCCAGAATCACTGATGATGATGAGGCAAGAAGAATTTTAAATCATCTTCATTTTCTTTATAGAAATAGATTAGAAGGATTATTAAAAGTTGCTCAATGTTCTAGTGAACCGATGACAAAAAGTTTAGTAAAAGATGAAAAAGAATTTTTTGATGTTTCAAGAAATACATATCAGGAATTAATTAATTGGTGGAGGTATCAAAGTAAAGATGATATCAAAAAAAGAAAGTTTAATATTTAATTATATGTTATTATTGTAAATAATTTTTCTTTTTGTGATAAATTAATTTTGTACATTATCAATAAAATTCTTGTAATTATTTTATTTATCAATTTATTTTCCTTGAGAGAATAAGTTATTAATTTTTTTTCTTTTAGTTATTATAAAAATATAAGGAATATCTTTGTAATTAATTATCATAATGGAAAGAATATTATTTTAATATGCTATTCTTTATGTGAGAAATTACAAATATGAAAATGTTTCTGTATAAATTTTAGAGAGATTACTGTAATATCTGTTAATAATTTATGTAATAAAAAATAAAAATCTTTTTATTTTTTTTTTTTTGTTGTTATTATCATCCCTAATAACTTATGTTACATGAACATATGATGTCTTTTATTTTTCAATCCATCAAGAAAATATGTGTTCTTGGTAAATTTAACATCATCGGTTAGTCTTTTGATCTTCATAAAAAGTCAAAAACACCACCACCTGTCATGAAGATGATGGTAGTGGTTTGTTAAAATTCATCTATCTTCCTATATCTTTAGAAAAAAGAAAGTTATTGTTGCGCGAGCCAACAAACTCCATTAATTGTTCTTGACCATCTTCATCAACAATATATATTAATTATGATCTATTATATTTATAGAGAGAGAAAGAGTTATATCTATAATAATTATAATGGCATCATTATTTACTCCATATATAAAATAGAAACAAAAAAGCAATTTGATTAAAAGCTTAACGCTCCAAAGAATATTCTTTTGTCTACCTGGACATATTATTTATGATATTACTTTGTATATATAGAAAAATTATAAGAAAGATTGTAAAAAGTTAATTGAAATCATATATATATATACATCTGTCATGAATGTGTTAGAAATATGGTAATTGACAGATTATGAAATAAAAAGTTTATTAATTTATTTTCCACCTGAAATATATAAAAACAATAGATAATAGAAAAGAAGATAAAAAAGAGATTTAACATATTATTATTGTGTAATATAATTATAAGATTATCTTGTATTTCACCTTTAATTATCAATATTTTAATTTTTATTTATTTTTAATTAAAATTTTATTTACTTTTGTTATCTTTTATATTTTATTATTATATTGTAATAAATATGAAAACTATTTAATTTGTTTAAGAAATAAGCAAATAACAAATATTAAGGTATCACGTAATATTACACGATACTACTATATAAATCATTTATCTTTTTTGTGTTCTTTTTCTTTTTTCATATGGTTATATATATTTAAATAATTTTAATTGTTCTTTTTAATATCTCTATCATCATTATTCTTCCTACCATAATCATCATATTTTATTTCCTGTCGGTAAACTTTAAAAAGAGCAAATTCCGTGACAGTAACTATAATACATTTTTTTTTTTTTTTGCTCTTTCATCTATCAAATATATGTTAAATAGTCGTTTTCATTTTATTACAACATCTATAAATGGATAATAATAAAAGATTTATTGGATAAAAAGCAATTAGGAAAAGGGTAAGATGATTAGTATTTGTCATGAAAGTTAAATATATATTTTTAAAACAAAGAATAGAAAATAAAAAGTCATAAAAATTGTTAGTAAAATAATTTAACTATTTATATTTCTTTAAAATTATCCATATCAATATTACATTTATTTTCATATTTCAAAATAATATAGTTGTAGTTGTTATAAAAAGCTAATGTGATATTAACCCCTGTCTATTTTTATATGTATAAATTTTAAACAATAATAAAAGATGACGTATATGTGGATTTTTGATTAATTATTTATGAAAATGGAAGGGTCAAATTAATGAAAAATTTTTAAGATTGCTTTGTTTCTCCTTCATAAAAATGATATATCATCTTATACCATATACATTTTTAAATAGAAATTATCAATATAAAGATATATATAAAAAAAAAAAAGATTATGGTATTTCTTTTTTAAAATTTTAATATTATCCCCCTTTTCTTTTTATCATTATATATATTATGAAAAATGAGAGAGAAATGATGATAATATTAATAAAATATATGGTAAAATTGTATGTTTTACTTTTACATTATCCATTACCATAATTCACACGTTTCTTGAGACGGCTGTCGACAGTTACCATACATATATTATCAATATGTTTATATGTTTCCCTTTTCATTTACAGATAACTTTTTTTTTTTTCTTTATAGATAAATATATATTTACCAGCTGACAGTTTATATATAGTCAAAATGGCACAATATTACATGATTTTATATAGTTTTAAGATACTAAAGGTGAAAAGAACTAAGTAGTAATAGTAAATGATTAAAAAGTTTACATGTGTGATAATAAAACACATGTGTTTTTAGAATTATACTTCTTTTTTATTTTCTCTTATTTATATCAGTTATGATGATACAATGCCAATATAATCTTCTATTGAATATTTTGATTATATATATATATATATATATATGGGAAAATTTTTAATACTACAAACAATTGAGTTATTGTTAAGTAACAATTAAAACCCAAAACAATTTGTCAATAGGTTTTATTAACAAAGTAGATATGGTTGAAGAAGTTTTTAAAAGTCATATATTATATCAATATCTCTCCAAAAAATTCAATTTTTATTTTTGATAAAAATTTGATGAAGCAAATATTGATATATATATATATATATATATATAGAAAAATATTAATAATATAATTGTTAAAAAGAAATAACATTTAAATGATAGTAATAGAAAAAGTAAAAATGAAACAATTTTATCAAAAAGAACCTCCTTTTATATGGTATATACTCCATCCTATGAATAATAAAAAATTAAAGGATAATTTTTGTTAAAAATTTATACTCTATATACTTTTGAATATATATATATATATATTTATTTATGTACTCCTTTAATAAAATATTTATTTTTATTATTTTTAACTATATATCATTTAAAAATGATAAATTATACCAAAATTGTTTTTATTTTGTTTATAATATTTTAAATATTCTTTTACGTAACACTTCATTTTTAATATCTTTTATCATTATATTTTTTTTCTTTTTTTTTTTTTTTGCTTTTATGTACTAATATATAATTAGGTATATAACAATGTAACTGATAAAAATTAAATAGGTAATAGAAATTATAAATTTATGTAATTTATTCTTCTATCCCTTTTTATTATCCATAAATATAGTATTAAGAGAAGAAAAAAAAAAAAAAAAAAAAGTTGAAGAAGGAGGAGAGAAGAGATTGATATACATACATATTTATATAATAATTTAAAAAAAAAAGAGAAGAAGACAGATCTTTATATATATATTTTAAATATTGATAAAATTTAAAAATCCTTTTTTTTTTTTTTTTGTTGACTTTCTTCACATATCTTGTCAATATCCTATTAACTTTAAATATATGGATATATAATATGTTTCTTTTTATTATTGTAGATATATGGTGTGTCCTCTTCTCTTTATATATACATAATGAGAATGAAATGCATCAGATGGTACATAGAACGACATTTTTACTTTTCTTCATTTCTTGGTTTCTTCTTTCCAATATATTTATATGGTGAATGGTGCTTTGATCATAAATAATTTATCACATTTTAACATTTTGAAGGAAAAAGGCTATAAGCTAATATATCCTTACTATTTTATAAATAAATGGTTATATATATATATGTTAGATATATTAGATATATATATATATATATGCATGTCTTGTGGAATGATAAAAATATTTTTTTTCAAGTCCCTATATTCTTCTTCATCCTTCTTCTTCTTCTTCTTCTTCTTTATCAACACATTCATTTTCTTCATTATCAGGGAACTTCAATGTATGCTTGATATGTATTATGTAAAAGAAGAAGAGATGAATGAAAAAAAAAAATATTATAGAAATATTTTATGTAATAATATATATAAAAAAATGAACGATAGTGAAGATTGAAACAGATATAAATATATATATCAATTTTTCTGATATAACTCTGCACCATAAAAATATATATTCTTGATATTTGATAAAATAGTAATTTATTTACCATTATTAGATTGTTTCTTTCATTAACTTATTACAATTCATTTACATAAAAGTTTGATAAAATGATATTATTAAACATGTATCCAAAAAAGTTATAAATTTTCAATTTACAATGAAGGTAAAAATAATGAAAATTATATAAAAATAAAGAAATCATGTTGATGATTGTAAAAAAAAAATATTTATTTTATTAATATCATCTTTATTATTTTTAATTTTATTTTATTTTCTTACATTTTTTTTTATTATATTTTAATACATATTTTATTATAATTATCATTTAAATATTTGTAAATTATACAAAATCTAAACAAGAAAATATGAAAGATGAGAATAAAATAATGTAAAGAAAGTTTATTGATAATTCAAAAATTCTTTTATAAATACCAAAATACATATTTTATCACAATTTTAAATTAAAAATCCCACTATTTATGCAATTTTACACATACTAACAGTATATTAATAAAGTTTTACCTACTAAATTATTGATATTCCTTTTTATTATTTTATGAGATTTAATAAACCCTTCCTTAATATTATTAATTAATCTTTTTCTTTATAATATAGTTAAAGTAACTTCCGTTTTTAATTATTATTATTTAAAATATGTTCATATAAATATGGTACGCCTTTCTTAGAATTTCTTATACTAATATTAAAAAGATTTACCAACTCTCTAAAAGTATGGTAAGATTTAATTTATATATATATAAATATACAGGCACAGATATATTATATATATATATATATTCTTATCAAAACTTTTTCTCATTACTCTAAAATCTTGTCTATAAATTTTTCATAAGATTTCATATATATTATTTTCCTCCTTTAAATCTTCACCAACATGTACATATATAGTGTGAGCTTTGTTTGAATAGTTAATAAGATAAAACAAGGTTGTTAATAAATATATATGTATATTTCCTATACAATATATAAATTTGAAGAAATTCATAAAACAAAAAAAAAAAAAAAAATTTTTTTTTAAGGTGAATTAATTATGATTGTAATAATGAACAAAAATTTCTTATCAATTGAAGATTTTATTTAAAATATATTTATATATATATATTTTCCTATCATTAGTACTTCTACTTTATTTGTTTACCTCCATTCAACCATTTGACTTTCTTTTTTTTTTTTTTGTTGTTAATATATATGTAACAATACATTTTTAAAATAGGCATCATACTTTCAAGTTATATACAAAAACGTTAAGATGTGCCTTCTTATTGTTGGTTAATTTTAAAAGAATCTCACGCTATTGAAAATAAAAAAATCTACCACAATCTCCTCCTTCTTTAAATCTTCAAAACTTCAAACTATATATATATATTTATATAGAGGATGTTGTATATATCTAAAGATAAATAAATATATAGATAGAAGAAAGGATACTGTAATACAGCCCAACATAAAAACTTGTCCCAATGAAAAAAGAGAATGATATACTCCCTTTTTATTTTATAAGTTATAAAACTCTATATATATATATATATATGTATGAATATATCATCTCACCACCGCCTTGTTTTAGAAATTTATAAAAGTATATAATCATTTAATAAAATATTATATTATATATTAGCGAACCGCGCGAAAGAAAAAATTTATAAAAGTTTATTTTTAAAATTATATATATATATATTAATATATTTATATTATGGTATATATATATATATATTATGAGGAAAATAATATAAGTATTTTATAAATTTAAAAATTTTTTTTTTGTATATGTATCTTCAACCTTCTAGTACTAGTTAATAGCATGTAAAAATTAAAGCATGGTAACAGATGTATTCTTAAATATTATTAAATTGTTTTCCCTTTTATCTAAGTATTTTTTAACTTTTATTAAAAAAAAAATTTATATATATATATATAATATCTAACCATATTCTTTTTTTTTTTTTAATCTTTAATTATTCATTTTTTTATTGTTTTATTAAATATTACAACGTTAATGATTCATAAGAAACAAATATACATTTTAGTTCATTCTTTAATTAAATTTTTTTTTTATTCTCCTATCAGTAAGAATTTAAAATGTTTATATATACAATATACTATTAATTGATGACATTTCTTGAAAAAAAAAAATTCGATTATATTTAAACTTGTTAAGATATATTTATTATCTTTTGCAAAATTTTCTTATAATATTATTATTATTACTAATTAATATTTAAATCTTTTATTTTTAGATAATTTACTTTTAAATTTTTTTAATAACTATAACAATATTTTAATATAAAACTATTACTTATTACAAAAAAAAAAATCATATCTATTTAATAAATATAGAATATTTTTAATAAAATATTTTCTAATAATTAATATAGAAATATAATTACAAAACAAAAAAAAACAATTAAAAAGATACAATAAATTTTAATTTGCCTTTCATGGCCGTTATGCAATCTCCACAACGTCTTTATCCAGCTTTAGCAACAACGTCAACCTCAGATCGTTACAATACAACAAATAGTTATCGTAATATCATGCAACCTGTAAGTTTCATTTTTCTTATTGATACTTTATCATAATATGTATGGTATTATATATACTCATTAAATATTAGTTTATCATTATTTAAAACAAACAGGGGATATCTTAAATATAATTTTATTTAGATTTTAATTATCAAAATATTAATAATTATATTAAGTACATTTTTAATTTTTTTTTATTTTTATCATTAAAATCATAAAATCTATAATGGTATACATTTTTCTTTTTTTAAAAAAAAAACATATAATAATTGAAAGCAAAAAAAAAAGGTTTACTATAGATAAAACTAACAAGCTACATGTACTAATTTTTAATTATAAAATTTGATAAAGTATATACATGAATATTTTAGAAGGTACTAGTATATCTATTTCTGTTATTCTTTATATACCAAAGTTAATGTATTCTAAAAGTTATCATACCGTTTAATGTTGTTTTTTTAATATTTTATGAATATATATATATAAATATATAAAAATATAAATTTCTATCAATAATTCCAATTTCTCTTACTCATTTCATTATCACGACAATATATATTTTTTTTTATTTATTTTAGACAAATTCAATATTCTCAACTTTCGATGATACATTCCTTCATGCACGTGCAGCTCAGGCAGCATTAGTTGAAATGGATATGAAGAATGTCAATGCAACAGGAATGTTACGTCCTGGTGATATGTTCTCATTTGGTAATTATCATTCTGCTACCACAGCACCAACATCAAGTACTTCTAATGGTGGACAACACTCCTCAATGAATGGTATGGGGGGAGATTTTGATTCTAGTATTAATAATAGTTCATTAATGTCATCCTCAACAATGTTAATGGATGGTTCAATGATGATGGGTCAAGCAGCAACTGACAGTATGACTAGTTTACAACAAGTTATGGCAATGCATCATCCCTATCAGACACATCCTCATCAATTTACTCAATATCCTGGTATTAATCCACATTTTGCTGCAGCTGCTGTTGCCTCAACTCAACCAGGAAATGGTGGTCTTCAGTTATCAAATAGTGCTGCTGCAGCCTCAGCTGTAGCAATGTCAAGGTATCCATTAAATGTTCCTAATCCTGAAATGGATACAGATCCAAGAGAATTAGAAAGATTTGCCGAACATTTTAAACAAAGGAGAATAAAGTTAGGTGTAACACAAGCTGATGTTGGTAAAGCATTAGCGCATCTTAAGATGCCTGGTGTTGGAAGTTTATCACAAAGTACAATTTGTCGATTTGAATCTCTTACTCTATCACATAATAATATGGTAGCTTTAAAACCTATCCTTCATTCTTGGTTAGAGAAGGTAAGTTAAATATTTATTATATATGTACTAATAAAAAATGATAAAAAAAATTTTTTTTATCTATATTATATTTATAAAAATATTTATCTTTTTTATTTATTTTTTTTTTTAAGGCTGAAGAAGCAATAAAAAATAAAGATTTAGCAAATGATGCTCAAGGAATTTTACCAAATAGTGAAAAAAAAAGGAAACGAACATCTATAGCAGCTCCGGAGAAGAGGTGTTTAGAGGAATTTTTCAGGCAACAACCCCGACCAACAGGAGATAAGATAGCATCAATTGCTGATAAATTAGATTTAAAAAAGAATGTTGTTAGAGTATGGTTTTGTAATCAGAGACAAAAACAAAAAAGGTAAGTTATTGTATTTTTGGGAACTTCTTTTTTTTATTAAAATAAAATTAATATAAAATAGGGGATGTTTGAAGAAGTTTTTGTTTGTTTATTTTGTTGGATGATACTAATTTTAGGAATTCATCTTGAATTGTATTCTTTAGGAACCAGACAGGAAATAATAATAATAATAATAATAGCAATCATAACACCTCATCTAATGTAAATGGAACCGGAAATGGAGGTTCAAGTAAGTTATTATAAATATTTATTTTACAAAAAAAATAATAATTTTATCTTTTTTAAGTTCTTGATCCAGTAACAGTAATGAAATGTGCACCATTCACTGATCTTTCCTCCATTGAAACAGCAGCAGCAGCAGCGGCAGCAGCATCAGCTATAGTTTCAGCTAGTAATTCATCTAATAATAATTCTAATAATAATAATCGTACCAGTCCTGATAACAATGGTAACTCTGGCAAAAATCAGGTATTGCCAACATTGGGTTTATTTTATTAAAATAAAATAATTTTTTTTTCCTTTTTTTTATCTTTTATCTTTTATTATTTTTTTTTTCTCTCAACTATTTTGGAATATTATATATATATATATTTTTTTTTATATTATAAATATCTTATCATTGTAATGCCATTATTAACTAAAAAAAGATTTTATATATATTAATAATTTTTTTTTTCATTGTACTTTTTTGATAATCAAATAAAAAAAAATTTTTTTTTCATTTATTTCTATTATATCTTATTGTTTTATCACTTATTCTTGAAAGGTAATATATTATTTTACCTATAAATTATTTATAAGATTGTTATTATTAGAAATTAAGAATCATTGTTATTCTTTTTAGCCTTCTTATATTGAGGATATTAATTATTGATGCATCCATTAATTTTGTTAATTATGTTTTATGATAGTAATTAATTTAATATTTCATGTAAATACCTAATAAGATAAGCAAAAAAAATAATTAATAAGATTTCCATTTTACTTTAGTTAATCAAAAGTAATTGAAAATAGAAATCTTGAATGAAAATATATTATTGGATAACGAGAGTAACAATATTGGTATGGAAAATTCAAATAAATAACTTTTTTTTGATGAATAAATTTATTTTTTTCCAATCTTAAACTAATTAATATTTTAATATTATTATTATTATCTCAAACATTTACATTTTACATATTTTTCATTTTATTTTTTATGAGTAAATAAATGATAAATAACAGTAATAAAATATAATTTAGTTTAAAAAAATGTTTTAAAAATTCAATGTAATTTTATTTACTTTTAATAAAAAAATTTTGTTGATATATACAATTAATTTTTTTAAAGATAATTATTTCCGGAAAATTATAATAACAATAATATCATAATCTTTAAAATTTAGTTAAAAAATTCTAGACAAAACTAAATAAATATTAATTATTCTAAGTAATACTTTAAAAATATAAAATATTTGATTAATTTACGTAAGAGTAAAATAAAATTTATTATAAATATTTAGAAAGTTATGTGTAGTTTAATTTTTTTATGGTTGTTATATAATAATTTAATAAGTTATTTATTCTTTAAATTATTTATTTCTTAATAATTTTAATAAAAAAGTTTAAATAAATACATAATTTATATACAAATATTATTTTACAATTAAAATAATATTACATCATTACTGGTGTTCAGAAATATTTTTCATATATTTTTCCTCATTACTATTCAACATATTCATTTCTTCTGTTAACATATCATTTGAAAGATGATAATTATATACTAGTAAACTTGTTGCTGTTCCTAATAATATTATTGCAAATAAAAATGGTATAAATGATAATAAAAAACTTGATAAATCTTGACGGATCATTGATTTAAATAGAAAAAAAAAGTGTCTTTTTAAAAATATATTAGTATAATTCAAATTAAATATTAAATTTTAAATATTGAGAGAAAAAAAATTTTAATATTATTTTGTTTTATAAAAGTATAATAAATAAAAAAAAAAGAATTTTTTATAATTAATTATAGTTTTATAATGGTAAGAAGTACTAAGACATCCTCGACAACCTCACAATTTGTCATAACTCAAGATATTATGAAAAAAATTGATGAAATTATAGAATATCATAAGGCTAATAAAAAACAAGTTGAGTTAAATAAAATAATTATACAAAATTTTCTTTCAAAGCCATGTGATTCAAGTAAAGATGAATTTTGTACTACTAGTAATTGGAAAAATTAATAATTATTTAAAATTTATTTTTTTTTAACAATAATAGAAATTCAAACTAAACAATAAATTATTAAGTTGATTTTATTAAATTTTATACAATAACAATATTTACAAGTAGATACAAAAAGTTTTTTTTTTAAAAAAAAATTAAATTAATTATTTGGTTGATTATTCCTTTTATGATATTATTAATTTTTATTCATCGTTGTTTGGATTGTCATAAAGTACAACATCTGAATTATTTTCATCCTCCTTATTTCTTTTTTTCAATGATTCTCTATCTAAACTTCTGTGAGGTGGTAATGGTGGTGGTAAATTATCATCAGTTAATGGTTCTACCTCTTCATTATCATACAAATCTGATCTATCATTTCTATTTTTTTTCTTTGGTTTTATTGTCATGTAATCACTACAATCTTTATCAATTTTACCATTACCATCATATGTAACATAATTTTCTTGAAATATTGTATTTCCCATTGAATGAAGTAATGGTAAATCAATTGATGGTTTATCTTTATTAACAGATCTACCACTTTTATCTAAACATTGTATACTACCAGCATTTGAAATTAATGGTGAAAGGAGAAGTCTTGATTTATTAAAAACAGGTGAAGATAAAAGATCTCTTGAATGTCTGGAACTGGCATGTGAACTAATATCATTATCAATACCACTATCATGAATAGCTTGTATTGGTTTAACAGACATTGTTGGAATATCATTTTGATATGTACCACTATTAAATTTATTTCTAAAACTTCTTGGTGGTAATGGTGGTGGTGGATTCATTGGTGATGATTGAGGTGGTTGAATTACTGAACTTCGTCCACTTAAAAATCCTTTATTACCATTTAATGGTTGATTAAAATCAATTGTTATTCTTTGATTATCTGTTGAAATAACTCCTTTACTTAATAATTGTGAAGATAATTGTGATGTTTCATTACCATTATTAGGTAATTCATTATAAACAACAGACTTCTTTATTTTCTTATTTTTTTTACACATATATAAAGTAAAAATAGATGAACAAATTATAACAGCTAATAATGCCATTCCAAAGATTGTATCAATAATTGATATAGTATTCCAAGTATCTGGTTGAATTCTTGAAAATGGTATAGTACAAAATTTACCACTATAACCATTAGTACAATTACATATAAATGAACTTTGGAATGCTAAACATGTTCCATATTTACCACAAGGATTAGAAGTACATGGATCCCAATTTCCTCTTATTTGACATGTCTTTCCAGTAAAACCAATAGGACAATTACAAAAGAAATCATTAATTAAACTATGACATTTGACACCAGGTGGACATGGATTATCATAACACATATTAAGATCTAATTCACATTCATTACCTGAATATCTAGTTGGACATGAACATGTATAATCTTTACCAGTATTTCTATTATAAATTGATTGACAAAGACCACCATTTAAACAGTTAGCTTCTAAACATGGTCCAAGTGATGTTGGTTCACAACCCATTTTAATATTATAAACTTTTAAACCTTCTATTGTTTTAGGTAATTCATAATCATCTAATAAAACTTTTCCTATACAACCAGATATTGAATTTGAAATAGATGGATTTAGTAATGATCTTACATTTCTTTTATTATTATCAATTAAATCAAAAATTGTCGTTAAATTGTCATTATTATTTATCTCACCACCAAATGTAAGAATATTAGCCTGATCATATAAATTTATAACATCACTACCAATACCACTGACACCTTGTGATGAAAATTCATCATCAAGTTTTATTGTTGCTTGCCTACCAACTCTATAAATCATAACTTTATGCCATTTACCATCTGAAACTGTTTTTTTTGTTATTTTTATTATGCCCTCACCAGTTCCACAATTCCAAATATATTTTAAATTACCATTTTCAATTTTTAAATAATTATAATCAGTCAAACCAGAACCATAAAATAGGGTACCATTTATAGAAATAGTTCTAAATTCAAATACCAAGTTAAGTCTTTGTTCTGTAGATTTTCCTATCATCATTTGAAAAAATCCTCCACCATTTATACTAATAGCATTATACTCAGAACATTTCTCATCAGTTTTACAAATTTTCTTTTCATTACAATTAACACCTTCTAAACCTGGTGGACAGGAACATATAAAATCACTTTGATTAAAAGTATTAAATATTGGTATACACATTTCATTTCTTGTACATTTTTTATAACTACATTTATTAATTGGAATATCACAAACTCTACCACCAAAACCTTCTTTACAGGTACAGGTAAATGTTCTTAAATGTGATGGTGATGTAAAAATAGTTCCATTTCCAGATATAATATTATAATTTGATGAATCAAGCCATATTTTAACATTACAAGTTCCTTCATGACATATAGATTCTGAACAAACATCATGATTCATAGATGATATAGAAAATGGTAAAGTTTCTTTTTGACTTGAAACCATATATTCAAGGCGTTTCATAACAAATTCAGGTCTTAAATAATCTTTTATTTTTGTTGCATAAATTGATATCAATACATCAATATCATTATTACTCCTTTTACTTCTATTATTATTTTGTTCTGATGATTGAATTGATAATATTTTAACATTATTACTATCAATTTTAAATACTTCAGCAATTCTATTGGTAAAATCATTTAAAATATCTTTAACAAAAACTTCAGCATCAACATCATTAAGTCTAATACTTAAAGAATGCATCAAATCATTTTCATTAATACTTTGAACATCAACTGTAACAATTGTTGTAACAATATATTTTCCATCAGTAACTGTTACAGGAAATTTATATGTACCTTCTAAAATATCTGGATTAGCTGATATCTCTCCTGTTTGACTATCAATTTTAAATGGAATTGTATTATATCCTTCATAAGAGTGTGTTGGAATTGAATATATAAGAATATCATTTACATCATCATCTGTTGCCATAATTTTACCTATATTTTTTCCAAGAAATTCACCCATAATTGAAGTAACAGTAAATCTATGAAATGAATTTACAAAAGGTGGATGTTTAGATTGTTGTTTGTAGTATATTGTTAAAGGGCATGTTGTTGATAAATTTCCACTATCATAAGCAGTAACTTCTAAATTATACTTATCTTTTTTATTATGTGTAAAGTCTTTTTTAGTTTTTAGTGTCATTTTATTGTCAAAATAAAAATCATCACTACCATCTCCAGAAATAGATAAACGAAATTGGTTTTCTTCATCATTCGAATTATGATTATCTTCATCAGTCAAGAAAACAGTTAACAATGGATGGCCTTTCATAATACCATCTTGAATGATGGCTGTTAAATTACAATTGTCAAACTTTGGTGCGTGATCATTAATGTTTTCAATATTTATTTTAATAGTGGCTTTATCAGTTAATGGTGGCTCACCACCATCTCTAGCATTAACCTCAAATGAAAGAGTCTTTAAAACTTCATAGTCTAAGTCTCCCTCAACTATAAGATCTCCTTCTTCATTAATTTTAAATAACTTGCTATCATCACCAGTCAAGGAATAAAGAATGCCTCCATAATGACCAGTATCTTTATCAATAGCTTTAAGGGAAATAATCTTTGTCCCTAATGGAGTATGTTCTTTAACTTTAACTTCAAAAATTGATTGTACAAATTTTGGGGGGTTATCATTATCATCGAGAACTATTATTTTAACAGTTGCTATATCAGTTTCAGGAATATCATAATTATCTGATACTTTAACTTTAAAAATAATTTCTTTTCCTTTTTCATAATCCAATGCTTGAAGAAGAAATATTTCACCAGTTTTTTCATCTATTTTTACAAGACTTGATATATAATCATTGTTTTCATAAAGTTTGTATGTCAAAATATCACCAGAATCTTTATCTGTAGCATGTACCTTAACAATATATTCTACTGGTAAAATATTTTCAATAATTTCTACAACATAAATTTTTTCATCAAAGATAGGAGAATTATCATTAACATTTTCAATAAATAATATAGTATCAATTTCAGAGAATCTTCCACCATTATCTTCTGCTTTAATAGTTAACTTAATATCATCAATAGTTTCTTTGTCTAAAGGTTTAATCAATGATAAAATTCCAGATATAGGATTCATTTCAAAATATTCCTCTTCATTATTAATAATACTATAAGAAACATTGGCATTCTCAAATGAGTCATTGTCTTCAGCAAAATATTTATACAAAAAGTATGGATTTGTTTTATTAGCTGGAATATTTTCTTTAACATTCAACTTGACAATATCATTAGGAATAAATTTAGGAGTATGATCATTAATATCCACAATTTTTATATTATAATTCATAATATTATGAATATAATAAGTATCAATAAATTTAACCTCTTCTTTAATTGAAAAATTATAATAACTTTTTTCATTCCAATTTAAAATTTTTGACAAAACTAATTCATTTTTTTGATTAATAACAAAAGGAAAATTATGTTTATCAATTTCATTATTGATTATTGATAATCTTGATGTTATTTTTAACATTGATAAAACAGTCCCAATAGAAAGATTTTCTTTTACACTTAAATATATATCTTTATTGTCAGTTTGGTATTTTGTTAAAAATGAATTTTGATAAATAACAAGGAAATTTTTTTCAACAAAATGTATTCCATCAGAAACAACAATTGATATATATTCTTCATTAACATTTAATAAGTTATTTGATTTTCCATTAAAAATAACACCAAAAGTATAAATATTATGTCCATTAGTTTCATTTTTTATACTTTTTATTTGATATATTTCTTTTGCATTACCTTCTGTTATCCTAGCAAAAATATCATTTTTTTCATCTTTATCAATAATTGAAAAAGTAAATATAATTGTTTCTTTTGTTAATTTATTTAAATCTACATTTATCTCTCTGGGTGTTTCAACAAATTCTAATGGTGTATCATTTTCATCTTCTATAAATATCATAACTTCTTTTTCTCCCTTTAAACCATTACTATTTATGGAGATGATATTTAATTTATATTTATCATTTATTTCTCTATCTATGATACCACTAACAAAAATTTTACCAATATTTTTATCAATTCCAAATGGGCATAAACTTATTAAACGATCACTACATTCAAGTTCATAAAAATCTCCATTAATAGCTGAAACAATTCCAATAACAGTACCTATAGGTAAATTTTCCATAACATTGTATTTGTTATCAGTGGTGAAAAATTGAGGAGATCCCTCTAATTGATAACCCATTTGAATGGTTACTGTGGCCATAGAAATACCATTGTTACCATCGCTACTTCCACTTGAAATAAAAACAGGAAAAGATATTTCTTTATCAGTGATTAAATTTAATCCTTTTTTAACAATGATTTTTCCACTATGTTTATCAATAGAAAAAGGGATATTATCTCTTTCATTAGATATAAAATAATTTACTTTCTTATTTTTATCATTGTCAATTTCTCCAGAATTATTTTTTTCCTCAACAATTCCAACAACACTACCAATAGGAGCATTATTAAAAAGAATAAAAGAATATTTCAACATAGAGAAATGAGGAATAATAATATTTGAGGGAAGGACTTCAATAATAATGGTCATTGATGTTATGTGAGGTGGATTTGCTGTGTCTGAAACTTTAACTTGACATCTAAGTTTTTTATTAACTAATTGATTAACAGATTTAGCAAGAGATATTAAACCTTGCCTTGAATGAATATCAAAATACTCTCCTTCTTTATAATCTTTATTAATTGAATATTCCAAGACATCCTTAAAGTCATCATCAGTAGCTAAGATTGATGTTATATAATCACCAATTTCCATATTATTATTAATAGAAACTTTAAGTTCATTTTTAGTGTTATAAATAAATTTAGGTGAATTGTCATTAGAATCTAAAACAGTAAAATTCAATTGAGTATAGGTAATTGATCCTGTTTTATCAGTTGCTTTAATTGGAATAAGATAATTATTTTTAATTTCATAATCTAATCTATCTCCTAATGTTATCCTTCCATTATCTTTATCAATAGAAAAAGGTAAATTAAAGATGGATGAATTTATATTGACAATTTCATAAGTATAAGGTGATACTCCATTTATAGCTGATATTTGTATGATAAAAGTATTCAAAGCATTATTTTCATTTAATGATCCATAATAGGTAGGATATTCAAAAGAAAAACCATTATTTTCTTTATGAAGATCTTTGAAAATTATTGTTAATACACAATAATCTGTAAAAAGACCATCAGTAACAGAAATATTTAATTTTTTTATTAAAGTTTTTTTCTCCAATTCTTCAGATGTTAAGTCTCTTCCAAAAGCTATAATACCATTTAAAGGATCTATTTCAAATAAACTATCTTCATAAATAGTAAATAAAAATCTTTGGTTATTTTCTAAACTTGATACAGTATCTTTATCTTCAACTGTTAAGAAATACAATAAATCACTCTTCTTTGGAATTCTATTTTTTACTTCTATTTCTCTATTTTTATTTAAAATTTTAACCTCATTATCATTTATATCATTAACAGTAATAATAATTACTCCTTTACTCCAGTAACCATCTTCATCAGAAGCTTTTATATCAAATTCATAATAATTTTGTTTTTCATAATCAAGATTTTTTAACAAAATTACTTTTCCAGTTTCTTTTTCAATACTTATAATATCATTTCCATCCATTAAACTATAACTTATAAATGAAGAATTGGAATCAATATCAAAAGCATTAACTTGTAGGAGAACACTTCCAATTGAAATACTTTCATCAACCTCAATTCTATAAATATTTTTTTCAAATTTAGGTTGATAATCATTAACATTAATTACATCCACCTCAACATCAGTATATGAATAAACTTTTGGATTTGTTGTGTCAACAGCACCAATTTTTAATAATATTTTATCATCTATTTCTTTATCTAATGATTTTGTTGTACCAATAGAACCTGTCTCAAAAGAAACAATAAAAGATGAATATTTATCAGTGGTAACTAAGAAATATCCTATAGTTCCATTAGAATAACTGGTAGCTCTAACTTTCATAACATCATTACTTGGTGGAAGATTTTCTTTTATTTTATGTCTATATCTATTTTGACTAAATATTGGTAATGATTTATCAACAATTTTCATTAATATATAACTTGTACTTGATAAAGATGGTATTCCTTTATCAGTAGCTTTAACAGTTAAATTAAAAATATCTCCAACATTATAGTTATTACTTATTGGTTTATTAACAATAACTCTTCCATCATTTTTATTTAAACTTATAAAATCAGGAACATCACCAATCACTGAATATTTTACCATACCATTTGTTCCTGAATCTTTATCTATAGCTTTTATTGATACTATTTTATGTCCATATATAGCATCTTTTGGAATATTTCCCTCATAAAATGGTTGACTAAATATTGGTTGGCAATCATTTACATCCTCTATTTCAATAATAACTTTTGCCCTTGATTTATCATTAAAATTAAAAAGATTTTTTGATGAAATTATTAATTCAATTGAATCAGTTACTTCTTTGTCAAATGTGATACCTTCTTTTAAATAAATATTTCCAATATTTTTATCAATATAAAATCTTTCATCAATTGTTTCAAGTGTATATAATAATGGAAAAATAGATGGAATACTTAAAGTTATTAAAGGTTTTCTAGATTGTTCTTTAGTAAAAGATTCATTTTCTTTAATAATTAATTTATATTCTTTTTCAGAAAAATTAATATTATTATCAGGTGGTGTATCATTATCAATTTCTATTGTTATTTTTTCTTTTGTTGTATATATACTATCAGAACATGAGACAACCAAATTAAAAATATTCTTTTTTTCTTTTAAAAGTAAATAACTATTTTTTAGCAAAATTTTTCCATTGGTATTATTAATAAAAAAGTAATTTAAATCATTATTATCATTAGAAGTTAAATAGTAATGAAGAATAGAGTTGTCATCTTCATCTGTTGCCTTAATTTCTCCAATAATCATTCCATCACCAAATGGTTTAGTTATCTTAAAATGATAATTAGATTTTTCAAATTTAGGAGGACAATCATTAATATTTAAAATTGTTACATTGATTAGAGCAAAAGTTTCACTAATCATTGAAGGTCTACCAAGATCCTGAGCATAAATATAAAAAAGTTGAAATTTTGATTTTTCTCTATCTATTGGAATTGTACTTCTTATTATTCCAGTAAACATATCAACAGAAAAATATTCATTACTTTTATTTTTTCCTGTAGTTTTATAGGTAACCATTCCATTAACACCATTATCATTATCAATAGCCTTAACATTTAAAGGAGTTCCTTCTTTATGACTTTCTAATGTATAAACTACAGAACCAGGTAAACTATTTTCATAAATAGCTCCATAATAAATATTTTTACTAAATATTGGTGGATTATTAATAATATCAATACTTTTCATCTCAAGATCATTCTCAAAAATATCACCATAAATATTTTTTATTTGTAGGGGACATATACCAAAAGAAAATTTAAAACCATCCATTTTGAAGGATTCTTTTAATGTCAATAAACCAGCTATTGGATGAATAGTGTATGGTTGGCATTCAAGAATTTTCTCTGATATAGAAAAAGTTGGCAGTACTGTTGCTGGTGTTTTTATTAAAAGATTTCTAGATTTTTTTGGGTCTTTTGTATAAATAAATTGATATTTTGTTTTTACCGGTGATATAAATGCAGTTTGATTATTTTTATTATTTATATTTTTATTAATTTTTAAAAGTGATTGTTTTTTAAGGCCATCCGTTACAGAAAAAGATATCATTGTATAATTAAATTTTCCATTTAAATGAACATAAATTACTATAGAAAAATTTTTTGTTTGATCATTATCTATTTGTTCCAATAATATTATATTTCCAGTTGTTGGGTCTATTGTTAATTTTTCAATTGTATATATTGATTCATATAAATGAAAACCATATACTAATCTTTTTGATATAAATACATCTTGAGGAATTGGTTTAATATGTTTTGATCCATGGAATAAAATTGATCCTATAGGGGTATCTTCAGAAATTTCTATATAATATACTAATGATGTAAAGGAGGGACGGTATATAGATATTTTTGGTTTTTTTATTATAACTTCACCATCAATAGTTATTGAACCATCGGTAACATTAAAAGGAATAATAAATTCATTACCAGGTATTGATATTTCATTGACCGGAATTAATAAAATTAATTCACCATTATTAGTAATATGAAAAAACTTTTTTATTTCATTATTTTTTATTTCCCATAATAATATATCTCCATCTGGATCATATGTTTCCAAAACAGAGATAGCTTGTCCTAATTGTTCATTATCACTTAATTGTATAATTTTCCATTGGTCATATGAAACAAATTGTGGTGATTTATTTTTTGGGTGTCTTGCTGAATTCATGTTACTTCCCTTAATTTTAACATCAATAACATTTTGCATTGATGTATTTAATTTATCTTTAACAATAATTTCTAATTGTATTTCTTCTTTAACTTTAACCTCAACATCACTCATTATTTCACCAATCTCATTAATAGATATACCAGTAACAGAAGCTCCAGAAATACTATAAAGTGTTTCTCTATAATCTGTTCCATCATTATCAATAGCAATAATTCTATGAAGGTAACCTTTTTTACCAGCTGGAACTGTTACATTATAATTAGATACTTTAACAATTGGACCATTATCATTGACATCAGTAATATATAATATAACAACAACAGTAGAACATAATTTTGGTGTTCCATTATCACAAGCATTAACATGTAATTCATATTCTTTTTGTGCCTCTCTATCTAGTCTTCTTTTACCACGAATAACATGACCAGATCTTGGATCTATTGAAAATTGTGATTGAAAGTTACCTCTTATAATACTATATGTTATTTGTGATTTTGTATTTTGTTTTTCATCTGCATCTATTGCTTCAATTTTACATACAATAGTATCTTCTGGTGAATCTTCACTGACTGTTGCTGTGTATATTGGTGATAAGAATACAGGAGCATTATCATTAATATTAAGAACTTTAATATTTACATGACTTACTGATGACAATGGATTTTTAATATCACAATCTGTAACAGAAACAGTTAAATAATATAAAGATTTTCTTTCATGATCTAAAATTCTTAATGTTTTAATTGTTCCTATTTCTGTAATCTCAAAATATTCCATTCCATCACCATCAATTATTTTATATGTTGGTTGGCATAATGGATCATCAGTATCATTGGCATGAACTGTTACCACTGTTGTTCCTATAGGCATATTTTCTTCTATAGTTGCTTCAATCTCAATATCCTCAAAAGTTGGTGGATAAATATTTTCATTGACATCTTCTAATAAAATTTCTAATGTACATATTGTTGATAAAGAGGAAAATCCATTATCAGACATCTTAAATTTAATTATATATTTATTTTTAATTTCGTAATCTAATGGTTTATCACTTTTTAAAAATATACATCCAGTTGTGGAATCGAGGAAAAAATTTTTTTTATCCTCTTCTTCAACCAAACTATAAGTTAATTCTTTATTTTTTCCTTCATCTTTATCAGTACCAATTAAACATGTAATTAAAGAATTATTAGGTAAATCTTCAGGAATAGTAACTGTATATGGTTCAGAAGATAGGCATTGTGGTTCATTATCATTAACATCTCCAATTACAAGTGTCAAATTGGTAAAAGATGTCAGTGGTTTGTCAGTGTCATCTGTTGCTATAATAATATACCTAAGTATAGGGTTATTCTCACGATCAAAAGATTCTAAAGAATAAATATCACCAGTTAATGGGTCTATTCTTAATGGGATATTTGAATCTTTATTAATTATTTTATATGTTATTCCAAGATTGTAATCTAAGTCATAAGCTGTCACAGTCCCAATTAATGTGTCTTTTGGGGTATTCTCAAGAACAGAGAATTTATATTCCCATTTATCAAAAAGAGGATAATTATTATTTATATCTTTAATATAAATATTTATCGTAAAATTTCCAAGTTCTTTATTCGTTTCATCTGACAGGGCATCATACAATTTAATGGGTAACTGATATACCAAAAAGTTTTCTTCTCTCATAGATGTGGAATCTTTAATTAAAAGTTTACTTAAATCATTAATAACAATAATTTTTCCAGTGTACTCTTCAACACCAAAATATTGATCAGAGGTAGAAAATAGAATACCAGAAGATTCTGAATTAGTCCTAACATCTGTCACTTTTAATTGTCCAAACCTGCTACCAATTGGTGCATCCTCACTTATAATTATCTTATCGACACTTTCAACATTAACTTTTCTTTTTTCATACTTCTGTTCAAAATAACTTTTAGTTGTTTGGAGGACTTTTAAATCATCATCAGTTACTTGATATCCCTCACGATGAAGTAAAATAATTAATGGTTTTGAGTATTTTGAAAATGGAACACCATAATCAATAGCAATAGCCTGAAGTATCCAAAAATTACTATCAGGTAAAGGATCTTTTTTAAAGTAAACATTTCCTGTATCTGGATTAATGACAAAATTTGAATCATTTTTATCAATAATTTTATAATGTACCCTTCCATTTTCTCCCTCATCTTTATCACTAGCTTTTAAGATAAATAATTTAACTCCACTTTTTAATTCATCATTTCCTAATGACATTGTATTTAAATTATTAAAAGATAAATCCCATTCTGGATGATGACTATTACAGGGAGTAATAGTTAAAAAGACATTGACAAAAGATTTAACGGATTCATTTCCCTGAATCTTTCCAACAACCTCAAAAGAAAATTCTTTTTCTTTTGTCATATTAAGAAATGATGAAATAGTTAAAAGACCCGTTTTATGATCTATTGTAAATGGTAAAATATCTTTATCTTTACTTCTAATTCTATATCTAATTCTTTCTTCATCCATATCATATTCAGGAGTTCCTCTAAATATATAAATAGAATGTCCAGGAGGTAGGCATTCATTAACAGTTAATGGTAGAATCTCATTTTCATTAAGAATACTACTAAAAGAAAAGTAAGAAGATGACTTGACAGGAATTTTTAATGGAACTTTAATTTCATTTATCTTATTTCCATTATAATCAATTTGACTACCAATAATATCTAATAAGAGAACTTCAATTTTCCATAATTGAGTAAAAAATTTCCAAAATCTTCTATCAATTAACCATACTTCATAATTATTAAGTGATGATGATCTAAGAGAAAAAAATTCCCCAAAACCAGTGTCATTTGAAATATGAATATTATAGTCATTTTGACTTTTTTCAATTATTAATTTAGCAACTAATTGTTCTTTACTTCCATCCATTTTTAGTTCTTTTGCCTCAGTAATTATCTATAAAATTTTAATAATGATAGAAAAAAAAGTTAATCTAGTTATCTTTTTTTTTTAATTATTTTCAAGTGCCCCCTTACTTAGATGATGTTAATGGAGTAATAAAAAGATGATAAGCATTTTATAAAATCATCAACTTAAGAAAAAAGGAAAGAAAGAGGGCAGAAACCTTCTGTCACCATCTCTTATTAATTTTCTTTTTGTTCATATATATATATGTATGTAAGAACATACAAATTTGTACTAAATCAAATGTATACTTATGTTAAAAGAAATATAACACATTTCTTTTTATAATTATTAATAAAAAGGAATCTTACGCAAGAATTAATCATCCAAATAAATGTATAACAACACATCAATTTCCTAAGTTAAAAGGATTTATTAACAATCTAAGATATGAATAAAAAGTTAAACATCTGTTCAAAAAAAAAAATTAATAATAAATAAAAGTAATGCTGTTATTGTAACACCTTATTAAGAAAATAAAACCAAAACATATTTTAAAAAATGTATTAAAATTTTTTAATAAAATTTTTATAACTAACCTTAAATTTTTTATCATCACCTTCAGAATCATCTATTAATTTTATCATTACTTCTGCCTCATTTGGTGAATTAAAAGATGGTTTTTGTGGTTGCATATCTGGATTATTATAAAATAATCTTGATGTTCTATCTTGAACAAATCCTTTTAAAATTATTTTTGATAAGTTACATCTATTTAATGGTTTAAAAATTTTAATAATTCCTGTAGAAGGTTCAACATAAAAATATTCATTCAATTCTTTAAATGAATAAAAAACTTCTCCATTAAGACCTTCATCACTATCATAAGCGGTAACCTGTCCAATGGAAGAGAAAGGTTGAGACATCTTTGAGACTACAAATTCATAGTTATCTTCATTAAAACGTGAAAGTAAATCATTTTGATCGAGGACATTTAAATAAATAATTGTTGTTGTTTCAACAGATTCATAATGTGGTCTAGATAATGTTGCTTTGACAATTAATTGATAACAATTGGTTCTTTCTCTATTAAGAATAACATCATTCTCCTGCCTAATATGTAGATAGGCAAAATCTCCAATAACTTTATGAAGTGTCCTAAATTGCCTTTGAGAATCTCCCTTAACAATCCTAAATTTTATTCTACATCCTTGACAAGGTAAATGAATTCCAACACGTATCTTTTCATCAATCCTAGCAACAACCTTACCCCTGGTATTTTCTTCTATTGACATATTATAAGATGGAGCAGTAAATTGAAACATATAATTACTTGATGATCTTCGACTTTTTGTATGATGTGTCCCACTAACAAGGGGTAAGTAGGGAGATCCATAACATAATAATATTAATAAAGCACCGGTAAAATATAAAAATATACACTTTCCTAAAGTAAGAATTACTTTTTGTCGTTTCATTTCTCTTGTATTATTAGTGATATTTATTAACATGAAAGAAAGATCCTCATGCTATTGCTTTTTTTTTTTTTATTTTTAGTAACTTATAGGAAATTTATACACAATTTTATTTTTATATATACAAAATTGTTTGATTTTGAATCTGAAAATAATAAAAAAAAAATTAATTAAATTAAAAGATAAAATTATAATTAATTGAAATCGATAAATTAATGAAAAAGAAACAATATATAAAAAAAAAAACATCTTGCTATTTAACAAATCCAACCTTTTATAATAGGTATAATATGGGTAAGTCAATTATTAGGGGTAAGTATTCCTCATATATCCCTCAAACAAAGAATACAAATTTATATATGTGTAAATGTAAAGTGTCATGTTAACAAAAGATAAAGTGTTATTTTGTGGTGATCTTGGTAGAAAAAAAAAAAAAGTATTTATAATGATAATGTCATCACAATCCTCTCACTAGAATCTATTATTTGTGTATATAAAGCACTTTTATCTTTTTATAAATTTTTTTTTCTACCAAACAAAAAAAATTAGTTTTTAAAAAAAAAGTATATATATATAAATCTCTTAACTAATAAATTATATATCTATTTCTTAATAATAACTATAAAACTAAAATAAAATATTTTAAGAGTAATTTAATTAAAAAGACTTTCTTTTTATTTATATTTTATTAACGAAAATAAAGAAAATAAAAAAATAGTAGTATCAAATTGTCCTCAACTTTTATAAATTAAAATTAATTATACTAATTAACAAAAAAAAAAGTTATACAACAGAAAAGGAAAGTTTAAAGATATGTTTATAATGGCATTTTATTTCCATATTAAAGTTTCTAGGTCTTAAAATTATAGATTGTACATATATATTATATAGATTATAAAAGGCGGTACAAAAAAAAAGAAAGTTAAATATATATATATATAAAAAAAATATTATAAATATATATATTAAAAAAAAAGAAGAAAATGATAAGTTTAATTTAATTGAAAGAATAACTTTATTAGTACATTTATTTTGATTCAAAAATGGCATAAAATTTTTATTAGTTGTTTAATGTATATTATAAAACTATTTAATAACTTATACCATTATTTTATAATATATAAATATAAAAATTGTGATACATAATTTCTCATCTTTTTTAAATACCATAATACATAATCACTCAAATTTTTTTTTTTATCATCATCAAATATATAAAAGAGAAAAAATATATATATATAATTGTAATGCTTTTATGATGCGGTTAGTTTCTAAATTTAAAATGATGAGAAGATCCTTATATTATTAAAAGTTTAAACTCTATAAAATTTAAAAAAGAAATATATATATAAATGACCCATTAAGCCTATTCTTTAAATAATTGTATATAAACTTTAAATAATCTTAATATCAATTTGATATAAAAATAAGAGGACACTTTCATTCATTTATAAAAAGAACAAAATAAAGAAATATACATAAAAATTATTGAAGAATTGATATTTAATCAAAATTAGATTTTTAAAACTAGGAATAAATAAATTTGACAAAGTCATCTTTATAACTTCTAATGTTTAAAAAGGCATGAAGGATGAAGTTATTTATATATCTAAATATATATATGTTCATGGGAATAAATATATATGGGAGCACATATATATTATATATATTATATAACTTGACAATTTGCCTTTATTTTCCCCCTCAACTTTTTTATTATATATTATAAAATACAATTTAATATAACTATATACAATAAAAATCAAAAAAAAAGGTATTTAAAATTTTAAAATATATATATATGTGTATGTGATTTTAAAAATAAAATATAATATTTTTAAAAATAAAAGTAAATAAAAATGTTTAAAAATTTGAATCTTATACTTTTTAGAAGTAGTGTTATCTTAAAGGTTTAAGATGTATTAACATTTTTATCCAATTCAAGTACCATATATATCAAAGAGAAATTGGATAAAATATGTTCATTTTTAAAAAATTTATTACAATACAAAATGATATATCTATATATGATAATATATTAAAAGGAAAAGTAAATGTAAAAGACATATAATATAAAGTACAAAAGTTATCAAAATATAAATGGGATATTTAAAGAAAATTGTTATATAAATCTTGATATAAATTTATGATAATATACATATATATTTATATTATATAGTAACACTTTTTTCTGACACATCCCAATATAAAGAAATATAATCTTACAAAAAAAAAGAAAAAAAAAAAGAGAGGGAAATAAACTAAGAGATAATAAAAATAAATACCAGGAATATATTTTATGCCTGTTTTATAAGCAACCTGTTATTTTATTATTATTTTTATTATTAATACCATGACATATTTATAAAAAGATACCACTTTAAAATACATTAAAGTTATAGACAATAAAATGAAAACTAAAATAGATATAAAGGACAAAAAAATCTTTTTTTTTTACCTTTTGTTAAAACCTTATAATGATAAGAATAAGAAAAGAGACATAATACATAGATACTACATCATTTAAAGATCAAGCATAAAAGAGGTTTATAATACTTTAAAAAGAAAGAATAACGTAAATTAAATATATACATATATATATACATATACAACATATTCTTAAGATGGCATGATTTTATAGTTTTTAAGATAAAATGACAATACCTTTATTAATAGTTACTTCACCTGCCATCTATATATAAAGTATTTCTTCTTTTAATTATAAAAAGGTTTTTACAATAAAAGCATAAACTTATATCTATTATATATACGTGTAGAACATGAGTAAAAAAGTGTTTTAAGAAGAAGTATCATGAATGGACACCTTAAATGTGTTTTGTGCCTATTTACGAGAGTGAGTGACATTATGACACATAAAAAATTTTTATATATGCCATAGTATTATATTTGTATTAAAAAAAAAAAAACTTCTTTTTTAAGAAGAGGTGGCTTCTTATTTATTTATTTTTTCTTGAGACAAAACAATAATAGATTAAGACATTTGAAATAGTTATTTAATTTAAAAAAAAAAAATTCTTTTTTTTTTATTTCAATATATATTTATTTGTAGGTTTTTAACAAATATTTAAGATGTTACAAAATTTACACATATTATAATATGAATAGTAAATAGTAATAAATTATATTGTTTATATCAAAATGAAAGCGTCATCATTAAAAAGGAAAAGAAATATAAATGTTTATGTGTTGAAGAAAAAAAGAAGAATGAATGAGTAAGGCAAAAATGATATGTTAAATGATCGAGGATGATTTTTAGTATTATATAAAATATGTGTCTATGAAACATTTATAAACATCTTTTAGTAGGTTCCGAAAATTCAATCAAAAAATCTTTTTCTTATTTTATTTTATTTTTTTGTCGGTAATTTATTAATGGAAAAAAAAAGAAAATCATTATGATGTATCTGTGGCATGTTAAGAATTAAATTAAAAAAAAATGTGGTTAAGTTTTATGATTAATTATTTTTATATAAAAATGGTTTTAAAAAAAAAAAGAAAAGTCAAATTGTATGTTAAATTAATTTTTAATGTAAAATTAAATAGAGGTTATATAAAATTGTATATATTATTTGAAAATAATTGTAATTTAACAAATAAATTATAATTAAATATTCAAATATATTTATTAAGAAGTATTTATTGTAAATGAATGAATGAATTTAAAGTTTGAGGAAGATTATGTATCTAATAAAAATATAATCAAAAGTTATAAAATGACTAATGAAGATATAATATAAAATTTTAGTAATATATTTAATGTCAAAATATGATAATAGAAAGTTAAGAAAAACATTATTTGATTAATGGTATTATATATATATTTAAAAGATAATAGAAAAGGTAAGTCTTCATTTACACACAATAATGTAACAATTCATGTAATCACTATTAATAAAATAAATATTATTTACTAATTCTATTGATAAATAATCACTATATACAAAAGACATTTAATATTATTTTTTAATCCTAAATAAATATAAAAAATCTGGTAAACATTAAATTTTTTTTTTGTTATTATGACCTTATATATATTTCAAAATTTGCTTTTTAAGATTATCAATTGGTTCTTCATTACCATAAAATATATATTTATATATATATATATTGTATTTTCCATCTGGATATATATTATTTTATTTAGTTAAAAGTTTATAATAAATATACTAATAAGAACAAAGTCCAAATTAGACATGACTTTCTTCATTATCATAAAGTAGCTAAAAGACCAACACGAAAAACTGTCAATTGACAGATAAATACACATACAAGTATATAAATATATATTTATGCCTAAATACTAATCTTTAACCATATGTAGAAACTTTTTAAAGACACAACAATACTTCACTAACATAAAGATTAAAATTAAAAATAGAAAAAGTTAAAATAAAAATTTATAAATATAAATTTATCTTTCCTTAATACTTATTATTAAAAAAAGTTTTTGAAAACAAAAGAATATACCTTAATAAATATTATACTTTATCTTTTAATGGAATATTTTTAAATATATCCAACAGTGTTATTATTTTAACTAACTATTATTATTAAATGTGTAAATAATTTTAAATATAATTTTATATAATATATAATTGTCATTGTGTATTACTCTTTAAAAATATTCATGCACATAACAATCAAATAAATACATTATCATATCTGATTATTATACAATTGAAAAGATTTTTAAAAAAAAAATAATAAATAAAAATATTATACTTGGCATTTGATGGATACTTATATGTAAATAATTGTTAGAAATTTATGAAATAAGCTATAATAAAAAAATTTAAAAACGTACATATATTAAAAAATAAAATAAATAATTATCTTATTTATATTTCAATATATTAAAAAAAAAAATAAGAAATAGAAAAAAAAAGGAATTAAAATAATTATATAAATATTAATAAGATTTATTAATAACTTTTGACTAAAGAGATTAAAAGGACAAACAACTTATGAAATAAAATTAGGTTAACCTCTCGTTTCAAAATTTTTCGCGCACATATAGTTAGATTCTTCCAAAAAAAAAAGAGGCGAAATATATACATATATATATACATATAACTGTAGAATACTTTATAAATAAAAAAAAAAATTAGTTTTATAAAGATTCTTTTTATATTTCCTTTTTAAATTGAATAATGATAATGTGAATGTGATTCAATTAAACTATAATAATAGTTTAAAAGTGATAGAACAATAAATAAACTTAATTTCCTTTGTTTTCTCATTTTCTTTATATCAAGTATTGGTCAATTTTCAAATTAAACATATACATGAGAAATGGACCATAAGATAATAATAATTAAATATTATTTTTGAGTAAAGAGATTGTTTCAGTGATATCATATTATAATATCATAAATATAATAAGAAATTGTAAGCTTCAATTTATGTATATTTATACTAAGATGATAATATATAACATATTATCAATAAACAATACATTTATAAGTAAATTTTTAGTTTACACATGAAAAAAAATGATTAATAAAATGGTATGTAAATAATGTAAATATAATAAATAAAACAAAAAAAAATATTATGATAAAATAATTAATATTTATTTTGTGAAAATTAAAAAATTTTTTTTTTTTAATAATAATAAGTAAATGATAATTTTTAATAATACAAATATATAAGATAAAATGATGCAAAGAGACTTTTATAAAAAGAAAGATGTATTTTTGGAGTGGTCATTTAATATTTTTATTATTTTATTGGAAGATGAATATGAAAAATAAATCTTTATAAAGTTTTACGTTCTTAATATTATAATCCACTTATCTTATTGTTCTATTTGTACCTTATCAATTGGGTAAAAATAATTATTAAACTTCGATACTAGAATTAAAAAGAATATCAAAATTTTCAATTGTAAAAGATAATATAGTAATATAAAACAATCGTTTCAATGATAACGTAATTGTATTTATTATAAAAACCAAAAATATAAATAAAGAACTTTTATCTCCTTTTTACAACCTTTTAATGCTCTTTATTTTAAGTCTCTAGTTAGATTCTTCCAACTTTGTGTAGCAAATTTTTTTTTAACTCTATTTATTATACAATAGCATAATATATTTATTTCATGATATGTTTTTATTATAAAATATCTTCAATATAATATTACAACATAAATTTTTATGTTTTATTTTTATAATTTATAAATCATTTGATATTTAGGGAAAAAAAAAGTTTTATCTGTAATATTTCATTGTTAAAAAAATTTTTTTTTTTGAAAATTAGATTCTAAAATTATTACTCGAGAGTAGGCATAATTAAAAGCAATCTTAATAACTTTCTTCAAAATAAAACTATTACTAAAAAAAATTTAATCAGAATAATAAAAAAGATTTTGAAGCACAACATATATAAATTTATAAAACAAATTGCCTATCTAAATCACTATAAAAGTTTACAAAATTATCCACAAAAAATAATAAAAGTTAAAGGATGTTTTATATCATATAAAATATTAAAACACCTACATCTTTAATGTTAGATTTCGAAAACTGATAAGAGAAAAAAGGACACTTATCAATTTATTTTCCCACTCTGATAAAGTAAATATAAAGTTTAAAGAAGTTATTAAATAAAAAAATATGTTATTTTTGTTTGCAAATTTATTTATGTAAATTGTTTATTCTAAAAATAGATAACAAATCTAATTTATCAAAACTTGATTAGATAACTATAATTAAAATAAGTATTTTTGTTATAAAACAAAAAGGTATCCATTATTTGAAATGTTGATTTTTTTTTATAGATTTTTAATTTTATGTATATTATAATGTGTTTCATAAATTTTGAAGTTGAAAAAAGAAGTATATTTTTTATAGATTTATGTTAATTATGATAAATTTTTTAAACAGTTTTTTTTTAGAATTATCATTAATTTATTAAAACTTTTAAAATAGAAAGTTTTCCTTTAACTTTCTTATCATTAATAATAATGAAGTCAGCGCCTTTTAATGCAAGATTAAAAAAAAGAATAATCATAAGAAATTTGATTTTATGTTTATTTTTTTGTTTGAAGAAAGTTTTAAGAGATAAGTACATTACATTTTTTTCATCTTTATTATCAGAAAATATAAAATTCTCATGTTTAATGTAATAGTGAATCTCTTATATTTAAAAGTGACATAAACATGAAGACAATAAAATGTTTAACTTTTTCTAATCAGTATGAGCAATAACCTCAATTTCGACACGAGCTGCCTTGGGAAGATTGGCTACTTGAAAAGCAGAACGAGCTGGGAAATCTTTAGTGAAGAAAGTTTTATAAACTTCATTCATTTTCTGGAAATCATTGATATCAGCAAGGAGGACAGTACTTTTTACAATGTTGTCATAAGTACATCCAGCAGCTTTAAGTACCTCTCCAATATTAATCATAGCTTGCTTTGTTTGACCTTCAACATCATCACTTATAAAAGCTCCAGTTGATGGAACAAGTCCAAGAGAACCAGAAAGGTAAATAGTATTACCGACACGAACAGCTTGACTAAATTAAGAATAAATTTATTAGATAATAGATACAAAACAAAAACTTACCTGTATGGTCCAAGAGCTGCTGGAGCATTAGGTGAAGAAATAACAGTTTTCATGATTTTCAAAAAATTACCTGTGAACCTTTAAATAAATGTTAAATGATTTTATCAAATATACAAAAACGAAATTAATATTCAAAATAATGAAAGCACAATAAAAGTATTCGAAAATATTTATTATAATAACTCGTTTTAAATTTTTCTAACTTTTTATCAATATAATCATATCAAATTCATCTTCATACAAATATGCCCTTTAAAAATAAAATTAATAAATTTACTTACTTCATTAATATTGAAAACTAGTAGAAGTAGATTGTTAAAAAAATTGTTACAACCAATTTTAGATAACGATCTCTAGAAATAAAAATTTAAAAGAACATTAATATATGAATTATCAATGAAAGATGTTTAAAAATCAATAACTTATTTTAATAGATAATAAATAACTAAGTGACAGAAAATATTAATTATATTAGAAGTAACTATACAAAGCGAACTTTTAATATAATCCTGATTAAGCCATGCTTAAAAATTTTATAAACTTAAAATACTCTATTCCAGTACATTTATATAATGTTGAACCAAAATAAAGTATCTATCTGTTAGTATACCCTCCAAATTAAAAAAAATTAGTAAAATTCAAAACATTACAATAAAAAATACAGTAAAATTAAAATAAAATAAATAAAAATAAAATAAAATTTTATACCATTTTTTCTTCCTTTATCCTACAGCGAAAAAACTCTAAACTAATTATTATCATTGATAAAATGTTAAAAAAAACTTTTTGATTTATAATTTCTTTGTACAATGTCTGTAATTTCTCGATAATTAATATTAAAAATAAAATTTTTTAACATAAACAGTTAGAAATAAAAAGAAAGTTTTATAAATAATGAATAGTTCTAAAGAGAACCGTTTAAAATATTTCTCGTAATAAACATGAATTTATAAAAAAAATATGCACCTTTTTTTCGTTATATAAAATTCTTATGATATACAGAGAATCAAAAATATAAATAAAAAAAAATCGACATTTCCAAGTTATCTATATCTTTTTATGTTATCACAGTAATAATTACTTTAGCCATAATTATCTACAAATATTATGAAAAATTTATTTTAAACAAAATTTTACTATTAAACAATTAAAATAAATAAATCTATGAACAAAAATAAAATACTTTTTTATTTTATAATTTCTTTACATACTTTACTAATTTTATCAGGAGAGAAGAATTAACGGATAAAAACCAAAAAAAAAAAAAGAACCACGTTGCAAAATAATATGAAAAGTATCTAAAATTATTATTATATTTGAAAGAAAATAACCGATGAAAAATAGAATATATACATTATTATACATTCATCTTTTATCAACAACCACTACCCCATATACATACTGTTTGCTTTTTGTCACCTGTAGCTAAATAATTACCCAAAGGATGCCATGCAATACTAACAACAGCTCCTTCATGAGCATCCTTTACTGGAAGAATTTTTTCTAATTTAGTTGATTGAATATTCCATATGAAAACAAGACCATTAGCTGAACCTGTAGCTATGTATCTACCATTAGGACTGACAGTACATTTACTATGATCAGATGATATTCTAAATTGTTCTGCACTATAACTATGAAGTTCCATCATATTTCTAATATCAATTAAGGACAAAGTCTCATCGGCTATAGAACATAAAACTTGCATTGTACCGGGAACTTCATGAAGTGATGTTACTTTATCCTCAAATGTTATAAAATTTTGTGATTCAGAACTAGGTGATCTTTCATCCCATAGATGAACTTCTTTTCTAACATGTCCTGATAAAAAACAACTAGCCATTTCAGTTGCATCTAAAATATCTAAAATAGTTGTACCAGGAAGGTAATTTCTTATTATTTGTTGTTTACTAAGATCCCAAATTTTAATTACTCTATCTCTACCACCAGAAGCAACTTTTTTATTTAAATCAAAAAACTTAGCAGACATTACAGCATCAGTATGGCCCGTAAAGGTGTATCTAACTGTTTCATTAGATATATTCCATATATATGTACAAGTATCATTAGAAGCACCTAATATAAGACCTTTATCTTCACATATATCTAATCTATTTAGGCCCTTTTTGGCTTTTCTATATGTATTAATTTTTGTTATTTTTTCATTATCATATTTAAATCTTCTTAAAATTTTATCACTACTAGATGTATATAAAAAATCCCCGTCTTTAGACCAAATAATATCTGTGACATCATCAGATTCACTAACTTTTTGTTTTTCAACACACTTATTCATAAGTAAATCATATCCGGATAACATTCCTAAAGCTGGAAGCTTATATTGATCATCACCAATATACTCGTAGCTGGAAATAGAATCACCACTGTTAATCCTTTTTAAGATAAATATTTTTATTAAAGCATTAATATATTGAAAAAATAAACTTACAATGGACCTTCTTTGTTACTAGTGTTATCATCTCTATTGGCAATATTTTTACCTAAAGCTTCTTGTAGCATTTTTTCACGTTGCCTTTGATTTTCCCTTTCAACTTCAACATTATACCATTCAACTTCTCTTATTTTTAATTTATTATATTGATCAAGAATATTTGAATAATCTTTAGTCATTTCAGTTAATTTTTCATTTAAAATATTTGCACGAAGATTTAATTCTAAGTAATCATCATGGAGAAGACCTTTGGCATCGATTTCTTCTTTCAACTCTTGTTTTAACCGATTTATTTCTGTGTCTTTTTTCTTTACTGTATCAGATAATATATTGTTATCATTTTTTAATTTATCAATTTCCTGTTCATATATCTTAACTTTCCTTTTTTCTTCTAGTAATTCATTAGAAACATCTGATGATAAATGATTAGTAGTCGATGGACTTGAAGACCATTGTCCATGAATTTGTTGTCTTGCCAATCTTATGGATAAATTTTTATACTCTTCTACTAAATTTTTATCTAAAAAGTATATATTATATCATTTGATATAAAAAAATAAAATAAATGATATTATACTTACAAGTAGTGACATAGTTGTTTATTTGTGATTGACTTCTGTTTCGTTGTTGTAACCTTTCAACAATAACATCTCTAAATGATGACGGTTCTTCCATCATGTTGGTAAGAATTGATAAATTTATTTATTAATTAATTATTAGATAATTAATAAAATTGTAAAAGATTAAAAATTTTGTTATTTATAATAGATAGTGAAGTGATGCGTTATACCAATTCATGTGATAACTACTATTAAGCGGTATCGTTGTAAGATGGCAAAAATTAATAAGTGATAAATTATTACAAGAAAAAATTTTATTACATTTTTATGAAAAGTATAAATTAAAAAAAAAATCTAATTTTGATAAAAGATATTAAAAATAGTATAGATCATAAAATTAAAAAAAAAATGATTTTTTATTATTTAGAGTATGATGCCATATAAATAATGTCCAATAATTATAATTCACTTTGTGTAGTAATTACTAAATTCGAAAAAACTCATAGTTAAAAATAAAATTATAGCATACTATTTTAAATTTTCTTTTTTTGTTTAAAAGAAATATTTCATAAAAGTGTCATATTTAACAAAAATTATTTAAAAATGCAGATTTGTTTATTTATTTTTCATAAAACACTTTTATTTTTAAATTAAATAAATAAAATAAGTATTAAATATTGAATCAAGAAACTATATTATTTATTCAAGATCGATAAAAAAGTTAATAATATAATTATATTAAAAAATAAAGTTAAAAATAATATAATTGTAAATAAAGTTTATTTTTAGTTAAAAAAAAATGAATATAAAATCAAATGTTTTAGAATTTGATTCCACAGATAATCATGCGTTGGTATTCTTTAATTTTATTTATTGTTACTTATTTATATATAGTTCAAGTTGATTCCAAAATTTATAAAATAAATGTAATTTCTAAGGATGGTATTAAGAATTATGAATTTAATGGAAAAACTTTTGGAACTATGAATAGAGTTAAAATATACATTGAACAATTAAAAAACAAAGAAGGTCATGGTAAAAAACTTTCTGGAAAAAAATCAAAACCTTATGTACATATAATAAAAAAATTCAGAAAAATTAAGCTTGTAGATGTTGAAAAAGAAACAAAAATAACAGACAACAAGGATAATACAGAAAAACCAAAAATAATAGACAACAAGGATATTACAGAAAAACCAAAGGTAATAGACAACAAGGATATTACAGAAAAACCAAAGGTAATAGACAACAAAGATAAAACAGAAAAACCAAAAGTAGTAGACAACAAAGATAAAACAGAAAAACCAAAAGTAGTAGACAACAAAGATAAAACAGAAAAACCAAAAGTAATAGACAACAAGGATAATACAGAAAAACCAAAAGTAATTGACAACAAGGATAAAACAGAAAAACCAAAAGTAATTGACAACAAGGATAAAACAGAAAAACCAAAAGTAATAGACAACAAGGATAATACAGAAAAACCAAAAGTAATTGACAACAAGGATAAAACAGAAAAACCAAAAGTAATTGACAACAAGGATAAAACAGAAAAACCAAAAGTAATAGACAACAAGGACAAAACAGAAAAACCAAAAGTAATAGACAACAAGGATGATAAAGAAAAAAAACCAACTATACAAGATGTGGTAAGAATTTCTTTTCATTTTAATAAATTTTCTTGTAGTTTTTAAATCAAACAAATAAATATCGTGAAAGTCATCAAGTTAAGCCGCTTACTATCAATCCTGAAATAACTGCTGCAGCACAAGCATATGCTGAAAAACTTGCAGCATCAGGTTCATTTGAACATGACACCAATACCAAATATGGAGAAAATCTTTACTTTCACTCACATACTCCTGATGATGCCGTTAATTCATGGTACAGTGAAGTTCGCCATTACAGCTTCCATTTTCCAATCTTTTCATTCAGCACAGGACACTTTACAGCTTTAGTATGGAAATCAACAAAAGAAATGGGATGTGGTACAGCTAAGGGTAAAAAAGGTTACTATGTTGTTTGTAAATATTCTCCACCAGGAAATGTTCATGGAAAGTATTCAGAAAATGTTCTAGCAAAGAAATCATAAAATACAATCAAGATTACACTTGAGACAATAAAATTTCTTGTTAGTAATTCAAATTTTTTTAAAAACAAATTTTACCAAATTATGCTTTTATGACATTCATATACAATATATTTTTTTTTGATTCATTTTAGATTTATTTTTTGCACGTAATAAATCCTATACACTTCTGATTATATTAATATATTATCAATAACTTTTATGTGGGAAAATAATAAAGTAAGATTTTCTAACAATAAATATTTCTTTTATTTTCACTCATTTCTCTTTTTAATCAAAACTAAAGGTTCTACTTCTCATTGTTATAAAAATAAACTTAAGACTAGACATTACGAATGACTCATAAATAAAAAAAAATAAAACTTTTATTGTAACTTACCAATTTCATCAAAGAACAAAGCAAAAAAGTAGCCAACAGAAAAGCGCCTTAAATTATATTATTTCTTTCCAATTTGAGATTTTAATAATGTATACAAATTAACTTAATTTAAATTACAAAAGGAATTTTTTTTTTTGTTAATTTCTTCTGTATCAAAAATTACTATATTTTTGGCGGTATTTTAAAATACTGTTAGAATGGAATTTTTATCTTTGCCAGAACCTTTTAGAATACAAGTTTTAAAAAATTTAGACTGGAAAAGTCTGATAAATGCTAAACTTGTGTCAAGAGGTTTGTACTTAACAATTGAGAAAAACATTAATTTTATGGATAGGCCAAAAATAAAAAATTTGGGTATCTATTGTGACAAAAAACTTGATGACAAAGAAATAATAAGAGTAAGATATAGTATTTTTCCCGAAAACTGCATCTTAAGAAAACGTCTAAAAGTTGTAGGTTTTAATTAACAATTTAACAATGGCATTTTTATTAAGATTCATTTTGAAGATTTAAATGAGTATGAACAATTTTTACAAAAACTTGACTTTAGTAAACTTGATTATCTTCATTTTCGAATTTGTGATACCTCAGATGTGGTAGGAATTTTTAATAAATATTATTGTGGAGGAAACTATATTGAGACATTTGTTCTTGACGATACTGGTGAATCAGAAAAAAAGAATGCTAATAATGTTTTAAATTTAATATCAAAAATAAAAGATGTTGGAAAAATGTATTTAACATTAAATTTTCCATTTCAAAAATTACCTATGAGTTTTATGTTTCCTGAAATGGGTTCATTAAAAGAATTTAGTATTGAAGAAAAAAATGGTACAAGATTAATAACAACAAAAATGATTATTAATATAATTAACAACAACCCTGGTATGGCTTATTTTAAAGTATCAACTGACAGTGAAAGCTTCTACATGAAGGTAACTGAATGTATATTTGAATTGGAAGCCTTTAACATGGAAAACAGATGTAGTCATACACCATTTGAGATATCATTTTTTAATATAACTAATTTTACATTATCAGAAGAAAGATTTTATAGAGAACTTTTTAACAAATTTAATAATAGAAGTGATTTTGAAGTTACAAATGATAATGGAAATTATAATTTTAAAAAAACCGTGGAATGTTCAAAATGTAAGATTCAACATTTAAATTTGATCTCATATGATTGTGACCTTAAAATTGTTAAAATTGTTTTTATGTAAAATCTACTGGTTTTAAGGCACATACTGATTACTAATTTTTATTTTTTTTTAAAGAAAAATATTTGTATTATAATTTTATCAAAAATAAAATCTTTCAATTATACCTTTTCTTATATTAAATTAAAGTATACATTCATTTAATCTTTAATCCTACCAATGTTTGTTTAAATAAAATATTATTATTAGAATTTAGTATTACAAATTTATTTCTAAAATAGGATTTTTGTTATCTTATTGTGATTTTTATTAATAATTATTTAATTTAGAATAATTTTTTTTTAATATAAAATTATTAAAAAGTTCAAAAATTGTTTTATATATTTCTGGTTGTGAAGTATTGTTGTGCAATAATAAATAAATTTTAGAAATTTATTTGAATAATAATTTTTTTAATTCTCTTATTTTGACTATTATCATTGATTGAACTTTTAACGTCCCTTACCTAAATTTCCATTAGTAGTTTTAGTGTTTTTCTTAGTTTTAGGAGGTTGTGTTGTTGAAGAATTTTTGGAACCAGAATTTGAATTCGTTTGTGAACTATTTGCTAAAGAACGAGATTTTATTGATGAAGTTGATACAGATGAAGTTGAAGATGATAAAGATGAATTAATAGATAAATCCATCATCCGCCTAATTTTTTGTCTATTTATACGACGTTTTCTTCTTATTAAAATAGTTACAATTAGTACTATAATAATCACCATACCACTAACTATGCTTACTATTATTATGATAAAAAGTTTATTTGATAAAGAATCATTTTCATTTAAAATTTTGATTTTTTGAATGGTAGAAAATTTTGTTTCAAAAATTGTTTCATATATACATTGAATTTCAAAATCATTTAAAATATCTTGTAAATGATATTCAATTTCTTTATTAGTAACATGCATTTTATTAGTTGATTTTGAGAAATCACTTAATGTTTCCATTTCTTTGTCATCTTCAAGAAAATTAATCTTAATTCTTAAAAGTTTGCTAAATGAACCATATTTTTTTTGACAACTGACTTTACCATTTTTTCCAACTAATATCTCTTTAAGGGGTACATCAGTATGATTATAAGGTAAAATAAAAACTTTATTTACCGTAACAAGTTTTTTGTCAAATTTTGCTACATTTGATTTGATTTCACAATCATATTTACCAAAATAACTCATTCCAGAAGATGAAAAATTAAATTCAAATGAATATGGTAATTGTTTTACTTTATTATTTTCATCATGAATAATAGAAAAATGTACATATCTTGAATAAAATTCATCCAAATGTGGAATGTGTTCATTATCAACTTTTGATAAACATTTTAATATAGATACTTTATTCATATCTTTTTTTTCTATATATTGCAAAAATACCTTATTTTTTTTATTGTATGTTATAAATTTTAATGAGTCAACAACTGGAAATATTGTTACATTAAGTTTGTTTGGTAACCTTTTTGAACATCGTGGATTTTCATATACATTTTCATCTTCTAATCTTGTTTCTGAATTTGCATTTTCTAAGCATTTTTTAAATGGTTTTGTTTTATAAATATTTATGATCTGTCCTGCATAAAATTTGAAATTTTTACCGTAGTCTATTTTGTCTACTACATTTTTATTCATGTAGTATTCAGATGCTGGAGTATAACCAAAATGATAATAATCATTGCTATCTTCACCATCATAACATTTTATTTTATAATCTACTACATCACTAATATTTTGAAATGAAACTGTAACTTTTGATTTTTTTAATTTATATCCAATATTCAAATCAGGTTTTGTTGGTTGTTTCAATTTTCCACAAATAAAAAAAGATGATTCACTAACTTTTATGAAAAAAATAGGTGTAATTATATGAGCATAATCATTAGCTTTTACAAAATATCCATTATCTTTTATATTATCTTCTGGTACAAATTTTATTATTCCTTTTTTGGAAACCCAATTAACATATGGACATATAGATAACCTCATTAATTCATTGTTTATTTCTATTGTTTTTAAATTTATATGATTATCTTTTGATGTTATTACGAACAAAATAGCATAGTCAGCATGATATACTCCATCTTTTCCTTCCATGATACCTTTCGTTTCATTTTTAAAAACTAAAAACCATCCAATGTCACATTGCCTAATATTACAAATAAATTTATTAACTCTTAGAAACTTGAGATCATGTCCTTCTTTAAAACTTGCTGTATAATAAATAAAATATTTTTTTGATATTTGGTTTACATATAATTCTACATTATCATACCAAGTAAAGTTAGAAATTTTGGGGTTTCTAAAATGTATTATTGAAAACGATGTTTCATTTATCTGAAGGTTTTTTAATTTTTTAAAATCAATTTCTTCTTCTTCATAGTTAAAAATAGAACCATCTTGTTTTGTTCTTGTAATACTAAATAATTCAGATGTAGTTTTAACTAATGGTATATTGATCAAAATTACTATAGTAATTAAGAATTTTATCATAATTATTGATATATTTGATACAATACATTCGAATATATATTTTTATAGTATTCATATTTCAGACATTTTCTTTATAAAAAATTTGTTTTAATAATTAGTATTCACATACACAAGAAAAAAATAAATTAAGGAGTTAAATTGAGCAAGTATAATTATAGTTTTAAAAAAATTTTTTTATCACATTTTCAGAGGTAAAATCAGAAATCTAGAAAATTTTCAGCCAATTTTTATATCTCTGAAAAAATAATGTTACAGCTATAAAAATTAATATTTTAGAACTACTTTTGAATAGAAATCGAATGAAACTAGTCCCATCTTCATAGGGTCATTATTTGCTGAGATACTGAAAAGTCGGGAACAATGAATATTTTAGAAGAATTTCCGCCCTTCGTTATATCTTTAATCAAAATGAAGAAAATTCCAAGCAGACTTCTGCAATCGACTTCAAATGAGTTTTCATAAGGGGTCTACCTTCAAAAAATTTTTATACCTTTAATAACTTTCGAGATATAAAAAAATGGTGACAATGGATTACGCGCGAAAAAGTACCAAGTTTCATATCTCAAGAACGGTTGAAAATTTAAAAATCTTTTCAACGTAGGGTATACCTTAAATCACGAAAGAAGCACAGCGCAACAAATTTCATAGTTCTGTGACCTCATAAACTTGAGTTATTACACAATTCTTAAAACTTTTTTCAAAACATATTTCTTATCATAGCTTCATTTTTAGAAGTCCTATGAAGATGTGAATAGGCTTAATGAATTTCTCGTAAAAAATTGATCTAGAATAAAGCATTTATTTTCAAAATATCTCATTCTATCATAGAAGTCGAAATTTACAAAAAAATGTTCCACAATTTCGCCCCCCAACTTTGAATTCTTATAACTCCTGAAGTTTAAATTTTCGAATATTGTTGATTATATTCAAAATTCATCCCGTTTCAAGAGCTATCGAATGACTATAGTTTTATAATTAAATTCCAAAAAACGTTGTTTACTTTTGGTCACAGTTTTAGAGGTAAAATAAGAAATCTAGAAAATTTTCAGCTAATTTTTATATCTCTGAAAATAATAATGTCATGGCTGTAAAAATTAAAATTCTAGACCTACTTTTGAATAGAAATCGAATGAAACTAGTCCCATCTTCATAGGGTCATAATTTGCTGAGATACTGAAAAGTCGGGAACAATGAATATTTTTGAAAAATTTCCGCCTTTGTTCATATCTCGCTTCAAAATCATGATAAATAAAATCAGATTTTTGCAATCGTCTTCAAATCAGTTTTCAAGTGAGGTCTACCTTCAAAATATTTTTATATCTTTAACCACTTTCGAAATATAAAAAAACGGTGACAATGGATTACGCGCGAAAAAGTACCAACTTCAGTATTTCAAGAACGGTTGAAAATATAAAAAAGTTTTCAACGTACGGTACATCTTAAATTATGAAAGAAGCACAGCGCATCAAATTTCATGGACCTGTGACTTCATTAACTTAAGTTATCACTAAGTTGTTAAAACTTTTTTCTAAACATATTTCTTATCATATCTTCATTTTTATAAGTCCTATCAAGATGTGAATAGGCTTAATGAATTTATCGTAAAAAATTGACCTAGAAACAACTGTTTATTTGTAGAATATCTCATTGTATCATAGAAGTCGAAATTTACATAAAAATATTCCCCAATTTCGCCCTCAACTTTGACAGCTCATAACTCATGAAATTTTAATTTTCGAATATTGTTGATTATATTCAAAATTCATCCCGTTTCATGGGCTATCGAATGACTATAGTAGCATATTCAAATTCAAAAAAAAGTTGTTTATTTTTAGTCGTATTTTTAGAGGTAAAATCAGAAATCTAGAAAAATTTCAGCCAATTTTTATATCTCTGAAAATAATAATGATATAGCTATGAAAATTATTAATCTAGAATAACTTTTGAAAAGAAATCGAATGAAACTAGTCCCATCTTCATAGGATCATTATTTGCTAAGATACTGAAAAGTCGGGAACAATGAATATTTTAGAAAAATTTCCGCCCTTGGTCATATCTTGCTTCAAAATCATGATAAATAAAATCAGATTTCTGCAATCGTCTTCAAATGAGTTTTTAAGTGGGGTCTACCTTCAAAATTTTTTTATACCTTTAATAACTTTCGAGATATAAAAAAATGGTGACAATGGATTACGCGCGAAAAAGTACCAAGTTTCATATCTCAAGAACGGTTGAAAATTTTAATATCTTTTCAACGTACGGTACATCTTAAATTATGAAAGAAGCACAGCGCATCCAATTTTATAGACCTGTGACTTCATTAACTTGAGTTATCACTAAATTCTTGAAACTCTTTTTTAAGCATATTTCTTATCATAGCTTCATTTTTAGAAGTCCTATGAAGATGTGAATAGGCTTAATGAATTTCTCGTAAAAAACTGATCTAGAATAAAGCATTTATTTTTAAAATATCTCATTGTATCATAGAAGTCGAAATTTACATAAAAATATTCCACAATTTCGCCCCCCAACTTTGAATACTTATAACTCCTGAAGTTTCAGTTTTTGAATATTGTTGATTATATTCAAAATTCATCCCGTTTCAAGGGCTATCGAATGACTATAGTTTCATAATCAAATTTCAAAAAAAAGTTTTTTTTTTAATTTTTATAGAAAAAATTTTTTATTAAACCAACATTGTAATTTTAAAAAATAATTTTACATAAATATAATATTCAAAAAAAATTTCTATTACCTCAGTGATTCCAAAATTAAGTTAAAGAAATAATTTTAAGTTAGTTTTTAATAAGATTTTGATTAATTCTGGTATCATTTACATGGAACTTTTTTATCTTGTAATATGTTAAAAAATACATCTACAAAAAACTATCAAAAATGTAGCTATAATTCAAGATAAAAATTTTATAGGAAAAAAGATTTATTGTTGTGAACATATTTTCACGTTTTAGATATACAACAAAGTGTAGAAATTTTTTAGAATGTTAGTTGATCTTGAATAAAAATCTTTTATTGTTAACAGGATTAGATGGCATCTTATTTATCTTAAAAAATTAATTAAATGAATAATATCTTTTTGCTAAAACTTCTACTTTTTATAGAGATTAGAAATTAGCCATAAAAATGTAAATTAAAACATGATATTAGATAACTTTTGGCTATTTTTCTAGTAATTAAAAATTAATTAATAATATAATGTTTTTTCTAACATTTATCTATGTATAAATAAATATATATTATTTATTACTTTCAATAAGAAAAATTTTTATAAAAAAATTAACATTTCCGTATGTAGAAAAGTGTATGTTATTAAATTTATTGTTATAAAAAAAATTTATCATTAACTATTAAAGCTAATCAAAAAATGTATCAAAATCAAATCTTATTGAGTGATAAATTCCACACAGCTCACACTCCTTTCGACCAATAAATTCATGTTCAACACTTGAAAAGGCTGTGTGAGTTATTGCAAAATCGTACCTGATAAAAAAATCTTTAATTAATTCTATATCAAGAAGTGTCAGAGGTCGAGATTTATAAAATATTACACGTGGATTGAATGATTGACCAGTACATTCATTTTTCATACAAAAAACTACTTTTTCTGTAAAACATTTTACAACATCTAAATAAATATTTTCATTTTTAAATGAAATAGCAAGAGAAAAATCAACACTACTATTGTTTATTAATTGAAGAATCATTTCTTTTGTAACAAAATTTGTTCCATTTCTTTCTTCAATGTATAAACGACTTAAGAAATTCATTTTTGGAAAAATATAATCTTTAGGTAAATGGTCATTTGGAAAATTTAATACTAAACTTATGTATTCAGCATTTCTTATCTTATTTATAAATTCTAATATATCATTACATATACTATTTTTTATTCTACCATAGTCATAAAGATCAACTTCTTTTATATAGTTTCCTCCCTTGTAATACTTGTTGAATAATTTAATGATTTCTGTACCACTGCATATATCAATAAAAATATGTTTTAATATTGTTAAATCATTACTTCTAAGAAAATCTTCATAACCTTCAATATTGGTAAAAAAAATCTAAAAGTAAAGTAAAAAAAAATATTTAATTTTAAAAAAATTTAGAGAAAATTACTTTTTTTGCTTCATCAACATGAAATTCATCATCTTGGTGTTCTTCATTACATATTAAATATGCTATTTTTATTCTCTCTGTAATATTTTTTTGTTTTCCACAATCAATATTTATAGCACATAACTTTGGTTTCTCAAACTTGAAGATATTTTCTTTAATTAGAATATTAAGTTTCTTACATACAAATTTTACATTAATTATACTTTTCCAGTCAACACATTTAAGAATATTAATTTGGAGATGTTTTGGTAATGATAAAAAATCCATATTTATCGAATGATAAAATAAAAGTATTTTATACTTAATTTCAAATAATTTATTACTACAAATTTTATATAATATAATTAATTATAATTTATAAAATTTAAAAAAGAATATAATTTTAAAATGTTTTTATATCAATTTTGAACTTTAACCGTTGTTTTAATAGAATTTTATAAATGATCTTAGTAATTTTGTGTTATTTTTTGACCCTTTATACTATGTTATATTAGTATATCATTTAATTAACATATCTATATAGAAAATTTAAAATGTACTTTACTTAAGATTAAACATTGACAAAAACAATTACCCACCAATTTTTCTATAACAACATAACATAAATTAATCCCCATTTATTTTTTCCCTCTAAATTTCAATTAATCAAAAGCAATGTTATTTTTTAATCGTTAAAAGTATAAAAAAAGTTTCATTGTTTTTTGATCAAATGTAAGAAAAAATACTTGTTGTAAAATAAGTAGCAAAGTTTAATTTATCAAAGTAAATTAATTAAACTATCTGCAACATTATCACCTAAAATGGCAAATTCATCATCCAATGTCCAAACAATATCATGTAGGCGTTTAGAAGGTCCCATACCAAAAGATGAACTGGGATAATGATTAAGGAAATCTTCAATAAAATTATTAATTCTAACATTTGAAAGATCCATTTGATAGGTAAGAACTTCTAGAAAAACTTTGACAAAATTTAGTTCCTTAAATAGTCCTTTTCTTTTATCTTTATTTCGAATGACATCTGTTGTAATCAAAGAATATAAGCATAAAACACGCTTATAACAAAAGTCTAATTCATTTTCAAGTTCCAAAATGCTTAAATGATTACTTATTACTGGGCTTCTACGTATATAATAAACTCTTTTAGGCATTGTGTAAACTTTATTATCTATAAAAATAAAATTAAAACTAAATTACTATTTTAAAAAAGTTACTTTTTTTGTAAAGTTCTATCAAATCCAAAAGTAAAATAATTTCATTTCTAAACCATTTTTTAAAATCTTCTGAGTCAAAATTTATTAAATTCATTTCTTCATTTATTGTATAATATATAATAGTTTTAGGTTTTTGAAGAAGTTCCTTAGGTGACAACTCCACACGTGTTACCATTCCAGGAAGTGATTTATCAAATGTTATATAACTTCCCATTCCATTCTTATCATAAAGATCCTCAAGATATTGATTAATTTCATCCATAGGATTTGGATTTCTTTCAGCAACAACCCTTCTTAAAATGAAATTATTTAATTCATAAAGTATATAGTCTAGATGAGATTTGTAAAACATTTGAGTTCCAGTAGTTGATGATGAATCTTTAGATGAATATAAATGCCTATCATTATTAAAAATTCTTCCAAATCTTTGATAAAATTTACCATTCATAGTAATTAGAAATCTATAAATAAATAAAAATAATATCCAATAAAAATATTTATTTCTCAATTTATTATTTTTAGTTATGAAATATATTTTTTAAGAAAAAAAATGCTAATTTAAAAGTACTATGATAATTTAGAAGACCGTTTAAAAATGTCTTTTAAAGAGTATCATTATAATGCTTTACAATTCAACAAATAGCTATTTAAAATTACATTTTGGTGACGAATTAGACTATAAAATAACATTTATAAGGTAATTACCTATTTGGTAATACAATGTGACAACAAAAATCTATCTATACTAGTTACTTAAAACATCAGAAACTAGTAATTGTATGTTTTTTTTATTTAAAAACAATTATTCAAAGAAAAAGTTAAAAAAGTATATATCTATCTTTTTAAAAATACACCAATTGATTATTGTTTATGGTATAAATATATATATTGAAATCTTCATACTTAAGATAGTTATCAATCATTATTTAAAAAAAAAGTTTATTTCAAGAAAAATATACTTTTTTTGTAACAATAAATTGTTTTGTACCAATTGTAATTATTTTTTAATAAAAAGATTCTACTACATTTTACTCATAATATTTACACTACATTCTTTATATAATTAGGATTTTTTTTTTGTATAAAATCAACAAAATTTAACTGATTATAAATATTCCAATCATTGATATATACTTAAAAAGTATAGTTGGTTAAATTTTAAATTTAAAAAAAAATTATACAGAATCATAAGTTTTTTTTTTCGTTACAGTCAAATATCAATAAATACAGTAATCTACATAATGTTCTATATTTTCTATATATGTTGTGTTTTATCATTGTCCAATAGCAGAATGTATTACACTCATTAGGAAATATATACCATATGAAGTAGTATAAACCATATTAGTTAATTTTATGTATTGAAGTTAAATTTTCATGGTAGAATTTTTATTTAGTGACACTTTATCGACTGTTCTTTATTTATTACAATTTTAATCAAATAATTTTTGTTTCTTATCTAGTTATTTATTTTTTACTTTGACTATGAATAGAAAACTTTAAGAGATTATTATTTTATATGTTATAAGTAATGAAAGAAGAATTTTTTTTACATACCTATTGACTATTATTAATTATTTAGTTTTGTAATAAAAAAAATGAATGTAAATCAAAAACTTTGTTTATCAAGTAATAGAATAATTATAAAATTTTTTAACTTCAAATATAAAGTGATATTTAATCAAAGATAAAAAAATAATAATTTTTTACATTGATCCAAAGAAGCTAATAAAATTATCGATTACACAGTGCATCAAAGATTGAAAAGAAAATTTGAATCCATTTCTATCAGTATTATAGGTAATGTCCGATAAAAAGTGATCAGTCAAAAAAAAACCCATAAACAGAAAAGAAGTTGAAAAAAAGATTTTATTTATTGATATAAGTAACCAATATCAGATGTACAGTGTAAAGCCTTCTCTATCACTAAGAAAAGTTAACTTCATCTATTGTTTTTTTTATTATCTTACCCTTAATTTCTTTTGTTTGATTGATCTCTAAGTCTTCTATCTCTGATAAATTTTATAAGTAATCATTTTTTTTGATACATATAAAGCCATTTCATTTGAAATGTCTTTTTGACGAAAAACTTTTTACCTTTAAACATTTTTTTTTACACATTTACTGTTTTCTTATCTCTCCCAATATTTGTCATCAGAATTTTTATATTTTTATATATTATTTTTTTTTTTATTTTTTTAATATTATAATAATATCTTTTTTTAATAATAATATTTTAGTTGTTTTTTTTTATAGAAACATCATGGGAACCAGTCGTATATTTGTTCCCATTCTTGCATTGACGTATATTGTATTGGATCTAACTATCAGCAGTATAGCTTATGGATTCTATCATGAAGGTTATTATTTTGATAAAAGTGTAATGACAAAGCTTATTACACTTCAAGATGGATATGGTTTCTTGACATCACCCATTGAATTTAGTGTTGTTGCTATTTTACGTGCATTTGTTGTTATTGGAGGAGTTGTATGTTTTTTGATGAATAAATATCCAGGACTCAACTTTGTACTTGTTTCTGCAAATTTTGTTTCATGGTCATTGTCTTTTGTTAAGTTATTGGCTTTATCTGAAATCACCCAATATCATACTTATCCTGGTATTTATATTTCATTGTCATGGAATTTTATAGCTTTTGTCAATCTTACAATTTTATGGTGTTTATATCTTGATTGTCCAGAAACTCCTGAATGGTTACAAAAATTCCATAGATTTTTGGAGGATAAATTTTTGTGTTGTAAAACATTAAAATCAAAAGATCAAGCATTTATTACACGATTTATTGAAGAACAGGATGAGGGAAGATTACTTATTGATGATGATAATAGAAGTGAAAATAGCAGTAGGAGTCATGTATCAACACGTACAATTATAGATGATGAACAAGTTACTACATTTAAAAAAATTGAGGATGATGATGAATTGGTTGAAAAACTTACAACAATGTCACATGTCTGGAAAATTATTGTCTATTGCAAGTATCACTGGACATGGTTTTTCTTTGGATTCTTTTTCCTTACAATTTACTCATCTGCTCGTATTTTTATTCCATACATGACAGGTACTGTCTTATCAAATATTGTTTCTGGAGGTGGTTATAAAGCTTTAGTTGATTCTGTTGTTCTTATGGCAGCATTAACAATGACAGCAACAATTTTCTCTGGTCTTCGTGGTGGATCATTCCTTTATGCAACATCATTAATTCATAAAAGAATGAGAAATGATTTATTTAGAAGTTTGACACAACAAGAGATAGGATTTTTTGATGAAGCTGATACTGGATCAATTTCATCACGATTAACTTCTGATTGTGAAAGAATGTCATCTTTGATTTCAACCAATTTAAATGTTTTTATGAGAAATACTGTTATGCTTGTTGGTGCTCTTGTTTTTATGTTTTGCATGTGTTGGAGATTAGCTTTAGTAACAATAATTGCTGTACCACTTCTTGGATTTATTAGTAAAGTTTATGGTAGTTATTATGATATGCTTGGTGAAAAAACACAAGAAACAATAGCTGATGCAAATAAGAAGGCTGAAGAAGTTTTATCTACAATGAGAACTGTTAGATCATTTGCCTGTGAAATTAAAGAAGCTGATCAATTTGAAACATGTCTTTATAGAACTCTTGATGTTAGAAGAAAAGAATCACTCGCATATATGGGTTACACATGGATGAATGAATTTTGTGATAATGCTGTCTTGGTAACTGTTCTTTTTTATGGTGGTCATTTAGTTCTTTCCGGTAGAATGACATCAAGTCATTTGTTGAAATTTTTACTTTATCAACTTCAAATTGGTGAAAACTTACTTCAAATTACTTGGGTATTCCAAGGTCTTATGCAAGCTGTTGGTTCTAGTAGAAAAGTTTTTGAATATATTCTTAGAAAACCAAAAATTAAGTATGATGGTAAAGTAATGAATCCTGTTCAAGGAAAAGTTTCATTCAATAATGTTTCATTTAACTATCCAACACGACCAAATCAACCAGTTTTAAATAATATGTCATTTACTGTTAATCCTGGTGAAACAGTTGCTTTTGTTGGTCCTAGTGGAGCAGGAAAAAGTAGTGTTATTGCTTTGATCCAACGTTTCTATACACCAAATGCTGGTACTATTACAATTGATGGAGTTCCAATAGATAATTATAATCATGAATATTACCATCAAAAAATTGCTTTGGTAGCTCAAGAACCTATATTATATTCTGGAACTATTATGGAAAATATTAAATATGGTTGTAGTTGGATAACTGATGAACAAGTTTATGAAGCTGCTAAATTAGCTAATTGTCATAACTTTATTATGGATCTTGAAGATGGTTATGAGACAACTTGTGGTGAAAAAGGAACTAAAATGTCTGGTGGACAGAAACAAAGAATTGCCATTGCTAGAGCTATGGTAAGAAAACCATCTGTTCTTATTCTTGATGAAGCAACTTCTGCTTTGGATGCTGAAAGTGAACATATTATTCAGGAAGCATTAAATAATTGTACACAAGATAAGTCTGTTTCTAAAATTGTTATTGCTCATCGTCTTAGTACTATTGAGAAGGCTGATAGAATATTTGTTGTTCAAAAAGGTGTCATAATTCAAGAAGGAAGTCATCAAAAACTTATGGAAGATAGTGATGGACTATATTATAATCTTGTTCAAAAACAACTCAAACTAGCTGATGAAGAAGTTGGTATTTTGACAACAGTCTCTCCAATTAGTGATAGACACGGAAGAAGTAGAACTGAAAGTAGAAGGAGTGATACAATGTCTGTTTCTACTCATCAAGCTACTGATAACGTTTTTGGAACAAGTATTGGAAGTTTTGGTAGAACTGGTTTGGCATTAAGACATCAATCAGTCACAAATACTATGGATCATATAAATGATACAGATATTCAGTGATAAATCTTTTTTAAAAAAAAAAAGATTTTTATTGTTAATTATTAGTAATATCGTTTTTGATAATGTTGTTTATTAAATTATTAATAAAGTTATATGTTATAGAATTTTGTCTTCATATTTTTATAGTATTATGGGTTGATTTTTCCAAGTTTTTTATTTTTTATAATATAATAATTGTAATAAAAAAATTAGATAAATTGTTAACAAATTAAAATTGATAATATATGATAAAGTAATGTTTATATAAAAAGTTTTAAGAATACAAAAGTGAATTATTATTTAATAATCTTTTTGTTAATTAATAAAATCAAGTGTCAATAATTATAATAAAAAGTTATTACAAGTGTAAACTTTTTTTACCTGTAATGATTTCAATTCTTTTCCAAAAACTTTTTAATTGAAATTGACTATCAGTTTTACCTCCATCGCTTGCAATCAGTAAACCAGTAAGTTCATCAACCTCTCCAAATATATCGTATAACTTATAATTGCTAAGATATAAATTAAATAAATTTATAATACCATAATTGGAGGCTAATTCAATGTCATCAGAAAAGTACATAATTCGTTTATTGTTATCTATTAAACAATTATCTTCTAAATTAGCTAAATACTTAAGAATTTCTTTAAAATTGAATGGTTTCAATCTATCAAATCTAGGTCTGTCAAATGTTAGTCTACTTATTTTTAAGAAAATTTGCATTTTTTCATTAATTAATTTATGTGGTATCATACATGATCCAAAAAGTGAAAATGTTCCATCAGCAAAATCTATATCTACCGTATCCATTATATAATGATTTCCTAAACAAAAATAAAGTTTTTTTTTTCATTAATATTTCTAAAACATACCACTAGGAAATTTAATACCTAAGCTTACTCGAAAAAAATAATTTGAATAAGAATTTTCAAAACAAACTAAAGAACCTCTAATTCTATATCTTTTAATTTCAACATAATTAGTAAAAACACATCCATTGATAAGATAATATAATTGAAAAATAATAAAAATAATAATAAAAATTTTCATTAATAAAAATTTTTAAATATTAAATATCAATATAATAATCTATTAAATACTAACAATTAAAATTCAAAATTTATTTTTGTTTTAATCAAAAAAAAAATAATAAAATATCTGTTTTGTTTAAAAAAATATTCTCTATATACATAAAAATAATAAAACTAAACAATTAAACACATGAAAATCATGGCATCGAGAAAAAATTAATATATTATATATTTAATCAACCACAAATTTTCTTCGGCATATGTTTTTTTTTTTTCTTCTTTTTATATGACCTTTTTATTAAAAAAAAAGGAATATATTGATAAAAAAAAAGAAACTACTCTTGAGAAATATATAAATTAGGAAGATTTTTTTTCTATATATAAAATTAATATTTGAAAAAAAATTTTTTTCTTTTAAAAGACATATCTCATACAACTACCCGAATGTCCACTCATTCCGGCGAGTGATTGAATAGTGACTGGATTTATGGTAAAATCAGCAGCCAAATACAATCCATGTTCTACTATTTGAATTTGTGGTGATGATATATCTATTGGTAGTCCTGTATTTGATGGTATTGATACTTTAAGTCCTTTTCCAAGTATATCATTACCAGCCTAAAATATATTATTTTTATTAAATAAATGAAAAAAAAAAATTATATAACATACTTTTTCAAGTAATTCTTTACCAAGATTACCTAAATTATCTAATGCATCTTGTGGTAATCCAAGTGATCCATCTCTATCTTTAAGAGATAATGAATTAATTTTTAATGTACCAAAAACTTTATCACCAGATGAGGAAAGTGTTGCAACAACAATAGCTGAAATAGAAATAGTACCAACTCTTTGTGGTGGAGTTGTACCATCAATAAATATATCAGCATCAGCATCAAGATACCCTTGAACAGTTCCACCATTCATTGCTGATAAGATAATTGCTGGTGCTTTGGTTGTACGAATATTAACAGCTAACAATTTATTTGGATATTTTTCTCTTATAGCTGGTAAAATATCACCAAAACAAATACCAAGATCTTCTAAACCACCATCATCAGCTCTTTTTTTTCTATTATTAAAGAAATTTTTTATTATATGAGTACGGACACCTTTCATTTTCATTTTAAATGAACTAACTTCATCTGTCTCAACACCATGATCTTCTAATTCATCTTCATCATCACTACATGTTGTTCTTAATAAATTACCTACTTTTGGTGTTTCAGGCCCTATTCTAACAGAAAAGAATCCAGCTCTATGAGCATGATATAATAATGAATTAAGAGTAAAATCTGATATAAGACCATCAACCATTCTATTACTAACTGGATATGGAAATTGTAATGGAAATGGTCCAAATGGTGTTGTACCTTGACCACCTGGTGAAAATTCACCATTTATATCAATAGTAAAGTCATTTGTTGTAGCATATGTATTAAGAAGTTGAAGAGTTAAATCAATATTACTAACTTTATTCCAATCTAAATAATCTATTAATTTTCTAGCTTGTGTTAATGGATCTTCAACATCATTAACACCAGGACATCCAGCACATGGATTATTTGCTATTATTGATGTTACAGCACCAAATAATTTTGATTTTTTAACTAATTGATAAAGTGATTCTGAATTAATATTAAAGTTAACATCTCTTGTTAATCGTGGATGATATGCTGGTATAAATTGTTGTTGTTGATCTAAAACAGTATAAACTCTTCTATTAGTTGGTACACCATTCATTAATGTTTCTGAACTTCTTATAGTTAATTTTTGTGGTACTCCATTATTTACTGATCTTGATAAAGCAGCATGAACAGTTTTTTGTGGATATTGTGGTTTTGGTATTGATACTGTAGCACTTGATGGAACTAAAGCAGATTGTTTTAATTGCCCAGTATGAGGAACATTATTAGTTGGTAATGGAACAATTTCTTGATTAATAGCAATATTTTTGATACCTTGACATGTTGGTACAGAACAATGAGCTGGTGTTGCTGACATCATGCCAATAATAGTATCTTTTATTTGTAATAATGATAATGATTGTGGTAATCCAGTCAATTTTCCATTTAATTTTTCATTAACAATTTGTGGTAATTGTCCACATAATTTTGATGGTATCATTTGACGTACCTGTGATGAAACTCTTTGCCTAAATTGACTATTAACAATATCTCCAATAATACCAGCATTCTCAAGATATGCATCAACATAACCTAACTGAACATTACATGATGCAACACGTATAAATGGTGATCCTGTAACTGATCTTTCAATAACTAGTTCTGTTGTTATAGAAACTTGATGAGCATTCATTTGAACGATACCATTTAATCTTATTGGTAAAAGAACAATAATTTGACCACCTAAATTTCCTGTTATTCCAATATCAAGATTTTGAACAGAAATAACTATTCTATTTGGTGGAGCTGGATAAAGTAATATCCTTTGTGGACATCTATATCTTGAAACATAAATATTATATATTTGTATACATCCACTAACTTCTCTCATACATTGTGATATTGGTGGTATACGAGCTCTTTTAATTTCATCATTTAATAAATTTCCTATTATTGATGAAGCATATTGAAAACCTCTAGAATTAACTCTAACTCTCATTCCAGGATATCCTCTAGTACCACCAAGAAGTACTTGATTAAAATCTAAAACAGGTGTTACACCTGGAACCATTTGCATTGGTCTTTGGGGCATGATCATTGGACCAACTTGTGGTCCAAAATTTTGTTGTTGTTGTAAAACTTGATGTCCAGCATATTGTATAGGTGTTTGAGGTAATTGATGATTACCATGCATAATATATTTAATAGTAGGTCCCTGATAATAATCATTATACCTTAATTGTCCATATACTAAAAATTCTTTTGTACATAAAAGTACCACCAAAAAAAGGCTAATAAGCCTTTTATTTATCTAAATAATAATAAAATTATATAAAATAAAATATTACTTACATAAATCATGTTATAAAATCAATGTATTAAAACCTCTTTTAATATCCAAATAATAAAGTATATCTAAAAATTTTTTTTATTTATTAAAAAAAGAATAAAAAAAAATAATACTTAACTACTATAAATATTAATTTATTTTTAAAATATTATAGTTAATTATCCTTTATTTTGACTATTTACCTGTAAATGAAAAATTATTAATAAAATTATTAGAAAGTTGTAGTAATAATTATATTTAAAATGTATGTTAAGAGATATAAAATTTACTTTCATAAAACATTTTATCATAAATCATTCATTTATACCAATTATTATATGAAAAGAAAAAGTTTTATATATTAAAAGGAAATTATTAATTAATGTTTTTTTTATTATTTTTACTATAAAGGGTAACTGTTAATAATAAGTGTGACAAAAATATATGAAATGAAAGAATAATTCTTTTAAAATAATGAGCAAGAAGTGTGAAATATATATATAATTTAAATTAAATTAATAATATGATTCAAGTTTTTGTTAAATATATTTACTTTAATTCCAAATATATTTTTATTTATCTTTTTTTTTTGTCATAAAATATAAAATAAAAGTTTTTTTATAGTAAAAAAAAAAGATAGTAAAGTACAATTATTTAAGATATTAATACTACTTTTTTTTTTAGGATTAAATGATCCAAAATATAATTTAAGAAGGATAAATAATAATAACTTTAAACCACATATAAAGTAATGATAAAACTTTTTATGAAATCAAAATTTATAAAAAGAAAAGATATATTTATAAGAAGAGGAATTATTATCTTTATGTAAATCTTTACTAAATGTTTTCTTCTTTATTTTTTCTAGTACTATTTTTTATACATAAAAGAGATATATATATATATTTCTATGAAATGTATATATAGTATAAATTAACTTCTAAACGTGCTTAAATAGATATATGTATATTTTTATAGGAAGAAAAAAAAAATATATATATATAAGCCGGTTCATTAATAAAAATAAGGCAATAAGAGAGAGAGAGAAACCTGGCTACACCAACAAAAAAGACACATCAATTTATTACATAAAGGTAAATATTTTTGAAGGCGGATGAAGTTGTTCCTTTTCAAAAATAAAATTAATTTAAAATTTAAGAATAAGTATAAATATCAAGGAAAAAGGTTTGTAATTTCATGAGATAATAATAGTATAAAAATTTTTAAATAATGATTTATCCTATTCCTTTTCTTAAAATTTTAAATTTTTAATTAACAAAATATGATTTATATGTAACTACATCAAAGGATACTTTTATACATACATTACTTCTACTCAATTTTAGGTATGTTAAATTATCGTTATAACATACTAAACAGGTTTATTTTTCCATAAACTTTTAATATATCTTAGCATTTTTCCTTTTCATTAAAAATAGAAAATAAAAAAAGATTTTTTGAAGAAATTAAATCAAACATTGTTGAGATAAAAATTTTTTTTTTTTTTTATCTTTGTTACATTGAAAATAAAGATAATTGTTAGTAAGAAAATAAGCAAAGAAAAAAAAAAGGAATGTTGAAAATAATTTTTTTGTACTACTTAATAATAGTCAGCAAATAAAAATACAAATTATAAATTAATCAAATAAAATCATCTTTTATGATATTGTTATTTTAAAAAAGTTATCGTGTTAATTTTAAATAATTAATCATATAAACATTAAAATAATATCTTTAAGCTACAAGAGAGACAAGATAATCAAGAAACAAAAAGTAGTGATTTAATATTTGATATTATTTTAATTAATTTCCTATTTTCCTTAAAACACGTTATATCTTATTATTTTAAATTTTTCACAAAAGATACAAAACTGTGTAATAATAATTATATATATATATGCATACAAAAAAAAAACACATACAAGTTACTATCATTATAGATATTTATATGTTTACAGTGAGGAGAATTGAAATATTATATAGAAACAAGTAAATATATAATATATATCAAATATAATATTTTTACAAAGAAATTGTAGACAATTAAAGATGATAAAAGTAATATTTGAATGTGTTTAGAAAAGCTGTTTTAATATCATATATATAATATTATGTATATATATATATATTAGGTAGAGGTATAAATATTTAGACACAACAAACTATGAAACATCACAAAATACACGCCCTTGAGATAAAATATTAATAACATTAAAAAAAAATGTTCTTTCAAAATATTTAAACAAAAAAAAAAGATTCTTTTTTAAATGATTTTAAATAACATAAATATTTGCAAAAAAAAAGGCACTTTTATCAAGTTTCTTATTAATAAAATTTCTGATTCTTTTTTATCATCTCCCCCCTCCATTAATTTTTAATGTTTATATCTATTTATCCTGATCTATTGTATAATTGTCTTTTTTATTTAATTTAATATTATGTAAACTAAATTAAGCAAATTTTTCAAATAATTCATTTAAATTAATGTTGTCAAAAAGACAATCTAATAGCATAAATAATAGAAAATTCATTTTTATTTAAAAAGAACATATTTACAATACCATTAATACAAACTACAATAAGCCTAGGGCTACAAATGACCATGGATAGTAAAATTATACGCAAATATTTTTGAAATATAACTTTTTATTATCCTCTTAAAGTTAAAAATTTTTAACCGAAAAAGTTATATATATAATGAAAGCATCAATTATTATTAAAGATTATATATATTTGAACATTAATATACAATAAAATAAAATTACTTTTATTTCAATAAAGAAGTTTTAATATATAGATATTATTATATAGTTAATGACAAACAATAGTCTCTTTCTTTCCCTTAGGTTGTGGTTTCTTCTTTTGTAAATACATTGATTAAAATCATATTTCTATATTTACCAACTTTTCAAGGTAACATATAATTTTTTTTCTATCTCTTCCCTTAATAAAAAAAAGAAAATTTGCTCCAATATATTATTGTTTTTCCATAATAAATACATTCTTTTCTACACTCTACTTCTTTTGGTAGCACTAAATTTTTTCACTTTTTTTTTTAAAATTATATTTGTTACCATATCAAAGTACATTTATTTTCACTTTCATCAACTTTCATCAAATTATAAATTAATTTTAATAACATACATTTTAATTACCCATTTCTAACAATAAAGTTAATGACTCATATCATTCAGATTTAAATATATATCAAGTATTTTATCATTCTTTCTTATAATCCTTTTTCTATACCAAAACATCATACAATGAAACACATACTTTAATAAAATAAACTTATTTCTAGCTTCTTTTAAATTAAAGTATTTCAAATGACTCATAGATTAATATTTAATTTTATTTATGGTTCATTATTTTAGCACAAAAAAACCGGTGCCAAATATCATGTGAAAAGATGTTTCAAATAAATGTTAAAAAAAAAGAATTTAAAAGCAATCACTTCACAACATAATTATTATCATTTATTTTAAACAAGTATTTAAAGTTATGAGAAAAAAAAAATTTATCACCCGCCAGTTTTTATTGGAATGATACTTATTAATAATATCAACTTTTTTTTTGATAATAATATATATTGGATTAATTTTACCTTTCTTGTAATATATATATTTAAACTAGGTTTTTATTTTGAAGGACAATTTGATAGTTGATTATAAAAAAAAAGTTTTCTTTATAATGAAAGAATTTAATTCATTTATAAAAAAGAAAAAAAAAACAAAATGAAAAGGTAATTAGAGATATATAAAAATAAATTTATTTTAATGTTGATTCCTAAGTAAATAACAACCATAGATACATTTAAATAAATTAAAAAAAACATTATTACTTGATATTAAAAACATTGTTAATAAAATTAATTTGTATATAATAAAATGTACAAAACAAAAAATAATCTTTTTTTAATTTATTTGTTTGAAATATTTATTCATATTGATTATTAGTATTCAAAGAAATTCATGAAAAATTTGTAGAAGCAGAGACTGGTAATTTGAAATAAAATTCACCACCAAATAATAAAACTCTTTAAAAGTTATCAGTTCTACTTTGACATACTCTAAAATTTTACTTTTCATAAAGTACCCTAAAATAGTTTTGTTACAGAATGTTGTTTTTTTTTGAAAAAATTTATTAAAAGTGATTTTTAACTGTTTCATGATTTTTATACTTATAATACAAAGAGCCAAGAATCTTTTATTTTCTTATGTAAAGTTATGTATATTAATAAATAATTTTTTTTATTTCTTTTAAGAAGTATTTTGGAAACTTTTTTTTATTATTTTTCTTAATTAAAATAAATTTTCTTCTTCCTTATTATCATACAAAGATACATAATAAAATATAAATATTTTTTATTTAACACAAAAAAATATTATAAATTAATTTCAAACATTTTTTTTATTGATACAGAATATACAATATTAAGTTAAATGAGAAGACCTTCATAAATCACCTTGTATATTTAAGGTGATTTCAAAGAAATCCATGAAAAATCAGTAGGTGGAGGAGGGATGACTCTTTCAAGTTTACTTCCAATTTCACATTCCCTAATTTCTGGAAGGCAATCAATATACATAAGTCTAACTTTAACATCAAAGTCAGCCAATTTCTTAACTTCAACAATTGATTCAGCTGTAATTAATTTATCATTTATCAAGCTATTTAATCCATCTATCCAAATATTTACTTTTTTTTGATTACTCAAAGCAATATTAAAATCAGGATCTTTAGAACCATTTATACATATACCTATACCTCTAGAAGGAATCTTAAAAGTACCTTTTCTTCCATATGTTGATAACATATACTCTGCATAAGCTTCCTCAAAAATACATGATGTTATCTCCATAACAGGTAATTTTTTGGCTTTTGACATATTCATATCTAAACAATTTTCATTCTCAACATCTTGATACCATAGAAATCTTTCATTTCTATCTAGCTTCCATAACCAGTATCCTAATGAAGTAATTTTATTATTACCCTTATCTTTAGGAACTTTATAAAAAACACACCCTTTTTTCATTTCATTTTTTCTATTCTGTTTAACAAGTTTTTCCATCTTTAATCTTAATTTAGGTGTTAAATGCCTAATAGCATCACTCTGAAGTTCACTTTGATCTTTTTCAAATCTCTCCAATTCCCAAATTTTCTGCATCTGATAATATGAAAATTTTTGTAAACAATTATCATAATCTTTTATAGATAAAGGATTAAATTCTAATGATCTTTCTAATTGTTCTTTTACAACTTTAATAACTTTCATTAAATCTTCACTTGATGCATGCATCTCTCTCCACGTTCTTCTGAAAAGTCTAACAGATAGTGAAAATAATTCATGAAAAGGTGATTCTATTGTAAAAAAAATTAAATGAAGATTATCTTCTTTATTAGTTTCATTGGATTCTTTTGAAAATGTTGAAACGCGTTTTAACTTGTCTGTTATTTTTAAACATCCTGAATTTTCAGATTTTGATGGAACAATTGAAAATAAATCAATTAATATTGATACTAAATAAATAGAAACTATTGGAAAAGGCCATGATGATGTTTCTTGCCAGACAATATTTTCTGAATTTATATCTCTTAATAATTGAGGATATTTTTCATCAAAATATAATATTGCTTCTAAAACTAATAAACCTGGAGGTGTTTTACTAACTAAATCTGTAAATTCATTCCAATCAACATTTAAAGGAGGATAAACATCAGAGAATGAGGATGTTGAGATGTCATCTTCCTCAACACCAAACGTAGTTATTGTAGCTGCTCCGAGTGATTTTGTGGGTGATGTATGATAAATACTACCATCAAAACTACATGGATTTAGTGATTCCATATTTCTTATTATTTCTATCTCAACTTCTGATGGTTTTTTAAGAGCTTTCATAGCTAGATCACTCATTAAAATTACCTGAAGATTTTTCATTGGTTTACTAAGTTCTTGATCTAATTTTGTTGTATCTTGTCTTTTAAGAAGTTTACATATCATACTTCGAAAAGCATTATTTTTTAATATTTGTAACATTTCTATTTTTAAACATTCATCAGCTACTCCATATAAAGAATTCATTAAATTTAATATTGCTATTGGAATTCTTTTATCTGACTTTTCCAAATGCATTATTAAACTTTCAAAAGGAACTTCTCTCTGAAGTTGATGTAACTGATTTTTTTGACATTTTTTTAATATAAATTCTATAACATTTAAAGATGCATTTAAACTTTCATTACTTTCTAACTTTGTTCTACCACTAATGTGTGAGGCAACCTCTGATATAAATTTATTTGACAATCCAAACCAATATGATGTTGCTTTATCTTTATCTTCTATTTCTAATGTAGTCATAAGTGTAAGAAAAATATTAAATAAACAACTTAATGATGTTCCATTTTGACTAAATTTACCAGCCTCAATATATGAAATAATTTTTCCAATACCACAATGTTTTTCAAATGCTTGTAAAAATATTTTATCTTTAGAGAGACGTTCCATAAGTTGAAGAGTTTTTAAAGTATCCTGCCCATACTCTGATCCTGTTTTTATAATATTCTCAACATACTGAACATAATTATTTGGTGATGCAGTAAGTATAAGAATAAAACCTTGTTTTAATTTATTTATACGTTCCTCTGTCACAAAAATACCATCCTCCTCAAATGTTAATGAGTATCCATCAATTTCATCCTCAGATGGTAATTCTAATTGTCTAATAATATTTTTTAAAAATTCACTTACAGTATCAGTCTAAAAAGATAAAAATTATATATTAAATTCTATTGATCAATTATATATGTATATACTTACACTTTTATCATATTGAACATAACATGATAGGTATTTTGGATCAGTGGGATATTTAAATGGTTTTATTAAATAATTAGAAATAAATGGATCTAATTTAACAGCTCCCTTAAAGACTGACTGAGGTAATCGTATATCAATTGGATTTAAACCTTTTCCTATAATTCCATCAGACTGTTGCATCTTATTATTTATTATTATTTTTTAAATAGAAATTAAAAAAATTTAATTTAGTAATATTTTATTGATATATATATAAATTTCTTTAAAATTATGATAAAATATTAAAATTATTATATATACAAAGTTGTTGAATGATAGAAAAGTATTACAATAATATAATGTTATAGAAAAATTTGGCAATGAGAAAAATTATATCAAATGAAATGAAATGCACAAATGAAAGTAACGATACTCCAACGTGGGTACTTTTTCTTTTAATATATTCTTCTCTATAAAAATATTAATCTTCCTTTTTTTTTTAATTAATTTTCTTTTTCAAACATTTGATAAAATCATAAATCATACAAAACAATAATTTTATTTTATAAATTTTACTTTTTTTTTTAAAAAATAATGAAACAAAAAGAAAAAATTTTTTTTTTTATAATGATAAATAATTTCTTCTCTGTTTACATAATTAATTCAATCATTTAATTTAACAAATATTTAATACATTTTATAAATTAATTCACTAGAAAATAATTCCAAATATGGTATGAGAAAATAAATCTCACACAATATCAAAAATTTTATTATGATGAAAGATATAAGAAAATTGTAACATATGAAGGATCTTCTCAATTTTTACCTTCAAAAAAAAATCAAAGTGTTAGTAGAAATGTGATGATAATAAAAAAAAACATGTATAAAAATTAGAAGAAAAACAAAAAAAAAAAGATATAAAATATGACAACATTACATACATTTTTTTTAAATCTTATCTATTGTATGAATTTTTTTTCTTCTAGTATAATTGTTATTGTTGTTGGATTGGAGTTTTAGAACAACGCCTTTTAAAACAACAACATTTAACTTCACCACTACTATTATCATCTTGTTGATTGTTACCTCCATCTCTATTATTTCTTTCAATAACGTCATACCTAGCTGAATGCATTACTTGATTTGATCCAAAGATACCTGCTGGACCACTACCGCCACCAGGCCTTAGACCATCTTCACGTTGTTTGTTACCTGTACCAGAATGCCTTCCACCTTTCGTTAATTGATCTTGACGATTTCCAGATGCTCCGGCATCGGTAGTCAAATTATTATCAACAGATGCATGTATTGATCCTGATGGTGTTGATGCATGATTCAATTTTGTTGTCCAATCAAACTCATAATCATATGTATATCCACTCCTTTCAAGGACAGTTTTAAATAAATTAAAACAATAATCATAATCAGGTGTCTCAAAGAAGTCAAGTCTTCGAGCATACCGAAGATACTGAGCAAACTCCTCTGGAAATCCTTCACAAAGAATCTCTACTGGTGTTATTCTTTTAGTATCACCAATCTTTTGATAACGTTCTTTTAATGTATCTGCTTTTAGGCCCTGCCATGGTAATGAACCTCTCAAAAAATACATAAACATATGACCTAATGCTTCAAGATCATCCCTTCGTGATTGTTCTTTTCCTAAATGTGTATTTATAGACATGTAACGAGCAGTACCCGTTAGGGATTTATGTTCTCTATATGAAATATGTTTGCCTAAAAAAAATTATTATAAAAAAAAAAACAAATATTAAAAAAAAAAAGTTGGGAGAAAAAAAAACACACCCGTATCACAATCAATGTATTCTTTTGCCAAACCAAAATCAATAATATGTAAAATATGTTGTTTCCTCGTTGAGGCACGACCAATCAAAAAATTCTCAGGTTTAACATCTCTATAAATAAGATGTTTGGAATGTACAAACTCCATACGTCTAATAAGTTGCATAGCTATCATACAAACTGTTTTTAGTGTATATTTTCTATCACACATATCAAAGAGATCCTCCAAGGAGTTGCCTAATAATTCCATCACCAATGCGTTATACTTTCCACATGGACCAAAATAATGTACCTGTGGAATTCCTTCAGCCTGTCCCATTAATTTATAAAATCTATATTCTAAATGTAATTGAGGTGCTTTTGATTTCATTGCTTCTAACTTTATTGCTACATGTTCATTATTATATAAATTTTTTCCTAAACGTAATTCACCAAAATTCCCACACCCTATTTTTTTACCAATCCTAAAATTTGGTCCAACCATCAAAACAGAGGAGGATGCTGATGTTGAGGAATTTTGTCCTCCTGGTCCATAACCTCTTATATTTGTCATTGTTGTATTATAAATATTAGATTCAGAACGAAGATCGTACTGACTATGAGAACTTTTATCTAATAAACCAGCACCAGTTGTTGCTTCAAAAGATAACCTACCACAGGAAAGTTCTGTTGATAGGCAACCACCACCAGTTATTGAAGATGAGGTACCCTGATAGAGATTTGGAGGTAATAGACGTTGTGTATAAGAGTATGCGTTATCTCCTATAACTACTTTTGGTTGTTGACGATTTTTACCACCTTTTTTCGGGGAATGTCTTGTTCTATTCCTTCCTGGAACTGTTACGGATATTCCTTGTGTTAAACCACTAAAGAAAATAATAATAAAAAAAAATAATAAGAAAAGTAAAAAATATATATAATATTATTATAAATGTAGTAACTTTTTTCTTACCTAAATATAGTTGAGGAACGTGATCTTGTTGTCGATGAGTCAGTACGAAATTTTGATGCAAATCTTTGTTTTGTTGAAAGATTACTACCACTTTTATTGGTTGATGATGAATTTGTTCCAGATGTATGGTAATGGTGTTTGATGGCAGAGGCTCGTTGCGTAGACGAAACCCGTCTAAAAATATAGAAAAAAAAAAAAATAATAATATTTTAAATAGAATTTTTTAAAAAAAAACATATATAAATGAAAAAGAAAAAAAAAACTAGCATACTGTAGGATATTTTAAAATGAGAATACCTAAAGAAACCAAAATGGAACATTAATTTATTCAAACAAAAAGATAAAAAGATTAAATGAAAAGGAGGGAAACAAAATATTTCTATAATAATTACCACTTCAGGGTTAGAAGAATAGTAATAAAAAGTAAACGCATCAATAAATAATAGACTGTATGCATGAAGGAGAAGACGACAACGATGACAAAAAAAAAAAAATGCATAGAGATTGTGTTGTGAGTGTAAAGCGCAAAGAGATCGATGATGATGACTATGGAATTATACATTAGCGTAGGTCAAACCATTTTTCTAAATGATAAGTATTACTCCAATAAAATTAATTACAAAAATAATATGTTTTTACTTTATTCTTACTCTATATACTACTTATAAACTTTTATTTTAATTTTTTTTTATTTATTGGATTTAAAAATACCTTTATCTATATATAGTTATTTAATTAAAAGATATATAAATTTTTTTTAAAAAAAAAGACCATGAAATTAGATGGAAAGAGAAATATGAAGATGTTTCATGGTATAACAAAATAAAGAATGATGATTAAAATGGATGAGAGGAACGATATTGTTAGAAGATACTTGTACTTTTTTTTTTGTTTGAATTATGTATATATATATATTTCATTGTAAATTGATGATACATGGATAAGTTAAAAAAAAAAGGTATCCTTTTAGATTTTATTACTTTTTTTTTGGTTAATTACCTATAGATGGTATCCATAAAATAGAGGATAAAAGTACATGTTATATTTAAAGTAAGAAAAAGATTAATAGGAAATTTCTAGAAATCATATATTTAATTTCTATGATAAATAATAATAAATGTACTTTTTATTAAACTTATGAGTGTAAAAAGTTTCTAAGAATTTAAGAATAAAAAAGAAAATTTAATTATAATTTTTAAAAAAAATATATATAATATAATAATAATAATATATATCAAAAAGATGGAATTTATATATTAAAACGTTATTATGTATACACATATTATATATAAATATAGTCCAACTGATATATATATTTATATATACACATATATCATACATTTACATAAGTATGTTACATAAATGATATAAAAAGTTTTCTCTCCAAATAATAATAATAAAATGATATGATACTCTTTTAATATAAAGAGCTTTAAATAGTAATTATTTGAAATAATATAATTAATTTATAGAATAGGTTTGTTATGTATATGTTAGATATATATTATCAGAGAAAATAATAATATGTGATGTATGTCCTTGATTAAAGACAAAAATTTTTAACATATTAATCAAGAAATAGAAAAAATCAATAAAATATTTTTGATATCAAAAAGATGGAATTTACTTTTTCATGAATGATTTGTGTAATAAACATTGATAAGAAATATATATAAATCATTATATTTTAAAATTATTGTTTATAATTAGTGTAATATTAAAGATAATAAGTCTTTTTTTTTTTAACTTTTTAAAATAAATATTACCTAAGAGAAACTATGTTTAGTATCATTATTTTAAACACTTATTATTACTATTATATATATATATATCTATATATCTTAAGTTATCTCTTAAAAATGTTTTAAAAATCTTTTGTATTATATTTTTTTAAAAATATTTAAAGAATATATAATTATAAAAGAGATATGTGATAATGTCCTCCTCCCCATTATTATTTTCTTTCTTGAATAATACTTTAGGCTCCTGGTGTGGACATAAGAGATACATAAATAATATATAAACATTAAAACATACAATATTTGATGATGTACCAAGAATATAATAGAAAAACCAAAATATACATTATTATTTTCTATTCATCTTCTATATATATATATAAATAAAACATATTTAAAAATTGTATACAAAGAAAAGCGAAGGAGGAATGAATATAAATAAACTTCTATTACAACATATTTTAAAAATAATATACAATTTGTATGTATTATAATATAAAAGATATATAATATACATATATACAACAAACACATTTAATATATAAAAAAGAAAGTTTTCTCTCTCTCTCCTTGGTTGTATCTTAATATATTACTATCACTTTTTAAACTAGCTTACTGTTCTCCTCTCTTTTTTTCTCAATATTTATTATATTTTGTTTTGTTGTTGTTGTTGTTGTTACTGGTATGTGTTACTTTTTGTAGAGAGACAATCCTATTTTATTTAATAAATTAAATATGGCAGACTGTTTTATTATATTTTTTTTTTTCGTAAAGTCTGTTTTATATATATATATATATATAATATTATTAGAAAATATCTACACATTTATATTAAATAAAACAAAAAGGCATAAAATAGTTTAATATGTTTATATGTATATATTTATTAAACTGCTTTTATCTATTATAAGTATAAAATTAAAGGCACAATAAGAGTACAATAAACACGTCCTTTTAAAATTATTTTATTTTTTCCCTTACAACTATATTATTTATAATATATTAATTTAAATAATTTTTAACTAAAATGTGAAAAAATATAAAAAAAACTTATTAACTATTTTATTTTAAAGATTGGTTAAAAAAAAGTGAGAATATTTATAATTAAAAGAGAAAAATGTGTATATATAAGTATTTTTTATTTTTTTTTTTTTTTTGTAATTATATTCTTTAATAAACAAAAAAAAAATATGATAAATATATATATGAGGAGAAAAGAAATTTTATAATAAATTTAATAATTGATATATCAAATATATTGATAAAAAGTATCTTTTATCAAATATTTTGAAATAAATATCGTTGTAAAAAAGAATATTTATATATATATATAATATTTTTACTTAAAATAAAGTTCCTTTTTGGCATTATTTTTATTACTTTTAAAAATATATATATATATTATCATAGTGAATAAAAATATATAATGTATACCTTTCATAGTATTAAAATATATAACAAATTTTTTATATTAAAAATATTTTTTATTACATAATATAGGGTAATTTTAAATAACACACAAATAAGTAACTAAAGATAGATTTAATGATAAGGAGAAACATAATTATGTATAATATTGACACATTAGGAAAAATAGAAAAAGAGAGAGAGAGAGATTTTCAATAGGAGAAGAAAAATCTACATTAAAGAAAATTAAAATGATAGGAAAAAAATAATTAAAAAATATTTCTCTTTTTTTTTTTTAATAATTATAATATTGGTGATTAAAGTTTTTATATAAAATATTCTTATAGTATCGAGAATTAATTATATTAAAGATATATTACATAAGAATATTTTAAAAGATATTTCTATACAATCTTGAAATACAAAATAAATGTATATTTAGACAAAAATTAAATGATAAATGTTTACATAAACTTTAGTATGAAAATGATTTTATGGTGTCTGGGTGTATTAATTTCTAGCTGACCATGAAATATATAAAATATATTTGTATGTTGAAATAATAAGAATATAAGTGGTAATGAAATAAAAGAAATAAAAATTTTTGTTTTAAAAATAAAAAAAAAAAATAATCAAAAAGATATAAGGTAGATTAATATCTATCTATTAAAATAAATGTAAAAAATTGAAACTTTGATAAAATGGCTAAAGTGGAATGAGGAAAAAAAAAGATAATAATAGTGTTAAATGAAAAATATTATTATTTTATATAATAAAATATATAAAGAATGAATGTTAAAATTTTTAGTGAATGTTAAAATAAAAGTAAGTAACTATTGATCAATTGTCTTTTTGTGTGTATATAATATCCATCTCTCTTAATATATGTGTTTTGGTAGACTATTCTATTATAATATAAAAATAGATAGAGTCTTTTTCTCATTTTATATATATAGTTGTAAAAATGGAATAAGAGATATTTTACGGGCATCTTTCAATACATAATTTTCTTTACTTTAATGATAATTTAAATTATAAAGAAGAGGAAGAATATTAATATGTACATTTAAACTTTCACTAAATTTTTTCATACTTTACTCTTGAAAATCTACATTATTCTCTTGTAATATTATCTTTTATCCCACTTATTATCATTAAGACAAAATATCAAGTGGTAGTAGTTAGTCTTATGAGGTGTATTCACCTACAATAATGAGTATTAATTTGAACATTTTGTAAATATCATTCTAATATAGAGATATGAAAATTTAAACATTTGAGATACCATTTATTTACATAGATGAAAATAGTATAAATGATTTAGATTTTTTTTTCTATATATTTGTATTTTGACATATATATATATACTAAAGTAGTAATAAAAATATTTTAACAAAAAGGTTATGTATATATAATAAGGTTTCTGTTTCTTAAAAGATAAAATTTCAAAGTTTCAATTATTAAAACATCAACAACTAAAAAGGAAGATTAATTGTTTAATATATATATTTTTTTTTGAATTACAAACATGGTTTAAAAAAGAGATATTATTATTAGTTTAGTAAAATAAATGTTGGATAAGTCATATCATCTTCAACCAAAATATAAATATATATACGTGCAAAAGTATAACACATATAAATAGAAAACAAAATCTACTTAAAAGATTCAGTTAATCTTAAAAAAGATTTTAAAATTTTTAATGAAAACATTCATATATAATTTATATAATAAAAATAATAAAACCCTATCAAGATATTATGAAGATGACGCGTGGTAGTTGTAAAAATTTATATTTTTATTAAAAATGAAAGTTTAAATTAAGGTTTTTTAAATTTATATATATATATATATAATAAATACATATTTTACATTTTTATATGACCATCTATAAATAAGGAACGAAAAAGTTATATAATTGTATATATTTACAGTTTTTGAAGGCATTAAAAAAAGAAGATAGATAGAAAAAAAATATGGTAACTCCTCTCATCTGATACTGACTGAATCTATCAAAAAAATTTTAAATGAAAATGACAAAATATTGTATGTGTGAAGATACATCCACTGATAAAGTATTTTTTTTTTTCTCGATTCTCACTCTTCATGAATTAACAATAAAAGAATATCTTATCTGTAAATAAAAAATATATTCTAAGGGGATTTTTTTTTCTATTTATACAAAAATAATGAATATCAAAAAGTTTTTTTTTATATTTAATCATAAAATTAGTAATGTATAAATGAAATTGTTATAGTAACTATAAAAAAAAATATACCTATATAAAAATATATATACAAAAATATAACTAATATATTATTTATTTCTGAAAACCATTTATATAATATATATAAATAAATTATTAAATTTTTAAAATAAAAAAAAGAAAATTCTATTAAAAATAAGTATAAAAAGATAAAAAGTTAAAAAAAAAGAAAAATAAGTAACTTAATTAAAAAAAACAATTTTTCGTGTAATACAAAAGTACATGATAAAAAAAAAACTTTATTCTATCTTTTCTTTTTTTTTAAACATAAATTTAACAATCTATTTTTAATAAAATAAAATTAAAAAGAAAATATATAGAATTTATTTAATAATCAAATACTAGGAAATATGTTGTATAAATTTATTAAAAATAAAAAAGCTAATTTAATTTTTTTTTAACTTGAAAAACCAATTTATAAGATACAATCAAACATTAATCTTTTATGATATAATAAATGTTTTGGTTGATCAAATAAATAGTATAATTTATGACAAATTATTTATCAATAGTGATGCAAAAATTTGATAATGGTATATAGTATAAGTTCGAAATGTTTTAATGATTATTATTGTGATATAGTATAAATTTATCAAATACAATAGAAAACAAAATTATTATGACGATTTAAAAGATTATTATTATTATTATTAGAAGGGAAAGTTAATAATATAAATATATTTTGTATAAATAAATATTTATAATATTTTAAAAGTCAAAAGGTTTTTAAATGCTTTTAACGGAAAAAAGTAATATTAAATAAAAATTTTGTCAAATAAAGGATATTTTATTTTTAAATTGTGTTAGTATATATTGTGATATGTAACTGTAAATAAAAATATATATCTATTAATTTTAAGTAAAAAAATTTTTTTCTTTTTTTTTAAACATATGTTAGCTTTAATAATTTTCTATTAAAAGTATATGGTGTCATTTTAATAAAAAAAATATATAAAAGTATTAATAATGAAAAGTTTATTGTATTAAGAAATGCTTATAACAATAAAAAAATTTTTTAAAATAACTATAGTTATCATGCACATATAAATATATATATAAATAAATCTTTTTTTCTTTTTAAAATTGTACTATATTTTATTTATTATATTAGTTAAAGTATGGTAAAATATGTTTTAATTTAATATAAAATAAATCATGTTTAATAAAGTCATTAACTATTTTTCTTTACTATTTAACATGTCTTAAATTCTACTATAATTTATAGTGTTATTTTTTCATTTTTCAAAAATCGTATAAAACATTTACTAGATATGTGTAAAATATAAATTGGTAAGAAATTAAGTTAGTGTAAATGATAAACTTCAATAGTAAAAATGTAAAAAAACATATCTAATCTTTAAATATAATTTCATTCAATCTCTCTCTTTTTTTTTTTTATTTCTGAAGTATAACAAAAAATTTTTTTAACAACTATTATAAGAATATTTTATAAAAATAAATGTAACAATAAGTAATTTTAAATATGAAAGAACTTTGATGGTTTGTTTTTTAAAAAAAAAAAAAAATTTTTTTGTTAAAAGTATTTTTAAAATCTTAGAAGAAATATATCTATTAAAAATATAAAAAATCTCGAAGTTTCTACATCATCTTATTACTAAAAGACATATGTATTATTATCTTAAAAAAAAAGTATAAATTAGTAATAATAATAATCACCAAAAGTAATATGAATAATTATCAACATAAGTTGAAGAATAGTTTTTTAAATAATAATTTTTTAAATGCTAAAAAAAATTATAGGAAAACATAAATTAAAGAAGTGATAAACTATCATTAGTAGTATGTCACTTTTTTTTTCAAATATTAAAAATCTTGTTTTTAAGCAATACATAAATAATTAAATTTTATGTCTTTTTTAATGCTAGTTGGTGAAGAAAGTAATTTAATAAAATTATTTTTCTTAACCTTATCTTAATTACTAAAAATACTTTATATCTACCTATAATAAAAATAAGAAAAAAAATTTTTTTTTAACAATAAAAAATGAAATTAAATAGATAAAAATTTCCTAATTTTTTTTTTTTGGAGGAGGGTGGAAAAGAAAAAACAAATATTATTAGGGAAATTATTAAGTATTAAAAAACACATTTATTTTTTTTTAATGTTGGTAAAAATGAAGACAAAAAAAAATAATAACGTACTTAGTCACATAATATATCATATAATGTTTATATTAAAATATAGGTTATATTAATAAAAAAAAAGAGATGTAAATTCCATTGTTTTTTTTAAATTATTTATACATGAATAATTTTATTTTACTTATTAATGTCATGGTTAAATAAAACATATTGTAAATGTTATTTTTTAACATTAATTCAGTATTTAGCATTCAAGTCAATTGATAAATTAGGAATATTTTTTTTAAAATCTCATTTTACTTACAATAGAATATATTTTACATTTTTTATTTATCATTTAAAATATGAAAAATGACTAATTAAAATATGATATTTAAGAAAAAAAATTAATGTTTGAATTATTATAAAGACTTACCTCTCTGATGAAGAATCTTTGTTTGAATTTTTATCACCAATTCGTAGGAGTAGCATGATTCATATATATTTATGTTTACATATATGTATATACATATAAATAAAAGCAAAAAAAATATTTAATTAATAAAATAACTACTAAAAATTAATAACTTTGATAAATTTGTATTTTTCAAAAGAAAAAAAATATTAGATCAAAATAAAATATTATATCTTATAAAAAAGTTGATGTTTGTTATTTTTCTTTTAAGCACTTTCTTATTGACAATTTATGAAAAACAAGTATTCATTAATGGCAAAAATATTTGAAACAGATATACAAAATATTCTTCAAATAAAAATATATGGATACGTATCAAGAAAAAACAATATTAAAAATCCACAAAATTTTTTTTTCCTTTCTTCCTTCCGAAAAAATATAGTTTTAATTTATAGTTTAAATATTGGATAAATTATTTATAAAAAAATGTACTTTTGGTAACTTTTTTTTTTCAATAACTCAAACTTAATAATGATAATATTTCTCTTGAAAAATACTCTACAAATAATGACTTTAATATCAGTTAACAAAAATATATATATATATATATCTAACCAAATGAAGAATTAAAAAGATAAAAATTTAAGATTTATCAAAAAGATAAATATATATACATTTAAACATATTCTTTTTTCTTGATATATCCACCCAAATGTATTATAACTTTTCTTTTAAAGCCTCGTTATTGTATTATTTCTCTTTTCCTCCATCTTCTTCTCAAAAATATTCATTCATCTATATATTTGTATTCTTATTTATTATATATCAATAGTTATTCATAAAAAAAAATTTTTTTGACATTCAAAATTTAAAGTTAATATGTTAAAGTTTCTGAAAATAATACATCTTAAATATATGTATGTTTCTTCAATCAAATGTATATATATATACTCTAATTTGTATTTGAAATTTTTATTTTTATTCAATCTCATGGGATATATATATATATATATATTCAAATATATATTAAACTTTTCTTCTTTAAGGGCATAAAGATATTTTTGAAATAAATGAGAATATTATTCATTTATTTGTTTACAAAATATTTTTAATTCTTAACATTTATAATATGTATCAATATATATTTATATGGTTGTATGTATATAAAAAAAAAAACGAACTTCAAAATTATGTGCATAAATATTTTTTATTTTTATTTTGAAAAATTATTCTCTAATGTACAAAGGAGAAAGTGATTAAAATAATATTGTTCCCTGGATACAAAATACAAGATACAAATATTTTTAAAAATGATTTTTTTTTTAATATTTGGTTAATTTTTAAACATTTTTTACCCCTACAAACTACTAAAATTTTTATCTTTTTAGTAATACTAATCATAATTATATAATTGTCAATCCAAAAAAATAATTATTTCATCATTATTATACAATTAATTATATATCTAAGAAAATGTGGTTTGAAGTTTATATTATTATGTGTAAATTTATTTAAATATACACCCATTGTGTACGCAAGAACACATTTATTTTAAATTATTTCAAAATATTCTCATAAATAATTACTTTTTAATGGAATAAAATAATAAATATTTCGAAATACTTATACATTAACATAGAAATGTAAATAAAATAGGGAGAACTTCCGCTTGGTCATTTTTCAATCTTTTATTTTTGATAAAAGATATCATGTCAAAAAGATAAGAATGAAGTGGAATTTTAAAATGTATGTTAATTCTACAAAAAAATTTCTTTTACTACTAATCGTTATTAATTAATATTGTTAACTATTTTATGTGCTTTTTTCATTAAAATTAAATATATATATAAATAAATAAAATTATGTATAGTAAAAAAAATATATACTATTAAAATAATAAAATAATAATGTATTTTAAATTTAGCGAATTTCATGAATTATATCAAAGTTACCAAAGACAATAATTATAATAATGTTATCAAAAATTAAATACCATTATTTTTTAAATAGATTCACAAAGTTTACCAAATTACTATTTTTGTAAAATTATTTTTTTTATATACATAGATAATTTATTATTACTCAAATACTATAAAAAAATTGATAGATCATTTTTTGAGGTTAATAAATATAGTAAAAGAAAAAAAAAACGTGAAATATTGTTTTGTTATCTTAAAAATCAATGTGCTAGTATTTTATCATTAAACGGATATGAAATTAATTTTTTCTTTTTGATCTTTTAAACAACTAGTTCTTTGAATAACATAAATATTTATAATATTTCCTTTTATTATATTTTAAAAAAGAAAAATTGCATAATTAATCATTTAATTATATTAATAATGTATTTCTTTATCTTTTATTTATGACTCACTGCAAACATAAATATATCACACTTTAAATAAAAGGGTATTAACAGGTACTGGAAAAAAAAAATGTATATATAGTTTATTTGATAAATATTTAACCAAATGTTTTTGGAGTGAGATGACGTCAGGTAACATTCCTAGTAAAATAACTTTATTTGATCATTGTAAAAAAGAACAGTAACTCATTCTTTTTATATGTCAATTGAATATACTTAGTAAAAACTTTATTATCTCAAATCATACCAAGTATTGCACAAAATCGTTTAAAAAAAAAAGTAGAGGGTGGAGTACATTTTTATTATATACACGTACCACTAAAAAAAAAATACACCTACAAAATTATTAAATAAAAATTATATACATTCCAATTCTCTCATAATAATTAAGAATATAATGGAGGTGGAGACATATGATGATAATATTTTGTAAAAGTTTCTAAAAGACTTGCAAAAAAAAAAAAAAAAGAAATATAACATATTTCATCATATATTTTAGCTTAATAAAATTTATTGACGCCTTGTTGTAAATTTAATATAAAAAGATTGATGAATCGCATTTTTATCATTAATAACTTTTATCTCATATATAAATATATACTTAAATAAAACTATTATTAATAATGATTCATCCTATTAATATACCAGAAGAATTATTTGCTGTAAACCCCCGAAGGCCTAAATTATTACTTAGTAATAATGATAAACCAAGAAAGAAGTTAAGGTTAGTTAATATAATCTAATATTATTTTATTAATATTTTATATATATATATAGTTATACTAATGATGGTAGAAAAATGGTTGATGATGTTATTAAATCTCCCCTATCACCTAATAGTATATGGAGAGAAACATTTTTAAGAACATTTATTCGAAGATTATCTTTATCAAAAGTTAATCCAACAACCAAAATAATTGATAAACAAAAAACACCTATTACTACTAATGAGGAGGATAATATTTCAAGGACATCAATTTCAATTGAAACATGTGATATGATAGATATTGTAGATTTAGAACCAAAAAATAAATATAAAAGTGAAAGTGATGAAAATAATATAACAACAGTCATTCTTGAAGATGAAGAAATTTTAAAAAATTGTTGTCCAGTTGACTATGATGCTATATGCCCAATATTAGTTGATTGTTGTCAAAATATTATTGATACAAATGGTGACAGGAAGTATCAAGAATTTTTAAGATGTGATTTTTCTAATATAAATAAAAATCCTTTATTTTGTCAGGAATATAAAGAAAAAAATGATAATTCTAAGGATGGTAGAAAAAATTCAATTGATTTTTTACCATCTCCTGTTGGGAATCGTATTTGGCTGGAGGAGGAATCTTGTAATTGTGGATATGATTCACAAATAAAATTTAATATTCAACAAATTCATAAGAATGATGATATTATATCAATTGAAGTACATATCATAAATGGAAATGATATAGATATTCTTTTTAAAACACTTCTTCATGTTCATATCAAAGAAAATAATGGAAATGATACAAGAGCATCAGTAAGTGAAAATATTCATATATTGAAGAAACATGATGATAGATATATAAAAATTTGGATTTCAATAAATGATTTAATTAGAGAAGCTCTTGAAGATGACAATAAATGTTTATTACTTATTGTAATGGCTAAATTAGAAATGATAAATCATGTGGTAGAATGAAAAAAAAAAAATTTTTATTTACATTAAAATGTTAAAAATTTTACTTTAAGTGTAAATTTTAACAAAAGAATTGTCTGTTAACCAGAAGAAATTTCATAAAGTATAAAATTCAAAAATTGATAAAGATCAGAAATGAAATTATGGTATTTAGATGAATATATTTATGTAAACATTATGTCCTTGATTACATATGGTATATGAAAAATTCTAAAATAAAAGAAAATACTACTAGTATAACTTTTGAACCTGCTTTAAAGTTTATTATAATGTATCGTGGTATACATATGTATAGGATAATTTTTTTTTTTTCTATATATAAACTTTGAAAATATATTATTGCACCTGAAAACAAATTGTTAAATTTTAAATGTAACCTGTTTTGTCATTTTTAATTTTGATAAAAAAAATATGATTTTTTATTAATAATCTCTTTTTTTTTATTATTTTTCTATCATTAAATTATATGTTAAAGTAAAATAAATATATTTTTTCTATAGTTTACTATATTTATGTATACATATTTTTTTTTTCTTCATATAATAAATATAATAAAATAAAATGTGTTAATTAAATAATGTAATATATAAAAAATTTAAAATTAACAACATTCTATGATCATGTTATCTATGTATATTTTTCAATTATAAAATTACGTTAATGAAATTTAATGAAAATTAGAAAGCACATGTTTATAAAAATTTCTTTCAATAATGTCTAGCGATAGAAATGTTATATTTTTATTGTTGATTTTATCATCAAATTGCTTAATTATAATTAAATTTTATTATATGAAAATATGTTATATTATGTTATTGGTTTATTAAGGTAAGTTTTATAAAAAAAATAAAATAATTAAAATAAAAAAAAATTTTTTTGTAGTCAAATATATTGTGATGGTCCAATATTAACAGCTGTTCAAGAAGGTAAACTTTTTCCTGATTCTAAACATTTTGTTGATATGATGTTAAAAAATGATCCATTAACAACATTACAAAATTTTAAAAAATTAGGTGAACATTCAAATGATACGAATGTTTTATTACAATTTATTGATCAACATTTTGATGAACCAGGGACAGAGTTGATTAAAGTTTACCCAACTGATTGGCATACATTTCCATCAAATTTTTATAATATTCGTGATCCATATTTTAGAAGATGGGCATTACATCTTCATAGAATATGGAGAGATTTAACAAGACAAGTTAAAACTAATGTTAGAGATCATCAAGATAGATATTCACTTTTATATGTTCCATATCCATTTGTTATACCTGGTGGTAGATTTAGAGAATTTTATTATTGGGATACATATTGGATAGTTAAGGGTCTTCTTTATTCACAAATGTATGAAACTGCTAAAGGAATTATAAGAAATTTTATATATATTGTTGAGAAACATGGTTTTATACCTAATGGTGGTAGAGTATATTATTTATCACGAACACAACCACCATTTTTAACACAAATGGTTTATTCATATTATTTATCAACAGGTGATTTAGATTTTGTTCAAGAATCATTACAACTTCTTGAAAAAGAATTTAAATTTTGGATTAAACAACGATCAACAGAATATTATAGTCCAAATAATTCTTCTCAGTATCTTTTTAGATATTTTCAATATAGAACAAAATTATTAACACCACGTCCAGAATCTTATAGAGAAGATAGTGAATTAGCTGAAAATTTAAAAACACTTAAAGAAAAACAAGAAATGTGGAGTAATTTGGCATCAGCAGCTGAGGCAGGATGGGATTTTAGTACAAGATGGTTTAAAAGAGATGGTCCAGATGCATTTGAAATAAAATCAATACGTACAATGAAAATTGTACCAGTTGATTTAAATGCCTTACTTTGTATGAATGCTCGAACAATTGGAGCATTTTGGGAATTATTAGGTAATAAAGGTAAATGGAAAGAATATAATGGTTATTATAGTATGATAAAAAAAGAAATGAAAACTTTACATTGGAATGAAACAGATGGAATATGGTATGATTATGATTTAGAGACAAAAAAACATATAACAGAATATTATATTTCAAATACTGTTCCACTTTATGCAAGATGTTTTGATGATTCAGATGAAATAATTCCTCATAAAGTTTATGATTATCTTAAGGTAAATTTTATATAAAAAAAATAAGATAAACTTTTATTAAAAATAATTTTTTTTTTAAGAATGTTGGAGTATTAAAATATAAAAGAGGTCTTCCAACATCATTAAGAATGAATAGTAAAGAACAATGGGATAAAGAAAATGCCTGGCCACCAATGATACATATGTTAATTGAAGGTTTCCGTAATACAGGTGATGATGATTTAATGAAAGTTGCAGAGGAAATGGCAATAGAATGGATTAATCATGCATACAAATCATATTCATTAACTGATGCAATGTTTGAAAAGTATAATGTTAGTGCATTCTCAGCTGATGGTAGTCCAGGAAGTGGTGGAGAATACGAGGTACAAACAGGATTTGGATGGACAAATGGAGTTATTTTAGATTTACTTGATAAATATGGTCATGTTGTTACAAGTAAAGAAACAAGTTGGTATACCAAAATAATTAAATATATTTTGGGAAATGCTTGGAAATTAATGTTTGGATATGAATTTTAATTTTATTATAAAAAAAAAATTATAATAAAATTAATTTTTATATTCTTAATCCGGCTCTTGATTTATCTAATATTTCAGTTTTAATTCTTGGATAATCAGGATATTTTTCAAGAATTTGTTGACATATATGAATACTATGGAAAAATTTTTTACATTTCATATGTGTATAAGCCAATTTAAAACCAACATTAACATTTCTACATTTTGATAATTTCCATGCTTTTTCATAATTAAAAGCTGCCTCATAAAATTTTTGTTCTTTTTCTTTTGTATAAGCCATTAATTCATAAGCTTTAATACAACTTGAATTATATTTTATAATTGTTTTTATAACATTTGATGCCTGTTCACCTTTACCCTGTTTTATATAAATATCAGCTAATAATAACCAACATTGTTGAAGATAATCAGCCTCCTCTAAATTCCATGGATAATTAAGAATACTTTTTAATTGTTGTTTAGCTTTAGGTTGTTGTTTTAAAGCTAAATAACATCTTGCTGATCCAAGAATTGCACCAACATTAATACATTGTTGTGTCAATGTTGAAGGTTCTTTTTCAACAAGCATATTTAAAAAATTATTTAATGCTACCTGAATAGAAGCTTTATTTGTTGTTGACATAAGAATAAAATTTGACATTAATTCATATCTTCCTTCATCTTGAGGTCTTCCTTTTATTTCATCTAAAAATTGTTGAGCAGATTTTGCTCCATAATATCTATTTGATTCTTCATTATTTGATTCACCTTCAACATCATAAATTTCACCACCAATTATTTCATTATCTGGATTAAGACATATCTCAATAATATTATATATAGCACTTTCTCTCCATTCTATATCTCTTTTAGCTCTATTAAAAGCTTGTAATGCTGCATTTGGTTCTCCTGAGTACCATTCATTAAGACCTTTACAATAATTATAACCACAATCCATTGTTGCTCGTGGATTTATATCAACAACAGATTTTAAATATTTTTCTGCTTGTTCTATATCACCAGTTCTTTTACATAATTCTATACATCTAGCTAATGCATGATATTGTGATGGATTTCTATCTAATAATTGTGTATAATGAATTAATGCTTCTGATGGTTTATTATTTTGATATTGTAAATCAGCCATCATTAATGTGGCATCATCATTATATCTATCACGTGTTAAAATAGCTTGACATTGTGTATGACATTGTTGAAATCTTCCTGTAGCCATGTATATTCTTGCTAATGCTATCATACTTTTAATATCTTGTCCATTCATTGCTACAGCCTCTTTATACATTTCAGCTGCCTTAGAATATTCTCTTTTACTATTATATAAATCAGCTATCTTTGAACATATATTAGATGCTTTTAAAATTTCTTCTTGCATATTATATCCTTCAGTTGTTGCTTTTGAAATAACTTCTGATTGGAGGCGTTTAGCTTGCCCTAAATCATTAGCAGCCTCCTCCCAATTATTAATTTCTAAATGTAATTTTGATAACATCATATAATAAGAGATATGATCTTTTAATGTATTAATATCATTAACTTCAGAATATTTTTCAAATCCTTCCTTCAATACTTTTTCACATTTTTCATAATTTCCCATTTTTAATAATAACTCAACATAACATAATCTCATTTTACTTTGTTTAGAATTTTTTAATGCTGTCTCATAAAAATTAATAGCTTTATGAAACATAAAACATTTTACATAAGCTGTTCCTATTTTTTCTGCTAACATAAAATCTTTAGAATTTTTTTTCATTGCTGTTTCATAAACTTCTATTGCTTTTAATGGTTCCTGAATACTCATATATGCATCACCTAACATAATATATGTTTTGACACTTGGATTAGATGATAAAATATTTTTATAACATTTAGCAAATTTTGCTGAATCTTTTTTTTCCTGTAAATATATTTCAGCTAATTTAATTTGAGCTGCCTGATAATTTGGTTGATCAGGTGTTATTGTATTAAGAATATCTATTCCACCATCACAATCACCACGAGATATTTTTAATTGTGCTGACATCAAAAATAATTGTTGTTCCTCTGGTTTACCTTTCCATCTTTGCATTGCTCTATTCATTATAATATCAGCTTCATGTATATTATTTTGAATTTGAAGAGAATTTATTAATTCTAGGTATATTGCTATTCTGTCAGAGTCAGAAACACTTAATGAATCAGGTTTTTCAATTATTGAACCATCAAATGTTGGTAATTTCATTGCTTGTTTTAGAAGAGTAATACTTTGATCAATTTGATTAGATTTTTTTAATAAAAGTGCTTTTGTTAAATAATATAAGGGATGATCTTTAACTTTAAAATTTAAACTTAAACCAATGTCTAAATATTTTGATGCACTGTCAAGATTTTTTTTTTCAACCTGAATTTGTGCCATTAAAAGATGAATCTCAGCAATTTGATGACTTTTTTCTATACATTTATTTAATAAATTTTCTGCTTCATCAATCTCACATTGTAAATATTGTCCTTTAGCTAATAAATATACAGCTCTATCAATACCAGGAAAATTATCATGAATTAATGATATAACTTTAACAACTTGTTTTAAACTTTCAGTATAAGTTTTTGTTGGTGTTAAAGGTGATATTTCAAATAATAAATATCCAATATCAATAAGAAAATCACAATTAATTTCAATAAAATAATTAATTCCATAATTAATTCTATATAATTTTTCTGTATGTTTTTCTATTGCTGTACATAAAACTGAATAAATAACATCATATGGTTTACCTTCCATTTTAATAATATATGCTTCTAAATAATAATACATACTTGAATCTTGAACTTTATTATTTGATGCTTTACTAAAATCTAACTGATATCGTGCATCTTTCTTTTTTCCAAGTTTTATATAACATTGTACAAGAATTAATAAGATTTCTGGATCATCACCAGTATAATTATTCATAATATCTTTTGCTATCTCAAAACTTTCTTTATAATATTTCTTTTTTAATAAAAATTGACATTTTAATTTTTTATATATAATTGATTCATCAATTTCTAAAAGTTTATTGATAAATTTTTCTGTATAATCTATTAAATTATCATTATCTAACATTACACTTAATAAAAGTTTACAAATTTTTTCTAAAATTATTACATTTCCTTTTTCAAATGTTTCAATTGAATCATATAAATCCATTAAAACAGATTCATATAAACTATATTGACCTTTTATTAATATAGTATAAATAACTTCTACAAAGTGTATAAAAACAGAACCATTACTTACAAGATTAGCTGTTTGTATACTATCATAAACTTTTTCCCAGTTTCTATTTATCATCCATGATCTTGTTAATTCAATATGTCCTGGCATAAATGATGAATAATGTGAGAGGCATTCTGATAATATTTGAATCATCTCATCATAATAACGCATATCCTGATACATTCTTACTTTTCCTAAATATATATCTGGATATATAATTTTTTCATCATTATTTGATGAAATTTTATTAAAATATTTTGTTGCCTGTGCTACATCATGTTTATCATAATATTCTAACCATCCAAATAATGAAATTAAATCTTGTTCCATTGAATCATAATTTGATTGTTTTAAATATTTTCTAAATTGTTGAGGTATTCCTTCTGATATTAATATTATTCCTAATAAATATAAATCTTTATCATTTATATTATTACTTGATTTTTGAATTTCTTTTTCTAATTCTTTTATTGTTGTTATATCTATAAAAAAAATATTTATAAATATTTATTTATACTTTTTAAAATAATTAATTATACCTTTTTCTTTTTCTGATTCATATGCTATTTTAAGTAATGTTAAAACAGAACATTTATAATCATCATTTCCTTTTAAACTATTCAATTGTCTAATAGCTATTGAAACTTTTTCTATAAAAAAAAATTATGTCATAGTTACATTAAATTTTAACAATAATAAAACATACTTAATTTAATTAATGAGTATTCTTTGATAATGACAAAAAACAAGTTTTTAATTGAAACTGTTCCTAGATATGTTTCAACAATAGATAAACAAGTTCCATAGTATTTTTCTCTTAAATAATAAAATATTTCACTTCTTAATGAATCTTCTGAATTCATTTTTATTTGGTAAACTTTTTCTTTTATCAAAAAATAATCTCTTTACTGAATATACAATTTACAAATATACAATATATTATTTACCAAAAAGTATTTTGTTGCTAAGCAACATATATTTTTATTTGATAATTTATGATGTAAAAAAAAAAGATTTTTGTATTAATAATAAAATTATAATTAAGAAAAGGTAATTTTTTTTATTTCAAAGAATCTATATGTATAAAAAAAAGAAGTTATTTTATTTTAATAACCGGAAGGTTGTGGAGAAGGACCATAACCAGCATTATAATTATTTTTCTCTGTAATAGGAACATATTCTGGAGCTGTGGTAGGAACTGATTCCTCAATACTATATTGAAGTGATGTAATAGGTTCTGGAGTGACTAACTCATCACCATAACCAGATGATTTTTTTTTCCTATATCCAGATTGTTCAATTTTTGGTTCAATTACAGGAGCATAATCTTGTTTAGCTTCAACATAATTTTGTTCAACAGGAGCCAATCCAGGAGCAGCATATGGACCTTCTGTTGATTGAATATATGGAGATGGTGTTATCATTTCATCACCATAACTAGAACCACGTTTAATTAATGTTTTACTAGTAGTTGTAGCAATAAGTCCAAAAATAATAGCACTCATGAATTTCATTTTTTTTTATTTTAAATTTGAATAAGAAAAATTTTTAGAGATATAAAGATATGATAAAATATTATTGTTACTTTATATAGTAAAGATATGAAGGTCCAACAACTTTATTAATTTTATATAAAACAATTTCAAGGTTCCACCATTATATGTTTTAAATGATGGTTTATTCTAATGAAACTAGTCCTCCTCCAAGGTCTTGATTCAGTATATATATTTAAAAAAGTAAACATTGAAATATATTGTATTTTTTTTTATTAATAGTTTACAAAATAGATGTTTTTGACAATGAAATTATTATTCTTCTTATATTAGACTTCTTTTTTATATAGATTATTTATATTTTTACTAATCTAGATTTAGTATATATATTAATATAATTATAATAAAGTTCATTTTAATCATTATACTTTTTCCTTAAGGTCATATATATGATAGAAAATTAAAAATACAATTAAATAATATATTTCATCTTAAGTGGTATAATCAAAAGATATTTTAAAAATTTTTTATAATAATTGTGGATAATAGATACTAGATTTTATAGCTTTAAAAATATATATAGAAATAAAAAGTTGTATTTTTATTAGAATAAAAAGTTTCATGAAGCAAAATAATTTAGAGAAAAATAAGTTAAAATTTATGTATTATCAACTTTTCTTACAATTTGAATATTTTTATTTCAAAACATAATCATTTTATATAATCTATTAATATAAAAAAATTTTAAACATTCTTTATGTTTACAAGAAGATTTACACATAATAAAAATAAATAGTTAATGATAACACAAATTTAACTGTTAGTTTTATTTTTTTCATATTAAATTAATAAGTTTTTCATTATTTTTTGTATTATTAATTCTTCTCTTTTTGTTATAGAAGTCTTATCCAAGATAAATACAGTTATTTAAAAGAAAAAATTAAAATGTAAAAGTTATCAAAATATTATTTATACAAAAAATGTATTAATTAAAGATCATTCTCTCGTAATCAACATTATTCTTGAGAACGTTTTTATAGTCTCTTATCATTTATCTTTGTTACATTTCCAATTAAAATTATTAAACATTTCAGGATGTCTTTGATATGATTTGCAGAGTCTATTGCGAATACTAAAAAATATTTTCTTTAGCTACGAAATTTTTATTTTTTCGTTTTTGATAACAAACTTTTTTTAAGTTTTCACGGTATAAATAATGACTCGCTTTCATTTTTTAAATTATCATTCTTAAAAATATTAAAAATTTCATACTTTTAATCTATTAAAACTATTATACCAAGATTATATAGTTTCAATAAGCAAAATTTTTTTTTTCACTGAGATATTTTTTTAATTTGTATCAGCTGATATGGGTCATAAGACTAGGCAAGTATCAAAAGCTTTCAATACGCTGAATATATTGATATTTTTTCTTTAATTTCCACAGAAAGTATTCACATTACATTTATCTATATTTTTTCATGGAATCAATTTGAAAGATTTACCATGAATCTGCTTGTAAAAAATTTACATCCTTCACATTTTTCTTTGGTAATGTTACAATTTTATATTTATTCATTTAATAACAAAAAAATAATATATAAAATGAATTACTAAAATTTACTATAATAGTTTTGTTTAAAAAAGATATCAACAAATTTGTGAAGTTTGATCTTTTGATAAGGTTAGGAAAAAGAAAAAAAAACGTAAAAAGACAAAAGTGATTAAAGGATTATAAAAAGAGGGATTCTGAAATGATCTTCATCATTTTTAGTTATAAACATTTAATAATACTTTTTGAAATTTCTAATAAAATATAATTCAAAGGGTTTTTTTAGAAAAGAATCCGAAAATTTTTGTTTAAGACAAATAGATTATTTATTTTTACAACTATTTAATATATATCATAATCACAAAAAAATAAAACTTCTTACAATATTACAAATAATGACAATATGTTATTATCAGTGAAATAATCCACAAAAAAAAATGAAAATAGTTTTTAATCAAGAAAAATATTTAGATTTATCAATTTTGTTGAAAAAACATTTCATAACAGATAAAAAAAATTATTCAATTTTTAAATTAAAGGAAATATTGAAATCATAAATCTTATCTTTAAATTTGAAGAAGGTAAAAACAAATAAACAAAAATTAATATTTATTCCGTTTTTTTTATACTTTTAGAGGTGATAAAATTAGTAGGATCGATAAAAAAATCTTGTTATCAAATGATACTAATTTTAATGTTTATATTTAATATAAATATACAAATTGTTATCAATTTATCTTTAATTTATTTATTTATACAAAACTGTTGATAACTATAATAAAAAGTTAAATCAATTTAAAAAAAAGTTTTTATAAATTATATTTAAAAAAATTGAGTATAATTGTTTTACGAGTACACTTGCTTGCAGGATTTTATGAGTTAACTGTTAATCATTTAATTAACTACAATTATCGGTGAAATCACATAGAATTCAGTATAAAAAAATACTTTTCTTTTTCAAATTTCATAAAATTTCATTTAATTTTTTTAATATAATAGAAAAAAAATCAAAATAAATTTAAAATAATCTATATTCTTTTTTTATCTTCATGTTTATTATCTATTATGGCTAACACTTTTTTATCTCCAGTTTTTATTGTTTATTACTATATAATAACATGTGAAGCTTTTATATAATTAAAAAAAAAATTAATTTCAAAACTTTTTAATATCCATTAATTCTATTATTTTAATTTAGTATTATTTTTTTATGCTTAAAAAAGTTAATTATATTTTCCCTGATTTAAAAACAACCTTTATTTTTATTATTGCAGAATATTAAATTCATACAATATAAGTGCAATGTTTATCATTTTTCATTTTACTGTGTTTTTAGAAAAAAAAATTGTTCAAGAGGAAAGCGTTATCAATGTAAATAAGGTAGTTTATTTTATAAAAAAAAAATTTCTTAATGAAAATATTTTCATTGGTGTATTGTGTAAAATTGGATAAAAAAGAATAATTGTTTTATTTCATTGATAAGTCTTTTATTAAAAAAGTTATGGCTCTTTAGAAATTAAAAAAATATCGGGAAATTTTAAGCTTAATTTCAAAAGCTTACATCTTGTTTAAAAATTTATTATTTACAAAATTGTAATATCGAAAATGTTTTCTCCAACCATTTTTTACCCTTAAGATAAATTTCACTCCAAAATTACTTGAAACACCAATTTTCCAACAAATTTTACGTTGCTCTTCTTTACATTCTATGGCTGCAATATATTTATGTAAAAATTATTTTATGAAAAAATGACTACACTTTATTTAAACAGTGAATTCTTTTATTTAAGAAAAGTTTATCAAATATTAAAATATCGAAAATAATTTTTCACAATTAATTTCTCCTTTATATATATATAGGATACATTATAAAAAAAAATGACCATTTTTTTATTAATAAAATGAAATAGATATAAATTATAATGGCCCTAAACTATTAGAAACTTTTAATCTCCAAAAGTATAAGGATTTGTAGGCTAATGATATCGATAAAATGTAACCGGTTAGATAAATAATAAGCAAAAGAAAAACATGCCCAGTTGGGCTCCATGTCAAACAATTAACAATAACTGTTATAATAAATACTAAAACAGCTAGTGATGTAAAGAAAACTGCCCGACTTCTGGCAAATCCTAATCCAACAGAACTTTCTTTCTTACAATGAGGACACTGTGCAACTCTATTAACTAATGTATTAAACATAAATACTTCATGACACCAAACACATGATATTCTCGAAGTACCAGGTGGTGCTCGAGATGCAATTCCAGTAGGAGTTGAATCACCAAGTGTAATAACACGACGGCAATTTCTTCTAGGACATGCTATTCTAGCTGAAGATGCCTTACAAATTAATAAACAGTTACATGGGCATCTAACATATTTTTTTCCTGGTGGTGCACTTCTTATAGGTGTTGCCTCTCCACAAACACCACACCTTACAACATGTTGATGAAGACGTGCAGAAATATCAACTTCTCTTTGACATACACGGCATTCAACAAATGGTGCTTAAAATGATATAAATTTAAATATTTTAAAACGTAAATTTTTTTAACATACGTCTTTGAAAACCATCTGACTGAGCTTCACTTCCAGATTCAGATGTAGGATTACGAGCTCGATCTCTATCATTAGTACCATATGATATCACATTATCGGGAACCAATTCTTCATTTATAACATTAGTAACAAGTTTTTCTTCTCTTCCTTCAACAACATCTTCATTAATAGAAATTGCCTCATTTGTATATCCTCTTACTCTACTACTACTACTACCACCACCACCATGTTCAGATGGATGATCATTATTAACAGAATTTATTCCATCTACATTATATCCACCAGTTAATCTTATATTATCACCAGCATTATTTATTAGAGGAGCATTTTCATCAACATTTCCAGGACCATCAGACATATTTTCCAATCTTTTTTTTTTTTTAAAAATAAAAAAACAGTTACAAAAGACAAAAAAATAGAACTGTTATTAATATATATTGCAAAATAACCTATAAAAAAAATTAGTAAAATTATTTAAAAATTCATTAAAAGTAATATAAAATATATAACTAATAAATTTAATAAATAAAATATTAAATAAATTATGTAATGTAATATTATCTAATAAATTACTTCACTAACTTTTAAACAAAACTAATGAAGGTAAAAAAAAAGATTGACTTTCATATGACTATACAAATAAAATATTAAAGGGAATAATTACCCTTATCATTAAAAATAACAAAGAAATGAACACACACCATAAAATGTAAGGCATTTTCTTTTTCATTTAAAATATATAACATTTTTATTTATTATATCTGAATATAAAGTTTTTGTCTTTTTTTTATATTAAAAAAAATATATATATATAATTTACAATAATATTTTTATAAAGATATCCATTGGCAGGTAGAGAATATAGAAGCTAAAGTTTTATAGTTTCATCTAAGTGAATCTTTTGTATGATCAAGTACAGGCTAAAAGTTATATTAATTGGAATTATGACTTACTATAGTACGAGACTTGAGAATCTATTACTTTATACTCATTTTGGCATTATATATATATATTATATATATACATATATTATATATGTATAATGAAGAGAAATAATTGATTTAGTAACTTTTTAATTATAGATTTATAAACAAATGATACTTTTTTGTTTTAAAATATATCTAACAAAGTTGATAAATATTTCTTTTGTTATAAAGCTATTAACATGTTAACTATAAAATAACAGTTTTCCAATAAAAATAACTTAAAGATAAAGTAGAATCTTCTATATAAATACATATATAGATATATTATTTCTCCAAAAAGATGAAATTTAGTTGTTAAATATTGTGTATATGGTTTATATCAATATTATAATAAAAAAAAAATGGTATAATTTCTCCATCAGCCTAAAATAACAACTGATCAATGATTGGTATATGAAATTTATATAAACATAAACATGTATCTCTCTCTCCTTCCATTATTTAATTCATGACAATTTCATATTTTTAATCTGAAAAATGATATATATATATAAATATGAAACAAAAAAGAAAAAAATTATAGTTAATGAATTTTTAAAAAGAAAACATATTTTATGACAAGGTCTTTTACTTCATTTTAATAAAATAAATAAATATATGTTAAAAACGTGACAATTACCAAAATCTTTTATGCCTACAACCAAATAAACTTACATAATATCAATATTTTTTTTTTAAATATAAAATAAAATGGTAATTATAGTATAAATAAAAATAAATAAAATACAGGAAAAATAATTTTAATTGTATAATATATTAAAATAATAATAATAAAAACTCTAAACACATATTTCTAACTTTTTTTTTCACAAAAAAAAAACAAAAAAAATGTGTATTATATCATTTGATGTCATTATGTTTTTTATAACATCAATAATACTACACAATCAATAATGTTTATTTTTTACACAACCTAGCTATTATTATTCTCAGCTGATACCAGAGAAGCTAAATGATAATGTTGTTTCCTTAACTGAGATAATTTATTCCTCTCTCTTGATAATTCAGCTTCTAATTCTAGTGTCCTAACTTGAGATTCCATTTCTTCTTTCTTTGCTTCATGTAATGATAGATGAGTAAAATCTAATAATTCTAAAAAAAAAAATAAAATAAAATGTTTTCATGATAAGATAAAATAAATAATATTAATATAATAAAAACTTACTATCATCATTTAATGATTTTTGTCCATTTTTAGTTGTAGCAACAACATTAGCCGTACATTTATTTACAGTCTTGACAGCAGCTCCTAACTCTGCTAATTTGGTGGAATTTTTATTAGATTTAACTCTTGAGGCAACAGATAACTGAGCTATTGAAGCAGCTAGTTCTGTTGCTGCAACTATCAATTGTTCAAACTTTCCTGACCCTACTATTGCATTATCAGCTGATGCTACTAGTACACGAGCTGTTACACCAACAGCCTGTGCTGCTGACAACAACCCATCTGTCCATTGATGATTTTTTTTATAAAATTCTCTAGGATTAGAATTACCACCACTTGCCTGAACTATTTCTTGTTGAACATCACGACTTTTAATTATCAAAATTTGAATAGCTGCCATTAACTCATTACAAGCATCAAGAATATTATCATTAACTTCTAATCTAAGACCTGTATGATTTTGGCGAGATTTTTGTTGAAGAGCTTGCATTGCTTCAACAGCTGCCTTAATAGCTTCATCCATTCTTGCCATTTCTTCTTCAAACTGTGATCCTATCTCCTCCTCAGAAATATCCATTGTTAATGATGGTAATTTTTCACATTGTATTTTTAAATCTTTGTAAGAAGATAACACATTATCAAGTTGTGCAGTGGCATCTTTATAATTTTGATTTTTTAAATTTTCAAAAAATTTAATAGATGTATTAGAGAGATTCTTACAATTTTCATTGACAGGCTCGAAAGATTCTATTGAAGTAGTGTAGGCTGCAGAAACCGTATTTGCCAAAGTATTAGCCATTATATGAGAAATATTATTCAAAGAATGAACTATATTTCCAATATTTGGGTTTTCATCACTAAGATTTTTTTTCAATTCATCCATTAAATTTATAAGATAATCATACTGCTCCAAAACTAAATGTGTTGGATATGTTATAGAAGTCGCATTTCCAAGATTATCATTGTTATTGGTTAATATTTCAATTCCCCCTGAACATACCTTTTTAAATAATTCATCAATCTCTTCTTTTTTCTTTCTCTGTAATTCATTCTCACAAACTTTCTTTTCAGCTTCTTTTTCACTTAAAAGTCTTTTTAAGTTTTCAATTTCTAATTCACTTCTAGCTAGGTGATCATTTAATTCATCAACAGTTGTATTATTTGATGCTATCTTTTCTTCTTTCTTTGCACTAGCTTCCTCTAACTCAAAAACTCTGGTATTAAGATTTTTAATATCAGTTAGTGTTTTAATATGCTCTTCACGAAGTTTACCATAAATATCTTTCATCTTATTAAATTTTTGTTCCTGACTCTGAATTTTTTTTTCATACTCCTCTTGATTTGTAGATTTTACTTTATTTTGTGTTTCCTGAGCAATTGATTTTACACGTTCCAATTCATCTTTAACTTCATCAGCAGATTGTTTATGAAAATCAATTTCAGATTGAAGTTGCATTACTCTATTTTCATATTGATCAAAACGTAATTTCGCCTCATTAATAATTCTATTTTGGTTAACTTTAGCTGTCTCAAGTTCATTTCTAAGATTAGCTATTGTAGTATCTTTCTCATCAGGTGCAGAGACTGGTGGAAGTGAATTAAAAATAGAATTGATGTCTGAGGGATTCATGGTACTTGTATTAGATTCTGTGACACTACTTGTATCATCAAAATTAAGATCTAATATTGTTCCTTCATCAGCTATAGACATTGTATCATGATTAGATGACTCATCATGGCCCTCCTCACCATGTAAATATGCATGAGGTGTTTGATAAGAATTTAAATCTGAAGCAACCAAAAAATCTGGTGGTGATGATGGTATTTGAGGTACAGAAACAAGATATTTAAAATATTGCATCTTACCAGCATCCTCATAAAACTTTTTAACTTTTTTAAATAAACCATTAAATCTTTCTCTATGCCCAGCCAAAACATCAGCAGGAAGAGATGAATGTAATTTGAAGATAATTTTTACAAGATAATCATAAAATTTTGAAGAATCAAGGACAACCAAAATAAGTGGTGCTAGTAAACATTGTCCTGATGGAACTAATGATGATACTCTTAGTACTTCTATAGCTTCATAAACAGTACTTTGAAAATTCATTAAACAATCCATTTCATCAAGCATTTCAACAGCAAGTTCAAATGGTTCATTAATATCACCTCCCAATAATGAATTTAATTGATTTTCAGTTAAATTTAAATTACCAGGAAAGATATGATGCCTTTTATGAAAATTTAGTCTACTATTAAGCATACTACAATAGGCATTATTACATTTTCCAAATCCAGAAGTTTTAAGATGTTGCCAAAAAGCTGACAATTGTTGTATACGATGAGTATATCTATAAGAATCATTAAGAACTTGACGATGGCCATCTCTAATTAATTTATGAAGAAGATGACAAAATTTCCATGTTAAAACAGGATGTTTTTCTAACTGTATTCTAGAAACAGCGCTCCAAAAGAAAGCAGCAGATCTTTCTTTATGAGTTCCTATAGTTAAAGCTCGAGCATGTTTCTGTTTAAGAGGGGCTTCTACCTTATTTAAAGCTTTATGTATTGCAACTAACTTAATTAATAAAAAAAATTAGTTATTTTGAAAAGTTATTCAAGGTATTTACCTGAGACTTAAGGAAAGCTTCACGATCATTTGTATTCAAAGCTGATCGAGACATCTTTTTTTTTTTGTAACAAACGTATAACCAAAGATAATTTTTATATTATTTAAAGTAATTGCCGCTGTATGTCGAAAGTTTGTAGATGATAATATATTTACAAATTTGATGGTATTGATGTTGCTTAAATATATATATATATATAAAATTAATAATAAAAAAAAAGAATTAAAAATGAGAAATCAAAAATTTGTTTAGAATAAATTTATATATATTAACAGAAAAGTGGAAACTTTTTTTTTGCAATGTAAATTCTTACAATTATTTGTTATAACATGAAAGTTAAAAATAAATAAAAACTGATAAAGTAATCAATTAACAAAATAAAACTTATTAGAAGGGATATAAATATATACATCAATATTGTAAGTTTTTACTTAAAGTAAAAATGTGTACTTTTTAAATTTCATTGACACAATGTAAATATAAATTTTATAATAATAATATAGAAAGTGGAAGAAGAATACAAAATTTGTTGTAGTAGAGATATATACGTATATGTATTGATAGATATGTATACACATATGTGTATATAAGAAAAATAAGACGATATTATTATAATCATATATTAAATTATTGATATGATTTTGAAAATAAATGAAACATTAATAAAGAAAGTTTTTTTATTGATGAAAATGATGTTAAAAGTAAGCCTCTTGTCAAAGAGAAGAGAATGGGAGATAGGGTAATTTTCTCTATTGTATCAATAAAATATTTGATGATTAATACTTTAAATATAAATAATTCATTATGAAAAAAATTTGGTAAAAGAGTTATTGAAAACAGACATTTTAAATTACAAAACTTGATGACTAATAAATAAAAAAAATTTATTATATTCTTAAAAAAAATAAATAAAATGTGTAGATAAATAAGAAAAATCAATTACCTATGTTAAATAAAAAAAAATATATATATATACATGTTATATGAAATGAAATGAACAAATATGTTTTAAAATTTTCAATTTAACTCTCTTATATGTAACTTCAGAAAAAAAAAATTTTTTTATTATTCTCTGTTGTGATAAAGTATATATGATAAGAAAACTGTTTAGAAATAAATTTTGTACATAAATGAATAGTGTAAGATTGACAGTAATATATATGTATATGTGGAAAAATTAAACATTTTTAAATGTTATTATTGAAATGTTCAATTTTAGAATAAATAAAATATACTTGTTTTAAACAAGAAAGAATATAAGAGTTATAAATATATTTCTTTTTGTAAAGATTTTATTTTATGGTAATAATAGATGTAGTTGAGTAGTAATTATAAAATATATTGAAAAAGTTTTTCACTGGTTTTCATTATATTATTATTAATGGTTAAAAATATATAAATGTTTTTGTTAAGAAATATATAAAGCGCAACCAATAAATATTAATGGCAAAAGAAACCAAATATAACATGCCAATAACTTATGCGTTTAAAAAATGCGCAAATGATAAACAAATGCGTTATCACATATATAAATATACCCTTAACTTAAATATATTTATTTTTTTATGAAACATAGATATTAAAATAAATTTATTTATATTACAAAAAAAAATCTTTTTTATAAATAAAAATTAAAATTTATATAAAAAGAAAGTAAAGAAATAAATAATAAATATTGATAATATATATAAAATATTATGCGTTCAATTGTTATGCGATTTTTAGCCATCTACATAGATATTATCACGCATATGCAGATGACTGGCTATGGAGCTGTGACTCCTAAAGCGATTGTTTGAAGTACTAAAAATGTTTGGTAAAATATTTTAGAATTACGAGCATCGTCTTGTGAAGTCCTTTCATTTATTGTTAGTTTTTCTTTATAACTAGATTAGCAAGAAAATTGTACAATAATGTCTGAGAATAATACCTATGAAAACATTGAATTGAATTTTATTGTTAAAACTAAAGGTTTGTTTAATATTATAATTTTTCTTATCATATAAAAATTGTATAGAAATTTTTGGAAGAGCTCAGGCGTTAGCTCAGCAACAAAGTGGCTTTTTAACAAAATCAGAAGTTTTAGGACTTTGTGAAAAATACATTGATGCAATTGTTGCAACAGTCAATGAACTTGAACCACTTGAAGAATATTGTGCAGAGACTGATGTTTACAAAATTTATGGGAAAATATTTCTTTTTGCACAGGAAATTATGATTGGTTCATTGGAAGGGACAACACTTGGTTTTGATCTTCTTAGATGGAATAAAAATAGTTTAGAAGAGGTAGAGGATATTGCAAATCAACTTATTCAAGATGTTAAAAATGGAAAGATGTTGGTTGAAGATCATCAATGTTACTGGAATCTTGTCATTTTTAATATATTGACAGGTGAATTTCAGAATGCTAAAGGACTTCTCCAAGAGCATTCGAATGCTGTTACTTCTGAAGCTTATGCAACCGTAATTTCAAAATTATCACAACTTAAATCTTCCTGGTTTTTGTTGGATTCACCACTTACAAAATTCAAAGAATGGCAAGATGATCTTAAAAATCTTCTAAAAACTGGTTTATTTAAAGCAGATCCCTATCTTTCTTGGGTTGTAAATATTCTTATTGGAGATATGGATACATTTAAACAATTAGCTGCACAGAATATTGAAACATGGTATCAAATTTTACCAGCAGTTGTTTTCTTTTGTTTTCCTGAAACTGAATTATTAGATTTAGGGCCGATACTTACTCAAGTTTTGGAAATGTTTCCAAATCAAGAACTTAATATGTTAGATAATGTTATGCTGGCTATTTTACGTAACGATTGGATAAAGGTATCAGAAATTCTTTTAAACGAAGTTAACGATTTTTGGCTTGCTGCTCACATTTTTGATAGTGTCTACAAGACTTCACCTACTCTTCTGATTGTTGATACAGTTAATTTAAGGGATTTAGTCGTTCAACGGTATGCTGAAACATTATTTTCAAAGGGATGTTATGTTACAGCAATAGGATATTTTATGGAGGCTAACCTTCCTAATGTTGAGGAACTTATTTCACGGAAAATTATGGAAACACCTGATATTGATGAAGAATCTTCTGGTATTCTTCTTCAAATATGTGATAATGTTGGTTTAAATGAATGTCGTAATGAGATAGGAAAAAGAATGACTAAAAAGTATCTTTCTGAAGGAAATTGGATGAATGCTCTTCAATCAGCTTTGGCATCTAAAAATAGAACCTCTATTGCTAATGTATGCAATACAATTTTGGAGAATGCCTCTCCTGATGATATTTGCAAACTTAATGAATTAGATTCTTTGATGCGTTCTTTTTCTACAATTCCTCATGTGTTGATTTTAAGAAAATATATTCAATGTAATATGGATATAAGAGATGGAGAACTTACTAAAGGAGCTGAAAATCTTTCACAAATAATATTATCAAATCATGCTTCTACTAAATTTACTTTTACATTGATCAGAGATTTAGTAATGGTTCTTGGTACAGCATCAAATGAAAATATTTCAACATTTGATGCTGAAACGTGTCATCAACTTTCAAGATTTTTGGCTTTCTTTGAATTAGATGTTAATAGAATGCTTACATCTGGAGATATAAGTAGTGCTACCAAAAAATGTTTTGAAAATGAAATTGATCTTTTGAATGAAATACGACTTTTCAAAGAATTACTAATTAATGAAATGACTCGAGCTTTTGTTTTTTAGCTGTAATTTATATATGTATATTTGTTTGTGTATATTTGTTTATTCTTTTTATGTCTACTAAACTTTTGTACTATTTTTTTTTTAAATTAAATGATTAGTTTGTATTTCTTGTATTTATATGGTTATAAATCTTTTTGATATTGTTGTCCTATATTCTGGTTATAATAATTTTTATATATGGATTAAATAGAATGTATATTAATGATAGAATTTGGGGAAAATTTTTATCATAATGATACTCAAAATAAATAAACTTCCATCATTATTTTCATGCATTATTTATACTAATATAATATTTATATTTTTAATTTTTTATATACTTATTTTATTTTTAAATACTAATTATCTAGATTATAAGTATCAGAATTATAGTAAAAGTTACATTAACAATATTTTTAATATATCTAGCAAAAAAATTCAAAAAGAAATTATTCAACAAATTGATGAAAAAAAGTTTAGTAATTGGATATTAAATAATATAGAATTTATTCAAAAAGATAATAATGATGATCTACCAAATATAAGCTCATTTGGAACAATAAAAACAAATTCAACTAGTATATGTTTAGGTGACGATGAAAAAAAATGTGTAAAGAAATTTATTAATCTTGAAACAAGAATTCGTATTTCTTCAAAATATAATATTATATCATGTTTAATTCAAAAAAATATGTCAACACTATTTCAAGCAATAATGTGTCTTTTATATGATGAAAATTTATTTTTTAAAAACAATCGAAATTTAATATATGAATCTAGTAATATAAGATTATGTAGAAAGTTAAATGAATTTAATAGTCCTTTTAAAGCTATCCAAGCTTATAATAAAACAATTCCAAAAGATAACTGGAGATATGTAGTTATAACAAGAAATCCTGTTGATAGATTTATTTCAAATTTTATTGATAGATGTATAAGAAAACCAACAAAAGGTATTCATTCATGTAATGGTTGTCATTTTAATATGACTTGTTTTATTATATCAGAATATAATTATATGTTAAAAGAATCCAATTCAGTTATGATGAGAAAAGATTTTGAAGATATGCATTTTTTCCCTCAAAATTGGAGATGTAATTTTAGGAAAATATTATCAAATTACACTGTAATAAAATATCAAAATAAAAATATTCGAGATATTGAGGAAGTTGTTAGTTCATTAAATAACATTTTTTATGAACAAAAAGTTCCAAATTCAACATTAACATTTATTAGAAATCAACTATTGTCTTCAAAAACCATGCATACAACAATTGATACAAAAGCAAGGGAATTTTTTGAAAATCGCCTTACCAGAAGTCCATTTCTTATGGAATATATTATAAGAATGTATTACTATGACTTTAAATTATTTAATTATACTATTCCTGAGATTAAATTTTAATTATATAAAGAAAAAATATAATAATTAATATAATAATAAAAAATTGTTTTTATTTATTTATACATTCTCAGGAGATTTTGCTTCAATTGCAACCTCAACACCTTCCCTGGTTGGAGATGTATCAGTCGGCATTGTAACATTTCTAATGGATGCTTCATTTATAGAAGAATAAGTTAATCTCGCAGCAACTTCACCAATACTTTTTATCAACTGTTTTTTAATATCCTTCTCAATACTTAATTGTTTGATACCACTCATAATTTCATATAATCTTTGTGATGCTTCAAATTGTTTTGTCTCAGAATTTATAGTTGCCTGTTGAAGGGAATCTATTTGTTTTTTCATTGCATCATACTCTTGTTGTTCTGTTATTGATAATTTAGAATTTCTTGTCCCATTAGTAAATGTATGCCTCCTATTCATTGACGTCATTTCATATTCAGGAGAATTTTTTATATTTTCTATACTACTATTTCTATGGTGATTACTTTCATCATAATTGTCATTTGATGAGGCTTGTGAAAAAATACTTATATTATCAATCTCTTTATCTTTGATAACTTTTTTTGTTTCTTTATTGTCATTAAAAATTGATATGTACTTTTTCTTATCAGCATTTGGATGAATTTGTCCTGATAAAGTAATATTGGAAAAATTCATTGGTCCACTCATTTTAGGCATAGTATATTTCTGAACAAATTTTTTTATTAGTATTAAAAATTCTAAACGTACTTTAGGGGATCTGATATGAAGAGAAAATTTAACAAAATTCACAACATCAATTATAGGTGGATATCTCATTAAATATTGTATACAACAACTATAATCACTAGATATTAATTGTTCTCTTATTTGTAATAATAGTGATAAAAAGATAAAGTCAACCATTATTAATGGATCATCATCAGATAAAATGACATCCCATATATATAAAAGATCAGGAAAAGGAAATTCTCTTCCAAATAATAGTCTTAACCATCTTATCCCATAAACTTGTGGGGGGATATTTAAATTTTTTAAATGATTATATAGAACATTATCATATTCTTTCAAAAAAATTTCCATTATCTCTTTTAATTTATCTATGATAAAAGATTTTGAGGTATTGCTATCAAAAGACTGTTTAAATAAATTACTTTGATATGTACTAATACTTAATTTTCTTTTTCTTTTCAGGTCATTTAAATTATCAATATTATTATACATACACTTACCATCATTACTAATATCACTACTACTATTTTCATCATCACTTTTTGAAAGATTTTCATCACCATAAATATACCAACTTTCAATTAATATCATAACCCCAACAAACATCTGATAAACATCATGTTCCCTAAAATGTGGATCATTTAAATAACCTAATAATCTTTTATCATTTTCATTTAATGTATTAATAACATTAGCCTCTTTAAGTGTAATAAAATTTTCTTGATCATAATTTAAAACAAATAATAAAGGTCCTAATATTTCATGCATTCCCTGTTTATACTCAATATGAGGATGTTCTTTAGCATAAATAAATAAAACATCAATCATTATTTGTCGTGTATCAGGATTCTTAAAAAATGGTACCTCAGGAAATGATCTATCAACATCCTTCTTTATTTGTTCTTTTAATTCACAATTATAAAAAAATTCTCTCCAGGGACAATTTTCTTGAAGAGAAAGAGGATTATTTGATTGAGGATCACCTTCATTAAAATCTTGAGGATTCCTTGAATGTTTTATTTTAATTTCTTCATATTCACATCTATATCTCTCCACAATAGGTAACCATTCATCTTTATTTAAAGGAAGTATTCTTAAAAATAACCTCCAGTAGATTGATCTCATTTTACTGGATCTTAAGTCTCCTTCCAAAGCATGTTGTCTAAGGATTTTTAATTGTATCTTACCATGTTGAAAACATCTAGACCATTCTTCCCTAAAGAATAAATTTTTTTTTTTTTTTAAAATAATATTATTTTTTTTAACATACGTATATGGTGGTTTATGAACATTAACTTTCCTACTCCCAGTTGTGTAATAATATATTCCTGATGATGTTTGGTGAGAGGAAGAAGCAATAGTGGTAGTTGATGTTGCCCCACTACTAGTTGAGGAAGATGTAGAAGTTCTTATTTTTTTTTCCATACTAATAAAAAAAAATTATTTTCCCGTTTTTAATTATTGTCTGCTTATTTTTTATCTTTATTATTGTTAGTGGTAATTAAAATATCATACAAATATCCCGTCTTATTTTGTCAAATGTTGTCTCTTTTAGCAATAAAGAAAAGAAAAAAAATAATGTTTTATAATAATATTAATGTTATAAAATTATAAAATCATATCATTAACTGTAATAATAAAAATGCACTAACAAGAATGTAAAAAAGTTTTCCCATTATTTATTCTTAGAGCGAAAGAATTTAAAATGAATGGAAAATTATATACTTTATAAGATAAAAAATGTTAAGTTTTGAATTATTTTAAAGTTTTACTAAATGTTAGAATAAAATTTATTTTTTAATTGTTACAATGAATAATAAAAATTATAAGTTAAAGATTCATATATCTTTATTACACATATAAAATTTTTATCTTTATCAATATTATGAATGTTTTTACAACAAATATTTATCAAGAAAAAAGGTTACTGATAAGAAGGTTAACTCGAAATATTTTAAAATCAAATATTTATAATTGGTAAAATAACTTTTTATTTTAATTATTTTGTTTATTGTAATTTTTTTTTATTATAAAAGGGAAATCGATAAATCCAACGATATATAAAAAGAGTATATTTTAAATGTTGGTAACTAAACTTTAGTTAATGAAATGAAGCATAAAATTATTGAAAATAAAATTATTGATAAGGTATATATATATAGATAGATATCAAAACTTTTTTTTTTCCATTTTTAATAACTAACTATTTTATTAAATTTAATATGACAAGTATTAAAAATGATAAAAAAAAGATAGATTCAGAGAATAAAAAGGTAAGGTTAAATAAAAATGTGATTTAATGGCGATTTTCATATTTATCTTTTTTTTTTACTCTCAGCAAATATTTAAATTTACCATATCAGAATATGATGGTGATAGTAAAAAAGAAGTAAGAGAAAAATATACCGATATAGTTACTCATACTATATATGTACCATCAACACATGTTCAGATTTTAACAAAAGTTAATAAAAATGATAATAATACTTTTCGCGACAATAGCAAAAATAAAAATAATAATAATAAAGAAATTGATGTAACAGTTCTTCATGAAGGATGTAGCACTACATGTCAAATGATTGATAAAGAAATTATCAGTAAGTAAGTAAACATACATGATAAATGCTTCATCTTAACTATGTTGTTTTGTTTTTTTTTGTTTACTTTAACAATTATTTTCTTAAAGATCATTGATGGAAGAAAAATGCACCCAATATGAAGATCAGGTATGGAGTAATGATCAGATACAAAGAATCATTAATCATGATGAACGTTTTAAAGAATTTATAAAAACTGCCTATTCTCTGTAAGTCTAACATTATTAATATTTACATTTTTTTTATTTATCATTAGGATGATCTATCATTTAGAAGAGAGTATAGTTTTTTCAAAAGTACTTGGGAAAAATAAATTTTAATTTTTATTAGTAAAATAATATTAATAAAATATTTCATTAAATAAATGTACAAAATATTTGTTTTATAGAGTAAAAAAACAAAAGTTTAACTCTATTCTTTTACTTTATTCAAATTTTCAATTTATGGCACTTTTAAAAAGAAGGAATTTACATTATGAAGATGACTTTTACACAATATAAATTTCTTATCTTTAATTTTTTTATTAAGTATTTTTTTTTATTCAAAAATCTTTTTTTATAAGGGTCTATCCATTTTTGAAAAATAAACCAGCCAATATCTAAAAAAAAAAATTAATAAAAAAATTTAATAAAAAAAAAACACTTACATAATATTAAAAACTAAAAATGATAATGGAAACATAATCATAGAGATCCTATCAACCTGTACTGATGTAATGGTCCAGTCTCTTTCAATCCATGAATTAATTAACCGTATAATATAAAATTTGGCACGATAAAATATATTTTTTTTATATTTTTTCTCAGAATTTAATACTTCATTTTCTACCTGTGACAATAATGTATCTTTTTGATCTTCATTTCTATTTGATAACATTGTTGTTGTAACAATTTCTTTACCATTTAATTCAATATTTGAAATTAAATCATTTTCATTTTCTCTTATTGTACTTCCATTTATAGGATTACTAATACTTTTTGCTCCTATCATCCATCTTCTTCTTGCAGTGGAATTATTATCATTATTATTATTATTATTATCATTATCACTACCATTTTTAGTACCACTACCAGTACCCTTATTTTTATCATTTCTCATATTTTTTTTTATTTGATTTAACCAGTGTCCTAAAACTTTGCTTCCAATTTGACGTTCTCTTTCCCATCTGTTTAGTTGGCAGACGATAGCCAATTCCACTAATGTACAAAATATAAAAATTACCGAGAATATCATCCATACATCAAGACATTTTATATAACTAACTCTTGGTAGATGCCTAAGAACATTACCAAATTGAAATGTTAATGCTAATAAAGAACTGACACCTAATGTTATTCTGGCAGATACTGATCGAACCTAAAAATTAAAAAAAAAATTTTGTTTCAAAGTTAAAAGATAAAATATTTAAGACTAATTTTATGTAAAAATTTGAATAAAAAGTCAATTTAAGATAATATAATGAAACATTCTAAAGTTATATAATTTTAGTTAAAAAAATTTTATGTAAAAATTAGTAAATTAACTAAAGTTTTTTTTTATATTATTATAAACTTACATCAAAGAAAAATCCAACCCAACTACTAATAACAGTTAATGAAGTTGGAAAGTATGATTGAAAAAGATAAAAACCATAACGTCTAGCAAAAGTAAAATTAACCTGAGCACGATCCCAAACTCCATTAGGATAATCCATTTGTTTTCTATGTGTAGTCCAACCAATTAAATCAAAATCAGGTAATTCAACTTTTTCCATCATTGTTACAGCATTATTATGCCATAATAACCGAACTTCATCTCTATTAAAAGAGTAACTTTCAAAAGTTAACCTGCACTCAATTCTATCAAATGGAAACATTTTTAAATCCATAGAACATGGAGCACGAACATTCATTCTAAAATTACTCCAAACCATACCAGTTTGGTATAGAATAACAAAAGTATTCTCTGATGGTGAACTATGAATAGCACTTTCTTTTGAATTAATAATACATGTATCTGGTGTCCAAATTTTATTTCTAAAATCACTTTTAACTGTTATGTTGGTAGCACAAACATTTAAATGATGAAAACTTAATCTCTTATCAGACCATATCTCACTATACATTATATCTAATTCAAAGTCAGCTGTTATCTCAGATATTCCAGACACACCCTGTAAATATATATAATATTATTTTGTATATTATAATGAAGATATATTTTTTTTTTATTTATTTTTTATATAATCTATTTATAACATATCATTTTTTATATAATATATAATATGAACTTTTGATAATGCCTTTAGCAATATGAAAAATAAAAATAAAAGAAAAATTTTTATTTTATACTTGGAAAAAAAAGAGATTACGTTTTGAATATATTAATGTATCTCTATTTCTATTTTTATCCAACTAATTTGTAATTTTTTTTTTTAAATTATCTTATAAAAGTTTAAAGAAGATATTTAAATAATAAATATTTAAAAGTATAATTTATAAATAATGAATAAATATATTTTTCATTTTTAAAGTTAAGAATACATCCGACTTTGTATTATCTTAAAATGATATAAAAAAAAAAAATTTTTTTACAAAGAATCATTGATGATAAATATCTTTAAAGATAAAAAGATATATTCTATTAAAATTTATCAAAAAGAATTAATTACCTATCATTTTTATTTTATTACTCCCTTTTTAAAGAATGACAAAATCATGTTAAATTTTTAAATTTTTATCCCTATTTTCAATCAAAAAAGAAAAAAGAAGGTTTATATTTTAATAAAATATATAACTATACTTACATATATATAAAGTCAATTACAGTAATAAAAAGAAGGCTTTATGTGTATATATCTCAATTATGATGATAAATAAAAAGAAAAGTTTAATAAGCTTCTTAAATATTTTTTTTTTTTTAATATAAAATGTATTTATATTATATGTATATATATATAAAATAAAGAGTTATAAGATGAAGAATGGTTATATGTAGTTATGAAAAGTTTTAATATTTAAAAAGTTTAATAATAAACAGACAACTATCATTCAATTATAGTTTGTCTCTCCTAAAAATTATAGATAAATGAATTCTCCGTAACAACATTTTTTATTCTTTTGATTGATAAAATTTTATTATAAAAAGTATATATAATAATGAGAGTGATAATAATCATGAATAAGTCATAAGGAGTATTCAATATTTTATCATCTTCAATTTCTATTAAATTTTTTTTTTCTTAAATTAACTTTTTATTTAACTTATACATGTATATTTATATTATAAAAATTTTTATATCTAATTTTTTTTTTATTATTATAAACATTTCTTTACCATATAAAAATGATATTTGGATAATCAAAATTCATAAGAGAGTTAAATTTTTAATGTATAATTTTATATAAAAAGATGTAAGAATAAAAAATGATAGTAATTAAGAGATAAAAGTTTAAATTTACTTACTATAAAATAAAATTTTATTACATCTTAAATTATTTGACTAAAGATGTTCTTTTAAATAATTATCAGTAAAATAATTTTATATCTTCCTTCTTATAATAAGTAAAGAAAAAAAAAATATTTTTTAACTAAAATATTTATAAATTTTAATAGTAAAAAGCTTAAAGATTATAAAATTAAGGAGACACAAAGACATAAAATTTTAGTTGTGAAAAGTTTAATATATATAAATATATGTGTCAAAAAATGTGTTATATTCTATTAATATTAATTAGTTATAATGTGATCTTAAAAAGTATAAAGAATTTTGTCCTAAAATTATTATAAATAATTTAAAGTTTCCTTAATAAGATTATTATTTTAATATTAAAAGAACTTTAACATTTATAAATCTAATATAATCTCATAAATATGAATTCTTTTTTAAAAATATAATTATAAATGATATTTAGACAGCATATAATTTTTTTGTAGTAATAATAATAATAATAATAATATAAATTTAAATTGCTTAATAAAATATACTTTATAAAATAAAGAAAATACAACTTTTTAATATACTTAAATTATAAATATTTCAAAAAGATTTTATATAATATTATTATTATCTAAAAGAAAAAAAAAGAAGATAATAAAATAAAAATATATTTTTTTACATTTTTATATATAAACCAACCTGTACATGTAATTCAATTGTAACATTAACACCATCAGATTCTGGTAGTAAATGAGTATCATAATCTTTTAAAAGTGATTTAATAATATTTCCCATATTAAGACTATTTCGAGTACATTTTTCTTTTCCCGAAAGATGTGTTGTATTTTCAAATGAATTTGACATATTAAGAATATTCAAGTTGTCATTCGAATTGTTAATCTTATTATCATTCAAAGATTTTTTTTCATTTCCTATTTGTGATAATGCTCCTCTTTCATGTCGTTTACGATTATTAGTATTAATTTTTGAAGATTGTGGTGATTTTTCAATTAAACCACCATCAACAACTTCAAAATTAGTATAAGCTTCCAAATTTGCACCTTCAACTTGGTATTGTATAAAATTATTATTGAATATAATTAATACAAATATTATAACAATTATTTTATAATAATTATTTGGCATTCGCCAATTTAATGATTCAACCTTTCTCATAACAAATAACAATAATCCTAAATGAAATATTATTTGTTGAAAAAGTATTAAAACCATATTTTAAAATATTAGACATATGATAAAATTTTCTTTTTTTTTAAAAACACAAATCGGTATTCTTTTAAAGTATATATCTAAAAATAAATATTTAAGTTAAAAAATGTAATTAAATCATTTTAAAAAAAAAAAAAAGTAAAATAAATGTTAGTACACTAATAATTGCATCTATAATTAACGATGTTTCTGTTATAAAAAATAAATTACCACTACATTAGAGAGGAAATTACAAATAAAATAAAAATGATATCATCATTATCATAAAATTAAAAATACAAAATAAAACGTAAATTAAAAGAAAAAAGATCTTATTCAATTTTCTTCTATTAAAATATATATTTTAACATCAAAAGCATATATATCTTTCTAACTATACTTCTTAGAAATTTATTTTATTTCGTAGAAGAATATTAGCAATTCCACGCCTCTGTATATAAATGCTACTATTACTGTTATCATCATCGTCTTCTTCTTATTCCTTCTTTATAAAAATTTTTGCTTCAAAATTTTTGTTGAAAGAAAACCTCTGTGACAGAAAAGAGGTGGAACCTCTTCTGTGTGATATCAGGGCAAATAAGAAATGATATATTTTCTGTTGAAGGAGAATTTTTACTTGTTAAAGAAATAAGATATATTAAAAATGTTAAAAATATTACTATGGTATTTAGAATACTAAAAAATAGTAGTAAAGTTAATAAAATGATAGTAAAATATTTTGATAAAATAAATAATTAAGGATAACAATAGACCTTCCTGAGGAAATATAAAAAAAAAAAACTTATAAAATTGAATACATATATATATGTATATACATATAGAAAAAAAATTTTTTTTTTCTCTTTTAATAAATATATTTTTAAATAAAAATATATATTAATACAAAAATATAAATATTAACAATACGTCAGAAAAACATTTATTTATCATTCATTTATTAAGATTAATATATATTTATATTTATATAATTTAATTGGATTGCACTAATTGAAAAAACACCTACAGTAGATTATTTTTAACTAGCAATTATAATGATGAAAGGTTCAAGTTAAAATTATAAAAAAAAGGTGATTTATGTATTCAATTATAATTATTATTAGAATACCAAATACTTTTAAAAAATTAATTTTTTTTAAATTATAATTTTTTTTATGTTGATTATCACTATGAATACAAATTTTATTTAACTTGAAAAATCATATAAGCATACTTTTTCTTAAACGCAGCTGTTAATATATAAATATAAAGCATAATAATAAATCTTATAATAATCTTTTACATTAATATTTTTGTTCATTTTTTTAAGTATATACATTATTTCAATATCATAACAAAAGGTAGGATTATGAAATAAAAACTATTAAAAGATATAAAAATCATCAATCATTAAATCATCTGATAATAATCAAACAAAAAAATATTAATGATACTAAAATAAATATTTTATAAAAATTATATAATAATAATATGGGCCACTCAAATGAAACTATACAATAAAATAAATATTAATAATTATCACACATAAGTTTTTAAGAAAAAATTATAATATATAAAATCGGCAAAATTTTTCATTAAAATATGTGTATTTTATTGAATTGAAGTAATAATATTTTAAATGAAAGAATAAACTTTTTTAAAATAAATATAAATAAAGTAATAATAAAATAAAACTAAACCATGATAAAAGTATTTATTTATTAATTAATTAATAAATTTCCTACAAATATAATACTTTTATCTATCATATTGGGTTTTAAAAAAAAAAATATTTATATAAAAATATATACATTATGCTCATCTTGTATTATAAATTGGTAATGTAAAACTTTCACATGTAAAATTATATCTTCAAGTTCAACTTTTATTTTACATCTACAATATTTACTTTTTATTTTATAAATATATTTCTTTTTAAAATTAAATATTTTAAATGTAAATTAATTTGGTAAAAATGTCAAGTAACTTGATAAGTATATATACTCTCTTATATATCAACGTCTTGAGGGAGTATAAAATAAAAAAATAAAAAAAAATAAGTATTTTTAATGATTATCTTATAAAAATGAATTAAAAAAAAAAAAGTAACCTTAGATATTTTGTTATATATCTAATATTTTATAATTCATTAGGGAACTATAGTGATATTTTATGCCTAAACTTTAATGAATTGATATAAATTTATATCAATATCTATTTAATTTTTCATTCTTAAAAATATTATTATAGCAATTAAATATTAATCATAAATTATCACATCTGTTTTTATTTTATATCTACAATATATAATACATAAATTGGATGAGATAAAATTTTTAAAAACTAAAAAAAAATTTTTTTTAATCATCTTTGAATATATAATGTAAATATTATTATTATTATTATTATTATTATTATTATGAAAGTATTTTGCCCTTAAAAAGGAAGTAACATTTAATGCTTTTGAATTTCTTTATTTATAATCTAATAATTTTTTCTTTGATAATCTAATTAACATAAAATAACTAAAAAAAAAAGAGAAACATTAAAAAAAAATTTTTTTTAATAAAAATGAAATTTAGTACTAATAATTAACATAAACTTTAAACAAACTTTAAAATTAAAGAATTATTATTTTCTATACAAAATGCAATTACTATATCTGTGTTTCACTAAAAATTTTTTTAAAATAAATATAACAACAATATATAGTAAAAATTTTAGGTATTTTACATCAAAAAAAAATAAAAAAATTTTTTGAGGAAACTTTTAAAACTATATATATATAAAAATAAATTTGTTAAAAAAATGATAGATAAATATAAGATACTCTAATATAAGATAATGATAATTTATAAGCAATTTTCTTTCTTTTTTATTTTCTTTCTCCTTTGATTTTCTTCTTTCAAAATGGATTAAAAAAAATAGAGATTATTAAATCAAAAGAAAATTTTTTTTTTATGACTACACACAATACCGAAATTTAATTTAACATTTCCTTTATTTAGAAATAACAAGTGATATAGTAAAAAAAACTAAATTTTCTTAACATCTTTTTTCGAAAATTTTATTTCAAATACAAATAGAAAAAAAAAAAAAAAGATGGCGGAGAAATATAAAGAGACACATGCATTTTTATAATATGACAAAAAATACAATATAATTTTTTGTAACAAAAAAAAAAAAATAAATCTTTACCATATTTCATGAAAGTAAATATATATAAAGAATCCTATTCTTATTACTTTTAATTTCAAAAGGACATGAAAAAAAAAGTACATACGAAGCATGTTTTGTATTACTACATGTTACAAATATAATATGATAGGAAAGATATATAATCCTCTTGATAGAAAAAAAATTCTAATCCAAAAAGCATAACATTAAGTTTACGTTATTTTTTTTTTATGAATCTCTATCTATTTTTTATTTTTTTGTATAACAAAGCAAAAATGCAATAAAAATTGTTTTATTTATCTTTGAGTGATTAGTTATGAAAATAAAATAAAATATTATACATATATGTATAAATCACTTTTTAAAAAGTCAATATGGTATACGTAACAATCACCTAAATTTTGAAGTATCATATATATATATATATATAATATCTTGAAATTTATCAGAAGAACCAGTTAATCCCATAGGCAATACTTTATATTGATAAATACCTCTATGAATTATAAATTTAGTATATATTTACTATTTTTATCAAGCAAATTTATATCAATGTTGGGCAGAATTCTTTATTTTTTTTTTTCTTTAAAAAAAATACCATATTTTATTAGACTGTCAATGATTTTTTTTTAAATTTAAAGAAAAAATTTCTAAGTATGATAATAAATTAATTGATTATATATATTTTTAACTTAAAAATTTAAATTTTTTTATATCTCTACAATTTATTTTAAAAAATAATAATTAACTATGTTAAAATTTACAATAAATAACTTTTACATTACAAAGATAAAGTTATTTTTTTTAATTTATAAGATCATGAATTGTTATTTTTGAAGAATCTACTTGGAATTGACTCATAAAAAATATCTTAACGTCTCTCTTAAATTAGAATATTAACATTGTTATTTTCAAATAAGTTATTAAGAATTTTTTGAATAAAATCAATTTTTTATTGTTAAAGTATGAAATAAATTTTAAATTTCATAATTTTTTGAATCCTTAATATTATGTGCTCCAAATTTTTCTCTACTATTCTATAAAATTAAATTGTTAGTACCTTAATTGCAAAACAAAATTATTAATTTTTTCCTCTTCTTAATTATCATATGAAATTTATCTCTTTAAAGCAAAATTTTAGAAATCAAACATTTTTTCATAAAAATCATTTTCCACTTTAACATGTTTGTAATTATTATAATTTAAAGTTATATAAATAATAATTTTTTTTTTAAATTTTGCCTTATAACGTTTTTAAGACTCTGGCTACAAAAAGATTATTTATCTTTTAATTTCAATTGTCAAACTAAAGTTTTTTTAAAAGAATTGTTTACATCATTCTAAACTATATATCATTTTAGTGATTACACTTATAATTATTCAAATTCCCTTTTTTTTATTATTTTACATATTTTTATAAATTTTATTTCAAGACTTCATTGTTTTTATTATTTTTTTTTTAATTTTAAAAGTTAAAATTCTTTTAGGAAGATTTAATATGATGTTCTGAAAAGTTATTCTATATTTTGAAAAATCATATTTCTCATCATTATATAAAGACTTTTATATCTGCTAAGAAAAAAAATTATAATTTAAAATTAACATAGTTAAAATAAACAAAAATATAATTAATTAATTTTATCAAAAAAAAAATGGTCCTACCAAAATAAATAGGTACCAGAATTTTTCAACAGATACATTGTCTGTACTTTATCATGAATCATTCATCAAAGAAAAATTCATTCAGAAGAACCATATTTTGAAGTTGTTCTTCTGTTAAGCGTTTTCCTTTAACTCCAATCTCAATAAGAGTTGGAATACAATTAACTTTAAATTCATCATCTTTTCTAAATGGATTCTCCATATCTTTCCAGTAAGCACGTTCACCAACAAAACATGTTATGAAGGTAACATTTTCCTCTTTTGTCAAATCTTTTTCTATTGCCTCTTCGATTACAGGTTCAGCTAAAATATTTATTATACTCTAGTAGGAAACAAAAAAAAATAGAGTACTATTTTAACCTACCTTCAACGCAATCTGGGCACCATGATACACCATCACTGTTTTTCGATCCGGTAAATAAAACAAAAATACGCCTCCCTTTATTAGAAAGAATAGTTTTCTTCAATTCATCATACCCATTAACAATTAAATTACTAAAAGTCATACTTCTAAGACTAAAAAAAAAACTTCAAAAATTATTAACTTATATATTTCCTATTTATATAAATATATAAACAAACGAATGTCATAATAATGTACTTATCTCAAAACACCATCTTCAAAAATAACCTAACTTAATAATATAATAATATATCCATCTTATCAAAAGATAATACTTAAAAAAGTGTACTTATCAAAACGTCAATTTTATTATATATATATGCAAACGTCATTATCAAAGGAATACATACATATATTATCAAACTTTAAAAAATTTGACCATAAAAAGGGAAATTATGTATAATTGAGAAAATTATCTATATCACAAAGAAAACCAATCAATTTACTTATTAATATACAATACAAATTTTTTAAAATAACACAATATCATAAAAATAAGTTTATTAAAAACAAATAAAACAACAGAAAAAAAAAATTGAAAATTTGAAAAATCAACCTTCTGAGTAGTCAAATTTTAACCCAAATATAGTAACAAAAACAACTTGTAGTATATTTTTAATAAAAATACGATATACCACCACAACAAAATTATTCCTTTTTTTTGTACCAGCATACAAAACTATAAAAGGTAAGTTTTTTTTTATTTAAAAAAAAGTTTTAACATTATGATACTAGTACTACAATTTTTCAAAAAAAAAAAAAGGGAGAGCAGTAGGCTACAAAATGAATACGCTCTTAACTTATTGTTAAGACTAATACCAGTAATAGATCTAGTTACCATGAAAACTTTATTCCAAAGTAACTATGTAACTTGTGCGGGAAAAATGATTGTTTTGGAATAGCGTGATTAAAAAGTCTTAATGCGGCATTCCCCTGTACGATAGCATTCCTTTAAGTTAATTTTCTTATGTCATCATTCTTGTATTACGTTGAATTAATATTTTTTAATATAATTTTTAATATATACCTTTTTTAGGAAATAAGTAATATCATGTCTGATAGAAATAAACCACAAAAAGAGGTACCACTACAAATTGTTGATAAAAAAAATGGCAAGGTTTACAATCGTGGGAAATATTTAGGAAAAGGTGGTTTCGCAAGATGCTACGAGCTCATCGATAATAAAATAGGTGAAATTGTTGCTGGTAAAGTTGTACCTAAAGCTTTGTTGACAAGGAAGCCACAAAAGGATAAAGTAAGTTGATTAGATTATTTTACGATTACCAATATTTTAGATGGCACAAGAAATTGATATTCAAAAATCATTAAATCATCCTCATGTTGTAAAGATGTTTGACTATTTTGAAGATGATGACAATGTTTATATCTTATTGGAGCTTTGTCCGAGAAGGTCGCTTATGGAACTTCACAAACGTAGGAAAACTGTCACAGAACCTGAGGCTCGTTATTTTACAAAACAAATAGTTGATGCTGTCTCATATCTTCATGGACGTAATGTGATTCATCGTGATTTGAAACTTGGGAATCTTTTCTTAAGTGAATTAATGGATGTTAAGGTAGGAGATTTTGGTCTGGCAACTGTTGTTGAATCTGATGGAGAAAGAAAAAAAACATTATGTGGAACACCAAATTATATTGCACCAGAAATGCTTGATAAACGTGGACACAGTTTTGAAGTTGATATTTGGGCCATTGGATGTATTCTTTATACACTTCTTGTTGGAAGACCTCCATTCGAAACGTTATCATTGAAAGATACTTACAGTCGTATCAAAACTAACAGTTATGTAGTTCCACCAATTGTTTCTTCAGATGCTAAACAATTAATTAAAAATCTTCTTCATGCTGATCCAGCACAACGTCCACATGTCAAAGACATCTTTGAATTTAATTTTTTTAAGAGGGGAGATTTACCTGTACGTCTACCAACATCTTGTCTTACAATGGCACCTAAATTCTGTAATTCACCAGCACGACAAGACAATAGATTACCAACTGTTCAACCAGGAAACATTCAAAGAACTCCATTAAATCCAATGAATCACCAAACACCAGTAGTTAAAGAACGTGATGACTGGTACTTGGGAGAATTAAACAATCAACTTTGTACCTTATTTAGTAATCCTATAGAAGAAGTTAGTTCAGAAGTAATGGATGAAGCACTCCATCCAGCGTCAACACCGGTTTACTTTATTTCAAAGTGGGTAGATTACTCTGATAAATATGGACTTGGCTATCAACTTTCAGACAATTCAGTTGGTGTTCTTTTTAATGATGCTACAAAATTGGTTATTGACGCAGCAGGTGAACAGATACAATATTGTGAGCGTAACAATTCGGAGTATTATTTTACTATAAATGATTATCCAAAAGCTTTGGAAAAAAAGATAACACTTTTGAAATATTTCAGAAGATACATGCGTGAACATTTGGTCCGTGCTGTTACAACTGCACCTAGGGAGGGTGATGAACTAGCTCGTTTACCTGTATTAAGAACGTGGTTTAGAACTAAAGCTGCTATTGTTCTCCATCTTACCAGTGGTACATTGCAAATAAATTTCTTTTCTGTAAGTTAAATAATTGTATCTTTTTTTATACATTGTTTTTTTTAGGATCATGCTAAATTAGTTGTTTGTCCACACATGGGTGCTGTGTCATTTATTGGATCAGACAAAAATCTTAAGACATATAAATTTGATTATCTTTCGAAAGTTGGATGTGAAGCATCTCTTCTTCGTAAGATTCAGTACACCAAGCACATTGTAGAAAGAATGTTGAGTCCTAGTCAAAATCCACCTGGAAACAACAAAATTGATTATACTGCCATTGAAGCTGCCTATGCTCCTGATGTAAGGGCATATAAAGTAGTGAAATAATTATATTTTAATTTTGGTGCTTATCTTATTTTATGACTAACAGGATGTAAAACAAATATAAGAATGTTATTAAGAAAAGAGTTAATTACTTGTATTGTATTTTTTTTCTAATATAAAGGTAATGTTACTCTTTTTTTATTGTATAGAACATCTGATTTTGTAGTTTTTCTACCATATTAAAAATTTGATTGAATGGAGTAATTTATTGTATTATTCGTTTTCCCCTTATTTCATGTGATGTATTTTTTTTGTCTTGATAGAGTTGTAGTTTTTTTTTTTGAACTACTTACTGAATGAAGTACACTCTTTTTAATAATATTTTACAAATTGGCGGTTATTTATGTTATGTAGCATTTAATTTTAAAATATTCTAATATTTAGGCTACTAATAATATCATCGGTAATTGTTTATATGTTGATTCAATGTTAACACATATAATATTTTTATAAATATAATAAAAATGTTGTTTTTAGTTTTTTTTTTTTTACATAAACATTTCGAGTACCAAAATAAATTGTAATTATTAAAATTAACTATTATTCATCTATATTCTCTTCCTTGTGATGTATCACTTTCTTCCTTAGAATTTAATATGTTTTGTAATTCTTTTGATTTTGTCCTTAAGAGCTCTTGACCATCAATAATACTTTTTTTCAAATCATCAATTTCTTTTTGAATTATTTTTCTAGCTTTAATTATTTGTTCCATTTGAATTTTTTTGCTATTTTCAAAATTTGTCCAAAATTGACTATTATTGACTTCATTTTTTTTAACAGCTTCTATTAATGAACGTTCCATCAAAGGTGAAGGTTCCTTAAATATTAATTCATCATAGTGTTCAGCTACAATTGTACCATCCTCACCAACAAAAGTTGCCCCGTCTTCTTTGATTCTAACATAATGGTATAAAGTTATAGGTTTTTCACCTGAATCAATAAAAAATATCTTTATCATAACTTCTGACTCAGCCCAACATGTTTCACAAACTTGGTATGGGGGTGTTTCAACAACTAAAATTAAAAAACAATTAAAATTATATATTTTATAATCACACAAAGCACCTCTAACATTGTTATCATAACTTTCATGTAACTTAAATTGAATTTTCTTAATGTATTTAGAAATGTCTTCATTTAAATATGGTTTAACAAATATCATCCATTCATGAGTTCGAGATTTACCACAAGAATCGGTAATAGGTTTATCTAATGGTTTTGATATATTTCCAATAACAATAGGTTTAATTATTTTTTTTTCTTCCTTTACTTTTTTACTAATATTTTCCATTTTATATTTTGATACTTTAAATAAGAAATACAATTAGATAATAATTTGTTTAAAAATTAAAAAAAAGATACTTGAAAATAGTAAAAGACACGTAATCCCATTCTTGAGAAACAAATAAATGTATTAGTTGGAAGACTTTTAAGTATACCAAATAAGTGGATTATACTAAAGACATTTTTTTAAAATGAATATTGTTTTCTTAATATTTAAAAAAAAGAATAAGCATCAATAATTATTTTGATTTAATTACATTACTTTTTTTTAAAATACAATTAAAACATAAATATATACACAAATGTACTTGTAAATTGGCATATTTTTAAAATTTTTTTATTCTTTAGTTTTAAGAAAATGCAACATTTTAGTTTCATCCTATAAGTTGTTTAAAAAAAAAGAAAAATAGACCATTACTTAAAATTCTTTAAGTAAAAGAAAATATTTTTAAGATCAATTATGTAAAAATTGTTTGACACATTTTTAAAAACTTTTTTTTTTAGTTTTCATACAAACAATGAGAAGCTTATTTAAAATTCAAACAGAGAATAACACATTTTTTTTACCAATTTCTAATTTTCCAGTAACACAATGGCATTAAAATAGAGATTTATCAATAAAGATTAAAATAGAAAAACCAATTTATTGATATAAATGTTGTTGTTACAAGTTTTATCAAAAATGTTTAAAAAGTCAAAAACAAATGTATTATTAAAAATTTACAATGAATTATAATATGAGAATCTTAAAAATTAATACAATTAATTTACTTATTTTTTTTTGATAAAAATATATTATTTGTAAAGAAAATTTGAAAAGTAATACTTAAATTAGTTGAAATTAATATTATTTGAAATAATGTTGTATAGAAAGAAAAGTAATATTGATATAGAATTTTAATGATAACACAATAGGATCCTAACTATAACACAAGTTTTCAATTATATATTATTTATCCAAAAATCCTCTGGAACAGAAATTTTTAGTCTATATATATTCATTATATATTTTTTGTTTTATAAATAAACTTTTTGGGTATTATAATTGTTAAAAAAATAAAATTGACGAAATTTATCAAATATTAAGATAATCAAATTTACTTTTTTCTTCGAATTAAAACCTCTCACCAAAATACCACTCTTATCACGACTAAATAATCCCTGTAATTGGGATTCTTTCATAATTGTTATCACTTTTGAAATTTAAAAATTTATTAAAAAACCAATTTTGTAAAAAGGTTTGTTGATTATCCATATATAATAGTCGTAATACTAATTATTTCAATTTAGGGTCTTTTGTTTACCTTATTATCGTCATAATGGCTTATCAAACAAAATATATATCAACTGGTGACAGTTCCAAAAGTTATGGAGTATCTGATTATCAACCTCAAACAAATAGACAACAACAGAATTGTAATTTTCCTGATGAAATAAAAAATCCAGTTGCTACTGATCTTGTTTTATATAATGAGGGTAATAGTAATAAAAGATCTTTTAAAAAAGGTACCCATCAACGATATGGAGAAGATCAACAATTTGTCAAGGGTCCCATAATTTTATCTTCAGGATTCAAAGGGACAAATTATCAACATGTTTCACAACAAAATCCAATTTATTCACAATTTCGAAGGACTCGTCAAAATTATCTTCCTTCAAAATTGAATAGACAATATCCATGGAATATCAATTCTGATAATCCAAAATCAATTGAATATAATAAAGTAGGTAATGGTTGTAGACCACCTTTAAATCATTCACCTGTAACTGAGAAAATTGTTACACGATGTTGTTGTTGTGGACGTAATAGATTGTTGGATGAAAAAAATAGTTATTATGGAGGAAATTTTGACAAACAAACTATTTCTCATCAAAATTTGGAAATACCAAAACAATATTTTAGAAGTAATGATAATCTACCAGAACATCGTATTGTACAATATAATAGACATGAATTTGTAATACCAGATAGAAATTTTTGTAGTATTAGAGAAGTTGCTCAGGAACATGTATATACACAATTTAATAATCATAGAAATATTTGTGTAAAGCAATCTTCTTCTCCAAATTTAAAAGTATATTCAAGATTTGAAGGATCATCTGAAAATTTAAAAAAAAAATCAACAGTTAATAATTTATCACATAATTCAATCTTTGATGATATAACAAATAATAGAAATTCACAAATGTGTCGATCTCCATCACCATTATTAGCTAGAAGGCAAATTTCTTCAGTTTCAAATACAAATATTGAACGTTCACGTGAATCTAACTATTTAGTTAATGAAGATAGTGATAGGCATCATCCTAATACAAATAATTCTGAAAATCCTTTTTTAATTTCATTTTTGGAACAATATGATAGTGGAAGAGAATCTGATTGTTTATCTGATACATCATTAGATATTGATACTCAAGAGTTGTGTCGTTTTGTGGCTGATGAATTAAAAAGATATTCTATTTCACAATCAACTTTTGCTAGAAAAGTTTTAAACAGAAGTCAAGGAACTTTATCAGATATGTTACGAAATCCAAAACCTTGGAATCAACTGAAAACGGGACGAATAACATTTGTAAGAATGCATGAATGGTCATGTTTACCTGAAAGAGAAAGATTTCGAATTCTAGTTGAAGGTGGTAAATTTATGGCTCCAGAACGTAGAAGAAGGATTAGGTCAAAAAATAGAATTTCTAAAGTAAATATTGAAACAGACGATAGAACAATAAGGGAAAATGAATATGAAACAGTTACAAATAATATTTAAATAGAAATGTATAGTTAGATTTATATGTCACAAATTTTTTCATGTGATACTGTATATACTTTAATATTTTTCATATTAATTATGTATTATCTAGTGACTACTATTTTATGTTTGCCAATTACCATTGTAATACATAAAATATACACCTTTTATTTATATATGTTATTTAATAATTTATGTCTTTAATTTTTTTGATTTAGAAATATTATTTTTAAAAAGACCATTAATATTTCCTTTAGGAGATAATTTCAAACATATATAAATAAAATCACCTCTTTCTACTATACCAATTCCAATAAATTTGGTAGTTTTCCACATTAAAGATGAAAATTCATATGATTCTTCTTGAGCAACTTCTAAATTAAAATTATGCCACAATATTTCATCATACCACATTTTCATAAGATAAGATATATGCCTTTTATTTAAAAAACCAACAACTTCACCCATTGAACTTATAGAATCAAGATATAACATTTCATTTTTAGACAACTCGTATGCCTGTGATTGAGCAAAGAATGTTAAAGTTTTATCAACAAATAATGGATAAGCATTATGCATAGCTCTATAGAAATTAAGTTCTTTAAATAACTTTATAAAATAAAAAAATTATTTAACATTTTATTATTAAAAACTTACTTTTAATTTAAAATGAGAAAAACTATTTTTTGAATAAAATTTAGGATCACTACCAGCCCAAATTTTGTTCCATACTTTATTACTAAACATATTATTCGTTACACATTTTTTTGAAAAAAGACCTAGTACGCAGGCGTCATTTGGTATAATACCATTATTTATAACAGATAATTTAGATGGAGGAATATACTTTATATTAACTGGTGGATCATATCTATTAAATGGTTTAATTTTATCAAGACCAAATCTTACACGCCTATTTTTTTTCTTTAGACATCTTGCTGCTTCATCGTAATTAGAATATATTTTATTACCACATGCATATTTTTTAACATTATTTTCATAAATGGTTGTTATTTCATAAACTTTTTTCTTAGGTTCAACATTACTATCATAAATATATGAAGTTATAGATTCACATAAATCACTGTCAACGCTTTGAATATCATTTGTTTTTATGATACCTACCATTTTTATAAAAATATTGTTACAAGGTATATTCTTATTATCAGATAAAATTTTTCTAACTAAATCTTCTTTTGAAAAAAATTCATCAAAACCATAAACATAAGCTTTTCTTCTAATATCATCCTTTAACCAATATTCTATTATTAATTGTTGAGAATATATTTGTAATAATAATGTAGAAATTATAAATAAAATTTTAAAAAAAAGTTTCATTTTTGATAATAAAATAATTGTTATACTTTTACTAGAAGCACTTATTATAATTATAAAATTTTTTATATTTACAGATGATATATATTATATAAGTACAAATTGTTATTTGTAGCTTTATAAACATTAAAAATAGCTAACTTAAAATGTGAAGTACAAGAATACATGTATTCAAACAACCTTTTGCATTATAGGATAAAAATAGGTGATTATTTACTTTTTGGATATCTCATTATAAAAGATTTTTTTTAAAATGAAAATAATTTAGGCAATATAAAATATTTTAATTATTAAAAAAATTTATTAATAGAGAATAAACTTATAATTATTAATTTAAATGAGTGTAAAAATAGATTAAAAAAATATATTTTTATAATAAAACTGAATATTTGTTTCTTCTAATTATTATTCAAAAAATTACTATTATATTAATATTTTTTTTATTAAAGTACAAAAATCATTCGATTTTTCACCAATAATCTCAATAAGTGTAATTTTAGCTTAATTTAAAACTAATTTTTATGATAAACCTTTTTTTAATATTATATGATTAGTTTATTAAATAAAAATAATTTTTTACATTACAAAACACTAATTACAATCAATTTAAATTTTTAATATAAAAAATTTACTTATAAAAAATTGAAAAAAAATATTCATATGGCAGTTTACAATCTATTATATTTGCATTTTTTTTAAAAATAACATTACAAAAAAAAATATAGAATAAGAAATAATAAAATTTTTAGAACTATTTGCTAATGTTTGAAAAAAAAAATACAAGTATGATTAGAGGTAGTAAAATAAATGTTAACAAAAATTGATAATCATAACAGCTAAAAAATTTAATGAAATTACTTAATTGGATAATAACATATTTTTTTTGTTGCATAGATAAAATATTTATAATGTTTCTTTAACGTCTTTTTCTGTGAGCAAAAATTAAATAATTATTATCAATTTTTTTATTATTCTCTCATTGCTGCTACCACTGGCAAGACATTTTTTGTAAATAACTGTTTGACATTTCCTTTAGGATAAAATTTGACCGCAACATAAAGCAAATTACCACATTTGGCTATTCCAATACCTATCATTCTTGTTGTTTTCCATAAAAGAGCTGTAACTTCTTCCGTTTGTGGGGTGAGAAACTTTGAATTGTAATTATAATTATAAATTTCATCATACCAGATTCTTACTAAATAAGATCCGTAACGATAATCTATAATACCCATTATTGTACCGAATACTTGATTGCCATAGCTAGTCAATTTCTTTGCTTTTGCCAACAAATTAGCATGATGTTGTGCTAGAGCTGATAAATATTTATTTTTAAATGATAATGAAAGACTATTATGAGCTTGTCTGTAAAGATTAATTTCTTTTAAATACTTAAAAAAGCTAAAATTTAGAAAAATTAAAAAAAAACAACTTGCATTTAATTTGAAAAAAGTAGAACTTTTGTCATTAAAATAAAAAACAACACTATCCGCCCAAACCAATCTCCATATCTTATGACTTAAAGAATAAGATTGTAAACATTTAGTTGAATGGAAACATTTAGCACAAGAAAGTTTTGGAGGAATACAAGGTTTAAATACAGGTTTTAATCCAGGTTTTAATACAGGTGTTAAATTACTAGTATTTTGGCAGCTAATAGCAGATGGAGGATCATGTATATGATAAAGTTTGATCATATTTTTACCAAATCTAAGAGGACAACTTTTTCTAACAGAAAACATAGCAGCTTCACGAAATGTTGTAAAAGTTTTGTTACAACATTTGAATATAGTTTCACCATCTCTTGCAAAATTAGTGATAGGATAATATACTCTTTTTGGAATTTTTTCAATAAATTGTGATATCGGTTGACAATCAATATTTTTTAAATCATAACGACTAGTTCCAGCTTTTTGACCCAAAATATATATAAAAGTTTCTGATATTTGTTTTGCATCCATGCCAACTATCATTTGATTTACCATGTCTCCTACATTACTGTATGTTATATTATTGTATTCCATAAAATTTCTTCTTCCCACAACTTTCAACCAATAACCTATTAAATTTATCTGATAAGTTACACTAATTAGAAGAAATAAAATAAGAAATATAAAGTTTAATGACGTATTCATAATTTTTTTATAGATAATAAAATATACATATAATTAATAATCAAAACAATTTTACATTGCTTAAATATAACTTTTTTATTTAATAAAAGTTATATTTTACTATAAACATTAATTTTTTATTTTATATCATCGATATAATTTAACACATCATTTCAAATAAGTATTATTTACTTTTCAAAATACATAGAAAATTATTAAAAATAAAAAATAAATTGTATTTGTAGTAAAATATTTGCAATTATTTTTTTTTATAAGAAAGTTTAAAATATTCTCTTTTACTTTGTAAAACTTATGTATTTAATTTCATTTTTTGCAACTATTTTTATTTTTTTTAATTTATGTTAAATGTGATAATTGAATTTAAAAATAAAATTTTTTTAATTAAATACATGGCTTGATGTTTTAATTAGTGATCATATTTTTATAAATTATTATAATAACCACGCAATAATTATATAATTTTATTATTATATAATGAATCAGTAGTTTTATAATTTATAATTGTCATACCAAAACAATAATGAGCGGCACCAAAAATTAAAAGTTAGAAAAATAACTTTATTTTTTAGAAATATTTAAGTTTTTTGGTAGTTTATCAAGTAAATAGATTAAAAATAGTGCCGTTGTTAACAAAAAAAATGCAAATTCGATACTAAAAAAAAATTAAACTTGTTTATAAAAATATACTTTTGAAAATTTTAAAATTTTTTCCTGTATTTTAATTATTTTAACAATTTAATATTTATTTTGGCTTTCTTTTTCTTCATAATGATAGTAAAAAATGTAGAAAATTTAAGAAATTTTTTCATAGGTTATAAGAAAAAATTTTGTACATAGTATGAAAAGATAAATGAAAACTAATTATTTTAAAAAAAATTTATCTTTTTTAATAAGATTATTTTATTTATATATAAAATATTGTTATTCTTTCTATAAAATAATTTTTTTGAGAATAAAAATCAAATAAATAACACATCTTTTTTATTTTTAAACTTTATTGAATATCAGAAGTTTTACATTATTGATAAATAATCGAAAAATATTTCATTAGGATAAAATTTAACTATTACAAAATTTGAATTTTTTTAGTCATACCATATTTAAGATATTTTGTATTTTTCTATAACAAAAGTAAAATTTTTCTGTTTCTGGATTAAAAAATTTAATTTTAAAATCATAATTGTTAACTATGTCATATAAAATTTCTATTAGAAACATAGTGTATGGGGATATTTTAATACTCATTATTGTACCAAATTTGATAAATTTTTTCTTTAGCTAATAAATATTCATTGTTTTTTTTATAGATAATGAAGGAATATTATAAACTTTCCTATAAAAATTAATTTCTTTTACAAGCTAAGATAAATTAACATAAAAAAAAAAGTTTTTTAAAATTGCATTTTATTTGGATAAACTAAATTTTTTTTTCATAAAAACTATTAACATCATAATTGATCAAAACCATTCTTCATACTTTATAACTAAAATTATTTTTTTTTAATATTTAACTGAATGTTTATTTTTAATACTAGCCCTTTTAAAATTACAAAAGGTTTAATTTTAAGATTCATAGAGATATGTTAATATTGAAATTCAAATGATAGATTTGTCTTTTTAAATATTCTGAAAAAAATATAAAATGGTATTTTTTATTAGTAAAGTATTTAATAGCAGCTTCAAAGTTTAAAAAAAGTTTACCACAACAGGTGTATTTTGAGCATGACCCTGAATAATTTAACTTATTTCATAACTTTTCTTCGGAGTTTTGTCAACAAAGTGTAAGATATTTTGGTATTTAACGTTTTCCATATTTTAAAAATATTTCATTTTCTTATACTAATAGAAAATAAATAAACATCATATGGTAAAATATTTTTTTAAAAAGGATATTATAAAATCTGCCATATCATATATTGTAGAATATGGAACAAAATTGTAGTTTAAAAAAAAATTATTTTTCTTGTTATGTTTATATAATATCCTACAAGATATATTGAATATACTATATTAATTGAAAAAATTATAATTAGAGAGGTTAAATTGAAAAAATAATTTATAAATAGAAAAAATATATTATTGTGATTTTGATTTAATATTTAAAAGTATATTTTAATGATTAAAAAAGAAACCATAAAGTATATATAAATATAAGTTGGTTATTTTATATAGTCATAGATGTAAACTAATGATAAACTTTTTTTTTTATATTTCATTTCAAATATAAAATATTTTAATTTTATTATAATTAAATTAGAATAATTTTTTTAAAACCAACTATTAAAATAATTAGAATTGATTTTTTATAAGAAAATTTAATAAAAAAAATCTATTTTTTTTTGTAAACACTTAATTTATTTTTTTGTTTGAAGTTAGTTTTCAAAAATTTATAAAACAAATTTCAAATATTAAGAAAATTATCGTTTTCTCATTGGCAATTGACATATAAAAGCAAATGTTGACTTTTTACCATTAAATGTATTACGTAACATTTGAAAAAATGGCCATATAATCATACAAAATCTTAGGAGCCATACAAAAAATAAATTAACCAGATTATTATAAAATGGATCTGTTGTTTCTCTGATAAACATTTGCCATTCAACTAAAATTTCTCTTTCTAATGTTACAGATAAAAGTAAAACTAATCCTGGTATTAAACAAAAAGTAAAATATTTTCCAAGAAAAAATTTATATAAATGTGTTAAAAATTTTGCTGAACCAACTAAATGAATTTTATTATATCCTACTCCAACTATTATTAATGATAATTGCCATAAACATAAAAATATTTCAAAATTTAATGTTTCTTCAATAATGAAAAAAATTTTTCCAATTTCTGGATATATAAGAGAAAAGATTGGAAGTAATAAAAATAGAAAAGTTATTGTTGTTGTTGTTTTATATCTTGCTGTTGCATATCTATTATGTTTTACACCTATATTATGAAGTTCACAATCCAATAAATCAATGTAAACAAATGCTTGGTATGTTGATATTCCAACACTCATGAGATGATATAATAAAGCAAATGATCTAGTATATCCTATATTATTATCAACATATAAAGCTAAACTTGAAGATAAATATGTTCTTATATCACTTTTAGACATTGTTAATAAGCTACTAATATAATCTTTTGACCCCTGATTAACTGCATTTTCAAAAAATTTAAACCAAACAATTATGTGTAAAAGCAAAAGACTAAAATTTATTCCACACACTATAAAAGCTATATTTGTACTATTGGTATTTGTTGGAAAGTATGAAGATATTTTCATAACAACACCTTGCCCTGATTTAAATATTTTTACCATTTGATAAAATGCTACAATCCATATTTCAATGGCAACATCAATAAACATATTTGGTTTAGATGATACAAGAAATGTTAAATAATTTAATAAAGAATCACTTAACAATAATTTAAAAAGTAATCCTAATAATGACAAAACATATGATATATAAAAAAATGCCATTATACCACCTATTCTTGAATAACCATATTTTTTAAACATTGCTATAAAAAACCATACAACAAGAACACATGGATAAAAAAACAATGAATAATTTTGATGTGGAATAATCTAAAAATATTAAGTTAAAAACAAAAAAAAAAATTAAATACTTACACTAAATGTGTAGTTCAATTTTTCAATAAATCTATCATTATAAATATTATCCATATCTTGCCTATAGTATGCTTTTTCAAAAAGTTCATTATACATTTGGCATACTTCAAAATATTCTTTATTTTTTGGAGCATACAAACAATAATAAGCTAAATCTGGTTTGATACAAGTATTATTATTATTTTCATGACAAAGATTAGTAGCTGTTCTTGATATAGACATTTCAGAAACTATATTTAAAACTTCAGTGGATGAATAGATACCATAAATTAAAGAATAGACACCAGATATATAAAAATTTATTACAAATATAATACGAACCATATTCCAGGCTGGTGCCATTTTAGAAAAGAATGAAGAAACATTTACAGCCGTAAATTGACCAATTAATATTTCTAAGTACATAAATGGCATACAAAAATATAAAGTTACAAATACACAAGCCGATAAAAATTCTCTTCCATAAATAATAGTAAGAGTTATTATATTAAAATGATATGTAGGTGTTATTGTTACTGCTAAAAGACTAAATAATCGCCCATACCATGAATTAATTGTTTGTTCATTAGATGTATCAAGTACATCAAGACTATCAGAAAAATCATGATTTTCAACTTTATTTAAATTTATCTTTGAAGTATTTTTAATTATTTCTGTTTTTGCTGTACTAACATTTCTATAATATAATTTTGCTTCTTCATCATTAATAAGATCTGGTATTTCCATTTCTTCAAAAGGCAAGTTATCTTTTATAGAACTTTTTATAAGTTGAAAATATTTTGATTTTTTAAAAATTTTTTCCAACTTTAGTAGCTCACTATAATCTTGTATCAATACTGGAAAATCACAATCCTCTTCCTCTTCTTCATTATCATCTTCTATTGGTTCTTTTTTCTTTTCATTTTTATTTAATATTGTTGGAATTTTATCAGTAGGTTTAAATAAATAAAAAGAATCACCTTCTGTACTACTATCTGTTAATAAAATTTTTTTATTTTGCATTAAAGGATTCACTTGGTAAGTTAATTGTTCATTTACTGTACTTTCTTCTGACTTCTTAATTTCATTTTGAATTTTTGACATTTAAAAAATTTTTATAAATTTTTATTAAAATGATTAAATTTATAAATAGTGAAAAAATTTTTTATCTTCAAAATGTTAATAAAATTCAAATTTACAATTTAAAAAACATAATTATTCTAAAAGATTTTATATAAATTTTTTAATTTGATAAAAAAGATACTTCCTAAAAAGAAAACCTGAGTATTAATGAATAACAATGAGAATATAGGTCATCCGAAATATATTTTGAGTTAAAATTTAATAAATTTTAATGACATCACTTACTGATAAAGAAGTTCAACTACATTTTAAATCATATTACCATCAAAATGAAGTTATGGATATTTTCATGAAAAATAAAAAAAAACTCCGAGTTTTTTCATATGAAAATCCTACAAGTAAAAGTTCAGGTTGGTGGAAATAAAGAAAAATTAGAGTTAATGTTTCAGGAAGTAGGAAGTATATAATAACAAGTTTATCAAAATTTACTAAATGGTATCTAAATACAAAATCAGAAATAAGAAATTTTTATGAAATTATTCCTCTTGATGCACCATGCAGATTATACTTTGATTTGGAATATTCAAAAGAAATTAATCCAGAAGCTGATTCGAAAGAATTATTTAATAACTTTTGTTTGACTGTAAAAAATTTTTTAATGTCAGAATATAATATAGAATTAAATATTGATGAGACGTTTTTAATTCTAGAATCATCTACACCAACAAAATTTTCTAAACATGTAATTATTCATTTACCAGAACAAAAACTTTTTTCCAGTAATATTGAAATGAAAAAATTCACTGATTTTCTTTATATTACAATGTTAGAAAAAAATATATGTTTAGTATATAATGGTAAAACTAATAATGTTGGAGAAAAAATAAAAGTCCCAATATTTGATAATGCAGTTTATACAAAAAATAGAAATTTCAGACTTTATCTAAGCTGTAAATTAGGTAAAAATACTTATCTAAAATTATCTGATGAATGTAAATTTTATCAATATAAAAATATTTTAAATCCTACTAATGAACGAATATTTTTTGATTCTCTTTGTGTTCCAAGATTTTATTATAAATATAAAACACTTCCTGAATATACATTAAATGAAGAAATTATAAAAGTTAAAATTCCAAAGGCTAAATCAATTGGTAAAGCTTTATTGTATAATATGTGTAAAATAAACAATGATTATTGTGATTATCTTAAAAGTGGTTATGGAAGAACATCGGCATTTATTTTGTTGGAAGAATTTATCGTTAATAAAAATAAAGAGTATGTCATTACAGCAGATATTAGGGCATGGGATATTATAAGAATTAAAAAAACAGGAAAAATAAGAATTATATATCATATTAAAGATTGTAGATATTGTTTTCAAATCAAAAGAGAACATAAAAGCAATCATGTTTATTGGGAAGTGTATTTTGATCCAAATTTGATATGCCATCAAAAATGCTTTGATAGAGAGTGCAATGGAAGATCTTCTATTGGAATCGAAATTCCTCATAATATTGCTGAAGAGGTTGTTGATGTTTTAAAAGAAATGGGATTGTATCAAGCTCCTTATGATAGTTTCGCCGACTCATTTTGGAATATGGAAAGAGATAATATTTCATTTCTTAATTCTGAAGAGATTGAAAAAGAAATTAGGGAAGAATATATTGTTAAAGAATCAAGAAAGAGAAGTAGGCAAGAAGGTGATTTTTTTACTCCTCCCACATTTAAGTTTCCAAAAATACTAGACGAAAATAATTATACTTCAACTGTATCTGAAAAAATGGAAGATTCTGATTTTGTTGTCATTGATGGTAAAGTAGATAACAAAAATAAAGACAATCTCAAAGCCATAGTTAATAATCCAGAACCAACACATTATGGAACTCATCAATTTTCAGTAATAAATCAAGCAAATTTTAATGAAAATTGTGAAAATCAATTTCAGCAAGATAAAAATAATCAAAACTCAAATATGCCGGTAACAAACAAACATTTATCACACATTTCATCATGTTCTACTTCTGAGGAAGATCCATTAAATGACGCCTTTTTCAATTCAACGCTCTCATCAACAAACGATTCATCAATTATAAATCCAGATGCCAACTTATTCACATTAATAAAAAAAAATACTAAAAATATTTGCGTAACTGACAAATCAGGAAATGAACAAACAATACTAGAAACTTCTTATGATACGGATAATTCATTTAAATTGTCATGAAGAAAATTTTAACAAATTAAAAACTAATTGTCAAATGAAATCATCGATATATTTAATAAGGACAATTTATAATAACTACCAGAAACATTAAAAATATGGAATTTACCAGTTGTAAATGTATTGATTCCGAGGAGCTTAAATTAACACTTAAATTTACTATTATTAATAAGAAAAGTTATTTTGGATAGAAACATTTCCACTTCAATTATTACCATATGTTATTGGAATTTCAATGTTTTAGCCAAAGTTAACTTTAATAATTAAATTATTTTAATTTTGAATAATATTTTAAAATAATTTTATCAATTTTCACACACCGCCTTTTTTTAAAAATTGAATTTTACATTTTTCACTTTGCATTCATATTTTATTTCATTTATTAATTTTCTTATGTATTAAAAAACTATCCAAGACTTTCAGAACATTTCTAACAAAAAAAAAAGCATTTCAGCTGCTAATATTCTACATAAAAAGATGATTTAAAATTGAAAAAAAACGTCATAATTTTATTTAAAATGCTTCAAATACTATCTTTGTTAATATGGACCAGACCCTTATCAGTAATATTAACCTGTTTAATCATTAGACCTACTATTGACTTAAAAAATATGTGTACTTGTTTGTTTATAATATAAAGTTAAACTATTCTTATCTTTAGTGATAAAACATTTTCTATTTTGGTATATTATATTAAAAGTTAACTTTATCATTAAGATAAAGTGCCTAAATTTGTAATAATTATAGATAAGTAAAAGAAAAACAAACATAACAATGAAAGTTTTTATTTTTCCAAGAAACACGAAACTTAAATGTCGCAAGAGAGACACGTGAACGAATCCATATAACGTATAAACATTCTTCCAATATTTTATATAATTAATAGTTTGCTTGAAAAACATTTAATGAATGTTATTAATTATTAATTATACTTTTCTCTTCTTCTTCTTTATATTTTAAATATTATATAAAAGTTATTTATCTAGAACTTTGATTTATTTTAATTTTTAATTAATTTATTAGTCGTTATTTCATTACTTGATCATTTCTATAACTATTTATCTTTTTATTTTATCAATATATATTAATACTTTAAGCATTTTGTAATCATATTTTATAAAAAAAGATTTATATCAGTTGTTTTATATTATTTTTTTTAATAATTTTATTTTTAACATAATATTTACAGTATAACTAAGTATCACTTTAAAAATGATTGCTGACGACTCAACAGGAATGGTTATTTTGACAGGTAATTCTCATCCAAATCTTGCCAAACGAGTTTGTGAGATTCTTGGGAATAACTTAGGAAGTTGTGTGGTTTATAATAAAACAAATCGTGAAACATCAGTTGATATAAAACAATCTGTAAGAGGTAAACATGTTTTTATCATTCAAAGTGCTAATAAGGATGTTAATAATAATATTATGGAATTATTAATTATGATATATGCGTGTAAAACTTCATCTAGTAAAACAATAACTGTTGTTATGCCATATCTGCCATACTCTCAACAATGTAGAATGTATAGAAGAAGTGCTATAACTATGAAATTAGTTGCTGATATGATATGTAAATCAGGAGCTTCTCGTCTTGTTTCTTTAGATTTATATAAAAAAGAAATACAAGGATTTTTTTCTATACCTGTTGATAATCTTCGATCTTCACCTTTTCTTTTACAATATATTAAAGAGAATATTGCTGATTATAAAAATGCTGTTATTGTTGCTAAATCTCCTGGTACAATGCATAAAGCAACTTCATTTGCTGATAGATTACGTTTAAGTATTGCTGTAATTCATGGAGAAGAATCTCAACAAGAAAGTGAAGAAATTTCTAAAGAAGATGGTCGTCAATCACCACCTTTAAGACCTTCATCATCTTCTGCTTCTCTTGCAGATGCAAAAAAACAAAGTACAAGTTATGAATTATATCCAGCAGCGGTATGTTTAAATTAACAAAGAAAAATTTATTACTTAAATGATTTATGTTATATACTTTTAAATTATATTTCTAAATTAATAATTAATTTTTTTTTAAGTTTGCTAAAGAACGTCCACCAATGAATATTGTGGGTGATGTTGGTGGAAGAATAGCAATTATTGTTGATGATATTATTGATGAAGCTCAATCATTCGTTGCTGCAGCAAGTGTTTTAAAGAAAAGAGGAGCTTACAAAGTTTATGTTGTTGCTGTTCATGGTATTTTGTCGGGAGATGCACCTACATTAATAGAAAATTCATGTATAGATCAGGTGTGTTTAAATTGATTTTTATATTAATAACATTATTATATTTTCAGGTTATTGTTACAAATACTGTACCACATGATATGCAAAAGATGAGATGCCACAAAATAAAAACTGTTGATGTATCTATTATGTTATGTGAAGCGATCAGAAGAATTTACCACAAAGAATCACTAGGATTTCTTTTTAGAGATGTTACTTTAGATGATTAATGGAAAAGTCATTTTTTACAAAAATGTTTTAATTTTAATACATTACTAATTAGATAGTGTGATTAGAGTTCGTTTTAGTGAATATTTTAATGTGAAGCATTTGTTATTTATGAATAAAATGAATTTTATTCATTTTTGGCTATTAAAAATATGAAATTAAAGAAATTTTTATCCATTAACAATATTAGTATAAATTGACGAAAACTTTATTTTTAACTATTTTTAATTAATATCTTAAAAGAAAAAATGCTATTTGAATTAATGTTGTCTTAGTGAAAATATGTTTCTCTAACCATAATGAACTTTTCAACTTTTTCTTGTTTATCAGTTAGTTTAATAATATCAAGAATACTTGGAATGTTATAATGAATTTTGTTTATAGTTGTATTAAAAGTTTAAAAATCTATGAATTGTTTTTGTTGTTTTAAAATGAATAAATTTTGATTGATTTTTATAAAGTATGTTATTACTTTTTTTAAACTTAAAAAGTATAAATGATAAGGAAATTTTTTTATAAATAATATTATTTATAAGTAAAAACTTATTAATATTACAGATTGTTTTTCATCAATAACTTGCTTATCTTATTACTTTACCAACCATGACACTGATAATGCAGTTATTTAACCATAATATTATTTATTAATCGGTAAAACTTTTAATTAATTAAAAATTTGAATAAAATTATTTTCTTACATTAAAAATAATTCTTGGATAAATATATTTTTTTCAGTATACAAAATAAATGTTTTTATTCTTTTCAATTACGAATATTAGTTTTGAAAAAGTTGTTGAATTATTAAAAATGTGATTTATCAATAATATAAATTTTTTCATTTTTTTTAGTATTTAAATTAAAACTAAAATTTGTTTTTTAAATAATGGATAAACTATTTAAAATATATAATATAAATGGTTTTTAAGTTTTAGAAAAATTGTTTTATATAATAAAGCTAAAAAAAAGTGTCTGATGTAAAACAATAGAATTTAAATTTTTAAGAGAAATAGGTAATTAAAAATAAATAAAAAAATCTATTTTTTTAAAAAGTTAAAAATAATTTATAGAACTTTTTAAAATTTTTAAAAAATTATGAACAAAATGTTTGATAATAAAACTCTTTGTATCTTTAACTTCATTAAATTAATTGATAAATAGGAAAAAACTAAAAAAATTATTATGGTCGAGGAAACATACTTTTACAAGCACAATACTTAACAAAAAAAACATTATCACTTTAAAAATATCAATTAAAAATAATTAAAAAAAAATTTCTTTTTGTTTTAAAACAAACAATATTAATAAATTAAAATAAATTTTTTAAACTAGAGTCTTCATCAAAATATACTTTATCCAAACTCGAGTTTTTGTATCTTTCAATTTCTTCATATACCAATTTTTCAAAATTGAATTTAATTTCTACGGGTTCTCGTTTTTTTATTTTTGTGGACTTTTTTTTTGATTTTGAAATATGTTTAACAGCTGGAATATAGTAGACTAATGGTTTTGTTTTTATTGTTGAATCATCTATTGATGTTATTGAGATATTTAAAGAATCATCAATAATATTGAATTTACCTCGGGAGGAATTTTCCATATCTGCCAAATCTAATGAAGCATCAAATAATTCTTCCGTATCAATCGAATTATTAATAATTTGATCATTATTATTCATAATTTTTTTAGAAGTTTTATCCATACCTTCAAATTTTGCAACATGTTCACTATCAGAAATTTGGGAAAATGATGAAAATTTATTTGTAAGTGCGAAAAAATCAGTCATTTGTGTCTCTTTATTTTTATCTTCTGCTTTTAAAGATGAATTAAATAATTTACTGGTATCGTTGGGTATATCCAATGAATTAACTAAAGATACAGATGAACTTAAAGAGTTATGTTGAAGAAAATCATTTGTCAAAAATCCTTTTAGACTAAATATATTTTCTGAAATTTCTAAATCATTCCAAATCGGTTTTTTAGTATTAGGTAATGGGGAAACACTATCATTTGTAGACACAAAAGATGATGACAATAAAGAAGAAGATAAACTTGATTCAACATCTAACATTCCTTCACATTCTAACTCAATAAAGCCTTTCTTGACATCGTTTGATGAATACTGATGTGTTTTAAAAAATTTAGAATCAGAACTGAAAGAAGTATTGGTAAACTGTGAAAATCTTAACATACGGCTTTCGTTTAATGCTTGATTAATAGAATTACCTGAAAAATTATAATTTCTTACAGAATTTTTATATTGATTGAAATACTCAAGCCATAATTGAAACCAATTTGATGGAAATCCAAATTTAAAACAATTAATAAGTTCTTCTGGATATCCATATTCTTTCATTTTTTTAACATTTATAGGGGCTACTAGTTTGTAGAGTTGAGTTCTACCACAAAGAATTATATCAAAAGTTTCTCTATCACAGATAACATCTTCACATGAGACATCATTATAAGAATGATTTGTATAGTCTTTAATTTGTCCTTTTAGAATAACATGGAAATCATCTTCATTTTCACAAGGATGTATCTACAAAATATTTACATCTTATTTTATATAATAAACATACTCTAAGATACCAATCCACAATATTTACAGCACTTTCAAGATAAGTAACTTTGTATTCATTCATTTCTCGAAGGGCAACTTCTACTAATTGATGTGAAATAGATAAATCATTATTTTTTTTAAATTTCAAGTAAAAATCATCAGTAATATTTACCCAATTTGTTGGAAAACCATATTTGAAGCAAGAGATAAATTCTAAGGAAAAACCCATATTCTTCATCTTATTTTTATTTATTGAACTTTCAAGCTCTATTAAAATATTACCATCACATAAAATTTCATTATACTTCCCAATATATATTATAGGTGTAGAAATATAATAACTATTCAGAGGTAAGAACATATCGTTCTTTCCAGCTATTCCTTCTAGTACTATATCAAAGTCATCGTAGTTTCCTTCAATAAACTAAAAAAAAAAAATAACTTTCATAAAATATATAATTTAACTTACTTTTATAAACCAATTTGATAATTTGACAAATTTCATTTCATTGAAGATTATTATTATATTAAAAAAAATACTAAAATATTGAATATTATAAAAGATAATTAATATACAATAAAAGACAATAGAAATTTACTTTCACTTGTTTTAATGACGTAGAAGTTCTGTTTAAGACAAAAAAAATTAAAATTGTTTATTAAAATTGTTAAAAATAAATTTTAATATATTCCAATAATCAAATTCCTATAAAAAAAATTTTAATAATAAAAAAATAAAAAGTTATAGAAATAAAATATTATGTAAAAAACATACTAATATTTTTTATTAAAAAAACTTATTATTGACATAAAAATATGAACTATATCAGTAAATAAGATTATTACAGCAAAAACAGTGTCATTTGGTCCAATTTTATTTCTTTCATCATTCAATATCATTTGAAGATCTATAAATAAATACATAACTGATAATAAAATTATAATAAATAAAATAATATTTTGAAGAAAAGTTGTTTGATGAAATGTTAAATTTAACACAATTAAAAGAGTAAATATCATTGGTGAAAATAATGTTAATTTCCATAAATGTCTTTTCTTTGTAATATCAACAAATTGAAAATACACTAATAATCCTATAATTGTTACAATAATTATTGTTGCTAATACAGTAAACAGTATTAAATACACTTCAACATATAATGTTAACAGTGCTGTTAATATACTGATAGCTAACGTATTTAGAATCACTAAAATTACATTCCACGGAAAGTGTCTTCTAAAATTTTTACAACAAACAGTAACAAGATAAACAATCACCCACAAAGCAAATGTTATATAAAATATTCCATAAATATGTAGTTTATTTTCTGGAGAACTAAGCCATTTTCGAATTGAAGGAATACATGTAATTGAAACTGTGACTGAAACAATTAATAACATTATAATGACGAGTCCAACAATATTTATTATAAATTTTCTTCTGATAGATTGATTTTTAAAACAATTTAAACTTTTTTGTTGAATAGATTCATTTTTATTTAAACTTGAAATATCTAGTATACTTGGCATACCACATTTTGATTTTAAAACTGAATTATTATTTCCATTGTCTTTTTTAAAGTTACAAATATTTTTTGTTGAATCTTTATCATTTTCAAACTTGGTAATTGAAATATTTTTCAAATGCATTTCACGTGACAAAAATGAATCATCTTGTTTTTGAGTGTCATGTCTAATTGTTTTTAACGATTTCTCTTTGCTATATATTGTTTTTGAAGATTTCTGTTTTACTATAGAATATTCATTTTCCAACATTACAAAATACACAAGATTTTTTATATTGTTTTATACTTTAAACAAATGATTTTTAAATATTAATTTTGTAATTCAAAATTTGGCTAACAAATTTTTTTAAAAATTTTATGAATATAATTAAAAAAAGTAAGTAATCAACAAATAAAAGTATTCATTTTATATTAATTATTTGATTTACATAATTTACAAATTTAAATCTTAATCATTGATATAACAATTATTAAAAGTAACAATAAAATAAAATAAAAATTTAAAGTTTACCAATCATATCAAAAGTTTAACATGTTGTGACAAATTTTTAATTAAAAAATAATATGTAGGAATATAAAAAATATATATAGTATTTTTTTTTCTATTTGTTTCAACATTATTAAATAATATACTTTAAGGTTAGTTAATCAATCAAAATTTTTAATTGTTTGAATTTACAACAGTAGATATATAATAAATTCATTAAAAAATTATGAAAAATAATTTTAAATTATAGATAAAGTAAATATTTTTAATCTATAAATAAAAAAGTGTCACGTTTTTATCAAATTGAAAAAAAAAACTATATAAAAAAAGTCATTTTGTAACTTTATGTAAAAAAATTTAAAATGCTTCTAATTTATTATTCTTTTTTGATTTTTTATTTTTTTATACCTCTGAAAACAGTGGAATCAAGACTTTGTCATACAAAAATTTTACTTAGAAATGGGATAAAAGTTTATGTTGTTGATGGAGTGACATTTTTTACTTTTGGAGCTGCTTTTGAATATAATAGAAGAAAATGTAACTCTCCACAAGTGAGAAGAACAACAAAGAGATCAACAAGAAGACCTACTAGAATACCTGAAAGAAGAACAACTAGAAGACTTACTAGAAGACCTACTAGAAGATCTACTAGAAGACCCGAAATAAGAATAACTAATCGACCTGAAATAAAAACAACCACAACGAAACTAGTGCCTGTTATAACATCAACTACAAAAACTCAAACACCAACATCAACTACACAAACCCAAGCACCAACAACAACTACACAAACCCAAGCACCAACAACAACTACACAAACCCAAGCACCAACAACAACTACACAAACCCAAGCACCAACAACAACTACACAAACTAATGCACCGACAACAACTACACAAACTCAAACACCAACAACAACTACACAAACTCAAACACCAACAACAACTACACAAACTCAAACACCAACAACAACTACACAAACCCAAGCACCAACAACAACACAAGATCCAATAATTACTTTCAAAAACAATGTAAGTATTTTTTTAAAGAAAATTATTTATTTTTTTAGTACTTTGAAGAGATAAATAACTATCGTACTCGTCATCAAGTAAAACCATTGGAAATTGATTCTGAATTGGAAAAAAAAGCTCAGGAATATGCAGAAAAAATGGCAAAAACAGGAAGAAGTACACCAGATCCTGATAAGACTTACGGAGAAAATATAGGTGTTAGTTTAGATAGCGTTGAAAATGTTATTAAAGGTTGGTATTCACAAATTTCACAGTTTAATTTTAATAGAAAAGAATGGAACCCATATAATTTAAAGTTTATTACTTTAGTTTGGAAATCAACAACTCATATGGGATGTGGTATAGCTCAAAATGAAGAAAGTTCTATATATTTTATCAATTGTAAATTTAATCCTAAAGCAGATTTATACAATGATGATGAAGTAAAAAAAAATGTTTTTGAATCAAAAAGAAGTTGAATGCATTTATAAGTATACGGTTTATAATAGTTTTTTTATTGTATCATTTTAATAAGAAAAAAAATTCTTTTACATTTACATTGTAAAATGTATTAATTTACAATATTTTATGTAAAAAATTTTTTTTAAACTTAAAATATAAATAAAACTTTTTATTTGTTAAAAATATTATTATTTAATTAAATTCTACTTAACATAAAAATAAAAAGTTCTATTAAACCATTGTGCAAATATATTTTTTGGAAATAATAATTTAAAATAAATGTTTTAAAAAATACACAAAATATTTGGATAGTTGCAAATTTATTACTTTAACCAAATTAAATATTTAAAGTATTTTAATAAAAATGTATTATTTATTTTTAAAGAATAACAATATGCTATATATAGATATATCTTTTTTGTAACACAAAAATTTTATTTGATCATTTTTCTCAAAAAATCTGCTAGTCTCAAATAATTTGAAGATATTTTTTATTATTTAAAAAACATTTATGTTATTGTACAACATAAAGGTATGAATTAATTATAAGAATAATTATAAAAAAAATTTCTACTATTGCAAACGGTAGCAAAATAAATAATCACCCACAAAGTAAACGTTACATAAATATGAACTTTATTTTCAGGGTATTAAATTATTTTTTAAATAATGAAATGCATGAATTTGAAACTATATCAAAACTTTTGAGAAAAAAGTAACATTGAGTTAAATAATAAAAAGAATTAATTTTTTAAACAATATAAACTTTTGCGTTAAATGGATTCATTTTTATCAATAAATAAAATACAAATTTTATTGTATGTTTTTAATTTTAAAATAATTTTTATGGCATCTTCATCAATTTATGGTTAACATTTTAATATTTTATGAATACATTTCATATGATAAGAATAAATTATTTTACTTTTAAAAATAATACTAAAAAAAATTTAAAAGTTAGTTTAACAAATTTAAAACTTTTATTTGTTTAAAATTACAAAAGCTAATATAGAAGAAGCCTAAAAAACTGATAAAAAAATATTTTTAAATTAAAAATAAGGTAAATATATTCAAATTAAAAATAAAAAAAACAACATGATTTTATCAAATTAAAAAAACTATATAAAAGAGTTATTTTGTAACTTTATGTAAAAAATTTAAAATGCGTTTAATATATTATCTCTTTTTTATCATTTATTTTTTTACATTTACAAATTCAGTAAACTCAAAGCATGCTGATATAAAGATTAAACATAAAAATGGCGTAAAAGTTTATGTTGTTCATGGAAAGACATTTCATAATTTTAGACGTGCTTTAAAATATAGTAGAAAAATAGGCAAACATTTAAAGGAGAGAAAAACAACAAAGAAGCCAATAAAAAAACTTACTAAACTACCTGGAAGAAGAAAAACTAGAAGACCTTTATTAAGAACAACTAGGAAACCTTTGTTAGGAAAAACTACACCAAAACGAGGTCCTCTTATAACACCACCTAGACAAACAAAAGTACCAACAACAAAACACAATTCAATTGCTATGTTAAAGAACCATGTAAGTATTTTTTAATAAAAATTATTTATTTTTTTAGTACTATCAAGAAATAAATAAATATCGTGTTCTTCATCAAGTAAAACCATTAGAAATTGATCATGAGATAGAAAAAGCAGCTCAGAAACACGCTGAAAAAATGGCAATGGCTGGAAAAGAAACACCAGGTGCTGACACAACATATGGAGAAAATATTATTAGTTCTTCTTTACCTCTTGAGAGGGGTGTTGAGCAATGGTATAACACAATTAAAAGATTTGACTTTAATAAAAAAGAAAGAAATAATGAAAATGTAGAGTTTATAAATTTAGTTTGGAAATCAACAACTCATATGGGGTGTGGTATAGCTAAGAACAAAAAAAGTTCTAAATCTTTTGTCAGTTGTAAATTTTATCCTAAAGCAGATACATTCAATTCAGATGATATTAAAAAAAATGTTTTTGACAAAAAACATAGTATATTTGGATAGTTGCTAATTTATAACTTTAACCAAATTAAATATATAAAACATTTTAATAAAAATGTATTGTTTATTTTTAAAGAATAACAATATGCTATAAATAGATATATCTTTTTTTTTGTAGCACAAAAATTTTATTAAAAAGTAGAACAAACTTAATTTTAAAATATAAGTTTTTTTGCTAAAACCTTATTTGTTTGATCATTTTTCTTAATAAATCTGATAGCCTAAAATAATATTGAAGTTATTTTTTTTATTTAATAAACATTTTTGTTATCGTAAAACATAAAAGTATGAATTAATTATGAGAATATTTGTAAAAAAATTAATTTAAAACATTTTTCTTTTATGTATATTTAAAAACAATAATTTAATTATTTTTAAATTTACACACTAAATTGATTTATCACAAATCAAAAAAATATATTTTACTATTGCAAGCGGTATCAAAATAAACAACCACCTACAAAGTAAACTCTACATAAATATGTATTATATTTTTTGGGTAATAAAACTATTTTTGAAATAAAAAAATTACATGAAGTTGAAACTATGGTAAATCTTTTAAGAAGAAAGTAACATTGAGTTAAAAAAAAAATTTTTTTTCTTCAAAAAGATTTATCTTTTCTAAACAATATAAATTCTTTCGTTTACTAGATTCAAATCTATCTGAATTTGAAATATGAAATATGAAACATATTGTATGTTTTTTAATTTAAAGGAATTTATGTAATATCTTTATCAATTTTTAGCTTACATTTTAATATTATTTGAATACATTGTATATGATAAGAAAAAATTATTTTACTTTTGAAAATTTTTATAATAACATGAAATAATTGTTTTTTACAAAATTACAAAATAAAAAAGATTTTTTATTAAGTTTTTAAATTCAAAAACAACAATTTTAAATGTTAATATTACACTAATTTTTTTATTGTGTATAGTTTGCAAATTTCAATTTTATAAATTGATAAAATTATTATTAAAATATTAAAAAATTACAAATTTAAAGTCTATTAATCATATAAAGTTTTTAGTGAACTACAAGTAAAATATGTTATGGCTATTTTTTAGTTAATCTATAAAATGTATGAAATGTAGGACAAATTTTGGAGTATTCCGTATTTTTAATAATAACACTAAAAAATAAAATTAAAGGTTAATTAATCAAAACTAACACTTTTTTTTGTTTACAAATACAAAAGGTTATATAGAAGAAACATAAAAAAATGATAAAAAATATTTTTAAGTTATAGATAAAGTAAATATTTTTAATTATAATTAAAAAAATGTTGTGTCTTTGTCAAATTTAAAAAACTATATAAAAAAATCATTTTTCAACATTATGTAAAATATTGAAAATGAATCTAATATATTATCTTTTGTTCATCATTTATTTTTTTATACCACTGAATTCAGTAGAATCAAGATTAAGTCATGTAAAAGTTTTGGTTAGAAATGGTGCAAAAGTTTATGTTTGTGATGGAAAAACATTTAATAATTTTGGAGCTGCTTTAGATTATAATAGAAGAAAAAGGAGACCTCAACAAGTGAGAAGAACAACAAGGAGACCAATAAGAAGACCTACTAGAAGACCTACTAGATTACCTACTAGAAGACCTAATAGATTACCCACTAGATTACCTGGAAGAAGAACAACTAGAAGACCTATATTAGGAAGAACTACTCCAAGACCAGGACCTGTTGTAACACCACCTAGACAAACTAATGCACCAACAACAACACAAGATCCAATAATTACCGTAAAGAACCATGTAAGTATTTTTTAATAAAAATTTTTTATTTTTTTAGTACTATCAAGAAATAAATAAATATCGTGTTCTTCATCAAGTACAACCATTGAAAATTGATCCTGAATTAGAAAAAAAAGCTCAGGAGCACGCAAAAAAAATGGCAGAGGCTGAAAAACAATCACCAGATACTGACACGACATATGGAGAAAATACTGTTCGTTCTGACTCATCTCTTGAGGGTGGTGTCGAATATTGGTATAGTAGAATCAAAAAATTTGATTTTAATAAAAAAGAAAGAAATAATGATAATGTAGAATTTATAAATTTGGTTTGGAAATCAACAACTCATATGGGGTGTGGTATAGCTAAGGACAAAAAAAATTTTAATTATTATGTCAGTTGTAAATTTAATCCTAAAGCAGATACATTCAATTCAGACGAAGTAAAAAAAAATGTTCTTGAAGCAAAAAAAAATTAAATGTATTCCTTAGTATATGAATTTTAATATTTTTTTTGCTACATCATTTTAACATGATTAAAAATTCTTTTACATTTGCATTGTAAGATGTATTAATCTACAATACTTAATGTAGAAATTTTTTTTTAATTTTAAATATAAATAAAACTATTTATGTGTAAAAAATATTATTATTATATTTTATCCAACATAAAGATAAAAAATTCTTTTAAATCATTGTGTAAATATATTTTTTTTTCAAATGCTACTTTTAAGTATATGTTTTAAAAATAACATAAAATATTTGTATAGTTGCAAATTTATAACTTTAACTAAATTAAATGCATAAAGTTTTTTTTATTATTATTTTTTTTTAAATTTTCACGTTCAAATATTTTAACTTAAAATTGTGACTGAAATTATTCTTCATCAGTTAAAAAAATTTTTTTTAATCTAAACAATTTTAAAGTTATGAATTAATAAAAGGATATTTTATTAAAATTAATTTTATTGTTTTTTATAAGATATTATTAAAAGTAATAATTTTACTACACTATAAATTACACACTAAAATGGTATCTTACAAATCAAAAGATATTTTTTTATATGGCAAACAGTACCAAAATATACAATCATTTACATAGAAAATTCTAAATTACTATGTTTTTTATTTTCTAGTGATCAAGTTATTTAAAAATTAAAAGAAATTTATGTAATTGAAACTTTAACAAAAATATTAATAAGATTATAACAATGAGTTTAATAAAAATAATTTTTTTCTTCTAATAGAATAATTTTCAAAACAATCTAAACTATTTTTTTTAATATAAATTAATTTGTATTGAAATCTGAAAATCTATTATATTTGACACATCACATTTCAATTTAAAAAATTGATATAACATTTATTGAAATTAACAATAAAATAATAATTATAAATTCAAAGTTTACCAATGATATCAAATGTTTTATATTTTGTAGCTATTTTTAAATTAACTAACAAAATGTGGAATATAAAGTTAAATACATAGTAATTTTTTTTTATTTGCTTCAATAACATTAAATAATAAATTTTAAGGTTATTTAATCAAAATTAACACTTTTATTTATTTGAATTTACAAAAGCTTATATACAATAAACCCAAAAAAAAGATAAAAAATATTTTTAAATTATGGATAAAATAAATATTTACAAAATATAAGTAAAAAAATGTCATATTATTATCAAATTAAAAAAAACTATATAAAAAAATTATTATGTAATATTTTGTATAAATTTTCAAAATGCATCTAATATATTATCTTTTGTTCATCATTTATTTTTTTATACCACTGAATTCAGTAGAATCAAGATTAAGTCATGTAAAAGTTATGCTTAGAAATGGTGCAAAAGTTTATGTTGTTAATGGAAAAACATTTAATAATTTTGGAGCTGCTTTAGATTATAATAGAAAAATTAACAGATCTCCACAAGTAAGAAGAACAACAAAGAGACCAACAAGAAGACCAACAGGAAGACCAACAAGAAGACCTACTAGATTACCTACTATATCACCTGGAAGAAGAACAACTAGAAGACCTATATTAGGAAGAACAACTAGAAGACCAGGACCTGTTGTAACACCACCTAGACAAACTAGTGCACCAACAGTAACAACGACACAAAATCCTATTGCTATCTTAAAGAGAGACGTAAGTGTTTTGAATAAAAATTATTTATTTTTTCAGATATTAAACGAAGTAAATAATTATCGTGCTCGTCACCATGTTCCAAGATTACAAATTAGTCCTGAGTTAGAAAAAGCAGCTCAGAAAGATGCAGATGAAATGGCAAGACAAAAAATGGTAATACTTGATCCTACAATGCCGTCTGGACAAAATGTTATTAGCACTGCAGGTTTTCCTAAAAATGTAGTTGAACAATGGTATAAAACAATTGATAAATTTGACTTTGCTAATAAAAAAGTAAAAGGAGATAACGTCTTCTTTGTTAATTTAGTTTGGAAATCAACAACTCATATGGGGTGTGGTGTAGCAGCAACGGATGATAAACAAACTTATTATATTAGCTGTAGATTTGATCCTAAAGGTGAAGTATTTGATGACCAAAAAGTACAAGATAATGTTCTTAATGTATAAATTAATTGAACATTTTTCTAAATATATAGATGCAAATGGTTTCCTTGCTTCATCATTGTAAAAAATATCAGAAAAGAATCTAACATTAACATTGTACAGTATATCAATATACAATGTTGATGTAACAATATTTCTTATATAAAAAGATTATTTGCATTTTATTTAATTTTATTCCGCATGATAATATATTTATAAATTTATATTTTAAAAATCTTTATTTATTTTTTTAATTGATATAAATACAATAAAATGTTTTTTAAAAATTGCAATTTATAATTAATAAATATATTTGTCTTTTCATTTTTGTGTAGCAAAGAAATTTTATTAATTAGTGAAATATACATAAATTTAATAATAAGTTTTATTTTATTATTTATCTTTTTTTATTATTTATCTGCACAAAGCTTTTAATATAAAAAAAGTGTGAATTAATTATAAGAATATTTATAAAAAATGAATTTAAAACATTTTTCTTTAAAATATATTTGAAATAATAACTTTATATTTTTATAAATTATATACTAAATTGATTTCTAACAAATCAAAAAAATATATTTTACATAGAAAACGCTAGTAAAAAAAGCAATAACCTACAAAGCATGCACGACATAAATATGGATTTTATTTCTTGGGTAATTAAACTATTTTTGAAATAATAAAATAAATTAAATTTGAAACTATATCAAAACTTTGATTAGAAAATAACAATGAATTAAATAATAAAAAGAATAAATTTTCTTTTAAAGGATTTATTTTTTAAACAATATAAACTTTTGCGTTAAATGAATTCATTTTTTATTTGAAAAATGAAATACAAAACTTATTGTATGTTTTTAATTTGAAAGTAATTTTTGTGACACCTTCATCAATTTATGGTTTTCATTTTAATATTTAATAAATACATTTCATATGATAAGAATAAATTTTTTTACTTTTGAAAATTTTTATAATAACAAGAAATAATTGTTTTTATACAAAATTACAAAATATATAATATTTTATGTAAGTTTTTAAATTCAAAAATAACAATTTCAAATTTTAATACTAAATTTATTATTTAATGCACATAGTTTACAAATTTCAATTTTAAAAATTGATAAAAATATAAAAAAAAAAGAAAATAATAATAATTACAAATTTAAAGTCTATTAATCATATCAAGGTTTTAGTGGACTATAAGTAAAACATGTTAAGGCTATTTTTTAGTTAATTTATAAAATGTAAGAATATAAAACAAATTTTGAGGTATTCCTTATTTTTAAAAATAATACTAAAAAAATTTAAAAGTTAGTTTAACAAATGTAAAAGTTTTATTTGTTTGAATCCTTTTTAATTTTGACACGGATCGAATTATCACGTGAAAAAACGATAAAAAATTTGATTCTTCCATCTAATCAAATAATACAAAACATAAATAGTTCAATTTGTGTTTATTAAAATAATATTTACGGCAAAAAAAAGATTTAAAATATATTGAGTAAAAATATATCTTTTGATTTAATAGATTATCTTTCAAGAAGTATTTGCTATTTTTTTACTCTTCTTCCTTTATTTACTTTTCTTCATCCTCTAATGCCTGTGCATTACAGAATCTATAAAAGTTTTTTATAGTATTAAACTCAAAAAATATCATAAAAAATATTTTCAAATTATAGATAATGTAAATATTTTTAAATTATAAATAAAAAAAAACAACATGTTTTTATCAAACTAAAAAAACTATATAAAAAAGTCATTTTGTAACTTTTTTGTAAAAACTTTAAAAATGCGTCTAATTTATTATCTCTTTTTTATCGTTTATTATTTTACATGCTCAAATTTGGTAACCTCAAGACTTACTGATATAAAAATTAAGGATAAAGGTAGTGTAAAAATTTACATTGTTAATAAAAAAGCCTATCTAACTTCTGGTGCTTCAAATGACAACAAAGTAAAAAAAACAAAAATATTTCCATTAAGAAAATCTACAATAAGACCAATAAGAAGAACTACAAGTGGGCCTACAAAAAAACCTATGAGAATAACAACTAAAAAACCTCTTTTTGGAAAAACTACAACAAAAAAAAGACCTATCATAACAACACGTAAACAAACCCAAACACCAAAAAAAACAACACGTAGACAAACTCAAGCACCAATTAAAACAACTCGTGGACCAACTCAAACACCTAAAATAACATCACCTAGTCACACTAAAGTACCAACAGTTACACCAAAACATGATCCAAATGCTATCTTAAAGAATCATGTAAGTATTTTTTTGATAAAAATTATTTATTTTTTTTAGTTATTAGAAGAAATAAATAACTATCGTGCTCGTCATCAAGTTCCAAAATTAATGGTTAGTGATGAGTTAGAAAAAGCAGCTCAGAAACACGCTGAAAAAATGGCAGAAGCTGGAAGAGAAGAACCAGATACTGACATGACTTATGGAGGAAATGTTATTAGTCTTATAAAGCTTCCTGAAACTGCCGTCAAACATTGGTATCACACAATAATTAATTATGATTTTGCTCAAAAAGAAATAAATCATCTTAATATAGAGTTTGTTAATTTAGTTTGGAAATCAACAACTCATATAGGATGTGGTGTGGCTAAAGAAAAAAGTCTTTCTATAATATTTATCAGTTGTAAATTTAATCCTAAAGCAGATACATTAAATTTAGACAAAATAGAACAAAATGTTCTTGAACCAAAATGAAATTGATTATATCCTTTAATAGATGATTTTTAATGGTTTCATTATTGCATCATTTTTATAAGATTAAAAAAGATTTTTACATTTTCATTGTAAGATGTATCAATCAACTATATTTTATGTAAAACTTTTTTCAATTTTGAATATAAATAAAACTTTTTATGCGTAAAAAATATCTTTCATTTAATTCTATTCAACATAAAAATGAAAAAGTTCTTTTAAACTATTGTATAAATATATTTTTTGAAAATATTAATTTTAACTATTTGTTTAAAAAAAACATAAAATATTTGCATAGTTGCAATTTTTTTAACTTTAACCAAATTAAATATATAAAATATTTTAATAAAAATGTATAGTTTATTTTTAAAAAATAACAATTTACTTTAAACAGTCACATCTTGTTTTTTAATTTTTTGAAACAAAAAAGTATATCAAAAAGTAAGATAAATTTAACAAATCATTTTGTTTTAAATTGTAATTGAAATTATTCTCTTATAGTTAATAAATATCTTAGTAATTTTAAAACTTAAAAGTTATAAATTAATAAAAAGATATTTTATTGATATTAATTTTTAATAATTTTAAAGCTTATTCAACTATACAGACATATTTTATAATTATTTAAAATTGTTTGCTATTTTTTGATATCACTAATTAAACTTTGTAACATAACTAAACTTTAATTTTAAAACATTATTATTGAAAAAAAAAATTAGTATTTTGCATATTTAAATTGCTTTTAAATAATTTTAATTACAAAAATATACACATCAAAATTTTTTTTTTATTTTTCTGGTATTTAAGTTTGCCAAAAATTGGTTACTATGTCATTTTTAAATTACTTTATTACCTTTTTTAAAAACAACTATATTGAAATTTTTAAAAGTGAAGTTTAAAAATAAGACTTTTTTAATTATCTCTCTGAATATTTAAAAAATAAGTATTAAAATCTTCAAATTGATTAAAAAGTTACACTAATTGAATCTTTTTAACACTGTTTAGAAGATTTTTAAAAAAGACATATTAAGTATATTTATACAACTGCGACATTGAAAAAAACTTTTGTGTAGCCTAATTGTTAAAATTCACTTTTATGATTAATTAATCTTTATATGACATATATTCAATGTACTTTATAATTGAATAAATAAATTATAAAGTAAAAATTTTTTTATTAATTATATTGCTACAATTTTTTTTAACAGGATAAAAATATATTCTTAAAATTATGTTTCTTTCATTTATCTTATATTTTTTTTATCACCTCAATGCATATTCTCAAGAAATTAATAATTCTATAAATACTACATTTAATAATATACTTTCAATGTCTTCTTCATCACCATTAAGTTTTATATCTTCTACTAACTCTGATAACATATCAGTTTCGAAGTCTTCATCAACTACCTTATATTCAACAAGTTTTCCATTAATTTATGATCTTTTATTAACAACAACATTACCACCAACAACTTATACATCTCCAACATTTTTTAAACCATTAACAGAAAATAAAACTTTAGCAGCAGATATATTATCTCCTACAACATTTCCATCTACGATATTTACACCACCATTAATTCATGAATCTTTGTCAAGTTCTGAATCCAAATCAATTTCTGAATCTACAATAAGTAATATTTATCAAATAATAGCATCAGTTACAACACCATCTCCATCTTTATTGACAACAAATGTCACTAATACTAATTCAAGTATATTAACCACAATTGGAACTACAACAAAGTCATCTCCTTATCGTCGTCATCCTCGTTATCGTCGTCATCCTCGTTATCGTCGTTATCGTTGGCATTATCAACCTTCTTGCCACGAGTTGTATCAATATCATGGAAGATATCGTCATAGACTACCTTTTCATATGAAAAGACATCGTAGAGAAAAATGGAATTCTGACAGTGCTGCTTCTGAGGAATTTAACAGAAGATTTCATAAAAAAAGAAATTTTTGAGAGAATGTGCCATTAAAATCATATGCCACTGTTAAATAATGATTCTGGTGATTTTTAATTTGATTTACTATACAAAATAACAGAAGTCAAAAAAAGAATTTTTTTTTATATGGAGCACAAAAATAACAAAAAAGTTAATAGTTGAAATATTTTAAACTATTATTAAATCATTTTTATTTCTTTTTATATTCCCATTATAATCATAATGAAAAAAAGGATTGATTTAAAAAACACTAGCGTAATAAAAATTTTTTTTTGAATATTTAAATATTATACATAAGTATAACTTTTTTAAATTACAATGTTAATTTAATAAACTTTTTATACTAAAACAAAAAATAAATAAAGAAAAATAAGCAATTTAAATTTTTTTTAGTAAAAAATAAAAAAAAAAACAACTTTTTTTAAAATTTGAATATGCTACTATTGTCATTCGATAGACCTTGAAATGGGATGAATTTTGAATATAATCAACAATATTCGAAAATTGAAACTTCAGGAGTTATAGGGATTCAAAGTTAGGGAGCGAAACTGTGGAATATTTTTTTTTAAATCTCGATTTCTATGATAATACTGTAAATTTTAAAAATAAATACTTTATTCTAAATCAATTTTTTACGATAAATTCATTAAGCTTATTTACATCTTTATAGGACTTCTAAAAATTAAGATATGATAAGAAATATATTTTAAAAAAAGTTTCAAGAATCGTGTAATAACTCAAGTTAATGAAGTCACAGGTTTATGAAATTTGTTGCGCTGTGCTTCTTTCATAATTTAAGATGTACCGTACGTTGAAAAGTTTTTTAAATATTCAACCGTTCTTGAGATATGAAACTTGGTACTTTTTCGCGCGTAATTCATTGTCACCATTTTTTTATATCTCGCAAGCACTTAAAGATATAAAAAAATTTTGAAGGTAAACCCCACTTGAAAACTTATTAGAAGACGATTGCATAAATCGGATTTTATTTATCATGATTTTGAAGCAAGATATGACCAAGGGCGGAAAATTTTCAAAAATATTCATTGTTCTCGACTTTTCGGTATCTCAGCAAATAATGACCCTATGAAAATGGGACTAGTTTCATTCGATTTCTTATCAAAAGTTATTCTAGATTAATAATTTTCATAGCTATAACTTTATTATTTTTAGAGATATAAAAATTGGCTGAAAATTTTCTAGATTTCTGATTTTATCTCTAAAAATGCGACCAAAAATGAACAACTTTTTTTGAAATTTGAAAATGCCACTATAATCATTCGATAGCCCTTGAAATGGGATAAATTTTGAATATAATCAACAATATTCTAAAAATAAAATTTCATGAGTTATGAGCTGTCAAAGTTGAAGGCGAAATTGGGGAATATTTTTATGTAAATTTCGACTTCTATGATACAATGAGATATTTTATAAATAAACAGTTGTTTCTAGATCAATTTTTTACGATAAATTCATTAAGCTTATTTACATCTTTATAGAATTTCTAAAAATGAAGTTATGATAAGAAACATATTTAAAATAAAGTTTTAAGAATTTAGTGATAACTCAAGTTAATGAAGTCACAGGTCTATGAAATTGGATGCGCTGTGCTTCATTCGTGATTTTAGGTATACCCTACGTTGAAAAGAGTTTAAAATTTTCAACCGTTCTTGAGATATGAAACTTGGTACTTTTTCGCGCGTAATCTATTGTCACCATTTTTTTATATCTCGAAAGTGGTTAAAGATATAAAAATATTTTGAAGGTAGACCCCACTTGAAAACTCATTAGAAGACGATTGCAGAAATCGGATTTTATTTATTATGATTTTGAAGCAAGATATGACCAAGCGCGGAAATTTTTCTAAAATATTCATTGTTCCCGACTTTTCAGTATCTCAGCAAATAATGACCCTATGAAGATGGGACTAGTTTCATTCGATTTCTATTTAAATGTTCGACTAGAATATTAATTTTCATAGCTATAACATTATTTATTTCAGAAATATAAAAATTGATTGAAAAATTTCCAGATTTCTGATCTTACTTCTAATAATGTAAAAAAAAAAATTAAATTTTTAGAATTTGAATATGCTATTGTATTCATTTGATAGTCTATTGAAATGAGATAACTTTTTGACATAATTAATAATGGCTTAATTTTAGAGTCATGCATGTATTTTAAATTTTTTTGTAAAATTTAAATATTAATTATATGTTTAATTTTTTTAAAAAATACAACAATGATTTTGCATAAATTTAAACTAACATGTTAAATAAATAAATAAATAAAGTAAATAATTTTTAAATTTATTTTTTAATAAAAATTTTTTTAAAAAATCTACTATCAATTTTTTAAATTTTATTTTAAATTTTTTTTTATTCAGTTATATGATAATTTTGGTTATTTATGTAAAAAAATCTTAAAACTTTTTAAATATTTTATTTATTTTAATTTTCTTTTATTTCAGCACTTCAGTGACTCTTAATGTGATGCAAAAACTTTAACTTCTTTATTTTATTTGATAAATTATAAAAAATTTTTATTTATCATTATCTTATGTATAAAGATTATAGTTAAAGTATAGAAAACAAAAGTTTATTTTTATAAATAATTATATAAATACATAATATTTGTAGATTTAAAAAAAAAGTTAAATAGTTATATATAATTTTTGTAAAATTTTCTTTGACAAAAAATATTAATGTGCCAAATTTTTAGAAGACAGCTGATTTTTTAAAGTATAGTAATTGGGACAAATATTATACCTGTTTGATAAATTTATTTTCAAAACTTATCAAAAAAAAAAGTTTCAAAATGTATAAAATGTAATAAGCACAGAATATAGATTTGAATTTATGCAATACCAAAAATTTAAAAATATGTTTTACTTTTCTACATTAAAAAAATATTTTGAATTATTTTATAAACAAATATTATATTACTGTATTTTAAATGTTTAAACAATAGATAAATTAAATAACAATATTTTTTACATTCATGTTTTTAACCGTCTGAAATATTATGTAAACAATTATAGATATAAAATCATGAAATTGAGATATAACTTTTGTTATTGAAATTTATAATGCATATAATTTATAATGTTGTATTTATTATATTAATTTTACCTTACCTCATAACATCCAGAAGACATACTTTTATTGTAACTAAAATTCATAGTGATCAAACTTTTTACTATTTATTTAGTGGAAAAAAATATAATAGTATTAATGAAGTTGTAAAAAAAATTAAAAATAAGCATTCAAATTTAGTATTTGTTGGTGCTAAAAAAAGTAAATCTAAAAAAAATATTAATAAGAAAAAAAAACAAATTATTAAGAATAAAGGTAAAAAACTAAAAGTTACTAAATCTCCAATAACAACAATTAATCCAAATTCTGTACTCATCAAAACAAATATATCTAATGCTGATTATAATCAACTTATTAAAAAGGTAAGTATATTATTATTTTTACAAAGATTGTTTTAGTTCTACCAGGATACAAATAACTATCGTAAGAAACATCAAGTTCCAACACTTAAAATAAATCCATTTATTCAAGTATTTGCAAAAATGTGTGCCCATAGACTGGCTAAACAAGATACATTAAAAAATGATACAGATAAAAAATATGGAGAAAATATTTATTTCTCGGAAGGTTCTGCTGTGGATGCTGTTAATAAATGGTATAATGAAATTAAAAAATATGATTATAATAAACCTGAAGCATTCTCACAAGCTCGTCACTTTACTGCTTTAGTTTGGAAATCAACAACTGAAATGGGATGTGGTTTAGCTCAAGGTACACAAAAAAACCGTTTTTATGTTTGTTGCAAATATGCTAAACCAGGAAATGTTATTGGAGAATTTAAGGAAAATGTTTTGCCACCAAAATATTAAAATATTTCTAAAGTTATAATTAAATTTAATAAGTTTGTTTTTTTTTTAATTCAATGATACAATTTTTTTAAAGAAAACATTTTTGAGTTATAAAATAAATAAAATACTGTTATAAGTAATTAAGATTAATAACACAAGTAACATGTTAAAAGTACTTCTAATTAAACTGTATTAATATTTTTTTTTATGAAATTTATTTTTAAATAACAAGTTAAAAGAAAATACTAATGTTATTTATCAAATGCTAATATGATCAATCTAAAAAAAATTATTTTAAAATTACAATGGTTTTTGTTTCTTCGTTACTAGACAATTTTCATTAATTAATTTTTATTTGATTTTTAAAAAAAAAAAGGGTTTTGTATATGACAAAAATTTATCATTTCTTTAGATAAGTATTTAATTAAAAAATACAACATAATTAATTAAAACTATAATTCATTATATCTTTTTAGAAATTTTATTTTTAATAAATAGTCAACATGACAATTTTTACTATATATATATTTATGCTACTATTTTTTGAATAAAAAATATTTTTTAATAATTATTTAATACCATTATCTTATACAAAAAATACATCAGGATGTTCTGCCCACATTTTAATTAAACTATAGGATAAAGATCCTGGAGGAGGTATATAATAAAAATCTTTTTCAATATCAATTATCCTGTTTTTTATAATATTTTCTAATGTTGATAATGAAAATACTCTGCATAATGAATCATTATATGTCATATTAATTGCTTCTATGATTTCTTTTCTTGAAAACCATTTAGCACTACCAATTTCATTAGATGCATCATTTAATATTATATTTTTATCAATAACACAATAGAATGGAAAAAGTAAACAATTATCAATAGAAGGTTGTGAATGAAAATTAACAAAAAGTTTTAACTTATTACATTCAATTCCTATTCTTCTAGCAATTCCCCTTCTAGCACTTTCTTCTATACTTTCACCAGGATTAGAAAAAGTATGTATAAGTGTAAAAATATTTTTCGAAGTATTTAAAGGATTTATTAGAAGACAATATTCATTAGTTTTATCAATAACAAAAGTCATTGAAATTGGATTAATTGTTGGGTAAAATTTTTGATTGCAATTACTACATATACAAGAAACTTTAGATAATTTCTTTATCAATACATCACCACAACTAGGACATTTAATATAAGTTTTATGCCATCTAAATAATAATTCAAATTTTGATAAGTAATTTTTTTCAATTGTTGATTCCATAGTCCACCTAGAAATTAATGATGGTAAACAATACCCACCTAAATCTTTAGCTAATTCATTTTTAATTTCATTAAAATTTATTCCACTATTTAGTTCAGGTTTTTTTAATGGCATTGAAAGGCCGATTAATGGTTTCTATATAATAAAATAATAATAAAAACTTTCCAAATTTTTGCTTACATAATCATAACCTTCTTTTTCTGGTAGAAGAACATCAAGAAAAACGGTATTATCATTTATTATCTGTAAACCATATTCTTTAAATTTCATTGTAATATCATCAAAATCATATTTAACTAATCTTGTTTTTAAAATATCACTTTCTTTAACATTTTGTAATATTGGTTCATCATCTAATAGTACTATAAATTTTCCTTTTGGATACATTTTTTCAAGTTCACAACAATTTTGAGACCAATAATGTTGAACTTTACTTTTTCCTACATAGTAAGATGATGTTGTAGAAGAATATTTTTTTATATTAGAAATAAATGATAATATATTATTTGATTCTAGTAATTTCATACTATTTCTTTTAATGTATTTTGAAAACTTATTAAAGATATATTCATTGAAAACTCTACAAAATAATTTAAGATAAAACATATATTTAAAAAAAATTAATTTATTATTATACAAATTAATATATTATCAAACAAAAAATAAAACAAAACAAATGGTAAAACACAAACAAATGTACCCAATCTAATGTATAGCAGAAGGTGCAACTTTTTTAACAAAATCTTTAACACTTTTGTTTCCATATTTATACATATTTGAAATAAGATTTTTTCCAACATTAGTTTTTAATAAAACTGGAAAACAGTTTTTGTCAATGTTTACTAAAAATGACGACAATTTAATGGTACATTTTTTATCAGTTTTCAATAATTCATTAATAGTAAAGTTTGCTTGACGATTTCTTTCCAAAAATTTATAATTTTTTGACTCATCTTCATCCTTTTTAAAGTATTCCTCAATAACATCAGCAATTTTTTTATATATAGTTTCACGAACAGTATCAGGAACTTGACGATCAACAAGATAAGTATCCTTGTTATTCTCAAAAATAGTATATAATAAATGAGCAGTAAACTTATTCTTTAAAATATCTCTTCCAAAATTTGTAACATATTGAAAAAGAGGATCTTTAATCTCATCATAAATTTGTTGAGCACGAAGAGTACGATCTTTTTTTGAGTGTTCGTTATTATCACCTGATGATAGAAGGTCAATTACATGAGAATCAATAATTTTTGGATCTCTTGGTTGTACCATATATTGAAGAACAACATTACCATTATGACTTTTAACAATATCAGGTAAATGATTTATTAATTCACTTGTTATTGTTTTATTAACTAAAACAGTATCATCCATCTGATCAAATAAACCAAGAATAAGCTGATATCCATTATGGTCCATAGCAATTGATGAAACAAGTGATGTCATAGATTTTATGATATTTTTACGTTCTTTGGCAGAACTATTAAATAAAATTCGAAGAGCAATTTTTGTGCCACCTTTTTTTAAAGTTAAATCTAAAATTTTTTCTCTTAATAAATCTATTACTTCTTTGCCTTGATCTTTAGAACAATTATCCAAATAGGTATTAATTAATACATGAGTAAAGTCAAAAGAAATTGTTTTTTTACCAACACAATTTTTTATTGTTGATAGTAAATTTTTCAAAATAATTGGTTTTTTATCAGGATATTTATCAAACATTTCTTTAACATTTTTAAAATCATCCTGTTGTCTAAATATAACAAATTCTTTGCCAAAAAATTCACACAAAATATCTAATTTTTGTTTTTCTGTAGCCACTTGATTATAAAGAATATCAACTACTTTGGCACTAAATACAATATCGTAAAGTTTAACAATGTGTCCACGAAAAGCATCAAAAAGAGCTTGTCTCTCTGCAGCATGAGTTTTTGTAAAAAGCATTGTAACGAAGAAACTTCCATATTTTGATCGTGACATAGTAAGCAAATGTGGATTCAATTCATCTAATATAGATTTTGTTATTTGTGGATCATCAAGACAAAGTAAACATTGGAAAACTTTTGATGTATCCCTTCCATTAACAAGCTTTAACATTTCTCCCTTCATTTTAACTATCATCTCCAAACCTATCTCCTTTTTTCTATTAGCGTTTGTTTTCTTCCTAAAAACATTTTAATAAATGTGAATAATAAAAATTAAACTTACATTCTTAGTTCTTCCCAAAGTTTCTTTATTTCATAAGCAACTTTTATATGAGGTTTCTTTTTGACACGAAGATTTCTTAAAAATTCCTTAACTTCACTCTTTTTCTTACTCTTACAAGTTTCATAGAGACGTGCATTGATAAATTTAGTTTTTTCTTCTGGTGTCATTCCTTTCATCTTCTCTTTATCTTCTTTCGTAAAAATTTGATACTCAGAAGAACCGTCTTTACCACTAATATCTATTGGTTCAATATTTACCTCAGTATCATCATCATTACTATTGACAGATTTCTGTTCTTGAACTTCTACAGTTTTATCTTCCTTAGAAGTTGCTACTTTACTTTCTTTATTCTTTTTACCTTTAAGTTCATTCTTAATCGATTGACTATCATCACTAGGAGATTTAATAATTTTATTTTCTTTACCTTTACCATTAGCTACAAGGTTATTATCGCCATTACTTTTTTTATCTTTAGTATCTTTCTCTTCAACAACTTTCTTACCATTCTTCTTTGGTTCAACTGTTTGGCTTAAAAGCTCTTCATTATCAGATTCTGACTCTTCAGATGAAGTTTCATCTTTTTTAATTGGAATAACAACTTTTTTTCCTGGCTTAAAAGATTTTTTTTTCTTACCAACAGTAGCAATAGGTGTAGAAGTAGCTGAACTCTTGAGAATACTTCTTCCTGGGGTACAGGGTGATGGCTTTAATGGTGGTAATAAACTACCTTTTTTAAAAAATTTAACCTCATTACGATCCTCTAAAAATCTAAGTTTTTTTACTGACAAAGGAGTTTCAATGTCTTCAGTTATCTTTCTTTTTTTTGCAGGTGTTTTTTTGATATCAGAAGTAACATCACCATTTGTTGGAGTAGTTTTTATGTCTTTTTTTTTACCATTTGTAGATGTTTGAGGCGATGAATTTTTAGCAACTGCCTTTTTTACTGCTTTAGCCATTTTGTAAAATAAAACAACTGAAATAAGAAATAATTATTTATTAATAATTTTAAAAATATATAAAAGCAATTAACTAAAAAATACTACTAAAAGTAAACGTTAATAAAATTAATTATTTGGGCAATAATTCAAAATGAGACATGTGTTGGTGTACCAATACCCTGAAAAACATTCGTTGTAAGATGAAATAGTTGTATGTGTCGAGAAATTGTTCTCTTACTTCTAGCCAGAAATGTTTTGCAAAACAATTAGTTATAAATAAATTGTTTTTAATTGTATGAAAAAATTCAATTTCAAAGAAATATTACTTTATTTTTTAGTAAAAGACAACTTAGCAACAAAAAACATTACATAAAAGCATATTCTTATCAGTATATATGTACATTCAAGGTTTTTTTTTCCACAAAACAAAATAATTTATTGAACTTTTTTTTTTTCTAAATACTAATAATAATGTTTAATATATTATATGTGTTTATAATAGAAATAAAATAAAATTAATAAGAATACATATTTAATATAATATTAAAAAGAATGGACATAATAGTCTTACTTTTGATTATATTCGTTTCCGATAAATTTTTATTTGTTGTCTACCCACTGTTATCATCAAAATAGACACAGACAATAGGTTATTTCTTATTTTATTAAATTTTATATGAATATATAGAATAGTCTTTAAAAAGTCTATTTTTGTGAACTACACTGTACAAGATGCTTCACAAATGTTTTCCTTTATTCAAATTAAATATAGAATCTATATTGTGTTTTGCACTACCTAAAATTCTAATTTTAAAAACATTTCTTATAATTGTCTTATTGTAAGAGACTAGCTTTTAAGTGAGCGTTATTTGAAGGTGATTCATGGATTATATATCAACATGAATCTTAAATAAAACTTAATATTATTATTTAAAAGAGGGGTATCAAAATGGTTTTAGATGAGATTCAATTTTTAATCATTGAAATTGTTAACAATTTAAACTTTTTAAAAATCTATATATTTACTTTTAAAGCAAAAATTTATTTTTTAATCTTTATTATGATATACTTCAAAATTTTCTCTCTATCTTTCCATAAAATTTGTTGATAACTATTTCATTTTAAAACAAGTTATTAACTTTTTTTATATCAATACCTTATTTAAGTTTTTCAATTGTGAGAAAAATTTATTTATAGTGATTCTTTTTTTATCTTTTAAAAAATATTTTTCCTCTCAAAAATATTATAATTAAACACAAATAAAATAAACAAAAATTTATTTATAAAATTAAAAATCTATTACAAATACAATTAGCCAAAATCTTAATAAATACTTAAAAAATCGCATTGAAACTGTGAAATTAATAAAAAAAAAAATAGTCCTACCAAAATTGAATAGTACAAAAATTTTTTCCTTTATTTGTAATTTATACATAATTTTGTTTCAATGGGAAGACATTCGTGAACCACCCTGTATATTATATATATATATATATTGACAGTCTTTAATCAACATTTGTTGATTGTGTAGATGATGATTGTTGAACTGAACCTCCACTACCATTACTATTAACACCTTCCGACGATGGTTGTTGATTATGAGATGACTGATGTGGTGGAGGACCTTGTTGTTGTCCAATCTGATGATGATGGTGTTGTTGTTGAGGGTGTCCCTGATGATGATGGTGATGATGCACAGGCGGCGCTGGCTGTAGGTGTCCACCCTGTAAATTACTACTATTATTATATATTTGTCCATTACCACCATTATGAGGAATAGAATTTCTCCTTGGTGGTGCCATCTGATAATGTGGTGGTTGAACTGCAACAACTGTAGGATAAAACATCATATTATTTCCTGGTATTAATCCTTGTGGATGTTGATATGGCCCCGGTGCTGCCATATTAAAATGAGTACCCTGTCCTGGTGGTACATTCATTGGTCCTGGAGCCTGACATACTGGCGGTATAACATAAGGTTGCATAGGAACTATCTGTTGTGGCTGGTGAAAAGAATGTTGTGAAGTTGTTGAAAGAGTGGGTGATGACCTATGAGTACCACTATTATTATTATTATTATTTGGATTTTTAGGTGAACCTGGTCTAGATTGTTGATGTTGTTGATTTACTGATTCTGGAGAATGAGTATGTCTTTGATGACTATTATTGTTCGTATTACCATCATTAGCAATATTGCTATCACCTGTAGTATATTGTTTATTTCCTGTATTTTGATTTCCTTGTCTTGGATTATTATTATTATATATTATACCACCACCTCCTGGTATATCACCTCCAATAGATTGCTGTGGAATGACACCTTGTTGAGGTGGAATTTGATAATGAATAGGTGATGCACCCGATATTGGTGGAATGGTTTGTTGATTAATTGAAGTATTAGCCGGAAAATATGAATATGGTATCGAAAATATATGAGATGGCCCATAAGGTGAATATTGTGTATAACCTGGAATCATTTGTCCTGGATATCCAGTTGTTGGTTGTGGTATAGTTTGTGCTTCATTTTGATGGTAACGATCATCTCTTTTAGGTCCATGATAATCTCTATGATCTCTTTCCTTATTTCTATATTCATTTTTAGGTTTTTTATCACGCCTCTCCTGACCTTCATATCTATGAAGTGGAGGTGGATGATGCATTTGTCCCGGATGAATATTATGCTGTGGATAATGTGTAGCCGGTTGTTGGTGAATAACCGGTGGTGGCTGTGCTGTCGCTGTTTGTGCTGGTACACCTTGAATTGGTGGTACTGTTTGTGGATTACCTTGTGCTTGGGTATTTGTATCTGATGTAGGAACTGGTATCTGAACAACACTACCCTGGTTTACAGTACTTTGAGGTATTGCCATTGGTCCCCCAACAACATAAGTACCAATTTGAGGATTACCAGAATTAATTCCAGTTTGATGTTGTGGTGGGTATGGTGCATAAAATTGATGTTGAATATTTGTATGAGTTGGTGGACCATACATATAGTTACCTCCTTGAAATACAGCAGGTTGATACCATACAGGTTGTGGTGGTATATGTGTTGGTACCGGATTAGTATTTATTGTTTCTGGAGGTGTTGGAATATTCGATGGCGATGATGGTGTATTGGTATTTATTGTTGAAGATGGCACAAAAGCGGGTGCATCAACATTAAATTTAAAGCTCTTTGAACTACTTGTTATACTACTATTATTACTACAAGTATTTGTATCAACTATATCAGATTTTCTACTATTAACATCTTTATCTTCCTCATTTTTATTACGGTATGTTGTTTGTTGCTGGTCACGTTCTTTTACCACTACAACTTCTGATGATTCTTTTTTTGCTTCAACTTTAGGAGATTCTACTTTTTTATTACTATCATTTATTGTTATAGTTGATGTTGTTGATTCAGCTATACTAACATCTCTACTTCCTTTGTTGTCTTTTTTTGAAAAATTTTGATTATCATTATGAGTATTATCTTTTTTAGAAATAACTTCATTTTTATTATTTTTATTTCCATGGTTATTGTCAGTAGTGTTAAGTTCAGTTGAACTATTGTTAACTCTACCTCCAGACGATGGTGGAGCACGATTCCAAGCTCCACTATTATTTATAGACGACATATTAGTTTTAGTATTATTATCATAATTAGATGATCTTCCACCATCACCGGTTTTCTTTTGTTGTTGATTATTTAAATCTTTTGTCCTTTGAATTATATTTTTTGATGTTTCCTGATTTGAGGAGCGATTATAATTATTTTGGCTAAGATTTCCAGAATTATTTCTTGGAATTGTTCTATTTCCAGAAATATTAGTTTGTTTATTACCAAAATCTTGACCTCGTTGATTATTGGTATATGATGATTGCTGTTGATTTGATTGTTGTTGATTCTGTGCAGAAGATCCTTGTTGACTATTGTTATATTGTTTTTGTGGTGGTTGGTAACGCCCTCCATCACGATTATTACCATATCCTCGATTATTTGTATTTTGAAAATTATCATTATTTTTATTCATTTGTCCACTATTTCTAGACATTGGACCATTTCTAGATCCACGTTGATGTCCATTTGAACGTTTTTGATTACCGGTATTACGGATATCATTACTTTCTACCATAGCAGGTTTCCTTTCTACAATGTTTTTTTCTTCATCGTCATTTTCCAATTCAGCAGCTTTCCTACTCTCAATATTATTTTCTATTTCTTTGGCTAATTCTTCTGCCCTTAATCTATCTTCATGATTTCCTACAACTTCAACACTACAAATAATAGTAGGACAATTAAATATATATTAAATTAACTTACGTTGTGTATAATCCTTCAGATCCCTCAAAAGTACTTTTTACTCCCAAATCATTATTTTTTTTAAACATATCATCAACAGACCAACCTAATTCTTTATTATTTTTTCCATTATAATGATGATCTTTATTATCTTGTGAAGGCATATTAATATCAAGAACTTCTTCCCCTTCATCACCATCATCCCATTCAACAAATTCTTTTTCCTCACAATCAGTGGGTTTTGTTGGAGCAAGTCTTTTTGAATAGTCAAGATCTGTAGCAAAAGTATGACCATCTTTACTAGATTTTAAATCAAATGTCATACTAACAATAGAATCTCTTCCTATTTGCATTTTTTCTTTAACATCCGACTCCAAAGTAAGTAAATTATTTCTTCCTTTCTTTGACTCTTCTGAAGCTAATCTGACAGCTACGTCACACTACAAAATAATACAAATTTTAATATTATATAATATTAATATAAATTAATATTTAACATACATTTTCACTTGCTGATGAAAAAACACCTTCAATTATTTCACCATCAGTTGTAAGAATTTTAGTTTCTCGTCCATGAATAAATGTAAATACACGAACCATTTCTCCATTTGTGTAGACACCATCAACTTTACCTGGACTTACATCGACACTACTACATTTGTTGCGTGAATCATTATTCTCTGTTGATTGCCTCAAAGGCATAGCGAGTTAGTCGCGATTATCTAGAAAAATAAAATCAAATATTTATTATCAAATATAAAAATTATGATAAAAAAAAACATCTTTCTATAGTATAAAACATAATAACGTTATAAAAATAGTAACATACAAAGTACTCTTTTCAAATATTTATGAAATAAAACATAAAGTTTATTGGAAAAGTAAAAATAACAAGGTCATAGAAACATCAAAAATCGTTTATCCTCAAAAAATTATTGACATCATATATTTATCAATTAATTATATATTTTTTTTTGTCGTAAGGACATTCAAACTGTAAAAAAGACACTTGTATAAATATTTTTCCAAAATACATCTTACAATTATATATATAGGTATTAACCTCTATCTGTTAATAATATATGCACAATCTTTAATATAGACATTTAATATTATATAATTAACTATTGTGATAAGAGTATATTCTGAAGAATGTCTGTATATACGAGAGAGTCCTTTAAATTGTACATGAGTCATTAATACTTTTAACTCTTTTTAATTAAAAATAATAATTATTTAGTAGTTTTTAGTTACTTATAATATATATATTTTAAAAAAAATGAATATAAGATTATCAGATAATTAAAGTAAAATCCAATTAATATAAATAGAACAAAAAAAACTTGGCGGATAAATTAAAGAAAGATAAAATTCTATAAATAAAATTAATATAAGAATCTATTATTAAATAAAAAATTATAAAAAAAAATATATAAAAAGTATAATAATTAGTAAAAAAAAAGTTTTTGATGAATAAATAAGAATAACATTTATGAATAATTTTTTTTGATTTTTATGGCACATACATTAGCTAAATAAGAACACGGTGATATGCATTTATATTATATATAGTATTGGAAAGATGTTCTATACTTAAACACACTATTGATTATCTTTTCTGTCCTCTTACATATATAATATATTTTATTTTTATATAAATTTTTATATAAAATAAAATATAATGAGATAGAATAGATATGTACATATATATATATATATTTATCTATTATTGAAAAAAAACAAAAAAAAAAGAATCATTTTTTAAATATTGAACACTTTTTAAACCTAAAAAAAATACCTTTAATATAAAAATATCAATTTTATTTTTGTATTTATTGTAGGAGAATTTCTTAAGAACATCATAATTATAAAAAAATTACTTTTTTCCAAAAATTAGAAGAAAAAAATTGTATTAAAAATATATATATAATAAAAGAAATATTAATCTATTACAAGAAAATCACATAGTATAAACATATAAGCATAAATAATTAAAATTTTGAATAATATTTGATATCTTTTTTTTTTACCAACAAAATAAATATTTTGAATAAAAAAATATTTTATTTTTGTTTGTTAATATATTTATATAAATTTTTTTTAGAATTTAACAAATTAAAAAAAAAAAACAAAAATTTTTGTTTAAAAAAAAACAAAGAAAAATGTTAAGTAAAGATCATAATTAGCATAAATAATTAAGCATAAAAAGGTTAACATTTAAACCGGAAAAAAAAATAAATTTTTTTTATCATATTTTTACGTTTTAAACTATTTAGCTTTTAAATTTGAATTAAAAAATATTATTTTTATATAATTTTTTTTTCTGATATATAGATTAGTCTATTGCATAAAAAACATGTAAAAAAAGGAAAAAGCTATCATTAATATTCATAAAAAAGATAAATTTATCAGTAAAATAAATGTTTCCGTGGTAAGACAAAGAAATGTCCAGTATATCAAAGATCAATCCATGAATTGGTACTTTCAAATAAGGTGTATTCAAGTTTACATAGGGAAAAAAAAACAAGTACAATAAAATTAATTGTAATTTTATTTAAAGGTAACAAAACGGAAGGGTACCAAATTCTTATCATCTTTTCAATGGAATAACTATATATATGTATATGTTTAAACAATAATCATTAATTACATATATTAACTTTATTTACATATGTACTTCCTATCAGAAAAAAAAGGTTATTTCTATTTTATATTACCTATGTTTATAATAGCATCATAATAAAAAGGATAAAACGACAAATTTTTTTTCATATGAGTAACGAGGAAATAAAAAAGACATTTTTTTAAATAATATTTTTTAAGATAAAAAATAAAAAGAAAGCTAAAAAAAATATATATATATATATATTATATTGTTATGGCAATAAAAAAAAAGTGGTTTCTTTATTTATTCACATTTTCTTTTATTTTTGTCTTGCAAAATCATTTTATAAAAGTACTTTTCAATACAAAAAAAAAAATATTATTTGGGGTTGTGGCTTTTTTACACATTGATATATTTTATGTATACGTATTTGCTTACGTCAATTGATATATCTTATTAAAATATGATATTAATATATATATTTAGAGATAAAATCATATACATATCCATTTGTAGAGGTGTTTTTTTTTATTCACATAAGAAGAGATAGTTTATATAATTTTTTTATTAAAAGCGTCCTTTTTCAGTAAAATATTATATATTTATTTATAGAAAGATGTTGTAGAAATTTCTCATTTTTTTTTGATATAACAAAAAAAAATGAAACATATTTTTTCGATAATAATTGTATATTGGTAAGAATATTTATTATCATTTTTTCCTTTCATTAGAAAGGGAATTTTTATCAATCTATAATTAATGATTAAAGTGGATTGTGATGATAAAAAGTTTTTTTTTTAAATGATTAAGTAAAAATATCATCAATATTTTTAAACTTGTATACGATTAAGCATTTTAGAGGAAGTTGTTGATATTCTATTCTCAGTTCCTGTTTCAAATTTACCATTATGATAACAATCTTTGCAATATAATTTTCTTCCTCTAACACGAACATCTGTACCTGTGGTTCCATTACCAAGTTGTTTACCACATTCTATACAATTGAAACATGATAAATGAAATTGTAATTTTAATGATTCTATTATCATTGCTGCTCCTTGACCAAGTGTTTTATCACAATGTCCACATACTTTTTTACCACTTACTGCTTTTATTGTTGTTTCTTTATGCTTTTTTATTTGTTTTTCAAGAGATTTTGAGACATTTTCATATCTATTATCTGCATCAAGACGATTCTTTGAAAATGGATCTCCAGGAGTTGGGAGGCGTTGTTGACGTACTAATTTTCTAAGTGCATCTTGATCCTGTAAAAAATAATAAATAATATTATTTAAATTTTTTTTTTTTAAATTAATAATATATATTATATATGTAAACATATATATATAAAATTAATAAGGAGAAAAAAAGTTTTTTTTTTTTTCTAACTCTAAAATATATAAGATACTAGTAAAATAATAAGGAAGGAAAAAATATAGTAATAACAAAATTAACCTCAGTTAAAGAAGTAGTAGTTGACTCTTCATAGGAATAAGCACGACCAATTTGCTGCATATCTCTATCATAATATCTAACAACACCTTCAGAAATTGTTGTTTCTTCATCTTTTAAAATATATTCATCCGGTTTTATAGATATTTTATCATCATGTGTTAAAGGATTTTGTCTTTTAATATATTGATTCTTTGGTATTTTAACTTCTTCATAATCCTCTTCATTTTTATCATATTTGACATCATAATAAATGTCTTCATCTTCATCATTTTTTAGAATACTTTGTACTCTACTTGGTACAGTAAAATAACTTTCATTATCATCATCCATGTCTTCAGAATTAAATTGTTGTTGTGCTGTTGATTGATAACCAGCTTTCTCAAGAGATCTTCTGGTTCCAGAACTTCTATCTTTCTTTCCACTATTATTATTTTTATTTATTCTATTTTTTTCATATTGTGGATGCATCTCTACTACTGGACTTCTCTGTAAACTTTGTCTTGTTTCATGATTACTTGACTATACATATACATAATTAAATATTTTTTTTATTTGATTTATCATTATATTATAATTAAAAATATAGGTATAAATAATGTTTTTTAACCACAGCAATCAACATATTTTTTTTTTAATAAAATTATTAAACATAATTTGTGAAATTTTTTTCAATATAAAGAAACAAAAAGAAAGTGATAAAAGAAACTAATAAATAAATTTCTACATTATAAAATTATTTAAAAAAAAAATTAAATATTAAAAGGTATTTGATTATCATACTTAATAAATAGAATCATAAATATTATATAATTTTAGTTTTAATTATAACAAAAATAAAAGATCATGCTTACGTTATATTTAAAAGATGTAATAATAATTTAATAAACAAAAAAATTTTATAATTAAGAGATAAAGAAAATGGATTAGAAAAAGATTTAAACTTACAATAATATTTTTTCCTGTTTCATCAACAATTTCATTATCTTCATAATTAACTTGTTTATTTGGTGGAAGATAGATAACCTCTCTTCTGTCATATGGTCTTGAAGAATCAGGACTTTGAGTAGATTTTTCAATTAATTTATAATTATAATTTCTTAATAATTTTGGTTGACTATCAATATCATGAATTGGTGTTAAACCAGCAGAATGATAATCTTGTTCAATTTCATCTTAAAATAAAAAAAATAAAATAAAATAATAAATATATAAAAATAATTACCAATGTTAGTAGTATATTTAGAATAGTTAGGATATCGTTGGCGATCAGCTTCAGGGATAAAATTAATAACCTTACCAATCTTATCTTTTTTTTTACTCTCAACACGTGAAACTTTATAATCACTCATACCACCAGAAGATGATGCTCCAGAATCTGAACGAGGAGAGAAAGAATTAGTAGAATCAACACCAGATGTTGTATAAGAATTTGGGGAAAAATTCAATACAGTACTATTGATGACGGATGTTGATGGTGAATGAGAATTATGAAAAGATGATTGTTGTTGTTGAGTTTTAATATTTAAAATATCACTATTTCTTTTATTATTTTTATTGTTACTCCTATATATAGAAGTTGTCCCTGGAACTGTAGTATGTGAATGATAATTTTGATGGTTATGATGATCCTCCTCCAATAATTCTTCACCCAAATCGGATTGTGGTGAAGATGAAATTTTGTAATCTTCTTTTCCTATAAAAATTTTAACATTTTTATTCAAAAATAAGATATTTAATATATTTTATTGATATTGTTTGTAAAAAGAACCATACAAAATATAATATTTTTATAATATATTAAAATATAAACTTTTGTAATGATAAAATTGTATAACTAATCTCCTTGCTAATATACAATTTAAATCTAATTTTAAATATATAATTTTATAATGCTATTGTCTTTTTTTTTCTCCTCTCTTTTATATCTAGACAAATATTTTTCTCAAAAATTTTATAAAATGTAATAAAAAATCATTTTTTTGATATACTTTTATTATACTACTTTACTGTTTTTATTTTTTTTTTTTAAAGATTGTATAAAAATATATTATATTTTTATTTATATTATTTAGGTAAAAAAAATTTTAAAAATAATGTTATATTATAAATATATAACTATAGTTAATTGTAAAAAAAAATATTTTAAATATTATTTCTTTTTTTTTACATAAAATTACATTTATACTTACTTTTATGATAATTATTATCATACATTTCAGGTGTCTTATTTAATAATACAATTTCATTTTTTATAACATTTTTAAGTTTTTTTTCTCTACTTATTTTTATTGTAATATTTTTGTCTTTGATACTTTCTTCATATAATCTTTCTGCTCTTATTAAAGATAAATTATCTAATAATATACCATTAATTGATATAATATTATCACCAATCATTAATCCACAAACATCTGATGGAGAGTTTTTCTTGACATGACTTATTACAAGAGTTGATTCATTTTTTTTTCTATTTCCACTACGTACATAAAAACCAAATGAATCATCTGTTGATGGGATTGTATAATTTTTACCTACTGACATTTGAATGTCTATAATTCCATTGACATCAGGCTAAAAATTATATATTATTTAATTAAATAAATGTTAAAATAAATATTTAATTTTTCTTTCCACTTACCGCATTACTACGAACAGAGGTAATTGAATTACTTCTAATAATATCGTGTTTGTAAACATGTTTATTCATTTGAGGAAAAGCTTTACTACTTGGATATATCTCATCTAATGGAATTGATGTTCTTTTTCCTAAATTATCATTATACTCTCCTGTTGAAATCATTTTTTGTTCTGTCTCAATAGATGTAGGATTAATGTCAATATCGTAATAAATTTTTAAATGTTGTGCTGTTGTAGGGTATCTATAAGCAATAACACTACCAATATTTTCTTTGGTTGCTTCAACTGTAACAGAAACTGAAAAAAATATTATTATTACTTAAATTATAAATTTTGATTCATTTATTAATAAAATAAATGTTTCTTATTTGATTACAAGTATCAATATATTTTTTTTATCATACAAAATATTATATTATAAATATTATTTATTTTAATCTCTATTTCTAAGTGACATTCTTCAATGGGTGATTATCATTTTAAGAGGTAACAAACATTTAAAGTATTTAATAATGTCATTATTAATCATATTTTTATGACTAATAATATAATATTTCAAAATATATAGATAAATATTATTTTGTACATAATAATATTATCAAATAAATTTTAACCTTAATTTAAAATAATACCAAAAAAAAAAACTTACTTTTATTGTCTTCTTTGATATCAACAAATTCTTTGATATCACAATGTTCCAATTCAATTTTCTTTGGGTGTTTTATATAATCAACAATATCATAAAGAGGAACTTCGTTTAATTCTTTTTGTTTGTTTGTTTTGATATAATCAACCAATGAGTATAATGGGACAAATTGGACAAGTTGATATTTTTTAGTAAAAGGATATATTTTAATTGTTTCCTCAAGATATGTATATGCTTTAGGAAAAACAGTTGCTTCAACAATACCAGCCTCCTGTATGGTATTTTTTAATAAATATGATACTGATGCCTCTGCTCCAACAACAAAAATTTCTTTTTCACCTTCTTCTATTGTTTGTGATTTTTGGGTTCCCTCTTTAAGGAGAACGTTCTGGTAATCTTCATGAAAGGTATCCTCTAAATTGTAAATTTCTTCCTCACCCAATTCAGGAATATCAATTTCACTACTATTAATTGTTGAGGAGGAATTTAATGCTTTCTCTTGTGATCGAGTTAATTGATAAGAATCACCAATTCTTCTGTTATCTTTTATATCACGAAAGGATAATGTTGTCTCAGAGATAATATCTCCTTCCTCTTCTTCAGGTATACGATGTGAATTTATTGGTACAAAATAAACAGATGATGATTCACGTCTTTTTTCTAAAATTTAAATATTTAAAAATATATAACATATTTTTTTTAATCCATATTTTTTTTATCAATTTTTACCTGATGAGAAATCTTCTAAATTTTGTTGTGGTGATGCAAGAGTACTACTATCAATACCAGAATCAGTATAATAATTATTAGTACTATCTCCAGGTGATAATATTGATGATGGAGAAACAAAATTATTATACTTTTTTTCAGTTTTTGAGATGTTATAAGATTCTGTGTCAACAGATATTGGTGATACAACTGTCAATATCTCCTCTGATGAATCCTATAATATGGTCAAAAAAAAATATTATTTAGATCTTTTATCAATTTTATTAATAAAGGAAAGATTGGGAAAAAAAAGTTTTTTTTTTATTTGTTAAATTTTGGAAAAAAAAGGAAATAAATTTGTTAGAAAAATTTGTAAATATTAGTATTTAAAAAAGTATTAAATTATGTGATAAAAATTTTTTAGTGTAATATAAAAATATAATAATAATTTTATTAATTCTTTTGATTGATATGTAATAATATTTATAGGAAGGTTATAAAAGAGAAGGATATGAAGCGGATAATAGAGGTTATTTAAAAGAGTATTTTGATTAATTTTTTAAAATTGTTAATATTATATTTAATAGTCTTTGATATTTATATAATATTTTGTCATTTATATTATTATAATGAAGAGAGTATAAAAGAATAATTAAAATAAAAAGTTTTGAAGGTTAATGCTAGTTATTTATTTATTATTATAAATGTTAAGAAAATGATGAGAAACTTTTTTTTTTACAAGCTTATTAAGGTTAATTAAAAAAAAAATAATAAATGGATAAAGGCACTCTTTCATACCGGATATATATGAATTCTAAGGACAGAGGTTGCCTCCATAACATCATATTTATGTCCTTCATTCATCTTTTTTTTTATCTAATATTCACCAACGTAATATGATAATCTATAATATAATTTTTATTGTTATAATATATATTATCAAAAAAAAAAATTAATATAACAATAAAAATAAGTATATAACAAAAGATTGTTAAATAAATGAAAATTAAACTTTTTTAAATATTTTTCTTAAATTACAAACAAAAAATAATAAAAGAATAACGATAAATAATTGTAGATGAATGACTTTCTATTATATATAATAATTAGTAAGAAAAGATGTTTATAATAGAAAGATTTGTATTAATATAATATTTATTTTGTAAATGTTCAACTTTATAAAAAAAAATAGATATAAAAAATACACATATATATATATGAGTAATTTAATATATATTAATATCTTTTTTTAAATATATAGTTTTATTTATTATAGATTATCTTATAATATGATACAATTTTATTTCTGATCTTATAGATAGAAATATTTTACTTATTATATAATATGTATCTTAGAAGTATTTGCTTGAAGATCACCCCTACAAATAACACAAAAATTAAAATATATTTATAGTTTACAGTTAAGTAAAGTTAAAAGTGATAGATGATAAAAAAAAAATTTTTTAAGTAAGGTAGGAGGGAAGTGATATGGAGGTGAGAGTAAATAAATGAAATATTTAAAGTTAAATATAAAATAAATGAGAAAATGTTAAGTTCAATAGTCAATTTTTAAGAATATAAAAAAAAACTTTATTTTAAAATTAATATAAATAATGTATTGAAATGAAAAAGGTAAAGAAAATTATGTGTATAAACTTAATATTTATTTGCTAATAGTAAAAAAAAAAAAGTAGTTTTATTAGAATGTTTTTGTTAAAAATTTCTTTACAGTTATTAAGAAGTTCTTAAAATGATTTAAATGTTTGTAGTAGATTAACTTAAAAAGATAACAATATTATATAGAAGAATGGCATACAAATTATAAATTAAAATGAATATTTAGGTCATATTAGTGATAAAACAAAAATATTCTTTTAACTATATATATATATATATATATATATTTAATAAGAATTTATTATTTATAATTAATGTAAATGTAATTCTTATGATTTATATAATTTGTTTTTACATTATAATTTTAATAATTCCTTTCTCTTTATGTTATTTAATGATATATAGTATACTTTTTTCTTTATCTGATAATTTAAATGTATATTAATTTAAAATATACTAAATTTAAAAAATTTCATTTTATTTTATCTCTTTTAACAATATACTTCATTAATTATAATCTTGACATTTATCCACACCTTATATGATAAATTATGATAAAATATATAACCTTGAAAATAATATAAATTTTATAGATCAGGAACGTTATTTACATTACAAACTCTTTTATTAAATCTCGTCCTTTTTCATACTTAAAATATTTAGAGAACATGAAATATTATTAATATAATTTATATTTACATTAGTATAAAATATATATTATATATACTCCTAAGAACAGGATTTATAGTACCCATTTTATACAAATTTTTTTTAATAAAAAAAGGAATTTTTTTATATAATAAACAATCAACTATCTTTTCATATTCTTTTGTAATTGAAGAATTTAAAATAAAAAAAAAATTGATAACTTTACATGTGATATCTAATCAAACAAAATGATAATCTTTAAGGTTCACAATTTTTTTATTTTTTTTACTATTTCAATCTCCAAAGAACAAATATATAAAATAATGGCTAAGTTAAAATAATAAAAAAAAAAAAAACTTTACATGAAGGATACAAAATAGATACGTATTTACTATCAAATAATGTTTTCTTATCTAATATATTTTATATTTATTAGAATGATACTAAAAAGTAATAGTAATGATAGCTCCTGATGTGGAATGAAATTGTTTATATTATTTCTTATCTTAACTTTCATTTATATATTGTATTAATACAACAACTATTTGAAGAATAAAATTAAACCTAATAAAAAGGTTATTAATAAAAATTTTATTATTTTTATTTTTTACTTTTATATCTTTTTTCTACTTCATTTTCTTCTTTTTTTTCTGTATGATATTTTTTATTTAAAATAATAGTAAATTAAATTAAATAAAAAAGATCATGTCTGTGAATGGAAATACTGATGATCATTCAATTAAAGTTGTTGATGAGAGTTCATTATTAGATAATGATGAATTAGATCAAATGTCACGTTCTAGATTTGTGGATGATGAAGTTATGTCTTTTTTTTCTGGTATTAGACAAAAACAAAGTACTGTTGTAGGTTATCTTTTTTTTTTATTAAAAATATTTTATTAAATATAGTTATCAAAATCATCTGTTGTTCCAAGTATGAAATTATCATGGCATGATATTAATTCAAGACCATCACAAAATATTAAGACAAGTAAAGGTAAAAAAGTTGATTTGTCAGATGAAATTATAAAAAAAAGACCATACATATTGAAGGATGTTTTTGGTGTTGCAGAACCGGGAGAAGTTTTAGCAATTATGGGAGCATCAGGAGCAGGAAAAACATCTCTCCTTAATATATTAACACAACAAAATTTATCTGGTTTAGCATTAAGTGGAAAAATTAAAATAAATGATGTTGAGGTTGATGGGCAACTTTTGAGAAAACTTTCAGCCTACGTTCAACAAACAGATTTATTTATTGGATCAATGACAGTTGAGGAACATTTAAAATTTGTGGCAAAATTAAAGATGGGTCGTAATTATACAACAGAAGAGATTGATCAAAAAGTTTCAATGTTATTAGATGAATTAGGATTAACAAAATGTGCTAAAAATCTTATTGGATGGCCACATAAACAAAAAGGTATCAGTGGTGGTGAAAGAAAAAGATTAGCCTTTGCCAGTGAAATAATTACAGCACCACCATTATTATTTTGTGATGAACCAACATCAGGATTAGATTCATTTTTAGCACAACAAGTAGTACAAGTTTTAAAAAAATTAGCTTCAAAAAATAGAATGACAATTGTTGTAACTATTCATCAACCATCATCACAAGTTTTTGAAATGTTTGATAAAATATTATTTATGGCTGAAGGTAGAGTAGGATATTTTGGTACAATATCAGGTGGAATAAATTTTTGGAAAAATATTGGATTACCAGTACCACCAAATTTTAATCCATCTGATCATTTTATTAATACATTAGCAATTAAAAAAAAACAAGAATTAAAATGTCAAAAAGAAGTTAAAAAAATTTGTGATACATTTCAAAATAGTGATGAAGGAAAAAATTTATATAATAAATGTATTGGTAAAAAAAAAGGATCAACAACAGGAATAGTATCATTTAATGATCTTTTAGAAGTTGATGAAAAATTAAAAAATAATGCTTCATTTAAATATGAATCAACATATAGTCAACAAATGATTGCATTAATAAAAAGATCATTTCTTGTAACATTACGTGAACCAATGTTATTAAAAGTTAGACTTTTTCAATCTATACTTATAGCAGTTATTCTTGGTTTAGTTTATTTTCAAACACCTGTAAAACAGGCAACAGTTATGAATATTAATGGTGTCCTTTTTCAGGCAGTTTCAAATTTAAATTTTATGTTTCAATTTGTTATTGTATATATAATGTGTGATGAATTACCAATATTTTTAAGAGAACATCATTCATCATTATATAGAGTTGATACATATTTTTTGGCTAAAAATATTGCTGATATACCACAATTTATTCTTTATCCTGTTACTTTTTCAGTTATTCTTTATTGGATGGTTGGATTATATAGTAATATATGGACATTTTTAATTTTTATTATTACTGGTACATTAGTTACAAATGTTGCTATTAGTATAGGATATATGGCTGCATGTTTATTTAGAAATGTAGGTGTAGCTGTTGCTGTAATGCCAATATTTACCATACCAATGTTAGCATTTTCTGGTTTTTATATTAATATTAGAAATTTACCATGGTACTTTTCATGGATGAGATATTTTTCATATTTTGGATATGCATTTGAAACTATGGCTATTAATGAATGGATAAATTATGATAGTATTGAAGGATGTATTCCTGTTCCAGAAACTAATATAACTATACCACATAATTGTTATATGAATGGTTATGAAGTTTTACAAGATTATGATTTTGAAGTTGGACATGAATTTAGAAATATTTTTTTAATGATTGCTTTAAATATTATTTTTAGATTAATTGCATTTGTTGCTTTATATAAGAAATCAAAAGCTTATACTTAATTAAGTTTATACTTTTTCTAAATAAATAAATATAAATCTATATAATTAAAAAAAGAAATTTATTAAAAATATTAGCTATAAGAAAAAAAAAATTTAAATTATCATTCTAAAATTGGATAATAAAATTCAATAATTTTAAAATTATCTTTAAATACTAAAAGTAATTTCATTTTTAAAATATTTGGTATTAATAAATTAGGTGTTTTCAAACAAAATATCTCCAAACATTCATCTATCCCATTAAATAATTTTTTTGGTTGTTTATTTCTACCAACAAAAATATTAACATTCTTAAGAATTTTACATAAAATATTTTGTATAAAAGAAAAAGCATCAAAATTATTTTTATCCTCAATTTCAAAAAGAAATGAATTAAATGATAAGGCAAATTGATTTTCTTTCTTGAGAAGACATTTAAATATATCATTATCATAAAAAGACATTTTTTTATACTTTTCTAATTCATTTATAGAATATCCAAACATACTTCTATAAAAATTAAAAGAAGGATAACTTTTAATTTTTTTTTCCTTTTTTTTAATTTTTTTTTTCATAATATATTCAATAAAATATAGGTTGTTGGTGTAATCTATATGATAGTCAATAACTTCTCCATTAACTTCTTGACAAAATTTGTGTGATTTTGTATCTTCTTTAAAAGAATACATTTGACTTTTTATCATTCCAAGAATAAAATATTCATTTCCTTTTTTAAGATTTTTAATAACTCCTTTTTCATTATCATTAAGAATGGACCAATTTGTTTGTTTAACATTTTCATTTGTATCAATTATAATTAAATTTCCATTACCAATAGAATATATTAATATATGAATTTTAAAAAAACAAATTGAATGAATTTTTTTCTTTTCATTGTAAATTGTAGTATCAATGAAAAGTTTATTAAAATTAAAATAACAAATTAATTTTTTGATTTTACCAGATTTGTAACCAATAGCAAATTCAACAGCCTCATTATTATGTTTATTAAATGTAACAACTGTACATGGAGATGGATCAAGTTTTTCTGAATAAAAAAGATTACCAGTATCAATATTAAAAATTTTCAAAAATTGACTATTAAAATGATCTACATTTCCAAAACTAACAGTTAAAAGGTATCCATTATGATAATCAAATAGATGAATATTATCACTAAAAAATGTTTCTGATATAGTTTTAGTATAAGGTTCATGATTTATATTTTTCAAGTTATTATAATTATTTATAATATTACTGTCATTAGATATTTTTGTATCAGTATTATTATCAAATATATATGACTAAAAAAAATATGTATATAATTAATAAAATAACTTACTCTTTCCATTATTTTACTAGTAGATTGACAATAACTTTTGTCAAACTGTATCTTACAATTAAGGTAATTTATTGTATTTTCTTTAATAAAATTTTTCTTTTTCTCCTGTAGCAAATTATTTGAGATATGATTAAAAGATGTTAAAGAAGTATAATTATCTTCTTTTGATTGAGTAAAAGTATTATAAAATTTATCATAGCCAAAATCCATCTAAGAAAAATTAATAAAATGTTATGGTATTAACAAAAAATGAAGAAAATGAATTGTACAATAAAATATCTTATCATGTTGATAAAAAAAAATATTTAAAAGACAGTGTGTTAAATTATAATGACATTAGTCAAAAGATTTTATTTAAGTTTTTTGGACTTTGTTATATAATTATAAAACTAATCTCTTTTTTTTATATTTGTGAGAAAAAAAGACTATATAGTTTTATAAAATTAATACTTTAAAATTTTATATAATTTTTAATAAATTTATATTTAGTTAAAAAAAAAAGTAAACAAAAATTATAATTATGATATTAAATATATTTTTCAGGTATAGTACTAAAAAAATTAAATTTAACAATTTTATCTTTAAAAAATAAACAAATTGGTATTTTTATAATCCTTGTAAGATATATTTTTGGATTATTAAGAACATGAATATCTATACATTCATTTAAATTTTCAAAAAATTCATTTAAATAAATTAATAATTTTTTGTATCTAGTAGAATTTAAAGAATAAATAATAACTTCAATAGAATTTTTTTCTAAATTTAATATAAAAAAATATACACATGAATATCCAGTATCATTGAGAACAAAAAATGTTGATTTAAAATATACTCCCAATGATATATAGTTAATTGGTATACCTTTAGGTATATAACTTTTATATAATATATCAATTTCTTCTTCATAAAATTTTAATAATATATTTGCAACATTTTGATATATAAATAATTTAGATTTCATAATACCATTTTCTAAATTTTTTTTTTCATTACAAAAAATAAAAATACTTCCATTAATTTGATCAATATAATAATTTGTAACATATTTATCTTCATAATAAAAAAATAAGACACCATTTTTTGTTGATTTATGTTCTTCAAATGCATAAAGTTTACCATTAACATTTCCAAAAAAAATATGTTTTGTTAATTTTTGAAGATTTTTAATATTATATTTTTCAAAATTATCAATAATTTCCCATTGTATTTTATTAAAACTATTAAATGTATTAGATACAAAAACTTTTCCACATCCAATTGAATAAGCAATCTTATCTTTGTCTAAAAAACATATTGAATAAATTTTTTCACTCTCTTGAATAAGTATTCTTTCACGAAGTATTTCAAAATATAAATTTATAATAACATGATAAAGATCACCTTCCTCAAAACCAAGACAAAATTCTATAACATCTTTACGACATTTATTAAAAGTTGCAATTGTACAGGTACTCCTCTGAATACTTCTCGTAAAAATTGGTTCTGTATTTTGAAAGTTAAATACTTTTATATATTGAGAATATTTATGGAAGGGTAAATTTTTACCAATAACTAAAATGAATCCATTATGAGTATCAAAAAATTCCACTTCACCATACATATTTTTAACATTTTTTTTTATTAATTTTCCTTCATCTTTTTGATCATTTATAGGTAAACATTTTGTTGTAACTTTTGAAGGTAACTGTATTTCTGAGGAAGTAATTGTTAAATTTAAAAACTAAAAAATTTTTTTTATAAAAATATTTTAGTTAAAAAATAAAATTACCTCATCAGGAAAATTATATATTGGATGGTAACTTTTTTCTTCTAATTTTGTACAACATATTGGACAACTAAATTTATCAATTGGTTTGTTATTTTTCCATTTTTCAATACAAGATTTTCCTATTAAATGCCCACAGTATGTAGATATCAAAGCATGTTTTGTACCATTACCGGTAAATGGTAATGTACAAATGGTACATACAAATGACATCTAAAATTTGTAAAAAAAAGCTATACATTAATTGATAAAAATAATAAATAAATATATTCTTTAAAAGATTATCAATAAAAAAAATTATAACAGGAACTTAAATAAGATTTTAAAAAATGAAGACAAATTTATTAAAAAATATAATCTCTTTAAAGTATCATATTAATTTATTTTACATTGAAATAAAAAATTTAACATAATTATTAAAGATAAAAGTGTTAAAAACTTTATATCTATTTTATAAAACAAAATACCAAAAAATACATAATGAAATAGAAGTAAGCTTTTTTTATTTGATTATCATTGCCTGACAGGTACAAACTGCTGTATTTAAAAAATACATTTTCTATAGTTTATTTAATAAAATAAGTTTTTGGTTATTTACCAAAAAAAAAATTTTATTTTATTTACTTTATGACAATCTTTATTATTTATTTTTTTTTTTATTATAAAAGAAAAAATAATCTATGATTTACTAGGAAAAAAAAAATTTACTACAAATAATAATTTAAAAAAAAAAAAACTATAATCAAAATATTATATTGATAAAAGTGATATAATTAGCAGGAATAAAATAAATTTACATTTATTACAATTTCAATAAATTACTAATTCATATATATGTTTTTTTTTCCCAAAGATGACATTTTTTTTTTCTATCGTTTATAAAATAATTTAACATATTAGAAAATTTATTTTCAAGAAATATATGTTTCAAAAATATGAATATTTAAAAATTATATAAAGAATAAAAAAAAAATTTCTTTTTAATTATTAATATTTTTCATTTTTAATTCTTATAATATAAGATGAAGTGGATGATTGTATTACTTACCTTTTTGCTATGTCATTTAACATTAATAAATAGTATCTTATCACCAGAAGAATATGACTTTTATTATGATCCAAAAACAAAGAATAAGGAAGTAAGAGAAAAACGTTCTACAAATGATGAGAAAAAAGCAAAAAATTTAATTGATCAATTTCAAAATACTGGTAATAAAAAGAAAAGAGAAATAGCAAGTACTGGTGATGAAAATTTTGATAAAACTCAGGAATACTTTAACAAATTATCATTAGATAAAAAATTTGAATTTATGAGAAAAAATGTTCATGAAATTGAGCATATCATAGATGAAAGTAAATTAATTAATCAAGTAGGTCATTCCAAAATTCGTAGCAATAGATTAGATGAACAAAAAATAAACAGAGAAAAAGAAATTAACAGTGTTAGCAATTTTATGAGCTTTCTTTTATTTATTGGGTATGTTTAAAAAAAAAGAAAAATAACTGATAACATTAAATAATTTTTTTTATAGATTAATATGTTGTTTCATATATTGTATTTATCTTATGCTTATTGGATGTATGACAGTTCCTCCACAACAATCAACAACACATATTCTTCATGATTCTACTGTTACCAGAGGACCCACAACTATCTATCCTGTACCACCACCAACATATACTAGTATTTTAAATAATCCCCCAAATAAAGATTAAATGAATAATATTATTTCAAGTCTTTTTTTTTTAATTTTAAGATTGAAACTAATAAAAGGTTAAAATTTACATAATTTATTATATCTATATTTTCAATTAAATAGATAAAGAAAAAAATTTTAAAAAATTATTTAAATTTTAGTTAAGTGAAAAAATAAAATATATTTTTTTTTATCATTAATTAAATGCTTCAATAGTTGATGATTTACTTTTTGTTTTAGATTTCTTTAAAAGAAATACAATAATTATTGTTACAGAAATAGTAAGTGTAAAAAATTCCAAAAGAATGTATAAAATTATAGTGATAGATGATAGGCAATATCTATCATTTTTAATGGTAGATTCTTTTTCTGATAATTTGATAAGATTATCAAAAGTAGATGTTGGATTAGTTATAGGGAGGACTGTTAATGAAACAGACAAATCAGCCTCCATACTATTTTTTGATTTTAAAAATTGATCATCATTATTTTTAGATAATGGTGATCTTTTTGGTTTATTAGTTTCATTAAATATTTTCAGATCTATTGTTTTAGAGTCAAGTGTTGTAGTATTTTCAGCAACAATTATAGGACTATCTTTATATAATGATATTGGTCCATTTAATGGTGATGGTGGTTTAAGAACACGTGCCTTAAATTCTTCAAATGATGGTATTTGAGATGGATGTGATGGTGTTGATAAATCATGTAATTCTTTTTCAACATTACCATTTTCTGATATTTTTGATGGTGGTAAAATATTTTCAAAGAATGGTTTGACAACTTCAGTATTAGGTAAATTAATATGTGCTATAGGTGGTTTAATATTATTTAATTTATTGTTATTATTATATGATTCATCAACAATTCCTGGTAATAATTGTTTATTTGAACAAACAGGTGGTGTAACACCATTACATCCACCATCATCTTTGAAACAAAGTTGTACAGTACAGGTAAAAAATAATTGTACACGATCAGCATATTTAAAAACATGTGTATTTGAGTATGCTGTAAATGAGATTGGATCATATTGAAGATCAGATAATAAGTAATGATCAACAGCACATCCTTTGTTATCAACAAGTTCAAATTTATTTCCATTACCATCATCAACATAACATGAATGAATTAACATTTCATAGACAAATCCAGCTATTCGATCACATTGCCAAACATGTGTAACTGGTTGGCCTACATTAGCAAAATCTAATGGACCACCATCAATTGAATGTCTTAATGAATATGAACATTGTGGAAGATGAAATGTATTTTCAATAACTTGTGTTGTTAATTTATTAACTTCCATTCCAACATCGACAGCTTTGACAGCTTCCATAAAAAAACATTTAACTTTGAAAGCTTTATCATTTGATGTTACAAAAAATGGATGAAATGATACAATAACACTAAAACTAAATGAAACACCTCTAGGTGATAAAGTTCTTTGCCTTCTCATATTACAAGCACCAAAAGGAATTTTAAAATCAAAACCATCAACAGAATCAAAACTATTTTCATTATTATATTGTCCAAAATTTTTAACACAATTTTTATCATAACTTTCTCCATCAACATAAACTCTTCCATTAAAAGGTTTTTGTGTTTTAAAAATAACATTAATTGAATCAACATTACAATGAACTTCTGGAGATGTTGAGACATCATTATCTATTACAAGATTACTATTACTAACGTCTATCTATAAAAAAAATAATAATATAAATATTAAAAAAATAAAACTAACCAAAAATAGTAATAAAATACCAAAGTATAGAAACATAATCTATGGAGAAAATAAAAATTAGAAACTAAAATAATATGAAAATACTTTCATTTTTATCTACCACCAATCACATTTCTCTTTCAAATAATGTTAGCCAATTAATAATTTTTTTTTTTTTTATTATTATTTATTGTCTTTGGGTCACTAATTATAACTAGCCATCTTAATAATCTTACTTTTAATCATTCTCTTTTCATAATTTTTTTTTGCCAAAAATAATTAGAATATCTAGATGATAAATTAAATTAAAACAAATATAAATATCATTAAATTATTATAAAAATTTTATTTTACTAGATTATTATATGTATCATTTTTTCTAACAACAAGTTATCTCTTTTGTATTTATAGATAATAAAAATTATAGACATATTTTATTGGACCTTTTTTTTATTAATATTTATAGAAATTTTTATGGATGGTTATTTTTTTATGATACATATAGTATATTAAAAGAAATAGCTAAATATAAAGTATAAAAAAACATTTATTAATAAAGATATATCATGAAATAATTATAAAAACATAACTATAAGAGTTGAAATATTTTTATAATTCAATTATAAAAGTTTTTATAACAAGATTTTTATTTCAAAAATATAGTAATTCTTATATTCTTTTGATTTTCATTAGAAGTTTATTACAGAAAGGACCGTAGTATCATTGTATCAATTAATAATAGTATTATAATTCTAGGAAATTTTAAGTTTGATTTTATAAAATTACCCTGAAAAACTTTCAAAAAATATATTATAAATTTCTTTAATAAAAATTCTAATAAACAATAACAACATTTACTTTTAAATAAATTGTGATTAAATAATACTAAAAAAAATTATTTTTTATTATTTATCTTATCTTTTAAAAAAAAAAATGTTATTTATGTAAAAATTTTTTTTATTAACAATAGGGTAAATTTTCTATTAATTATTGTTCTTTTTTTTAAAGATTCATTTCTTTGCCATCATTAAATTTTTTTACTAATTCTTCATACATCATTTTATATTAGAATGATAACATAAAATACAATCATATTAAAAATGTAATAACCAAAGTTAATAAATTTTTATACTCTTGAAATGTACCAGATTTTAATTATTAATATAATCTTTGTACAATTCATAAAATATGGCCATTTAAAATTTTTTCTATTATTATAATCGTCTAGTATCCATGTTAATATATCAAAGTTTTTATAATTTTTTTAAAATAATATTATATATAATAATGTTATTTTACTGTTATATTTTAATAAACTTCATGTCAATTATAATAATATCAATGATTTCCTTAATACAATTTTTTTTTTAATTTAAATAAATAAAAAAGTGAATAAATAATATTCTAAGTATATTATTTAATTATTAATTTATTTGTTACAACAAATGTCTTTTTTTAATTTAAAAGTTATTTTTAACAGTAAATGGTATTAACCCATGCAATTTTATAAATAGATTCTTCTAAATAATAATTATTTATTCATAAATTATTTAAGCAAAAAATCAGTTTATGTTATTACGTAAAAATGAAAAAGTAATTTTTAACTGTACTTATATCTAAAAGAATTATAACAAACAAACAAAAAAAATAATTTTTTTTAACTTATATTTTTTTCTAGTTATCTAACTTCAATCACATGAGCAATTTTATCTTTAAACATCCTATTATATAAATGATATTAATGATAAATAATTTATACAGTAAAAACTTAATTATTTAAACATGAGTAAATAAATATTTTTTCTAAAAATATTATAAATATAGATATATAATCACTCAAGAATACACAATTATAAAAAGCATAAAAAATGTTGTAATAATAACTTTTTCTTACCATTATAATTAATTTAAAATAAAAAAATAACTGGCATATTATATATTTAGATATTGTACTTTTATTATAAATATTTTATAGTATAATTAAAATTTATTAATAATTATAATAATATTTTAAGAGAGAGAGAAATTTTTTCTATTACCATTTGAAAAAAGTTAAAAATAGAATATATTTGCAATTATCTCTATAATAATATTACATTAGTTACTTTTTTTTTTAATTATCAAATATATTTTATTTCATGTTAAAAAAAATTGTATTTTAACAACTTTGATAAAAACTAATGATAAATATTAATTAAGGTAAATTTTTATTCATAAGAAAAATTTTAAAAATAAAGAAAATTTTAATTTTTTATTAACAAATTCCTTAAATTATAATAAAAATAAGTAATAGTTGTAAGAAAAATTTTAAAAATTTACTTATTTATTTATTATATACAAAATATCAAATATGAGATATTAAGTTTTATTTTTACATTAATATTATTTTATGATGTTATAAAAAATATTTATAAAAATACTTAACATAACTTTAATGACATTAACACTTCATAAATTACTTTATTTGTCATTATATAATGTAACAAATATATAATATAAATAAATTATTATATCAAGATATTTCTTATTTACTTTTTATAAATTATATATTAAATAGTTAATTTATTTGTTTTTATAAATGTACTAATATTTATTTTTAATATTAAAAGTTCAACATTACATTTTTTAGATAATTTTATATTTTAATATTTTAATTATTATTTAATTATTACTCTTAATGAAAGTTTATTTTTTAAATTTATTAACTTTTTTTTTATTTAAAAATTAATTTTATTCTAAATTTTTTTTTAGAAATTTGAAAAAAAAACTAAAACATTATTGCAAATTTCAAACACTTTTTTAACTGTTTATTATGTTATCAACAATTTACTTTCAAGTACCAATATTCCTTATAACTTTTCCAGTATCTATTATTGCATTAAGTAAAATAAAAGAATGCACTCTAATTCATTATCATGTCAAAATCATATTTATTGTAAGTAATTAATATAATTAAAAAATCAAAAACTTTTTTTTTTGTCACAGAATCTTATTATTTATCAATTATTAGGAGCAATTTCTATAACATCATTAGCTTTTTATCTAAATAATATAGCACAACATGAGATTACAACATTTTATATTATAAATTATGGAATTATAGTTTTTTCATGTGTTGGAACAGCAATTTATTGTTCATTTCTTATGATGGAACGTCAATTATCAATTTATTTTGGAGCTAAATACCAAAGTAAAACTTTTACATCAATATTTCTTACTATTAGTTTGGCAATTTTGATTGGTGTTACATATGATGTTTATCGAGATTTAGATAGTCTTTACCTAGCATACATTGAACATGCATCTCTTGATTTTTCATTGATCTTCTTTATTTTTTATTTATTAACACAATATAAAAGTTTAAAAAAACAAAATAAAGATTTTCATAATCATGCTAAATTTAATCTTAGTGAAAGGCATCATACAGTTAATAATACTAAAATTGCAAAAAAACTTATTCCATTTACTATTGTATTACTAATTTTTTGTTATCTTAATGAAATTTTTGTTGTTTTAATGCTTATTAATAGTGATAATTATGAGTCATTTACAATATTATCATTAATTTGGTCAACTATTTTATCTAGTAGATGTTTAAGTATACCAATAGCCATAATTTATGTAAGTTTTCTTTTTTTTTTATTATTATTTATTATTTATATTTATAGATAACAAATAAAAATGATATCTCTATAATAGGTTATATACTTTATCAATGTGGTTATAAAAAAAAGGGAAAAAATAACAATGTAAATGTTAAAAATCAATCTATAACAAATACTTACTTTATCAAACTTAGATCACAATGGAATTTACCTCAATAAAAAAAACTTAAATTAATTTTTTATTTTTAGTTAAAAATGTAAACTTATTAAATAGTTTTATTATTTATAACTACTTTTATCAATTTAAAAAAAGAATAATATTTTTTTGTTTATAAATACATTAATTACATCAAAACTTTCTTATTTTAATAGTACATCTATTATAAAATAATAAACTTATGTAATATTTTTTAGATTACTTTATCAACTAAAAGTACCAATACTTGATAAACTTTAAAAAATATCTTTTTGTCATCAAAGACAATTACATTTTTTTATGAATCAAATTACAAAATCAATTTATGCATTTAGAAGCAGAAAGCATATAAATAAAGACGATTTCAAAAAACAAACATAGAAAAAAAGATATTTACGATTGGTTGGTTTATAAGTGCAACAAAAATTCTCTCATATAATTATATTTTTTTTATAATAAGTTTAATTTACAATTAAGAAAAATGTTATAAAACGTATATATTATTATTAATTATGGTAGTGTTTAATACTATATTTTTATAAAAAAAAAAAAAAACTATATATACGTAAAAAAATCATAACTTTAATTAAGTTAAAAATATTTTTATGTATAAGTTTTACTAATTTAGAAAAAGTTTTTTATAATTCAAAACTTAATTAATGATAAGTTACAGTAGCGTGTGATTATTATGAATTTTTCATAAGATTATGTCATTAAATTTTAAAATTATAATTTTATTTTATCAAATCTTTATTATTTTATACATTTTTTTAATCAAAAAAATTATGATATTTTTTTTATAAAATAAACAAAATATTATATTTTATAATAATATGATACACTAAGATACCCCCAAGAAGTGATGTCAAAATGATAAGTTAAATTTATCTGTGTATGTACATGTACACATTATAATCTGTATACAGCATAGAAAAAGTATACATATATTTCTAACAAAATAAAGTTGCGGACAATGTCTTGCAAAAATGATTTTTAAATATTCAATTATTTATCAATTTTTTCAATTATTATGAAAACATTTTTTCTAAAATTTTCTCGATCATTATCTTCTAAACTACCATCACCAAAAACAACAGTTCTTCTAGTTCACAATGGATTACCAAAAAGTTTATATTATGCAAAAGATTTTCTTTCAAATGAATTAATTGAAATTCATAAATTTCCACCATTTTTGGCAAAATTTGGTATTGATAAATATGTAGATAATAGTAAATGTATTTTTAAATGTATGGAAGATTATACAAAATGTGAAGAAATATCTAATTATTTTGATAAATTATCAAAAAATATTGAAGATAAATTAACAGAAACAGCCTCTTTTGGTAGTCCATATAAAGTTGAGTATTCATTTAATTTCCCAATATCTGATAAAGATTATTCAATAGAAAATACCTTAATGAATATGATATCAAAAAATGGAACACAAAGATTTGTGGTTTTACCTTTACATCCAATTTATGATAACAAAACAAATGTAAATTTTAAGAAAAAAATTGATAAATTTTTGGATTCACATACAGAAATATTAGATGATGAATATACAAATTTAAAAGTAGCTAAAAATTTTCCAGTTTCTTTTGACTATTCATTTATTAATGAATGGTATGATAAAGATTTTATAATTAATTATTGGTTTGAAAAATTAGGAAAAATTTGTAATAATATTGAGGAAAGTCCTGATATGATACTTTTTACCATTCCATATGTTGATATTCCTGGAGATAAGAAAGATAAAGAAGAATTTGATAAAAATTACAAAAATCTTTGTGGTGAAGTTATTAAAAAGTTAGGATTTCCATCTTCATGGAGATCAACATATTATAATACATGGGATAGTTTATTATCATTTAATATTTTTGATAAATCTAATCTTATTTATTCAATTAAAGAACATCAAAAAAAGGGTAAACAATCTATTTATATTGTACCAATTTTGGATCTTCTTCCTTCTTTTAATACTGCCACTATAATACCAAATGTTTCTATTCAAAAAGTAAGTTTATTTTTTAACATATATATTTTTTTTTAATTTTATTTTAGAATGTTAAATTTTTGAAACCATCTAATGATGTAGAATTTTTAAGTAAACATTTTACAGAAATTATTGAAAGAGAATTATTAAATTAGTTGTTGATAGTGATATCTGAAATCATAGAAAATTATAGTCTCATCATGAAAATATTTATTTTTCTGCCAATAAAAAAATATCTAGTGTGTCACATATTGTTGAAAATTGTAACTATTTATGCTTAATAGGATTTTTTGTTTAATTTTCTACTAATTGTTTTTGAATAAATTATTTTTATTAATTACTTTTTTTTTAGATTAAAAAGGTATACATTATTATAAATTTTTTTTCCAATATTTTAGGTGAACAAAATAAAAAAAATAATAAAAATGAATATTGTATTATAAAAGTTAAATGTAAATTAAGTGATTTATTGTGTCATAATATTTGAATTACAAATTTATTAATTAAACATATTATATAAAATATTTCATATAATTAAATTTATTTATTTTTTTAATTGTCATTAAGTGAAAACCAGTAATGACAAATGATACAAACTTTAAAATATCTTCTACCAATAACATTAGTCATGGTGGTTTAATATTGTCAAAAATTAAAAAATTTTCTAATGTTTTACATAAAAAAATAAATGATAAGAAACAAAATTTTACCATTTATAAGGAAGAAAATAATAATACTTTAAGGATAGATAAAAATACATCAAGTAATGAAGATATATATCGAAATAAAAAATTAACAAATCAAAGATTAACTGAAACATTTCCAAGATCTTTGATTGAAGAATTACCAAGTAAAAGTATGAATAATAAGAATAAAAATTTGTCTGATTATCATTATCGAACTCCTCAAAAACGATCAACTGATTATATGGTTAAAGAAGTTGAAAATATTAAAAATGAAAATAACGATTTAAATAAATTTAATGCTGAAACAAATTCAGGATTATACACATCATTAGCAATAATTTTTGGAATAATTTTTGTTCTTATTATAATAGGTACCATAACTTATGGTATTATTAAAGTTAAGAATAAAAAAAAAATGGACAAAAAAAAGAAATTAAAAAGTAGATCGAGTAGACGTAATAGTAAAAAAAGTGGCAGAAAAGGTGGTAGAAAAAGTAAGAATGTAAATAAATCAAGATCTAAAAAAAGTACAACAAAAAGTCGATCAAAAAATAACAAAAAATCAAGATCACGTAAAAATAAGAAAGAAAAATTATCTAAAAGTATAAGATCTCGGACAATTGATGGTAAAGAAACTATGAAAATTAATGATATTTCATATCCAAATGGTATACAACAACCAAATTTACAACCATTTTCAGCTGATAAAAATATTCCATTAAATCCAATTAATAATTTACAAGGAAATGTAGGAGGTTATCAAAATTTAGTACGACAACAGCCACAAATTAATTCACCTGGAGTTATTTGTAATAAAAATGACCAAAATAATTTACAAACACCTGTAATTCAACCATCAAGTTATACATCAGTTGAGTTGCCAAATGTTCAACAAAATATCAAAACTTCTTACTATAATAATCAAAATCAATTAGATCTTAATAGTAATAATAAAAAAGATCAAAATATTCATAAATGTACATGTCATTACGGGATGACTCTTGATCAAGTTATTTATATATCGTATGGAGAAGATAATTGGCAGAAGGTAAAAGATAATGATACACTTTCTTGTTTTAGTTTTCAAATTCCATCTAATTATTCAATAAATCATAACACAATGTAAAATTTAAAGAAAAAAAAATATGATTATAAAACATTTTTATAATATATATATATAATGTTTAACAAAGTCGTTTATCTTATTCTTTAGTTTTAATATATTGACTACGTATAGTGTAATAAAAAAACTTCTATTCAAATTTAAATTATCCTTTAGTTCTTGTCATTTCTTTATATTTTTATGGTAAAAAAAAATGAATGTTCACAGAAGTTAAATTAAGAATAATCTACAAAGTCCTATCATTAAAAAAATACATATACCATTTTTGTTATCTTCTATGCTGTCAAAGAACTCAATTTTTATGGCATTTTCTAAAATAAGTTTTTTTTTGCAAAAAAATTGTCTTTCTCAAAATGATTCTTGACTAATTTATGACATTCATACTTGTCGTACTCTAGAGTTAAGCATCTTTTCACTTTAAAGAAAACTTCTGAAACAAATAAATAAATAAACAATTATTTAAATATATTTTTTAAACCTTATTTATTTTTCTAATGTCTTCACATATCTTCAAAATTGAAATTTATTTTAAATTTTTAGTATCATATCCCCAGAACTCTTCTCTATCTACCTGTTAAATTAGATTATCAGTATATTTTCTTTAAAAAATTTATTGACTTTATTCAATACAAATTTAATTTTGTTGGAATTTTCTAAAACATTATTATTGTTAAGAATTATTTATGGTAAAGTAAATAATTTTGTAATTCAATATGATGTTTTACTAAAAGTAAGATTCAGGAACAAAATATAACCAAATTAAACATAAATAAAAAAAGTGAAGTCAAGTAAAATAGTCACTTTTAAAATACTTTTAATTTTAATTTAATTTAAGTGACATTATATCAATATGTTTAATTGTCCATTTTAAAAACTTATACTCAATTTATTTTTAATAAAAATTTGAATAAATAATTAAAAAATTTAATTGAAATCGTGAAAATAAGACTTTATTAAAAATTGTATAGTAATAAAAAAATTTTCTTCATTTTCATTATATATATAATTTTGGTTCAGTAGAAAGGTATTCGTGAACTACCCCGTAAATACATAATCAAAAGAAACAGGAAAAAAAAATTATGTTAAAGTATATTTTTATCGTTATTATATTTGAAAAAAAAAAATTATAAAATATTGAATTAATAAATCATCGCAAATCAAAAAATTCCTTCCAAGCTTTCTCTAAAACTATTAAATGCTCCCTTTATTTCATTCCATGTTTTATTCTCTTTGTTGAATTTTTGTAACTTTTCAAGTAACTTATTCCAATAATATTTTGCATAATCAGCTAATTTACGAGCTTTATTGCTAATAGTGCACTTTAAACCACAGCTTTTTTCATCTGATGATACATCTGGTTTTTGTGTTGTTGTTGTTTCATTATTATTAGAAACTATTTCACCATTATCATCACAATCACTAAAGATTGTTATTTTTTTGTAGTAAGGTAAAGATTGACATTCAAAATGACTATTTCCTTCAACATCAATTCCTTCTAGTTGAGGAAATTTCTTTTTTAACATTTCTTCACTAGGTAGGTATTCAATATCATTGTCTGTAAGTCTCAAAACTTTAAAATTTTTCATAGGAAGTTTTGGTAAATTTAATGACCTTAATCCCATTTTATGGCAATGAATTATTTCTTCAATACTATCACACTCACAGCCATTTAAACATTTTGTAATATTTCCTATAGTTATTATTAAAAAAAAATATATATATATAAGCCAATATAAAACTTACTACATGAAACAATTGAAAAAATAGAAAAAAATAACAAATATATTATCATGGTATGAAGTAGTTTATATAATATTAATTTAGAAAATAATTATATTAACAAAAATTGTCTATTATAAGTAGAGAAATTTGTCAATAACAGTATTTATTATAAAAGATGTCGTCGTGAATCACTAAAATATATATAAAAATAGATATATGTAAAGTACATACATCTCTTATAAATATTTATATTAAATTTAATCTGCTGACTTATGATGATATCAAGGAACAACAGAAGATAATAAAAAAAAAATTATGACACTAATATATTCGCATATTTTAAAAACAAAGTAAATTTTTAAGAAAAAAAATAAATTTATTAACTGGTGTGTTAATATTTATGTAAACAAACAAAAATTTAACCCAAAGGATCTTTATAAAAAGGATTATTAGTTTTTTTACAAATTAATCTAATGTCAGAAGTTAAAGGATTACCAAATGTATCCTCATAATTACTAACATCTCTTTCAACAGGAAATAAAAGATCACTACCACAAGTTTCACTAAATGAGGCATTAAAAACAGAATGCCCCACTTGAACAACCAAACTATCATCGTCTTTTTTGCGTAATGTATAATTTCCATTTAATATACATGATCGCAATAAATTACCATCATACTTTCCATCTAAATACATAACCATAAGTGCCTCTTCATACTCTTCATCAATGTTATCTTTCTTACAACTTATTGATGATTCTGATTCAGTTTTAATACCGTCAACATCCATACTATTAATAGATTTCACCGTCGTTAAATTATTAGTGTCATTTAACTTTTCATTTATTATATTATCTTGATTTACGGTACATTGTGTTTCTTTTTCAGCCATCTATAAAAATAAAAATTAACAAATATTTAAAAATTATTTAATTCTTTTGAAAAAAACTACTTTTTTTACACTTTTTAAAATGTTTATATAATTTGTTGTAGTTCGTAACTTATACCAACATTCACCAATTGTATTTTGGCCGCTAATTAATTATAATGTGTTAAATTTATGAAAGACAAAAATTTATGATTTCAAACAAACACAATTTTCTCTTTGTTGGAAAGTGAATTGGAAAAGTGTTCAGTGTGTAGTTTCATAATATTATTATTATAAATAACTTTTGAAAGAAAATAATTTATTAAAACACAAAAAAAGATTTATTGTAAAAGATTCTTTATAATAAGAATATATAATAAGAAATATTATTGTTAAAAATTTCTATGTAACAGGAAAATTTTGAAAAGATAAAATATAATTTACTTAAAAAATTTGTTAAATTTCTGAAAATAAATCTGATTAAAAAAATGTACCACGAATTTGTAGGAAATACTTTTAAAGAAGTATAACATAATTTGATAAATATATCATAGCATTGAAGTCTTTATTTTTGAAAATATCAAAATGTGGAAATAAATTTAAAAAATATTTTTAAATTCTTGAAGTTACAAGATGGGAAATATTTTTGTAACCGGAAACTTTGAAACTTTTAATTATAATAACATTTAGATATTGATACAAAAAATTTAATTCTCGAGATTTTGTCTGTGTAATAAAAATCTCAAAAAAGTAGTTGTCAGAAAAGAAAAATTAATAACTTTTTTTTAAAATGAAGCAATTAATTAATGAATTTTACAGGAAGATAGGAAAGAGTTTAAAACACATGATAATAAAGATTAAGAAAAAATTCTAGAATAAGATATGCAGATTCAAATAAAATTTAAAAGTATATTTAATTTTTAAATTGTTTCTTTGGCTTAATTTCAGAGTCACTGACGTACTAGAAATTTTTTTAAATAAAAAATAAAAAAAACAAACTTTTTTTGGAATTTGAATATGCCACTATAGTCATTCGATAGCTCTTGAAATAGGATGAACTTTGAATATAATCAACAATATTCGAAAATTGAAACTTCAGGAGTTATAGGGATTTAAAGTTGAAGGGAGAAATTGTGGAATATTTTTTCTAAATCATGATTTTTATGATAATATAGTAAATTTTTAAAATAAAAACTTTTTTCTAGATCAATTTTTTACGAGAAATTCATTAAGCCTACTTACATCTTTATAGGACTTTTTAAAATGAAGTTATGGTAAGAAATATGTTTCAAAAAAAGTTTTAACAATGTAGTGATAACTCAAGTTAATGAAGTCACAGGTTCATGAAATTTGTTGCGCTGGGCTTCTTTCGTGATTTAAGGTATACCCTACGTTGAAAAGATTTTTAAATATTCAACCGTTCCTGAAATATTATGCTTGGTACTTTTTCGCGCGTAATCCATTGTCACCATTTTTTTATATCTCGAAAGTGGTTAAAGATAAGTAAAATTTTTATGTTTTTAACTGGACTCTGCACGTAAATAAAATAGTCGTGAAGTTAGTTAGATGCTTTATTAATTGGATCTTGAATCCAACTTAAAACCCAATCTTAATCTACAATTAAAATAAATATATATATAAGAAAAATAATCATTTCTAAATTAGTCATCAATATAAATCAATATTTAACTTGGTTATCTCATTCCTTTTATATGCATTCGTGGGATTAACTTTGATTACAAACCATCAGTTTTACTTCCTTATCCCTCAGAAACTTCCCCCTCCTGGGTTTCATCTGGTTTTGGATCGAGCTTCACATTATCCATAAATACTTTTATAGGTCTCCCTCTCCCTTTTGTCAACCAGAAACTGTTTCCCTCTCTTCTTAATATCTTATACCCTTCACTCCATTCTGAAGAAAATTTCCCAATTACATCTTTTCCTGCAACCGGCTTCTTTACCAGAACTTTTGCCCCTGTACCAAGCTCCTTAATTCTAGCTGGTTCTTTAGCTCTTTCATTGTGTTTTTGATTTCTTAAACTTCTTTCTTCAACCATTATCTTTCTTGTTAATTCAAAAGCTGCATTTCTTTCCAACACATCATCTTTATAATCAACTAGATAGAGCAAATTTCTGCTTTTTCTCAAATCTACAGGTAATTGCCCTTTCCACCCAAACATTATTGAATGTGGAGACTCCTGAGTTGTACAGTGTATTTGTTGATTATAGAAATAACTAACTGGCTTCAATAAATTGTCCCAATCCAGATAATCATCCTCTTCAATCAACTTCGCAATCATATTTTGAATTGATCTAAAGGTTCTTTCAATTATCGACGACCCTTCATGATGTCTTGGTGTAGAATGTTCTAACGTCACACCAAACTCCTCCATCAATTGATCCATTTCTTTTGCTACAAAATACTTAGCATTGTCTGTTTTTATTTCTTTTGGGATTGCAATACGATAAAATAAACCATCTTTTATCGCTTTCATAACCGTTTCTGCCCTGCAATCTTCAAGTGGTTCTAATATAACATATCGACTCAATACATCTACCATTCCAAGTATGTAAGTCTTGTTATTTCTGCTTTTCTTCAACGGACCCATAATGTCCATAGTTATCTTCTCCAATGGATAACTAGCTTCTATGGCTTTCATTGGTAGCTTTGATTTGTATACTGGATTTCTTTTTACGCACTTAATACATTGCTTTATAAAAAGCTTCAAATCAGCTTCCATTCCTGTCCAATGAACTCTTCTTACCAACAATGGATAACACTTACTAAAACAACCATGTCCAAGATTTGTATGAACTGCTTCCATGTATTCTTGTTTTGTTTTCTCTTCTGTTATTTCTTCCACTAAAATTTTTTCATTGAAACTTTCCTTACCTTCTTCATCTTCTTCTGAAGTTTCACTTTGTTTATCATTAACCTTATTTCTCCTCAAATGTGCTCTACTTAAACAATCAGCCACTATATTCCTTTCTCCTGGAATATATTGTACCTCTACATCATATTCCTTTATTGCCCTCACATACTTCAATAAATGAGATTCACAATTTTTTTCAATTAACTTCTTTAGCGGCCTATGATCTGTTAGGACTAACACTTTCTTACCAAAAACCCACTGTCTGAAATATGAAAGTGAACTAGCTATGCAGCGTAATTCAAGTTCAACAGCTGGCACAAATGTTTTCCTATCTTGTAGCCGTTTTGAATAAAACCCCAAAGGTTTCAAACCTTCTGCAGTTTCTTGCATTAGTGCTGCTGCATGTGCATCACCACTTGCATCACAATGTATCACATAAGGTTTCTTTTCATCTGGCATTATTAATCTACAAGTTTTCATTAACTCTTTCTTTATCTGTGAGAAACTTTTCTCACACTCTTCATTCCATTCGAAGAGAGAATTCTCCTTCTTCAGTAAATTGGTTAAAGGAATTTCTATTCTTGCCAAATTTTCTATGTGTGCCCTATAGAAATTTACTTTTCCCAAAAACCGTCTTAAACTTCTCAAGTTTTTTGGTTGTGGAAAATTCTTGATTGCTTCAGTACCAATCGGACTTGGTTCCTGTCCTTGTCTTGAAAACAAAAACCCAAGGTATTGAATTTCCTCACATGCAAATTGACATTTCTTCCAATTTATTTTCAACCCATGTTGACTCAATCTCTCCAGCACTTCTCTTACCTTAGAAAAATGATGCTCTAAACTTCCTTTTGTTGCTATGCATATATCATCCACATAACTGAATGCTTCTTCTATATTCTGCAGAACAACATCTATAATTCTCTGTGCAATTGCAGTTGCATGTTTTACTCCAAACGGTAATCTTACAAATCTGTATGTTGTATTATCTGGTGCTCTAAACCCTAAAAATTTACTAGATTCTTCATCAATTGAAATTTGACTGAAATATTGTACCAGATCCAACGTTGTATAATACATTGCACCATTTAATATTCCTGCTTTATCTTTTAAAGTAGGTGTCTTATAATCAAAACCAATTAGTCTGCTATTTAATGGCCGGCTATCCAAGCATACTCTATCCGTTTTATCAGACTTTGGTGTTATTACCAAGTTCATTATCCATTTTACAAATTTATCTTCAACAATAACATTTGCTTTAAGCCATGATTGAATTTGTTCTTTTATAACTTCTCTCTTACTGAAAGGTACTGGATAACGTGGAATCTTTGGAGGTTGTTTGTCCGTTATCTCAAATTTCGGAGCCTCTATATCACACCTTCCAATGTCATCCTTGCTTTGGCTTATCACATTCTTAAATTCTTTCTTTAGTTCTTCAACTTTTCTTTCCGAGTTTATAGTAGCTTTTCTAGCTATTATTCTATCATTTTCTTTTTCTTTATTCACAGTTAAATGTGGTATCTCTCTGCCACACATGATTATTGTTTTATTCCCATAATCTAAAATAGTTCCAGTAGCCTTTAATAAATCACTCCCTATTATTAAAGAATATTTATTATCACTTAACTCACTATCTTCTACAACTACAATACTGCAATTAACTAAAATATCAGGTATTATCTTAAACTGTGTCTTAAAATCTCCAACAGCTTTCTTCATCGTTCCATCCGCCAAAACTATCTTCGTCATAGTTTGCCGATTTTGCTTAAATCCATATCTCATTGCCGTACTTTTCTTGACTATAGTTCTGGTCGCTCCAGAATCAATCAATCCACTCAACAATATTCCATCCTTACCCTCTACTGGTAAATAAAATTCATATGGTTCTACCGCTGTTCTTAAAGTTGCTATTTTCTCATTTTCGGTTTTCTTGTTTTCCTTATTCAAGTACACCTTCTTCTTTTCTTGTTTTACCTTAACACCCCTGTTGTAAACTTTGTTTTCCAACATTCTTTTCAACATTTTATTTGTTTCTCTCATTACTTCCATGCTTTCCGATGCTTCCTCCTCAACATAAATTCTTTTTGATTCTACTCTTGCTTTATCTTCTTTTAATGATGGACAATTGGTCTTATAATGTCCCATCTCACTGCAATTAAAACATTTTATATTTTGCTTCATTTTTGCATCTTTGCTATAGCCTTTCTTTTCACCTTGACTCTTATCATTCCCCTTATTCTTCTCATTCCTAGAAAAGTGGTCCTTTCTTTTCTTCTTTTCACAAATCAGTTTCCAAGAAGTTTCTAAGTCTGTAGCAAGTTCTATTAAACTTTCATACTTGTTTTGATAATATAATTTCATCCATAGCTCTTCTTGATTCTTCAATTGTTCATGAATCATATTTATTTGATGCTTTAACAGTTCTTCGTTTTTTAAAATTGAAGTCGCAGTCACTAGATCAGCATATTCTAGAATTGAAGCATAGAATTTTTCCTCACGCATATCGAGTTTAAAAGCACGTGCTCTCATACTAGCGGCTTCCTTTGCTTTTTGCCCATTATACTTCTTTGATAATGTCTCTACGCAGCATTCGAATGTACCCGTTTCCATGGGCGTTCTGGATTTTAGAAATTCTCTCGATTCTTCATCCAATCTTGTACGCATTGCGGCTCTTTTTGCTTCATCCCTGACTAAATTATCCACTATAAAATAGTCTTCCAGCAGCTCTGCCCATTTCCTGAAACTCTTCCCACTTCTAGCGTCAAACTTCTCCATGGTTCTCCAACTGGAACCTGTTCCTTTTCCACTATCTTCTGTATTCATTCTATTTTCCATCGCAGCACTAGTACTTCTACTCATAGCTCTTTCTCTTTTCTCTTTGTATTCTTTTATCAAATTTTGGTATAATTTGATATTTTTTTCAACTGATCTTGTCTGGATCCTATGTGCACTTTTCACTAACTTGACTAATTCTTTTGAACTTAAGTCTTTTTCTAACGTTCTCAGAATTATCCAAATTTCTCTTAAATCCTCTTGCAACAGTTCTGTAGCCGATTTAAATTCTTCTGTTGCTTCTAACCACTCCAGCTTGGTAAATTTTACTTCCTTTGCTTCCCAGTTCTGTTTACCAGTAAAATTTTTATGTTTTTAACTGGACTCTGCACGTAAATAAAATAGTCGTGAAGTTAGTTAGATGCTTTATTAATTGGATCTTGAATCCAACTTAAAACCCAATCTTAATCTACAATTAAAATAAATATATATATAAGAAAAATAATCATTTCTAAATTAGTCATCAATATAAATCAATATTTAACTTGGTTATCTCATTCCTTTTATATGCATTCGTGGGATTAACTTTGATTACAAACCATCAGTTTTACTGATATAAAAAAATTTTGAAGGTAGACCCCACTTGAAAACTCATTAGAAGACGATTGCAGAAATCTGATTGTTATTATCTTTATTTTTAAAGAAGATATGGCCAAGAGCAGAAATTTTTCTAAAATATTCATTGTTCCCGACTTTTTGGTATCTCAGCAAATACTTATCCTATGAATATGGGACTAGTTTCATTCGATTTCTATTAAAAAATTATTCTAGATTAAAAATTTCTAGAGCTATAGCATCATTATTTTTAGAGATATAAAAATTGGCTGAAAATTTTTTAAATTTCTGATTTTACCTCTAAAAATGCGACCAAAAATGGACAACTTTTTTTAGAATTTGAATATGCCACTATAGTCATTCGATAGCCCTTGAAATGGGATATATTTTGAATATAATCAACAATATTCGAAAATTGAAACTTCAGGAGTTATAGGGATTCAAAGTTGAAGGGAGAAATTGTGGAATATTTTTTCTAAATCATGATTTTTATGATAATATTATAAATTTTAAAAATAAGTACTTTTTTCTAGATCAATTTTTTATGAGAAATTCATTAAGCCTATTCTTATCTTTATAGGACTTCTAAAAATGAAGATGTGATAAGGATTATGTTTTGAAAAAAGTTTTAAGAATAGTGTAATAACTCAAGTTTATGAGGTCACAGAACTATGAAACTTGATGCGCTGTGCTTCTTTCATAATTTAAGGCATACCTTACGTTGAAAAGATTTTTAAATTTTCAACCGTTCTTGAAATACTGAGCTTGGTATTTTTTCGCGCGTAATCCATTGTCATCATTTTTTTATATCTCGCAAGTACTTAAAGGTATAAAAATATTTTGAAGGTAGACTCTATATGAAAACTTATTAGAAGTCGATTACAGAAATCTGTTTGAATTTATCATGATTTTGAAGCAAGATATGACCAAGGGCGGAAATTTTTCTAAAATATTCATTGTTTTCGACTTTTCAGTATCTAAGAAAATATTTATCCTATGAAGATGAGACTACTTTCATTCGATTTCTATTCAAAAGTAAGTCTAGATTCATAATTTCTAGAGCTATAGCATCATTATTTTCAGAGATTCAGAAAGTGGCTGAAAATATTCTAGATTTCCGACTTTATCATTAAAAATATGACCAAAAAAAACAAACTTTTTTTGGAATTTGAATATGCTACTATAGTCATTCGATAGCCCTTGAAATGGGGTGAATTTTGAATATAATCAACAATATTCGAAAATTAAAACTTCAGGAGTTATAAGGATTCAAAGATGAGGGCGAAATTGGAGAATATTTTTTTGTAAATTTTGATTTCTATGATAATATAGTAAATTATAAAAATAAATACTTTATTCTAGATCAGTTTTTTACGAGAAATTCATTAAGCCTATTCACATCTTCATAGGACTTATAAAAATGAAGATATGATAAGAAATGTGTTTTGAAAAAAGTTTTAAGAATTGTGTAATAACTTAAGTTTATGAGGTCACAGAACTATGAAATTTGTTGCGCTGGGCTTCTTTCATAATTTAAGGTATACCTTACGTTGAAAAGATTTTTAAATTTTCAACCGTTCTTGAAATACTGAGCTTGGTTCTTTTTCGCGCGTAATCTATTGTCACCATTTTTTTATATCTCGAAAGTGGTTTAAGATATAAAAAAATTTTGAAGGTAGACCTTACTTGAAAACTTATTTGAAGTAAATTGTAGAAATCTGATTGTTATTATCTTTATTTTTAAACGAGATATGGCCAAGGGCGGAAATTTTTCAAAAATATTCATTGTTCCCGACTTTTTAGTATCTCAGCAAATACTTATCTTATGAATATGAGACTAGTTTCGTTCGATTTCTATTCAAAAGTAAGTCTAGAATATTAATTTTCATAGCTTTAACTTTATTTTTTTCAGAGATTTAAAAATTAGCTAAAAATTTTCTAGATTTCTAATTTTACCTCTGAAAATGGGAACAAAAAAGAACATTTTTTTTGTAATTTGAATATGAAACTATAGTCATTAGATAGTCCTTGAAATGGGATATATTTTGAATATAATTAACCATGGCTTAATTTTAGGAGTCACGTATGTATTAGAAATTTTTTGAAAAGTTGAATATTAAATAAATGTATACTTTTTTTTAAAAATCTACTATCAATTTTCCTAACTTTATTTTAAATTTTTTTTATTTAAATGTTATTTTGGTTATTTATGTAAAAATTTTTCCTAAAACTTTTTTTAAGCTTTTTTTACTTTTTATAAACTATTAAATGCTCCATTTACTATATATTTAATTAAATTTTTTTAAACTTTATAAATACTTTATTTATATGAATTTTTATTAATTCAGTACGTCATTGACATTAAAACAGATCCAAACATTAATAAACATCATTTTAAAGTCATTTATTTAAACTTTTATTTAACCAGATTAAAATATTAATAGTTTTTCATATTATCTTAGAAACATATCTTGAAGTTTGTGTGAAAAATAAGAATTATCTTTGCAATTGAAAAATAAAAATTTAATTAATTTTAATTTTATCATTAGATATAATATAGTAAAAATAAATTATTTTTTCAATTTCAACATCTTTCTTATTGGTTAAAATAAATTTCAATTCTTATTTTGTTAAAAATTTTTCTTTTTTAGTTGAAACCCTTCCATAAATATGTTGACTTGCAAATAGTAAAAACATTAAATTGATATATTATTATCATAACAATAAGTTGTTTTTTATGCTTAAATATTTTTTTTTACTACATCGTTTAATAAAAATACTTTAAAAGTTCAATAAATACAAATATATTATTAATGGATGAAATATTTAAGAACATAAAAAATTGTTAATATATATAATTAATGCTTTTATTTTTAGATTACGAAATTAATCATTCTCTTGATATTATAATAATAATTTATTTTTTATCAACATTATGCAGATAGAAATTTCCAAATCATTTAACATCCATAATTAACATTAAACTTTCAAAAATAACTAACATTTAGGAAATAATATTATTTATCTGTATTGACAAACAATTTTTATCAAAAGTAATTATAATTTCTTCTTTTATAAAAATTACTATGAGGAGAATTAATTAAAATTTAAGCAATAATTTATAATTATTATATGATTTTTTTCTAATTTTTCTTTTTATTTTGAATATAAAGAGTAATTTAACTAACTCCTTAGATAGTTATAAAAAGGAAACCAAAATTTTATGATGTATTATAAAAAATAATCCTTTTCAAGTACAAAATAATTGCCCAAATTAACGATTTACATTTAAATTATATTTCAATACGCCTTAATTTTATAAAACATATTTATCCTAATCTTATTTATAATAAAATATCCTTAATATAAACCAAATATTATTATTTAAAAATTTTTTTTATTATGATTTTTATAAAAGTAAGGTGAAATATTTATGTTGAAAAAAAACTTTTTTAAATAATATTTACCTTATTTTTAATAATAAAAAAATTTTTTTTCCATTTAAAAATTAATTTTTCATACTATTTCTCGTTCTTTTTTTCAACATACATTTTTTTTTATTTAATTTTATGAAAGTAAAATTTATTATAACAACTTCATTATAATAAAAATGTTACAAAAAAAATTTTTTTTTGATGATTATAATATATAAATATTTTAATTTAACTAATTTTTTTTTAACTATGTTAAAAATTTTTAGTATGAAACAAAAAATATATTATTAAAAAATATATAAAGAAAATATTAAAAATACTATCATTTAACAATTTATCTATCTTCCTACACTTGGGGATTAATTTTCTAATTTCATTTTCTCCTATTTATTAATTATAAAAAGTCAAATTTTGTTAATTAGATATTAAAAATATTTTATTTTACTAAGTGTATAATTTAGTTAGACAACAAAATTTTGTTAGAAAAAAATTTTTATTTTTTCTTAAACATTTTATTTAAGCCTTCAAAAATCATCTAATATAGAATGTTTATAGTATTAAGTTATTAATATATGTATATTAATATACTCTTTTTTTTCCATTATCAAAATTATCATTAGTATTTTTAATTATAATAATTATACGCCACCATTTTTTTTTTATCATTTAAAATATTTTAAAGTTAGATATATTTGGTTAGGATGTTTAAAATAAACTAGATTAGTTAATTTTTTTTTTCTAATTTGTTTTTCATTTTATATTTAGAAATATTTTGATAAATTTTATTAATATATATTCTTTTTGATTAACAAGACTATGATTGACAAGAAGTTTGCAGTACTTTTACTTATATTATTACTCACATCAAACATCAATGCCTCTCCATATCTTGGATTTAGATTTGGACCAAATCCATGGTTAGTACCAAAACCTGTAGATAATTATGGATATCAGAAACAAAATATTATCAATAGTAGAATACCTTTTGGTTTTATACATCCTAAAGTGGTTGTAACAAGGAGTTTATTATCATACCAATGAAAAAAAAAAATACCTTATTGCAGTATTTTTTATATTTATTAAACATAATACTACCAAATGATATGAACCAACAACAATTATGTTTTTTTTTATCTTTATTTACCACATTTCAACTAAAAAGCCAATGATTGATGTCAATATTATGATTTTCCAGAAAAGAGTTACTCTCTAAAAATATACCTTCATTTCATCACCGAAATTTTATCATATGCATAAATTTTATAACCAATTCTTAGTTAATAAAAAAAAATTATATTTTCAAATATTTGTCTAAATATTTTAATTCTACAATTATTTTACAAATAACTAAAAGAATAAAGATTAGTTTTAAAATTTATTTTTATTATTTTATCATATTTTACAAAAAAAAATTTTTTTTAATCACAATAATTTTTATGATATTTAAAATGAATGATAAAAATTTTAATCTACATAAATATTAAAGTTGTTAAAATTATGTTTTTATTATTATTATCATTTAAAAAAAAATTTTTATTATTAAACTTTCTTTTATTCAAAATAAATAATTGGTAAAACAATTATTAAAAAATAGATATAACAAAAGTTTGCAAAAAACAATTTATTTTTATCTCGTTCGTTAGTGTTATTCAAATTTGTGTACAATAAATTATATATAATATATACAATCAAAATTAAAGATTATGATACCAAGAGGATAGTAGTATCTTTTTAGAAATACAACTTACAATAGAAGAAAATATTGTAATGAGTAGAAGAGGCTCGTATAAATAAAGTAGTTTTTAAAGATGATGCAATATTTTAAACAAAGTAAGAAAAAAAATGGTACTAAATTAAGATATAAAAAAAAATTGAGAAGTAGTTTAATTATAATATATATATAAAATCTGCAATAAATAAAAATTTTTCTTTACATAAAAAGTAATTAAACTACTATATTTTAGATTATAACAATCTATACTATTGTTATCTTTTATTTATACCATTAATATTTTATTACCTATGTAGACGCAGCTGTCTGGGATGTAAAATTTGCACCATTTACTTTAGGATCTTCAGGAGGATAGTCATATGTTGGTTGGCCAGGTAAATTAACTCCAAGTGATGATAATTCTTCAGCTATGCTTTTCTCAACTACGGGAGTAGATGTAGCTGAATTTGTCTCAGAGTTTCGCTCCTTCCTTTTCCTTAATTTTTCTAGTGTCTTTGCTGCTGATAAAGAGATTCCAAGATCAGATGTCGCTGGTATTATGATCGTATCGTCCTCTACTTTTTTATCAATATTTAATATTGGACTTGTTGATATTCGTCCAGAAACTATTGAATTGGTATTTGTTGTGGTTGTCGTTGAATCAGAATTAGCTGTTCCACGTGCTTTATTAAGTAGTGCTTGAATACGCGCATTACGACTTTCTCTTTCTTCTTTCTCTTTTTGTATACGCGATTTAATTTCACTTTTCATTTGAGCAATACAAGCAAGATCCTCATTAGAGGATGAAGAACTACTACTTGAATGGGGTAGTGTTGAATTTTGTTCCGGAGATTTTTTTAATACCGGAGTTCGTATAGATAATTGTGCTATTGCGGATGTTATTGATGTAACTCCAATAGAGTTACGTGATACTTGATCATTGTCATTCGGTGTCTCACTATCAACTCCTGAATCAAATTTATTCTCCTCAGAAGTACCAACTGGTTCAGGAGAAACTTCATCATCTACAATAGGTACTTTTTCAGGAAGCTTTAGTGTTTCAGGAATAATTGTTGGTGCAGAATCTTCTATCACTTCTACTTCTTTTTCAACATTTTTATTAATAATATTATTTTCTGGAATTTCGTCAACTTTAAAATCTACTTGAGCTGATAAATTATATTTAACACATTCTTCGACATCACCCTCACATAAAGATTTTGAATTTTCAAGATGTATGTCTTTTTCTATACTATTTAATTCTTCACTAACATTAGAATCCACTTTTTTAATTTCTTTTATAGTAGTTTTCTGCTCTTCCGGCATACTAACTTGCAGATTATTTTTCTTAACTTCACCATTAGATTGTTGGCTTTTCTTTGGTAATTGTTGTTTTTGTAACAATGGAGGCTTAGATATATTTTTAGCCGGAGTAGAAGTAATATTTGATTTATGTTGCAGTCCATTTGTAGTACCATTTTGTTTATGAATTGTATTGCTTCTAACACCAACAGAAGGTTTTGGTGTATACATTGATTGTGTCATTAAAGATGACATTTTAGTAGTACTTCTACGTGGTGGAAGAGGAACATTAACATTTTTGTTAGGTGTACAACTAGCAGATGGTCCTTTTCTTAATGGTACAGGATTGAGAGGAGATCTTATTATAGGGTTAGTTTTTTGATTTGACGGGACATATAAACTTGAAGTCATACCACTTCCAAAAGCAACATTACTTCTTGAAAGTATTTTATTTGGACTTGAGGCATTCGATGGTCCCTGACTTGACTTACCACTTGTTGTTGGTGGAGCAGTAAGTTTATTATTATAAACTTTTTGTTCCCGAGATAATTTTTCTAAATATACCAAATCCCTCGGAGTACTAGACCCAAATGCATATAATTTTTTTTGTTGTGGTGATCCATTATTAGACTTTCCAACTGATAGACGTGATGTGGCAGCATGTGCTTTAGTTAAAATCTCCATTTTTTTTGTTCTGTCCTGCTCAAGTTGGGCAGCCCTTCGATCAAGGACCATCTTTTGACGGAGTAATTCCTTTTCATGCATCTTTCTTGTTTTTTCTCGAAGATCTTGATTCTTAATCTCTGCAGCACGTTTTAATCTTTCTTCTTTTTCTTTTATCTTCTTTTGTAATCTATATTATTCATATACATATATAACAAAAGTATAATAACTTACTTAATTTCTTGTTCCTTTTCAGCTGCCTGTTTCCTCCTTAAAACTTCAGCGGCATTATTTTTTTTACAATAAGTAGATGCTGACATAAGCCCGGAGTATTCCATTTTATGTTACAATAGAAACTCTATAAAAAGAAAATTTTAATATCTTAAAACAATTTTACATATTATATACATATAATATGTATATTATTATTACTCGATGAAAAGATTATTTTGCAAAAAAAAAAGATATAATAAAGTTTAAAAACACTTTAAATATAAAATTATTTCTGACGAATAAAAAAACGATATTATTGTCTATTAGTTTCAGTATCATAAAAGATATTAACTATATATATATAACAAAATAAAAAAAGTAGTGACAAATTTCTATGATATATAACAAAATAGTTGAGTATAACGATGAATTAAACTTAACAAAAAAAAGAGATTAACAATAATATCTAGGTGTAAAGACCATAAAACAATATTTCTAAATGAGTAGAAAATGATTAAAATATATTCAATTACTTATGAGCTTTCTTATTGTGTCTTTTTTTAACATGTTTAGGTATTTTGTCTTTTCTTTTTTCTTTTTTTTCATTTTTAACAGCTTTCTTACGTTCTTTTTTTGCATCTAAATCTTCAGATTTTGGTCTAAAATGCAATTTTCTACGATGTTCTTTCAATTCTTCAAGTCTTCTTTCTTCTGAGTCAAGACTAGATTCATCAGATGAATTTTCCTCATCATCATTGTCTTCCTCTTCAACAATATCTTCTAAAATTTCTTCCTTCTCTTTCTCCTCATTCTTTATTCCCATTAAAACTTTACTGATAACTTTTTGAAATGGATTATTAACTTCAGCTCCAGATCTTTCAACTTCATCATCACGTTCATAATGTATCAATGAATCTAATTTATGAGGAATAAAAGCTTTCATAAATAAAATATCTTCTTCAATTTTTTCATGACTACGCTGTTGAAGGATTCTTTCAATATCAGCATTACTTTGTACTGTTGGATCAACAATAAATTCAAAAAGTTGTTTCATACTTAAAACAGCTGAACCACGATCTCTAAAAAAATTAGTGACATTAGCAATATCAGATCTAAGAAATTCTAATGAATGTGGATGGTCGTGTTCTACACTTTGTGATACATCAATTATGTATAATTTTTCCTCATGAACAAGCATATTATATTCAGACAAATCTAAAAATTGATTAAATATTAAAAGAAAAAAAAAGTATCAAATTACCTGCATGAACAAGTCTACAATCTCTATACATTGTTCTCATATATTTAATACAATCTAAGTATAAATTATTAGCTACCTCTTCATTGAATTCAGCATTTTTTAATAATGGAGCAGGCCAACCATCTGTACCAACAAAATCCATAACTAATACATGACCCTTTAATAATAAAGGTTTTGGAACTGCCATTCCTGCTTGATGCATTCTCATTAAATTTCTCATTTCTTTTTCTGCCCATGTAGCAACCATCTTACGAGGATTATGTCTACAATAACCATGACGGTATCTGAAAAAAAATAATATATATATAATATATAATGTAATAACTAGTACTCTAATAAAAGAAAAAATATATATATATGTTAACAATTAAATTTTTAATTATATAGTTGTCAAGGCAAAAAATGATATTACTCACCTAAATTCTCCTGACACATAACGATCACGATCCTTGAAAGTTAAAATAGCTGTTTTATATATTTTAATAGCAAAACTTTGTCCATTTTCATCAAGAGCATGGTAAACATTAGCTTCCTTACCAGTTGAAATACATCCCTCAATTGTTTCTAAAACTCCACGTTGAACCAGACGAAAAATAATGAGACGGGTACGAGGATCTAAAACTTGTTCAACTGTTGCTCGATCAGCACGATCTCTAGTTTTTCTATGTTTATGTTTTGTTATTGAATCAAGGTCAAATTGTATAAAAGCTTCACCAGAAGTTTTTCTAAAACCGTTATTATTAGAAGTTGAAACTTGTTTATTAGGATTTCTAGAAGCGCTTTTTGCACTATTATATTTTTTTGTAAAGTCACATGTCTCATCACCAAAAATATCTGCAACATCTTCACAATCACTTATCTCCTCATCATAATCATATTCTTCATTATTCTCTAAAATTATATTTCTATGTTTATCACTACCTTCATGTAAAGGATATCCGAGGTCAATCTTTTTGAATGATTCTTCTATATTAATCATCCTTCAATTTTTAGATATGATATGTATATAACCCTGTAAAAATAAAATAATTATAATTTTGATACTTGATAATCTCCTACACAATCATAAAATAAATTTATACACTATAATTTAAAATGTTTCCGAAATAAATAACACATAAAATAAAATTATATATGAAAATTGGTAAAACAAATATTATACTTAAGAGTATAATTTTATAAAACATCCCTAAAAAGTAAAAGAAATAAATAATTTAAAAGCAACTAAAATTTCCATGTACTTTATATCAAATATATAATAATAATAGATCCTGTATATTCTATCATAAAAATATAATATCAAAAAGGGTAAAAGTTAAGTACAAAACAATAAATAATATATATATATATATATATATATATTAATTTTAAAAGAAAATTCAACTATTCTTTCTCTTCCATTTTAAGTCAATGACTTTTGCCATAAAAATTTTTTAAAAAATCCTTCCTTCTTAAAATCTTTTCTTTAACTATAATATATCAAAACTCAAAGTTGATGTGTGTAAAATATTATGTAATACAATAAAAATATATCAAAAACTAGCCATGCTAAAGTATATATGTATTATTTTCTATATCATCTAATTCAATGAATAAATTCTACAAATTTACAACAAAAAGTATTATAGGATGAAAAACAAATTTTATCATGTCAAAAGAAATATATATATAATAATTTACAAAAGACATTTACAAAAACTTATTATTATTCTCCATTTTAAAAGAGGAGAATAATAAAAATTGATAAGGATACAATATATCCATCTCAAAGGAATCACAAAACTTAGTGTTAAATACATATATACAAATGATACATCAAATTAAAATTTTTTTTTATTTTTCTTGGTTTTCCTTATTTTCTACGAAAATTTAAATGAAAAAAAAATATAAATTTTTTTAAATAAATAGGCATCAAAGATCTAGAATGTTAAAGCTTATCAAGCAAATAAAATTATTGTATAAATATATAAAAGCTCTTTAATAAAAAAAAAGCTTCAAAAATAAAATATTCATTGTCTTAACATTAGTATAGATACACATATATCTATTTTTTTTTTTTGGATACAATATAATAATCCATAGAGATATTCGATATTTTGCTTTTGAATAATAATAACATTATAAATAAATATACATAGAAACTATATATTTTTAATAGCAGGTACCACCAAAATTAGTTAATACATACGGCACATCATAATCTTAAGTACCCATAATATAAATATATTTATATATATATGGAAAGTAATGTCAATAGCCTTATAATCTACTATATTTATATAGATTTTAAATATATATATATATATACCATATATTTTAACCAAAAACTGTCAAAGATAAATTAATGCATCATAACAAAATACATTTAATAATATTTCACAGTTAACCATCAAAAGGAAAATGTATAATGTTTCTCTGTATAAAAAGTTATAAACAGGTAAGAAAATATTATGAAAGTCATAAGGATATATACTCTATCCTACTTTATTCTCTTCTTGAGTCATAAAATACATGTAGAGTAGCATATATATATATATATGAAATATAATAAATAAAACATTTTTACCTGGGGACCTAATATATATATATATATATATATATATATGTCCTAAAAAATAATTCATTTTTCTAATGATTATAATGCTATAATTGTACACGTGATATAAATGGAATAAAGAAGTATAAAAAATTACTTCAATATATGATAATTTATAGTAATTTTTTATAACTAAAAAAAATATATATAAATATACACTCAATATTCATATGTGAGATAAAAAGCACTTATTATATTAAAACCTTTATTTTTTCGTTATAATATATTTATGACATACTTCATATACTTATTTTATGATAAGAAAAAAAAAACCTAGATAACAATAGTATTATTTTTTCTTATGACATTATTATAATTTTTTTTTTTGCTATAATAATTTGGTATAAGAGGTTAAATATCACAACTCTTTAAATTATTTTTTACCTCCTCAATAACAGTGATAGGGGAAAGAGGAAGAAAAACATTAATTTCAAGAAAATATAGTACATACTTATATATCTTAGATAATAGAAAATTATCTCTTTTTTTTTCTAATTAAATAATAAAAAAAAAAAAGAAGATTGATTATATTTAAATCTTTAAAGATACATTTGTATCAATAATAAAAAAATTTTTTTAAATAATATCTATTACAAAGTTTCACATATACACATATGACGTAATACTTTTTCTTGATATAATTTTTGAAACCCATAAAAAAAATATATATAATTTGTTATAACACTTATTTTCTTTTTAAAAAAAAATAAATAAAAACTATATAAATGTAAAAAGTACATGGAAAATATATGCAATAGTGGAAGGAAACTTTTATGATAAAAAAAAGTTATAATAAGCTATCAAAATTGCATTTTCTATAAATCATTTATTGACTATAATACAATCTAAAACTCCAGTTCAGTGAATAAAATAAATTATTAAAATTAAATACCTTTAATATTAAATTTTTTATTATATTATATGAGTGTTTTCTAAATATCAATAAAAATTTTCTAAAAAAAAAGGATAGACAAATATATATATATACTTAAAATAACAATCCTATCATAAATAAAATTTCTTAAAACCCCTATTACTAAAATTAAAAAAATTGATAAACATCAAAATAACTAAATTCTATATTTAAAAATATTTCTTTGTCCAAATAATAACTTTTTTTTAAATCGATTTAAATTAGTAAAAAAAATAACAAATAAAACTTTTTTTTTTTTTAATTAAATTGAAAAATAAAAGTAACTAATACTTGTAATAGTAAAATGACCACAAAGGATTATTCACACTTTTAAAAAATAAGTCAAAACAACTAACATATAAATAAAAAAAAAACTTTATCATTTAGATAAAAAATAATAATGTAAATATATGTCAATTTCGTAATCTATCATTCATACTAATAACTATTACATTTTAAACTAATTATAAATTATATAAAATAGAAAGTGTAGGAGAAAATTAATTATAATAATGATAAAAAAAAATATTACCTCTACAAAAAAAATGACTAACCTTTTCGTTTATGAATAAATATTCTTTCTAACGAAAAAAAAAAATAATAAAAAGGTTCGTAAAATATCTTGTCAAGAAAACCATAGTAACATTTGGAATATCGTGTATTTAGTTGTCCAAAACATACAAAGAACAACATTAATAAATAGTAATGTTTTATGATTATACCATCATTTTGTTTGATGCATTCTTCATACACATTATTTATAATAAAGTAGAAACTTACCTCCCCCTACTTTTTCAACTGGTATTCTTATTTTTATGGTAAGGAACTTTTTAAAAATTTTAAAATATACATTATAAATTTTTTATTTTTTTTTTTTCATTATTTAGAAATTTGATTATTTATGTGTACATTTATACTAGACTATCACATGATAATTTTTGTTTCTAACTTATAAATATATTGTAGAAGCAGTATTCAAATCTTATTAATTCTTTCTATAAAATTTAATTCATTAGTATAATAGATAGTATAATTTTTAACAAATAAATTATATCGATAAAATTATAAATTAAAGAAAAAAAAAATAGTAAAAGTTTTATATAGTAAGAAGGGATTTCCTAAATATTTTATTATAAATAGTATTAATGGTATCTTGTTATATTAATTTTATTTTAAACAAATCTTTTTTTGTAAATACATTAAAGTTTTAATTAAAATTTTATATTTATTGTACAATATATTTATTTACCATTAATAAATGTCTTTGTTGTTTTTTTTTAATATCATATAAAGGAAAAAGTAGTGCAGAATGAAGGAAAACTTTAGGGGGTTACGAAGATAAATTATAATAATGAAGTAGGAAAAAATGCTAAAGCAATTTGTTGGATAAATGATAAATAAAATGGCGTTTAAGAACACATATCTCAATGATTATAAATAAATATCCTAGGAATAAATGATAAACTTCTTTCTTTCTTAAAAGAAATTTTGTTATCTACTATAATGTTACATTATATATTATATATACTAATGATATGTATCTTATCATATTTTTACTCCCTATATTTTATTAAATATTCACTTTCTATAGAGGGGGACCCAAATTTAAATATATATATATATATATAGCATAAAGAAAATATAGTATTTATTATAATATATTTAGGGAAATAATTTATACAAATTATGTTAAAAGTCAAAATATAACTATATAAAATAATATTTTTAAATATAAATATAATCTTCAAGTCACGTTTGTTCTAAAATTCTTAAGAATTTTTTTTTTATTTTTCATAAAAAAAAATCTATACAAAACGTTAGTTATTCTTGAATGATTCTTTTTGACAAAATAAATTAATATATATATATATAATTGAAAAACGATATTTAGAAAATGAATTTATATAAAGAAATTACTATTTGAAATATATTTAATTTTAACAATAGAATAGAAATATATAAAAAAAAATATATAAAATAATGAATTTTTTTTAATACTTCTTTACTTTAACAAATAGACGTTAGATGTTTTATACTAACATAAATATATAATCTTTTGTCTAAAGAAAATATATTTATATATTTAAATATGAATAATTGATTTTTAAAATGAGAAAAACGTAAAGATGTAACATTATTTTTAAATAATGATTTTTCATGTAGGGTTAATTGTAGGAGAAAAATGGTAGTTTGTGATCGGTGATCTATAGATCTAAAAAAAGTAAATTTTTTTTTTAACCAAATAAAAAAAATTAGATTGAGGTTATGTAAAAGAAAATTTATTAAAAAATACATTTATTTACATAATAAGGAAGAAATTATTTTTAGAAATTTTAAATAAAGGTCAATTGAAGTGCTTATAACATTTGGTGAAAATAAAGCTTTCTAGTGATTGTAAAATTGCGCTTTCAATAGATTATAAAAAAAAAAAGAAAATTAAGATTTTATAATATAATTTTTATTGAATAGTAAAATGTTATTTAAATGTAAAGAATTCCAGAAGAGATTTTTAGTTAGTTACTAAAGTACTATAAATTAATTGGCTCTTTGTTTAATTAATTTGTTTTTTTTCTACTAAAACAATATTTCACTAAACTTTTATATATATATACATAAAGTTTTACATTCCAAAACTTGAAACATTTATAATCCTTAAATAAATTTATGTATAAAATTTTAAGAACACTATAAAAAAAGATTATTTAACAAATAAATCATACAATTACATTTAATTTATATATATGTATATATTATTATTATTAATTATTGTTACTATAGTGAAAAATAAAATAAAAAAAAAGTTATATAAAATTATTTTGTACTATTATGTATACTATAAACATTAGGCAAAAGTTAAAAAAAAAAAGAAAAAATACATATTTGTTAAAAGTAATGCTATTATTTTTGAAAGTGACTTTTTCATATTATTATTTTTAATTATCCAGTTTAGGAAAAATTTCTGTCAAATGAATGAATAATTTTTATAATATAAAAATAAATTAAAACATTATTTCTTTTTTATTTTTTGTTGCTTTTGATATAATTAATGATTAAAAAGAAATATAGTATAAATTTTTAATTGATAATAGTATAATTATTTTTATATAAAAATTAAATTTATTATGCCAAATATATATTTATATATATAATTTGATTAATTATATTATATAAAAAAATAAACTTTTTTATAAAATAATTTAATATATAAATATTATGATATATTATTAAAATATTATATTAAATAGAAATAATAAGGTAGAATATTTAAAATGAATACTATATATAAAATTATAATAAATAAATAAATTAGTTATATGGAGGATGAAACTAATTGATATAACTCTCCAGTATTGATGCGCATCTGTCAATGTAACATATTAGCATTTTAATTTATTTATAAAATGTATTACACCACCTGTAGAAAACAGAAGTAATTATAATTTATTATTATAGTACTTTTAATTTATTATTAATATAGTAGTAGTAGTCATTTTGAGTGATTAACTACTAAGATTTGTACTATATGATTCTCAATTCTTATCTTTCATTTATTAATATATAATTCTATATTATATTTTAACATTTGTTAAAAGTTAATGAAAAATATTTATTAAACGATATAACATTATTAATTCCAAAGTTTTATTTTTTAATATAAAAAAAAAATAATTTATAAATATTTTAAAAGAATAAGGAGGATATCTTAAAAAAAAAAGAATGCATAAATAAATATTTAAAAAAAATAATAAATTTCTATTACAATAAATTTATAGTGAACTGGTATCTTTTTTGTAAATTATATTGACATATTATTTTAAAAGGAAAAGTTTCAATTTACTCATGCATTAAAAATTAGGGATGAGAATAATTATTTCTATTTTTTTTTTAATGTTTATGTAAAGAAGAAGTGGTTTAAAATGATATAAATTTTTAAGTTTTTATTTATTTGTTTTATACTTGTTTAATGGAAATTTTTTTTTTTATTTATTAATTCTTCCTCTTCCTTTTGATTATATATTTTTATGCTACATAAAATTTTATTGTTTTCCTCTTTTTATGTTATTTTAATAGTTTTACGAAGATAATTTTAGTAAATTAATAATATATATATGTATATATATATATTTATTTTTTTTAGATAAAAATGTTTGAAAAACATACTAATATAAAAGTGATAAATGAGGAAGGGGATAATTCTATTGATCAAGAAAATAAAAAAAGAATATGTATAATTGGTGGTGGTGTTAGAGGTATATGTGCATTAAAACATTTTTCTAAATCATCTAATTGTCATGTTGATTTGTATGAAACTGAAAAAAGATTATTTAACAGTAGGAGATTAGATGGAGAAAAGTCAAATGTTTTCAATGGTGAGGTAGCATCAATGCCAACAATTGTAGTTCAATTTGCAACATTTCCTTTTACAAAAGTTAAAAATTGTTTTCCAACACAACAACAGATATTAGAATATTTAGAAGATTATTCAAATGATATACAGTCATTTATCAAGGTAAGTTATAAATAGTTTTTTTTTTTATTATTGTTGTATATATAATTTATATACATACATTTAAAGATAATAAAATGTCATTGACTTATATTATCATCTTTTTCGATTTTAAAATTTTTATTATTACAATTTTATCTTTTTAAATATTCTATTTTTAATTTATTAAAATTACTTCCTCTATCTATCATTTTAGTTTAATCATAGAGTTGTCAAAACTGAGTATGTCAAAGAAGATACTAACTGGATTGTTACAATAAAAAGAGAAAATGATAATGAAATTATTACCTTGAGATATGATATTATATTAGTATGTTCTGGAAGAAAAGATATCCCATTTATTCCAACAGTTTTAAACTCATATAGAGGGAATTTATTACATTCAAAAGATTTTAAAAATCCTGAAAATTATAAAAATCAAAATATTGGTATTATTGGTAATGATATAACAAAAATTTTATCAATATCACAATCATTATTAGGTATTGCCAAAAAGATATACTTTTTTGATGTAACATATCTACATAGAAATTTTAAAAAAAATACTTTTCCAGATGATTTTATTAATGTTCAAGCAACTGAATATAAAATATATTTTGAGGGTAATAAATTATTTAGAAAAAATGAAGAATGTGATGGTATACAATTAGATACATTAATATCAGCAACAGGTTATCAATTAAATTATCCATTTCTTGAAAAAGAGGAATATTTTAATTATACATCTAAAAAAAGAGATATTCAGGATTTAATATTAAATTTTCTTCACTATAAATATGCAAATTCTCTTTTTTTTATTGGACTTGAAGATCAAGATGAAACATTTAAATATATTGATATTCAAGTTCGAACAATATATAATATAATTTTTAATAAGCATAATTCACGCAAACTTGGTATATTATGGAATGAAATGGAAGCATTACAAAGGGAATTAATATCTTTTCAGGAAAATGAAGATATTAAAGATAATAATAATGATGATGAAAATGAAATTCATCCAAAATTATTACATTATAATTTACGGGTTAACTCACCAACTATATATAAAGATTTAAAAGAACTTGGTAATATTAAAGATAAAACAACAGCTAATTATTGGAATTTTTATAAATATATTAAAGGTCAAAGTATATTATTTCCTTTAGATTATAAAAATCAGGCATTTTGTTACTCAACAAATCCTCCTTTTTTTACAATCAATTATGATAATTGCAATGTATAAACAATTTTTTTATTTTTTAAAACAATTATTGTAATAATAATTTTTTTTTTTGCCATGTTAATTAAAATACTAATTATATAATTATTTAAATAAAATTGATATCAGTATCCTTTTTTCTATTATTATTATAAATAATCTTGAACAGGATATATTTTATTAATCAGGTTATCTTATTTTATAAAACTCCTTTTATTAAATGTAGTTAAATGGAATTAATATATTAATTAACTTTCATTTAAAATAATTTCATTTAATTTCTAATGAAATTTAAAAATTTTTACAGTTATATTATTTATCTATTTTTGATATTATTTAATGGTAAGTAAAGATTAAAAAAAATTATTAATAATAAATAAATATATATTTATTTGAAGAATGTCATTTTTATCAAAGAATAATAAGGTATAAAAGGCAAGCATTTCCACCAAATCCAGCACCATTTCAAAAAAGAGAAGAAGATTATAATTTACCACCATTTTATAATCCATATCCTGGTAGAGATGCATCATCATTATCACCAATGTTTCCATTTACCTCAACATTTAATAATGGTTTAGATATAAATCCAGGAAGAAGAATAACTGTTGATGGTAACTTAAATGTTCCCATTCTTGGTTGGGGAATGTGGGATTATAGAGGTGCTGTTAGAACAGGAAGACCAAATACAAGAGTTGGTTTTGGTGCACTAGGAAGACCAACAAATATCTTTAAATTATCACCAGAAACTATTGAAACTTTAGCTAAAGATCCTAATTTTAATAAAGCAAGAGATGACTTACCATCAATTCCAGTATCAGTATTACCGGGTAATTTTGTTCCATTACGTTGTAAACCACCATTATGTAATCCATTTGTTCATAATGCCGCTTTTGGTGTTGATGTAGAACCAGGTGATGATTATCTATTTGATGGTGGTATTGATTTTCCATTACCAATTGCTCCAGGAGGTGTTGGAGTTAGATTTCCACTATCTGGTGGTGTCAATGTTGGTAGTGATCCATTGGTTATCTCCTATGGACATGGTATGGGTCCTGTTTTACCACCAGATTTTGAAAGAAAATCTGTTAGAGAAAGTAAAAGAAAAGCTGTATTTAGTGATAATATTCAAAATTAATAATAATTTAAAATACATTTATTTATATATATAAAAAAAAATTTTAATATGTTGGTATCCAAAATATTTATTTTAAAATTATTCAAAAAATTTATCTATTTCTTTATTATACCTATCTTTAAATAATTCATATTTATCAATTTTTTCAAAATTTTCAATATATCTTTTTGTTTTTTCTATAGATTCATTTATTTTTAATAAGAATATATTTTTTATTACATCTAAAGAATTTGTTGACACTTGTTCATGTTTTCTTAATAAATCTAATGGTTCATTAAAAAATGTAAGAAAAGTTTTATACTTTTCTTCAATATTTTTACATTCATTATTTATTTTTTCATCAATATTTTTTAAAGATTCATAATTGTTTTTTAAATATTCTAATGCCTCATATTTTTTATCAATAATTTCATTTAGTTGATTTAAAAGATTAAATCTATAATCTATTTTTTCTATTTCATTTTCTAAAATTTTTTTTTCATCTTCCAAAACAAATGATGTTTCAAGAAATCTTTTATTTCCCTCTGCAACAAAAGTATCATCGAATATCATTTCACTTTTAGCATTTGTTAATAATGACAATAATTGTTTATATTCTTTTTCTAAATCTATTTCTCTTTTTTTTGCTATATCTATTTGATTCATTAGACATACTGTTTCTTCATCAAATTGTTTAACTTCTAATAATAATTTTTCTTTAATAATTTCTTTCTTAGTGAAATCTTCATGTACTTGAAATAAAAGTTTTTCAGTTTCTTCAAATTTATTTGTATTATCATAGCTAGCTAATATATTTTCTAAATTTTTTTTTTCTTCATTTAATGATATAAATAATTCTTTCCTTTCATTAATTTCTTCATGAATTTTTAAAACCTCATTACGTAAAACTATTCCAGCACTATATAGTTTTCTTAAAAAATTTAACGTTTCACAAACTAACATATTATCAGGACGATGAATTCTTTTTAAAGATATTTTATCTTTATTTAAAAATATTTTTAAAATTTCTTGAACTTTTTTTATTGAGTAAAATTTTTGTGAACCCATTAATATTTGATAAGAAATTTTTTGACTATTCCTTGGATTAATATCTTCTACCTTATCTAATGTAATAGTTTCATAAATGTATAAAATTATTCTACTAAAATTACACTTTAATAATTTAATGAATAATTTATTTATGTTTATTTATAAAACTTACTTTTCCATTTTTATTAAATAAATCTTCATATTTAATATTTAAATTAGGGATATTATTATTTAAAAATATTATATTTTGCTTAATTATATTTTGTGACGCTTGCATTTTTAATATTTAAATATATTAATTAGAATTAATATATTTTTTTTTTTATAATTAAAAAAAAATGAAAATTTAAATATAGATATACTATAGATAAAATTCAACAGAAGAATTAATTTTTCTTAAAAGAAATTTTTTTTTACAAATTGATGAAAAAGTTTTATTTGATAAAAATGATTAAAATTATATATATAATCATATCAAAATTTAACTTCTTAATGTCTTGATAAGAAGACAGCGCTTCTTGGTGGGCATGGACAATAAGCAGCATCAGATCCTGGAATTCCTGGACCTCCTGGGGCACCTGGTTGTCCGTCACTTCCTGGAGTTCCTGGGTTTCCGGCTGGTCCTTGTGGTCCAGCTGGTCCAGCTTGTCCTGGTCCACCAGCAGCACCTGGGGCACCATTGTTACCTGGGGCTCCTGGAGCTCCAGCTGGTCCTTTTGGTCCTGGTTTTCCTCTTCCTCTTGTTCCGTTAGATCCTGGAGCACCTGGTTGTCCATCAGAACCTGGGGTTCCTGGTGTACCAGCATCTCCTTGTGGTCCTGGAGCTCCTGGTTGTCCATCTTTTCCTGGTAATCCTGCTGATCCTGGTTGTCCACTTGGTCCAGCTGGTCCTGGTTGTCCATCTGGTCCGGCTGGTCCTGGTGGTCCTTGTGGGCATTTGATACAATCTTTAGCAACTGGTGGGCAAACGACTGGAGCATATGTTGAGGTATTATCTTCACCATTTGGTCCTGGAGATCCTGGAGCACCATTTTCTCCGGCTGGTCCTGGTGGTCCTGGAGGTCCTGGTGGGCAAGTTGGTTTGGTTGGCTCGCATTGACACCAAGCTGGAAGTCCTTTGAAGTTTTGACGTTTTTGACGGAAGATACTGTTAAATGGATTTTCTCTTGGTTTTGATGGTGGGGTAACGGTAATTTGAACATCCATTAATTCAGTCCAAGCAGAGTCAGTCTCGGCACGGAAAATTTGAACTCCATCAGAAACAAAATCACGAAGTTCATTGATTTCATTGTAAAGAGATGGAATTGTAGTAATTGTGGCCAATATGGCAACAGTAGAACAAGCGGCAGCAATACCAACAGCTATCTTAGCGTCAAACATTGTTAGTTTTGTATAAAATTAATTTTTGTCTTATCTTTTATAGTTGTTAAACGACCTTTCAAACAGGATTCCTCCAATATTCTCTTGGTTTTCTTTTATTTTAATTAAAAAAATTTTTTTTCAAGGTCTGTTAAAATATATTTTACACATTCACTATATATATATAATTATATTATACATCCTTAAAGTTGTGAATAAATATTTTAACAATTTAAATTAACTTTTTTTTATTGTAATATTCGATGTAATTATCGTATATTTTGCATTTTTTTTTATAAAGAGTAAAGTAAATATTTTTGATAATATCATTGAATACATTTTATGGACTATTTAATTTACTTTGTAATAACGATAAAAAAAATTAAATTATTTGTAGTACTTTGATAGTTAACTAGTTAAGATTATAAATACATTTAAAAAATATACCATTGATCACTTTATCATCATATAATATTTTTGTTTATTACTACATAAACCGTTTACTACATTGTTTTATCATTTAAATTGTTAGAAATATAATTTATGAATATAATATGAGATATAAAACATTTTTTAAATACAATTTTATCATCAAACTTCTTCCTCTTCTGAATCATCTTTTTCATCAAATGTTTCTTCTCCATCTTCATCATCATCAGAAGTAAAATTTTGATGCCTTTTTCTTCTGTCATTACTTTGATTTAATGACAAAAATGGTAAAGTATCAACTGATAATTTTGGGTTGCTGTTTATAAGATTTTTATTATCTATTTTATCTATATTCTTCAAAATAATAGATATTATTTCTTTTTCTTTATTATTTATTACATTTATTGGCCTTATACTGGTCCCAATTTTTGGAGAAACACAAAAATCAAAATATATTGGAAATCTTGATAATATTTTATTGGGATTTTTACATTTTTTGTCAAATTTTGTTTCTAAAATCATTTCCATTATTGATTTAATCTTATAATTAGACATCCACATCATTATTTGTGCATGAGTTACAAGTATTCTTTCTTGGCATGCTAATTCATTAACATAATCTTCCTTATCACAACAATATGTACATATTGACTTGAAAATGTATGGTGAAATTTTACTATCTTTCCAAAGTGTTTTTAATTTTTTTAAAGCTGTTATTATAATATTCTTATCTATAATAAGTTTATATTTTAATGGTTTTATACTTGCATTACCATTATTATCTAATGATAATTGGCAAGCTGATCCTTTGGTAGTTAAATAAGAACTTGGTTTACTATGTACTGTATAACAAATATCTTTATATTCTTCAACAAATCCTTCACTAGATGTTTGATGACCCCGAACAATCATTGATACATTAAGATATTTCATAATAATTTCTAAACCTTCTCTACTATATGCAAATCCACAACCTCTTTTTGAAGGACAAAAATATTTTGAAAAATGGTCATTTTTATTATAACATTTTCTATATGGATCTGACCATAAAATATCAGTAATAAGAAGCCTTAATTTAAATGTTCTATTTAATTTTAATGGTCTTTTGATACTAGTAATATCATCTCTACTCGTTAGCCATTGTGAAATACCACCATGTGCTAAATAAACGGTATTATTCCAAATAGCAGCTAAAGGCATTCTTTCAAAAACAAAATTATAAACGTAAAATGTGTTTGGATCACCAAAAAGTTTTCCACAATTATCAGGAAACTTTTTTTGACGATTCATATCACGAATTTCGTGATTTCCTTTAAGAAGAAATATCTTATCTGGCCAACATATTTTTAACAAAAACAACAAAAAACACATAAAAGCATCATCAGGACCTTTATCTACATAATCACCAAGAATGATTATTTTATTCTTTGGTATACAATAATGATAATGAAGATTGTATATAAGAACTTCAACACAACCATGTAAATCAGAAAGAACTAAAAATATTTCATTTGGTGTTTCACTATTTATTAATAACAACGTTGGTTCTGAAGCAAATATTTCTGCAGCTCTGTGGCAGACGTTATTAAATATAGGTAATGTAATTAATTTAGAAGCATTGAAATAACAACAACCATCATTATAATTTTCAATTATCAATTCAAGATATCGTAAAAGTAATGTATGATAATAACTTTGTGATTTATCTATATTATTACATTCTCCACATTTTTTTGTATACTCAATGATTCTTTTCAAATGGGTTTGAGATACACTTCCTGTTGGATATGTTAACTTTACCTCTTTTTGTGTTTCCTCTGTTTTTATTATCTCTTTTTGTATTCGTTTTTCTTTATTTACATTTTCTTTATAAGCATCATTTGTAAGACATTTTGAAATATAACCACCTTTATGTCTTACACTTTTAATTTTATTTTCAGATATAATAGACTTCACCTTGTCATGGTTTTTTTTAGTACCTTCACGTTGTCCTTTAGTAGCCTTCATTATTTGATTTTTTTTTTTTAAATTATCTATCTATGTATATAAATTATAATAGCTTGGTATTAAAAACAATATTTTTGTACAAAACCGTATTCTTTTATGATATAAAAATTTTAATATGAAATTAAAAATTTGAAAATGTGTTTTAAAAAATTATAGTCATATATATGAAACATATTATTATTGCAATATTATTTTTAAATTAAAAAAATGTATAAATGAAATTTTTGTTCAAATAGATTTACAATAATACCAACATTTGTGTATAATTTTTATTAATTAGAAAACATTAGTATACCTATTTAACAAATGTTTTTTCTTTAAAAATCCTTAAGTATTTCTTTAATACAATTTTTACATCAAAACATTAATTTTTAAGACAACTTCAAAATAATTTATAAACTTTATCATTTTTTTAAAACTTTATTTCAAGTTATATTAACATATCATTTACTATATATTACTTTTTACAAAAATGTAATTTAAAATTTTTTGAAAATGTAGACAGATTAGTGAAAAACAAATTATTAAAAAGGTATTATTCATAAATTTCAAAAAGATATGGAGATATGGGGAATCGAACCCCAGCCCTCTCCCATGCTAAGGGAGCGCTCTACCCCTGAGCTATATCCCCAGTGAAAGGGGGTAAAATCTTTTTCTACACAAGAAAATAAAACACCAGTTTTACCCTATCCAATTATCTTTTTATTCCGTCAATTACATTTACTAACGATATATCATTATTGATAACCTGTATGTAGTGATTTTCAATATACTTTTTAATATCAAATCATTATATCTTGTGGTAGAAATAAAATAATATTTTACTAGATAAATTAATCTAAAACAAATTAATTATAAAGTGCGTTTATATAATAAAACAAATAAATGTACAAAAAAAATATATCAAAAAATAGTTATTATTATTAAACATATGAGACAAAACTGGAATTGTGCCTTTTAATTCTTCGATTAAAACAACAGGTTGTGAAGCATCCAAAAATACACCACCAAAATACGGCATAAAATATAGATAATACAATAAACATTATCGAAAGTTCAATAACATCAAAATTTAATAATGTTTTAAAAAGTGAATTGATTTTATCTTTTAGCAAAGGAACATAATCATTTTTATTGAATGTATCATTGCTTACCATAATGTAATTAGTACTTCCTTCAAGAATATTTTCCTCTTTTTTTGTAATATTCTTTTCTAAAGACATTATAACGCTATACGGTACGGATTCTAAACAACCTTTTACTTTATCTTCATCAATAATGTCTAGTCCATTATATGTATACCATGTTTGTCCATCATTTGTCCTAACTTTTGTACCATTAAAACATTCAGATTCAATAATTGACATGTTTTTAATTGGTAAATCAACAATATCACATTGAATATAATTAATTCTACCATCAATAAAAATACCTGTAAGGCCTTCGGAATTAGTAGCACGTCGAATAAATTTAACTGTATCTTCGTTTGAGCTTTCATCCGAACTATATTGAGCTGCTTCATTTAAAAAATGTTCACAAACACTCTTCCTATACTCTTTCTCCAATTTAAATTGAGTAACTTTATTTGGTAAACGTTGAATCAAAAAATAGATACCTCCAGTGAGATATTCTGCCTTTTCTGGTATACAAGATAATCTGATAGTATGAGCATCTGGACCTCTTCTATAAACAGTTTTATTTTCAGCTGCAATGATAAAGTTTTCAGATATGTATGCCTTGGTTAATAAACTGTAGGTGCATGTTTCAGTAAAAAAATCAGTTTCAATAAAATAAACAAAGGATTCAGAAAAAAGTTGCATCTCAATGTGATCACAAATTACTGACACCGGTGGAAAACGAGTAAAACTTTTTATCGTAGTTACGTTATTACATCTTACAAGACAATCAACTCCATTGATAAAATAAAATAATGCAGTTATTAAGTAACAAGCTAATCTAGTCATGATTCTGAAATTACAAAAATTCAGCAAAACTAATTTTAGTATGCGTAAAACACAAATAAAAATATTGGATGTATAAGAAACAAAGTGAAACAATAGTTGGAAATAAAGTATAAAAAAAAACCGCGAAAAACCTAAACAAGACTCTTAACACAGTTTGGAATGGATATTTCACCAGGATTTTTGAGTAAAATGTCTTCGAAAATTTTTTAAATTTTTCAATAAAAAAAAACCCATGAATAACTTTTATTTATTAAAAATTAATTGGAAAATAAAATAAACAATTACAAACAACATAATGATAAGACGCTTCATTTTTTAACATTTCAAAATTGTTTTGATTTGGAAAACAGTACTTCCATAAGATATTATTATTTCTGAAATGGAAAATAGAAAATATAACGGTTAGTTTAAGGAATAAAACTTTTATTATAAAAATTAACTTTTTTTATCTCACAAATTGAACTATAATGTTGATAAATAACAGTTGACAATAATATATGAATAAAATATTTAAATGTTGATATATCAAAAAATAATATTTTTAATAAAAATAAATACTTTTTTGTTATTGTTCACATTTTTTGTTAGTTCCGGATCAATAAAAAATGACGTCGATTTAGGGTCCACAATCTTAAATTTATTTGTTTGAAACATTTTTCTAAAATAAAATCTATTTTAACTTATTTAATATTTAAACTACTACACATTAAAAATACCATACACATAAAAAATTTCTTTTTTATTATTCATGATATAAAAAATTGTATGTTTTACAATCGCTAAAATAAATTATTATTCCGTTTTAATTATACATCAAAGAGTTTATTTAAATTTGAATGATTTTTAATTTGTTTACCATTTTTTATAACTCGAGTTCTTATGTAATGTTAATAGTAAATTTAAAGTTTCAATTTTTGATTGGGGAAATTTTTTTTACTGGTTAAACAATTAAAACTTTGTTTTTTTTACTTAAACACAAAAAAGTACCAGAAAAAAGTTGAAAATGAAATTATATTTAAATAATGAAATTTCATTTAATCGACATTTAAAAGATTTTAAATGATTATTTTTTTTAAATTTTTTCTACTCTTTTCTTTTACCATCTTTTCACTAGGACATATTGATGTGGTCCTTCAATATACAATGAAAACAGGCCGTAAAAACAACGTGATATTTTTTTATGGACAAAAAGCTTTTACCACCAAATCTGAAATGATTACTTATTTGACGAGAAAGTTTAACTATATACCAAAAACTCATTTGTTGTTAGATTTAATAGACAAAGACCCTCAAGGTGTATGGAAAAGAAGAAACAAACATAATCATTTTGAAAAAATTAGTGGTATGTCAACTGAAGTTCATCGTTGCTCAACAAATGTCACTCTTATTTACGTTTACAGTTACAATAGAAATGTTTCATATGAATGTAATGGAAATGGATTTAGCAGTTATTCATTAGCCTATGAAAACGCTAAAAAACTAGAATTATATGATAAATTTATCATTCCACCATCGCTTTTGGAATGGTATGCTAGAAGCACATCAATTTGGAAACATATTTGGATGGGCTGCAACTATAGATGTTTTTCAGCACGCAATTATGAAGGCCTTAGATATCGTGTAAGTTTAATTTATGTTTAATTGAATTATTTTTCTAGACTCTCAAAGAAATAAATTCATACAGAAAACTTAATTTTAAAAAAGGTTTAAAGTATAACTATTATCTTGAAAGCGATGCAGATACTTTTGCCAAAAAAATTTCTAGAACAAATCCAACATCTTTGTGTGATACAGTTAGTCCTTATCTAATGTCTGGTCATATTAGTGCGCCGTGGGGTCATTTGTTGGTTAAGAGATGGTATGATGAATATAAAAAATATAGACCCACTGGTTCTAAGACTGTTTCCAAAGTAACACAACATTACCAAGTTCTAATGAATTCACAATATAGAAAAGTTGGCGTTGGAATTCGTGAAAAAGGAAATTATATTTATATTGTTTTAAAATTTGTCTAATTTTTGAAATTATTACTACAGCATTATCAAAATTTACCTAGGTTTAAAAAAATAAATTAGCTAATTTAAAAAAAGAATAAAACAGTAGTTTCAAGTAGATTGCACTTTTTTTAAATGATTTTAAAGAAAAATGTTTATTAAAATTGCTTATAATATTTATATAACTATTTTTTTTGTGAAAAAAAAAACAAATATACTTTTATTTTATTTAATCAATTTTAAAAATTATTAAAAAAATTAAAATAATTAGTTATAACTATATTGATAATATCTAGAACATTATTTTATAAAGAGTGAAAAAATTTATATTTAATTTATCAAGAATACCCTAAATATTATAATATTTAAAACGTTAATGTAGAAATTGTAACAAAATATAATCAAGTTTCGTATAGTAAAATTAATTTCAAATAATTTAGATTAAAACTATAATCTTATTACTCTTGTTTAAAGTGTAAGATTTTTTCAGAGGGAAAAACAAAAGATATTTAAAAGGAAATAAGTTTTTAAACTAATTATAAAAAAAATTTATTCAATACAATATAAAATAAATTGAAAAAAAGGGCATATTAATTAATTCTTGATTGCAAAATAAATGTTTAAGTAAGTATTAATATAATAATTACTATTAAAAGTTTTTTTTTTCAGGTAAACTTTGTACCCAGAAAATTATTTTTAAAATTTTTAATTATAATGAATAATGTTAACACCTAAAAAGCGTGTTTTTTTATTATTAATTATTTTTTAGTTGTGTAACTAAATTTTTTATAATCGCATTGTTAACTAAAATGATATAAATATTAGTTTTAATAATACTTCTTATTGTTTTATTTTAATTAAACTGAATTGAAGAGAAAAAAAAACAAAATTAAACTATTAATAATAAAAAAAAATATTTTAAAAAGTTGGATATAAAAGTGATTAAAAAAATTAAAAAAATACAGATGAATTTATATAAATATAGTAAAAAAAAAATTTTTATCAATGTTTTGCTTATATTAATTATTTTAAGTGTGAAAAAAAGTAATAGTGCATCACTTAGAAATAAAATAATATATTCTTTTATAATAATTAAAAATAATTAAAAAGTTTTGTTTAGATCTAATTTTTTTTTATTAAAAGTATAAAATTATTATTTAATTATCAAATAATTTTGTTTTTATTTAAATTTAAATTGATATATAAATTGAGTAGAGATTATAAAAACAGTCAATTGAAAATTTTTTTTAATGATTTTAAAAATTTTTACTATTGTTTTAATTTATTTTGCTTCACAATCTTACGAATATGTTTATTTTTCCGTTCCATTTTATCAACATTTTAACAATTATTCAAGTACATATGAATACAGAGAAAGAATTTATAGTAATTTAAAATTTTTGATGCGGAAGATTTCACTAGACTTTCCATATGTACCATATGAAAGTATATTATTAAAAAGAGAATTTATAACCTATGAAGACATAATAAATGATACTCGTACAGATCACAGATATATTCAAGTTCAAAAAAATGGTAACTACAAGTATATAATTCTTCCATTAAATCAGGTGCCTGTAGAATTTTTCGAGCATAATGGAAGAACATGTTTTTTTTGTAATAAAAGCCCTTTTATAACTTACAGAAAAGCTAGAATAAATTGTGAACTTTTAGAAAAATATAGTAGATTAAAATCACAACACAGACTTTTAGGAAAAGACTTTTTTGCTGGTAGAATTTGGAGGAATAATTGGAGAAATTGTTATTATAAATGCTTTTCAGAAACACATTTTCTAGAATTAAAAAAAAGAGTAAGCTTTAAAAATAAAATTTATATAAAGAATTATTATAGTTTTTAAAAGAATTAGTTATGTTAAGAAATATTTACAATAAGCCCATGATTTTTTACAATAAAACATTAGAATTTAAAGCAGACTATCATGCAAAATTTAATGCATTAATGAACAAACTTTATGTAGCTGGTGATGAAAAAAGTAAAGTACATGAAGTTGCTGCTTTTATTAGTCCACCATTTGCTAATTTACAATTAAATAAATGGTATAATGCATTGTTAGAGGAACGAAGAAATAGAAATAATAATATAAAAATGAGTAAATTAGAATCAAAACAGTTTTATTTATTACTTTCTTCAAGTATAAGACAAGTTGGATTTGGAGTTTATTTATTTAAACAAAAATTATCTATTGTATTGACATTTATGTAGTCTTTTAAATAAAAACAAAAAACTTACATATAGATATTAAAATAAAATAAACTAAATTTTTTTAAATAAATATTTTATTTTATATACAAAAAAAAATTTAAATTATTTTCGGTGATATAAAATACTATTCTGATACTTAATCTTAAAAAAAATTATTAATAAAAATATTTTTATAATTGACTAATCTATAAATTTTTTTATAGAAATAATTAAATATTATATTTTAGATTAAAAATTACTTTTTAAAGATCAAATTTTAAAATTGAGAATAATTACAAGTAAAATAATTTATTAACTTTTCACATAATACTAACTTTTTTTATTGAATATGTACTTATTTTATTTAAATTAAAATGATTTATAAAACAATTATATTTTTAATGTAACATTTTATTAAAACTTTTTTGCTATATAAAAATGGATTTGAAAATTTTAACTATTGTTTTAATTTATTTTGCTTCACAAACTCACGAATATGTTTATTTTTCCGTTCCATTTTATCAACATTTTAACAATCATTCAAGTACATATGAATACAGAGAAAGAATTTATAGTAATTTAAAATTTTTAATGCGGAAGATTTCACTAGACTTTCCAGATGTACCATATGAAAGTATATTATTAAAAAGAGAATTTATAACCTATGAAGACATAATAAATGATACTCGTACAGATCACAGATATATTCAAGTTCAAAAAAATGGTAGATACAAGTATATAATTCTTCCATTAAATCAGGTGATGGTAGAATTTTTCGAGCATGATGGAAGAAGATATTATGCTTGTAATAAAAGCCCTTTTACAACTTACAGAAAAGCTAGAATAAATTGTGAACTTTTAGAAAAATATAGTAGTTTAAAATCACAACACAGACTTTTAGGAAAAGACTTTTTTGCTGGTAGAATTTGGAGGAATAATTGGAGAGATTGTTATTATAAATGTTTTTCAGAAACACATTTTCTAGAATTAAAAAAAAGAGTAAGCTTTAAAAATAAAATTTATATAAAGAATTATTATAGTTTTTAAAAGAATTAGTTATGTTAAGAAATATTTATAATAAGCCCATGATTTTTTACAATAAAACTTTAGAATTTACAGCAGACTATCATGCACGAATAAATGCATTGGTGAACAAACTTTTAGTAGCTGGTGATGAAAAAAGTAAAGTACATGAAGTTGCTGCTTTTATTAGTCCACCATTTGCTAATTTACAATTAAATAAATGGTATAACGCATTATTAGAGGAACGAAGAAATAGAAATAATAATATAAAAAGGAGTAAATTAGAATCAAAACAGTTTTATTTATTACTTTCTTCACGTATAAGAGAAGTTGGATTTGGAGTTTATTTATACAAACAAAAATTATCTATTGTATTAACATTTATGTAGTCTTTTGAATAAAGACAAAAAAAACTTACATATAGATATTAAAATAAAATTAATTTAATTTAAAAAAAATATTTATTTCTATATACAAGAAAGTTTTAACTTATTTTTAGTGATATAAACTACTTTTTTACCAACATAATCATTAAAAAAATTATAATCATAATTATATTTATATTTGATTAATCTTTTAATTTTTTATAGAAATAATTAAACGATTAATTTGATTTCAATATTACTTATTGAATATCGATTTTTAAAGGTAAGAGTAATTATAAATAAAATAATTTATTAACTTTTTATAAAAACTAACTTGTTTAATTCAATATGTACTCATTTAAAATTTATTTTATTTAATTTAAAATGATTAATAAATAACTATTTTTAAAATACAACATTATATTAAATATTTTTTACTCTATAAAAATGGATTTAAAAATTTTAACTATTGTTTTAATTTATTTTATATCAGAATCTCAAGGAGATATTTTTCTTTCCGTTCCATTTAATGAACATTTTAACAGACGTTCAGGTACATATGAATATCGAGGAAAATTTTTTAAAAATTTAAAATATTTAATACGGAAAATTTCGCTAGATTTTCCAGAAGTACCATATCAAAATATATTATTAAAAAGAGAATTTAAAACTTCTGAAAACATAGTAAATGATATTCATACAAATAACAGATATCTTCAAGTTCAAATAAATGGTGTATCTAGATATATAACTCTTCCATCGTATCACATTGTGATAGAATTTGTCATGCATCATGGAAAAAAATATTTTATTTGTAATAGAAGCCCCTTTAAAACTTATAAAGAAGCTAAAATATATTGTGAACATTTAGAAGAATTCAGTCAATTTAAATTACAACATATATTTTTAGGAAAAAATCTCCTTGCTTCTAAAATTTGGAGAAATACTTGGAAGGATTGCTATTATAAATGCTATTCACAAAATCACTTTCTAGAATTAAAAAAAAAAGTAAGTTTGTAAAATATAACTTATGCAAAAAATGATTTTAGATTATTAGAGAATTATGTATGTTAAGAAATATTGACCATGAGTCCCCAATCAGATACAATAAAACATTAGAATTTACAGCAAACTATCATGCACGAATAAATGCATTAGTAAACAAACTTTTAGTAGCTGGTGATGAAAAAAGTAAAGTACATGAAGTTGCTGCTTTTATTAATCCACCACTTGCTAGTTTACAAGTAAATAAATGGTATAATTCATATGTAGAGGAACAAACCGATATTAATAGAAAAAGTAAAAAAGAATCAAAACAATTTCATTTATTACTTTCTCCACATATAAAAGAAGTTGGAGTTGGAGTTACTTTATATAGAAGAAAATTATCTATTGTATTAACATTTGCGTAGTTTTTTAAAAAAAAAAATAAGATCAAAGATAAATATTAAAATATAAAAAATTTTATTTTGTAAGAATATTAATTTTTTTTTTTTAAATAAATTTTAAATAGTTTATTAACTTAAATATAAAACTAACTTTTTTTTAAATATGTACTTATTTAAAACTTTTTTTATTTAATTTTAAAATTATTTAAAAATAATTATTTTTATAATAAAATTTTTTGTTTAATTTTTTTGCTCTATAAAAATGAATTTAATATTTATTACTATTGTTTTAATTTATTTTACTTCACAATCTCACGAAAATGTTTTTTTTTCCGTTCCATTTTACCAACATTTTAACGGTCATTCAAGTACATATGAATATCGAGGAAAAATTTTTAGTAATTTAAAATATTTAATACGAACTGTTTCACTAGAATTTCCAGAAGTACCATACAAAAGTATATTATTTAAAAGAGAATTTATAACTTATGAAAACAGAGTAAATGATACTCGCTCAGATCACAGATATCTTCAAGTTAAAATAAATGGTAAATCCAGATATATAACTCTTCCATCAAATCAGGTGCCGGTAGAATTTTTCGAACAAAATGGAAGAAAATATTTTTTTTGTAATAGAAGCCCTTTTAATACATTCAATGAAGCTAGAATATATTCCAAATATATAGAAGCATATAGTAGTTTAACATCACAATATAGACTTTTAGGAAAATATCCTGTTGCTTCTAGAATTTGGAGAAATACTTGGGCAGATTGTTTTTATAAATGCTTTTCACAAAATCACTTTAGAGAATTAAAAATGAGAGTAATATTTTTAAAACATATTTTTAAAAAATCTTATTTTAGTTTCTTACAGAATTAGGTACAATAAGAATTATTTTTCATCACTTTCCAATCAGATACAATGAAAGTTTAGAAATTATAGCGCATCGTCATGCATCAAAAAATGCTAAAGCAAACAAACTTTCAGTAGCTGGTGATGAAAAAAGTGACGTACATGAAGTTGCTGCTTTTACTAGCCCACCATTTGCTAGTTTATTAATTAATAGATTATATAATGCACTTTTGGAGGAACAAAAACATAAAAATAATAATATACTAAAAAGCAAAAAGGAATCAAGACAGTTTTATTTATTACTTTCTCCAGATATAAGTGAAGTTGGAATTGGAGCTATTTTATATGAAAATAAATTATCTATTGTATTAACATTTGCGTAGTCTTTTTAATAAAGACAAAAAAATTTTTTATAGGGATATTAAAATATAATAAATTAAATATTATAAAAATATTATTTTTTAAAAATAAATATTTTTATATACAAATAAGTTTTAAATTATTTTTAGTGTTAAAAACTACTTTTTTAGCAACATAATCATTAAAAAAATTATAATCATAATTATATTTATAATTGATTATTTATTTAATTTTTTATAGAAATGATTTAACAATTAATTTGATTTCAATTTTACTTATTGAATATCGATTTTTAAAGTTGAGAGTAATCGTAAGTAAAATAATTTGTTAACTTTTTCATAAAAACTTACTTTTTTTAAATTCAATACGTACTTATTTACAACTTATTTTATTTAAATAAAAAAAAAATTTATAAATAATTTATTTTATAAAAAAATATTTTATTTAATATTTTTTGTCTTATAAAAATGAATTTGATAATTATTTCTTTTTTTTAAAATTAATTTTGGTTCACAATCTCAAGAAGATATTTTTCTTTCCGTTCCATTTAATGAACATTTCAACAGTCACACAAGTAGATATGAATTCTGAGGAAAAATATTTAAAAATTAAAAATTTTATACGGAGAGTTACACTAGATTTTCCAGAAGTACCATATGAAAATATATTATTAAAAAGAGAATTTAAAACTTCTGAAAACATAGTAAATGATATTCATACAAATAACAGATATCTTCATGTTCAAATAAATGGTGTATCTAGATATATAGCTCTTTCATCGTATCACGTTGTGATAGAATTTGTCATGCATCATGGAAAAAAATATTTTATTTGTAATAGAAGCCCCTTTAAAACATATAAAGAAGCTAGAATATTTTGTGAACTTTTAGAAGAATTCAGTCAATTTAAATTACAACATATATTTTTAGGAAAAAATCCTCTTGCTTCTAAAATTTGGAGAAATACTTGAAAGGATTGCTATTATAAATGCTATTCACAAAATCATTTTGAAGAATTAAAAAAAAGAGTAAGCTTGTAAAATATGATTTATAAAAAAAAGCATTATAGATTATTATTCAATTATGTATGTTAAGAAATATTAACCAGGAGTTCCCAATCAGATACAATAAAATTTTAGAATTTATTGCGCAACATCATGCATTAATGAATTTTAAAGTAAATAAACTTTTAGTATCTAATGGTGAAAGAAATAAAATATATGAAGTTGTTGCTTTTATTAGTCCAGTACTTGCTAGTTTACAAGTAAATAAATGGTATTATTCATATTTAATTAAAAAAAAAGATATAAAAAGAAAAAGTAAAAAAGAATCAAAACAGTTTCATTTATTAATTTCTCCACGTATAAAAGAAGTTGGAGTTTCTATATATAGAAAAAAATTATCTATTGTATTAACATTTGTGTAGTTCTTTAAAAAAAAAAATATAAGATCAAAGATAAATATAAAAAGATAAAAAATTTTATTTTTTAAGATTATTAATTTTAAAAAATTAATTTTTTTTTATTTAAATAAATTTTAAATAGTTTATTAACTTTTCAGAAAAACTAACTTTTTTTTTAAATATGTACTTATTTAAAACTTTTTTTATTTAATTTTAAAATTATTTATAAATAATTATTTTTATAATAAAATATTTTATTTAATATTTTTTGCTCTATAAAAATGAATTTGAGTATTTTTACTATTGTTTTAATTTATTTTGTTTCACCATCTCACGAAAATGTTTATTTTTCCGTTCCATTTTATCAACATTTTAACAGTCGATCAAGTACATACGAATACCGAGGAAAAATTTTTAGTAAATTAAAAAATTTAATACGAACTGTTTCATTAGAATTTCCAGAAGTACCATACAAAAGTATATTATTTAAAAGAGAATTTATAACTTATGAAAACAGAGTAAATGATACTCGTTCAGATCACAGATACCTTCAAGTTAAAATAAATGGTAAATCCAGATATATAACTCTTCCATCAAATCAGGTGCCGGTAGAATTTGTCATGCATAATGGAAGAAAATATTTTTTTTGTAATAGAAGCCCCTTTAAAACATATAAAGAAGCTAAAATATATTCTGAACATATAGAAAAATATAGTAGCTTAAGATCACAACATAGACTTTTAGGAAAATATCCTATTGCTTCTAGAATTTGGAGAAATATTTGGGCAGATTGTTTTTATAAATGCTTTTCACAAAATCACTTTAGAGAATTAAAAATGAGAGTAATTTTTTAAAACATATTTTTAAAAATCTTATTTTAGTTTCTTAGAGAATTAGGAATGATAAGAAATATTTTTCATCAGTTCCCAATCAGATACAATGAAAATTTAGAAGTTATAGCTCATCATCATGCATCAACAAATGCTAAAGCAAACAAACTTTTAGTAGTAGGTACTGAAAATAGTAAAGTACATGAAGTTGCTGCTTTTACTAGTCCACCATTTGCTAGTTTATTAATTAATAAATTTTATAATGCACTTTTGGAGGAACAAAAACATACAAATAATAATATACTAAAAAGCAAAAAAGAATCAAGACAGTTTTATTTATTACTTTCTACACGTATAAGTGATGTTGGAATTGGAGTTATTTTATATGAAAATAAATTATCTATTGTATTAACATTTAAATAGTCTTTTAAAAAAAGACAAAAAAATTTTTATAGAGATATTAAAATATAAAGAATTAAATTTTAAAAAAATTTTATTTTTTAAAAATAAATATTTTTATATACAAATAAGTTTTAATTTATTTTTGATGATATATAATACTATTTTATTTACTTAATCGATAAAATAATTATTAATATAATTAGTTTTATAAATAATAAATTTATTTAAATTTTTTAGAAATAATTTAACAATTTATTTTGATTTCAAAATTGCTTATTGAATATCGATTTTTAAAGTTAAGAGTAATCATAAATAAAATAATTTATTACCTTTTCATAAAAACTTACTTTTTTTAAATTCAATACGTACTTATTTACAACTTATTTTATTTAAATTAAAAAAAAAATTTATAAATAATTTATTTTAAAATATAATATTTTATTTAATATTTTTTGCCTTATAAAAATAAATTTAATTTTTTTTTATTTTGTTTTAATTTATTTTATTTTACAATCTCACGAAAATATTTTTTTTCTGTTACCTTTTTATGGACATTTTTACAATCGTTCATGTAGATAAGTATATCAAGGAAAAATATTTAATTATTTAGAAAATTTATTACAGAAGATTTTACTAGACTTTCCAGAAGTACCATATAAAAGTATATTATTAAAAAGAGAATTTATAACTTTTGAGAAAAAGTAAATGATCTCGTAGAAACCATAGATATCTTCAAGTCCATATAAATAGTAAGTCTAAATATTAAAATCTTCCGTCGAATCACGTTATGATAGAATTTGTCCCGTATCATGGAAAATAAATATTTTATTTGTAACAGAAGCCTTTTTAAAACATATAAAAAAGATAAAATATATTGTGAACATTTAGAAGAATATAGTTGTTTAAGATCACAACATAGACTTTTAAGAAAATATCCTATTGCTTTTTGAATTTGAAGAACTTGTTATTATAAATGCTTTTCACAAAATCATTTTGAAGAATTAAAAAAGGTATAAGCTTATAAAATATAATTTATAAAAAAATTATTTTAAATTAGTAAAAAAATAGGTATGTAAAAGATTGTTTTTTATCAGTTCCCAATCAAACGTAAATAAACTTTAGAATTTATAGCGTATCAACATGCATTAATGAATACAAAAGTAAATAAACTTTTAGTAGTAGCTAGTGTATAAAAGTAAAATAAAAAAAGTTACTGCTTTTATCAATCCATCTTTTGCTAGTTTACAAGCTAATAAATGGTATAATTCATATATGGAAGAACATGTATATAAAAATAGAAATAAAAATAGATTAAAAAAAAATTAAAACAGTCTTGTTTTTACTTTCTCCAAGTATAAATCAAGTTGGAGTTTAAATATATAAGCAAAAATTATCTATTGTATTAACATTTATGAAGTCTTTTAAATAAAAACATGAAAATTTGCATATAGATAATAAAATAAAATAAATTAAATTAAATTTTTTAAAAATAAATATTTATTTTTATATACAAAAAATTTTTAAATTATTTTTGGTGATACAAAACACTATTTTGAAACTTAATCTTTTAAAAAATTATTAATATAATTATTTTTATAATTAACTAATCAATAAATTTTTTTATAAAAATAATTAAACAATATTTTTAAGATTCAAAATTACTTTTTAAAGATCAAGTTTTAAAATTGAGAATATTCACAAATAAAATAATTAATTAACTTTTCATATGAAACTAACTTTTTTTATTAAATATGCACTCTTTTTATTTAAATTAAAAATGATTTATAAAACATTATTTTTATAATGCAACATTATATTAAATATTTTTTACTCTATAAAAATGGATTTAAAGATTTTTATTATTGTTTTAATTTATTTTATTTCACAATCTCAAGAAAATATTTTTCTTTCTGTTCCATTTAATGAACATTTTAACAGTCGCTCAAGTAGATATGAATATCGAGGAAAAATATTTAATAATTTAAAATATTTAATACGGAAAGCTTCGCTAGACTTTCCAGAAGTACCATATAAAAGTATATTATTAAGAAAAGAATTTATAACTTATCAAGGCATAGTAAACGATACTCGTGCAGATCACAGATATCTTCAAGTTCATATAAATGGTAAATCAAAATATATAATTCTTCCATCAAATCACGTTGTGATAGATTTTGTCCCGTATCAAGGAAGAAAATATTTTAATTGTAATAGAAGCTACTTTAAAACATATAAAAAAGCTAAAGTATATTGTGAACTTTTAGAAGAATTTAGCCCATTTAAATTTCAACAAAGATTTTTAGGAAAAGATTTTTTTGCTTCAAGAATTTGGAAAAGTGTATGGAGAGATTGTTATTATAAATGCTTTTCACAAACACACTTTTTAGAATTCAAAAAAAGAGTAAGCTTGTAAAATATAATTTATCAATAAAAATTATTATAGATTATTAGAGAATTATGTATGTTAAGAAATATAGAGCATGAAATCCCAATTAGATATAATGAAACTTTGGAATTTATTGCGCAACATGATGCTTTAAAGAATGTTAAAAAAAACAAACTTTTTGTAGTAGGTACTGAAAGAAGTGATGTACATGAAGTAGCTGCTTTTAGTAGTTTAATACTTGCTAGTTTACAAGTTAATAAATGGTATAATTTATATTTAGATGAAAAAAACGATATAAATAGAAAAAGTAAAAAAGAATCAAAACAATTTCATTTATTACTTTCTTCACGTATAAAAGAAGTTGGAGTTGGAGTATATATATATAGAAAAAAATTATCTATTGTATTAGCATTTGCGTAGTCTTTTTAAAAAAAAAACATATAAAATCAAAAATAAATATAAAAAATTAAATTTTTTAAAAATAATAAACATAAAAAATTAATTTTTTTTTATTCAAATAAATTTTAAATAGCTTATTAACTTTTCATATAAAACTAACTTTTTTTTTATTAAATATGTACTTATTTAAAACTTATTTTATTTTATTTAAAAATTTTTTATAAATAATTATTTTTATAATAAAATATTTTATTTAAAAATTTTTGCTCTATAAAAATGAATTTGAGTATTTTTACTATTGTTTTAATTTATTTTGTTTCACAATCTCACGAAAATGTTTATTTTTCCGTCCCATTTTATCAACATTTTAACAATTACTCAAGTAGATATGAATATCGAGAAAAAACGTTTAGTAATTTAAAATATTTAATACGGAGGATTTCACTAGACTTTCCAGAAGTACCATATAAAAGTATATTATTAAAAAGAGAATTTATAACTTATGGAAACATAATAAATGCTACTCATACAGATCAAAGATATCTTCAAGTTCAAATAAATGGTAAATCCAAGTATATTATTCTTCCATCAAATCATGTTACAGTAGAATTTTTCGAGTATAATGGAAGAAAATATTTTATTTGCAATGAAAGCCCCTTTAAAACATATAAAGAAGCTAGAATATTTTGTGAACTTTTAGAAGAATATAGTAAATTTAAATCACAACATAAACTTTTAGGGAAAGATTTCTTTGCTTCAAGAATTTGGAAAAATAATTGAAGAGATTGTTATTATAAATGCTTTTCACAAAGACACTTTCTAGAATTAAAAAAAAGAGTAAGCTTGTAAAATATAATTTATCAATAAAAATTATTATATATTATTAGAGAATTATGTATGTACAGAACTATTTACAATAAGCTCATGATTATGTACAATAAAACTTTAGAATTTACAGCGGACTATCATGCACGAATAAATGCTGAACTAAAAAAAACTTTAAGTAGCAGGTACTGAAAAAAGTAAAGTACATGAAGTTGCTGCTTTTATTAGTCCACCATTTGCTAATTTACAAATTAATAAATGGTATAATGAATTGATGAAGGAACAAAGACATAAAAATAATAATATAAAAAAAAGTAATTTAGAATCAAAACAGTTTTAGTTATTACTTTCTCCATGTATAAAAGAAGTTGGAGTTGGAGTATATTTATATAAAAAAACATTATCCATTGTATTAACATTTGCGTAGTCTTTTAAATACAAAAATAAAAAAATAACATATAAATATTAAAATAAAATAACTTAAATTTTTTAGAAATAAATATATTTATATAAAAAAAATTTAAAATTGTTTTTGGTGATACAAACTACTATTTTACAAACTTGATCATTAAAATAATTATTAATATAATTATTTTCATAATAAAATAATTTATTAAATTTTTTTTAGAAAAAATGTAAACAATCAATTTTTATTTCAAAAATACCTCTTTAAAATTAATTTTTTAATGTTGAGAGTAATTATAAATAAAATAATTTAATAACTTTTCATAAAAACTAACTTTTTTTTAAATTCAATATGTACTTATTTAAAATTTTTTTTATTTAAATTAAAAATGATTTATAAATAATTATTTTTTAATAAAATATTTTATTTAATATTTTTTGCTCTATAAAAATGAATTTGATAATTTTTACTATTGTTTTAATTTATTTTTCTTCACCATCTCACGAAAATGTTTTTTTTTCCGTTCCATTTTATCAACATTTTAACAGTCGATCAAGTACATACGAATACCGAGGAAAAATTTTTAGTAATTTAAAATATATAATACGGAAAGTTTCACTAGGCTTTCCAGAAGTACCATATAAAAGTATATTATTAAAAAGAGAATTTATAACTTATGAAGACATAGTTAATGATACTCGTACAGATCACAGATATTTTCAAGTTTATATAAATGGTAAATTCAAATATATAATTCTCCCACCACATGACGTTGTGGTAGAATTTGTTATGCATCGTGGAAAAAAATATTTCTTTTGCAACAGAAGTCCCTTTAAAACATGTAAAAAAGCTAAAATATATTGTGAACTTTTAGAAGAATATAGTTGTTTAAAATCACAACATAGACTTTTAGGAAAAAATCCTCTTGCTTCTAGAATTTGGAAAAATGCTTGGGAGATTGTTATTATAAATGCTTTTCACAAAAACACTTTGAAGAATTAAAAAAACGAGTAAGCTTGTAAAATATAATTTATAAAAAAAAATTATTATAGATTATTAAAGAATTATGTATGTTAAGGAATGTTTTTCATCAGTTCCCTCAGAAATAATGAAACTTTAGAGTTTATAGCGGAACATCATGCATCAACAAATGCTAAAGCAAACAAACTTTTAGTAGTAGGTACTAAAAATAGTAAAGTACATGAAGTTGCTGCTTTTATCAGTCTACCATTTGCTAGTTTACAAGTTAATAAATGGTATAATTTATATATGGAGGAACATGTATATAAAAATAATAGTATGAAAAAGGGTAAAAAAGAATCAAGACAGTTTTTTTTATTACTTTCACCAAGTAAAAATCAAGTTGGAGTTGGAGTTTATATACATAAAAAAACATTATCTATTGTATTAACATTTATGTAGTCTTTTAAATAAAAACTAATAATTTACATATCGATATTAAAATAAAATAAATAAAATTTTTTAAAAATTAATATTTATTTTTATATACAAAAAAATTTTTAAATTATTTTCAGTGATATATAATTCTATTTTGATGTTAAATCTTTAAAAAAATTATTAATATAATTATTTTTAAAATTGACTAATCTATAAATTTTTTTATAGAAATAATTAAAAATTATATTTTAGATTCAAAATTTTTTTTTAAAGATAAAGTTTTAATATTGAGAATAATCACAAGTAAAATAATATATTAACTTTTCATATAAAGCTAACTTTTTTTTTAAATATGTACTTATTTTATTTAAATTAAAATTGATTTATAAAACAATATTTTTATAATACAACACTATATTAAATATTTTTTACTCTATAAAAATGGATTTGACAATTTTTACTATTGTTTTAATTTATTTTGTTTCACAATCTCACGAAAATATTTTTTTTTCCGTTCCATTTAATGAACATGTTAACAGTTACTCATACAGATATGTATATCGAGGAAAAATATTTAATAATTTAAAACATTTAATACGGAAAGCTTCGCTAGACTTTCCAGGAGTACCATATAAAAGTATATTATTAAGAAAAGAAATTATAACTCATGAATTCACAGCAAATAATATTCTTACAAATAGCATATATTTTCAACCACATAGAAATGGTAAAACTATGCATATAATTTTTCTAAAAAATGAAATTGTGATAGATTTTGTCCCTTATCATGGAAAAAAATATTTTATTTGTAATAGAAGCTACTTTCAAACTTATAAAGAAGCTAGAATATATTGTGAACTTTTAGAAGAATATGGTTCATTTAGATTTCATCAAAGACTTTTAGGAAATGATCTTTCTGCTTCAAGAATTTGGAAAAGTGTATGGAAAGATTGTTATTATAAATGTTTTTCACAATCACACTTTTTAGAATTTAAAAAAAGAGTAAGTTTGTAAAATATATTTTTTTAAAAAAATTATTATAGATTATTAAAGAATTATGTATGTTAAGAAATCTTGACAATGTATTCCCAATCAGATACAATAAAACTTTGGAGTTTATTGCGCAACATAATGCCTTAAGGAATGTTAATAAAAACAAACTTTTTGTAGAAGGTACTGAAAGTAGTGGCATACATGAAGTTGCTGCTTTTAGAAGCCCATTTCTTGCTAGTTTACAAGTAAATAAATGGTATAATTCATATTTAGTGGAAAAAACCGATATAAATAGAAAAAGTAAAAAAGAATCAAAACAGTTTTATTTGTTACTTTCTCCAAGTATCAGTGAAGTTGGAGTTGGAGTTTCTATATATAGAAAAAAATTATCTATTGTATTAACATTTTCGTAGTTTTTTTAAAAAAAAAAATAAGATCAAAGATAAATATTAAAATATAAAAAATTATATTTTTTAAGATTATTAATTTTAAAAAATTAATTTTTTTTTTATTCAAATAAATTTTAAATAGTTTATTAAATTATATATAAAACTAACGTTTTTTTTAAATATGTACTTATTTAAAACTTTTTTTATTTAATTTTAAAATTATTTATAAATAATTATTTTTATAATAAAATATTTTATTAAATATTTTTTGCTCTATAAAAATGAATTTAATATTTATTACTATTGTTTTAATTTATTTTGCTTCACAATCTCACGAAAATGTTTTTTTTTCCGTTCCATTTCATCAACATTTTAGCGATCATTCAAGTACATATGAATATCGAGGAAAAAATTTTTTTAAGTTAAAAAATTTAATACGGAAAGTTTCATTAGATTTTCCAGAAGTACCATATAAAAGTATATTATTAAAAAGAGAATTAATAACTTATCAAGGCATAGTAAATGATACTCGTAGAGATCACAGATATCTTCAGGTTCAAATAAATGGTAAATCCAGATATATAACTCTTCCACCGCATCACGTTTTGGTAGAATTTGTCATGCATAATGGAAGAAAATATTTTATTTGTAATAGAAGCCCTTTTAATACATATACAAAAGCTAGAATATTTTGTGAATATTTAGAAGCATATAGTAGTTTAACATCACAACATAGACTTTTAGGAGAATATCCTCTTGCTTCTAGAATTTGGAGAAATACTTGGAGAGATTGTTATTATAAATGCTTTTCACAAAATCACTTTGAAGAATTAACAATAAGAGTAAGTTTCTAAATCATATTTTTAAAAAATTTTATTTTAGTTTCTTAGAGAATTAAATATGATAAGAAATATTTTACATCACTTTCCAATCCGATACAACAAAAATTTAGAAACTATAGCGCATCATCATGCATCAAAAAATGCATTAGCAAACAAACTTTTAGTAGTAGGTACTAAAAGAAGTAAGGTACATGAAGTTGCTGCTTTTGCTAGTCCACCATTTGCTAGTTTATTAATTAATAGATTGTATAATGCATTTTTAAATGAAAATAAAGATAAAAATAAAAAAAGTAAAAAAGAATCAAAACAGTTTTATTTATTACTTTCTACACGTATAAGTGAAGTTGGAATTGGAGTTATTTTATATGAAAATAAATTATCTATTGTATTAACATTTAAATAGTCTTTTAAAAAAAGACAAAAAAATTTTTATAGAGATATTAAAATATAAAGAATTAAATTTTAAAAAAATAAATATTTTTCTATACAAAAAAATTTTTAATAATATTTGGTGATATAAAATACTATTTTAGATACTCAATCGTTAAAATAAATATTACTATAATTATTTTTATAATAAACTTATTTATTAAACTTTTTATAAAAAAATTTAAATAATCAAATTTTATTTCAAAATTACCTCTTTAAAATTATTTTTTTAAAATAAGAATAAACACAAGTAAGAAAATTTATTAACGTTTTATAAAAACTAACTTTTTTTTTAAATTTAATATGTACTTATTTGCAACTTATTTTATTTAAATTAAAAAAAGTTTATAAATATTTATTTTTATAATAAATTATTTTATTTTTTTTTTACTCTACAAAAATGGATTTGAAAATTTTTATCATTGTTTTAATTTATTTTGCTTCACAATCCTAAAAAAATATTTTTTTTTCCGTTTTATTTAATGAACATTTTAACAGTCACTCAATTAAGTATGTTTATCGAGGAAAAATATCTAATAATTTAGAAAAATTAATACAGAATATTTTACTAGACTTTCCAGAAGTACCATAAAAAATTATATTATTAAAAAGAGAATTTATAACTTTTGGAGAAAGAGTAAATGATCTCGTAAAGAGCAAAGATATCTTCAAGTTCATATAAATGATAAATCTAAATATATAAATTTTCCATCGAATCACGCTGTGATAGAATTTGTCCCGTTTCATGAAAAAAATATTTTCTTTGCAATAGAAGCCTTTTTAAAACATATAAAGAAGCTAAAATATATTGTAAACATTTTGAAGAATATAGTTGTTTAGGATCACAACATAGACTTTTAGGAAAATATCTTATTTCTTTTGGTATTTTGAGAAATTGTTATTATAAATGCTTTTCACAAAATCATTTTGAAGAATTAAAAAAAAGAGTAAGCTTATAAAATATACTTTATAAAAAAAATTATTAAAGATTATTAAAGAATTATGTATGTTAAGGACTGTTTTTCATCAGTTCCCAATCAAACGTAATGAAACTTTAGAATTTATAGCGCATCACCATGCATTAATGAATGTTAAAGTAAATAAACTTTTAGTAGTAGCTAGTAAATAAAAGTAAAGTTAACGAAGTTGCTCCTTTTATCAGACTACCTTTTGCTAGTTTACAATTTAATAAATGATATAATTAATATATGGAGGAGCATGTTTATATAAATAATTATTAAAATTGAGTGAAAAAAATCAAAACAGTTTTATTTATTACTTGCTTCACGTATAAGAGAAGTTGGAGTTTATGTAAATAAAAAAAACATTATCTATTGTATTAACATTTATGTAGTCCTTTAAATAAAAACATAAAAATTTACATATAGATATTAAAATAAATTAAATTAAATTTTTTTTAAAGTAATATTTATTTTTCTATACAAAAAAATTTTAAAATTATTTTCGGTGATATAAAATACTATTTTGATACTTAAGCTTTATAATAATTATTAATAAAAATATTTTTATAATTGACTAATCTATAAATTTTTTTTTAGAAATTAATAAATATTATATTTTAGATTCAAAATTACTTTTTAAAGATCAAATTTTTAAATTGAGAATAATTACAAGTAAAATAATTTATTAACTCTAAATATAAAATTAACTTTTTTTATTGAATATGTATTTATTTTATTTAAATTAAAAATGATTTATAAAACAATATTTTTATAATACAACATTATATTAAATATTTTATACTTTATAAAAATGGATTTGAAAATTTTTACTATTGTTTTAATTTATTTTGCTTCACAATCTCACGAAAATATTTTTTTTTCAGTTCCATTTAATGAACATTTTAACGGTTACTCAAGTAGATATGAATATCGAGGAAAAATATTTAATAATTTAAGACATTTAATGCGAAAAGCTTCGATAGACTTTCCAGAAGTACCACATAAAAGTATATTATTAAGAAAAGAATTTATAACTTATCAAGGCATAGTAAACGATACTCGTGCAGATCACATATATCTTCAAGCTCATAGAAATGGTAAATCTAAACATATAATTTTTCCAACAAATGACATTGTGATAGATTTTGCCCCTTATCATGGAAGAAAATATTTTATTTGTAATAGAAGCTACTTTAAAACATATAAAGAAGCTAGAATATATTGTGAAATGTTACATGAATTTAGTCCATTTAAATTCCATCAAAGACTTTTAGGAAAAGATTTTTTTGCTTCAAGAATTTGGAAAAGTGTATGGAGAGATTGTTATTATAAATGCTTTTCACAATCACACTTTTTAGAATTTAAAAAAAGAGTAAGCTTGTAAAATATATATTATAAAAAAAATTATTATAGATTATTAAAGAATTATGTATGTTAAGAAATCTTGACAATGTATTCCCAATCAGATACAATAAAACTTTGGAGTTTATTGCGCAACATAATGCCTTAAGGAATGTTAATAAAAACAAACTTTTTGTAGAAGGTACTGAAAGTAGTGGCATACATGAAGTTGCTGCTTTTTGTAGTCCATTACTTGCTAGTTTACAAGTTAATAAATGGTATAATTTATATTTAGTGGAAAAAACTGATATAAATAGAAAAAGTAAAAAAGAATCAAAACAGTTTCATTTGTTACTTTCTCCACGTATAAAAGAAGTTGGAGTTGGAGTTTCTATATATAGAAAAAAATTATCTATTGTATTAACATTTTCGTAGTTTTTTTTTAAAAAAAAATAAGATCAAAGATAAATATTAAAATATAAAAAATTATATTTTTTAAGATTATTAATTTTAAAAAATTAATTTTTTTTTATTCAAATAAATTTTAAATAGTTTATTAACTTATATATAAAACTAACGTTTTTTTTTTAAATATGTACTTATTTAAAACTTTTTTTATTTAATTTTAAAATTATTTATAATTAATTATTTTTATAATAAAATATTTTATTTAATATTTTTTGCTTTATAAAAATGAATTTAATATTTATTACTATTGTTTTAATTTATTTTGCTTCACAATCTCACGAAAATGCTTTTTTTCTTTTTCATTTTAGGAACATTTTTACAGTCGTTCAAGTAGAGATGTATATTGAGGAAAAATATTTAATAATTTAGAGAATTTAATACAGAAGATTTTACTAAACTTCCCAGAAGTACCATATAAAAGTATATTATTAAAAAGAGAGTTTTTAACTTTTAGAGAAAGTGTAAGTGATCTCGTAGAGAGCAAAGATATCTTCAGGTTTATATAAATGGTAAATCGAAATATATAAATCTTTCAACGAATCACGTTGTGATAGAATTTGTCTCGTATCATGGAAAAAAATACTTTACTTGTAACAGAAGCCTTTGTAAAACATATAAAGAAGCAAAAATTTATTGTAAACATTTTGAAGAATATAGTTGTTTAAGATCACAACATAGACTTTTAGGAAAATATCTTATTACTTTTGGAATTTGAAGAAATTGTTATTATAAATGCTTTTCACAAAATCGTTTTGAAGAATTAAAAAAAAAAAGTAAGCTTGTAAAATATAATTTATACAAAATATTATTATAGATTATTAAGGAATTATGTATGTTAAGGAATATTAACCATTACTTCTCAATCAGATACAATAAAACATTAGAATTTATTGCGCAAAATCATGCATTATTAAATGCTAAAAAAAACAAACCTTTAATACGTGATGTTGGAAAAAGTAAAGTACATGAAGTTACTTCTTTTATTATTCAAGTAATTGCTAGTTTACAAATAAATAAATGGTAAAATTCATATATGGAAAAACATTTTTATATAAATAGTAATAAAAACTGAGTAAAAAAATCAAAACAGTTTTATTTATTGCTTTCTCCAAGTATAAATTAAGTTAGAGTTGGAGTTTATATACATAAAAAAAACAATTTTTATTGTATCAACATTTATTTAGTCTTTTAAATAAAAACATTTAAAATTACATATAGATATTAAAATAAAGTAAATTAAATTTTTTAAAAATTAATATTTATTTTTCTATACAAAAAAATTTTAAATTATTTTGGTGATATAAAATACAATTTTGATATTTAATCTTTAAAATAATTATTAATATAATTATTTTTATAATGGACTAATCTATAATTTTTTTTATAGAAATAATTAAATATTATATTTTAGATTCAAATTTTTTTTTAAAGATAAGTTTTAAAATTGAGAATAATCACAAGTAAAATAATATATCAACTTTTCATATAAAGCTAACTTTTTTTTTGAATATGTACTTATTTTATTTAAATTAAAAATGATTTATAAAACAATATTTTTATAATACAACATTATATTAAATATTTTTTACTCTATAAAAATGGATTTGAAAATTTTTACTATTGTTTTAATTCATTTTGCTTTACAATCTCACGAAAATTTTTTGTTTTCTGTTCCATTTAATGAACATATTAACAGTCACTCAATTAGATATGAATATCGAGGAAAAATATTTAAAAATTTAAAATATTTAATACGGAAAGCTTCGATAGACTTTCCAGAAGTACCATATAAAAATATATTATTAAGAAAAGAAATTATAACTCATGAATTCACAGCAAATAATATTCTTACAAATAGCATATATTTTAAAGCACATAGAAATGGTAAAACTAAACATATAATTTTTCCAAAAAATGAAATTGTGATAGATTTTGTCCCTTATCATGGAAGAAAATATTTTATTTGTAATAGAAGCTACTTTGGAACATATAAAGAAGCTAAAATATATTGTGAAATGTTACAAGAATTTGACCCATTTAAATACCATCAAAGACTTTTAGGAAGTGATCTTTTTGCTTCAAGAGTTTGGAAAAGTGTATGGAAAGATTGTTATTATAAATGCTTTTCACAATCACACTTTATGGAACTTAGAAAAAGAGTAAGCTTGTAAAATATAATTTATAAAAAAAATTATTATAGATATTTAACGAATTATGTATGTTAAGAAATATAAACAATGTATTCCCAATCACATACAATAAAACTTTGGAATTTATTGCGCAACATAATGCCTTAAGGAATGTTAATAAAAACAAACTTTTTGTAGAAGGTACTGAAAGTAGTGGCATACATGTAGTTGCTGCTTTTAGTAGTCCATTACTTGCTAGTTTACAAGTTAATAAATGGTATAATTTATATTTAGAGGAAAAAAATGATAATAATAGAGAAAGTAAAAAAGAATCAAAACAATTTCATTTATTAATTTCTCCAAGTATCAGTGAAGTTGGAATTGGAGTTGGAGTTTCTATGCATAGAAGCAAATTATCTATTGTATTAACATTTAAGTAGTTTTTTAAATAAAGACAAAAAAATTTTTTTAGAGATATTAAAATGTAATGAATTAAATTTTGTAAAAATATTTTTTTTTCATAATAAATATTTTTATATACAAATAAATTTAATATTATTTTTTGGTGATTTAGAATACTATTTTACATGCTTAATAGATAAATTTATTATTAATATAAATTTTTTTTTAATTGATTAATTTATTTAATTTTTTATTTAAAAATATTCACAATCAATTTTTTTTCAAAATTACCTCTTTAAAATCGATTTTTAAAACTGAGAGTAATTACAAATAAAAATTTTATTAACTTTATGTAAAAACTAACTTTTCTTTATAAAATATGTTCTTATTTAAAACTTATTTTATTTAAATTAAAAATGGTTTATAAATAATTATTTTTATAATAAAATGATATATATAATTTTTTTTACTTTATAAAAATAAATTTGATAATTATTTCTTTTTTTTATAAAATTTTTCTTCACAATCTCAAAAAAATATTTTTTTTTCCGTTCTATTTTATCAACATTTTAACAGTCGCTCAAGTAGATATGAATATCGAGGAAAAATATTTAATAATTTAAAAAATTTAATACGGAAAGCTTCGCTAGACTTTCCAGAAATATCATATAAGAGTATACTCTTAAAAAGAGAATTTATAACTTATAAAAACATAGTAAATTATACTTGTGCAAATTAAAGATATCTTCAAGTTCAAATAAATGGTAAATCAAAATATATAATTTTTCCATCAAATCACGTTGTGATAGAATTTGTCCCGTATCATGCAAAAAAATATTTTTTTTGCAATTGAACCCTTTTTAAAACATATAAAGAAGCTAAAATATATTGTGAACATTTAGAAGAATTTAGTTGTTTAAGATTGCAACATAGACTTTTAAGAAAATATTCTATTGCTTCAAGAATTTGAAGAAGTTTTTATTATAAATGGTTTAAACAAAATCACTTTGAAGAATTAAAAAAAAGAGTAAGCTTGTAAAATATAAGTTATAAAAAAATTATTAGAGATTATTAGAGATATATGTATGTTAAGGACTGTTTTTCATCACTTCCAAATCAAACATAATGATACTTTAGAATTTATAACAGAATATCATGCATCAACAAATACTAAAGCAACCAAAATTTTAGTAGCAGGTAATCAAAATAGTAAATTACATAAAGCTGCTGCTTTTATCGGTCAACCATTTGCTAGTTTACAAATTAATATATGATATAATAATTGATGGAGGAACATGTATATAAAAATAATAGTATGGAAAAGTATAAAAAAGAATCAAGACAGTTTTATTCATTACATTCTCCAAATATTAATTATGTTAGAGTTAGAGTTTAAAAATATATAAACATTATCTATTGTATTAACATTTATGTGGTCTTTTAAATAAAAACATTAAAAATTACAGAGAAATATTAAAATAAAATAAATAATATTTTTAAAAGATATTATTTTAAAAAAATTAATTTTTTTTATTTCAATAAATTTTAAATAATTTTTGATGATATAAACTACAATTTTGCAAACTTAATCATTAAAATAATTTTTAATATAATTATTTTTTTAATTGATTTATCTATAAAATTTTTTACAGATAAAATTTAACAATCAATAATTATTTCAATATTAACATTTGAAAATCAAGTTTCAAAATTGAGAATGTTCAGAAGTAAAATAATTTATTAACTTTTCAAAAAACTATTTTTTTTTTATTGAATATGTACTCATTTGAAAATTATTTTGTTTAAATTAAAAATGTTTTATAAAAGAATTATTTTTATAATATAACATTTTATTAAATAATTTTTGCTCTATAAAAATGAATTTAAGTATTTTAACTATTGTTTTAATTTATTTTGCTTCCAATTCTGACGGAAATGTTTTTTTTTCTGTTCCATTTTATCAACATTTTAACAGTTATTCAAGTAGGTATGAATATCGAGGAAAAAATTTTTTTAAGTTAAAAAATTTAATACGGAAAGTTTCATTAGACTTTCCAGAAGTACCATATAAAAGTATATTATTAAAAAGAGAATTAATAACTTATCAAGGCATAGTAAATGATACTCGTAGAGATCACAGATATCTTCAAGTTCATATAAATGGTAAATCTGAATATATAATTCTTCCACCTCATCACGTTGTGGTAGAATTTTACATGCATTGTGGAATGAAAACTTTTTATTGTAATAAAAGCCCCTTTAAAACATATAGAGAGGCTAGAATATATTGTGAACTTTTAGAAGAATTCAGTAAATTCAAATCACAACATATACTTTTAGGGAAAAATCCTCTTGCTTCTAGAATTTGGAGAAACACTTGGAGAGATTGTTATTACAAATGCTTTTCACAAAATCACTTTGAAGAATTAACAATAAGAGTAAGTTTTAAAAACATATTTTTAAAAAATTTTATTTGAGTTTCTTAGAGAATTAAATATGATAAGAAATATTAACCATTACTTCCCAATCAGTTACAATAAAACATTAGAATTTATTGCACAAAATCATGCATTAATGAATGCTAAAAAAAACAAACTTTTAGTATCTGATGGTGAAAGAAATAAAATATATGAAGTTGCTGCTTTTATTAGTCCAGTACTTGCTAGTTTACAAATTAATAAATGGTATAATTCATATTTAGAAGAGCAAGTATATAAAAATAATAGTATAAAAAAAAGGAAAAAAGAATCAAAATATTTTCATTTATTACTTTCTCCAGGTATAACTGAAGTCGGATTTGGAGTTATTTTATATAGAAAAACATTATCTATTTTGATAACATTCATGTAGTCTTTAAAATAAAGATAAAAATTTTTTTATAGAGATATTAAAATATAATCAATTTAATTTTATAAAAATATTAATTTTAAAAAAATTTATAGTTTTATACAAAAATAAATTTTAAATAATTTTCGGTGATATAAAATACTATTTTGTATTTTTAATCTTTTAAATAATTAATAATATATTTATTTTTAAAATTGACTTATCTATAAATTTTTTTATAGAAATAAAGAAACATTATATTTTAGATTCAAAATTATTTTTTAAAAATCACGTTTTAAAATTGTGAATAATAGAAGTGAAATAATTTATTAACTTTTTATAAAAAACTAATTTTATTGAACATGTACTTATTTTATTTAAATTTAAAATGATTTATAAAACAATTTTTTTTATAATATAACATTTTATTATATATTTTTTGCTCTATTAAAATGGATTTAAAAATTTTTACTATTGTTTTAATTTATTTTGTTTCAAAATCTCACGAAAATATTTTTTTTTCTGTTCCAATTTATCAACATTTTAACAGTCGCTCAAGTAGATATGAATATCGAGGAAAAATATTTTATAATTTAAAAAATTTAATACGGAAAGTATCACTAGACTTTCGAGAAGTACCATTTAAAAGTATATTATTAAAAAGAGAATATATAACTTATGAAGGCATAGTAAATGATACTCGTAGAGATCACAGATATCTTCAAGTTCATATAAATGGTAAATCTAAATATATAATTCTTCCACCTCATCACGTTGTGGTAGAATTTTACATGCATCGTGGAAAAAATTATTTTATTTGTAATAAAAGCCCCTTTAATACATATACAAAAGCTAGAATATTTTGTGAATATTTAGAAAAATTCAGTAAATTTAAATCACAACATATGCTTTTAGGAAAAAATTCTCTTGCTTCTAGAATTTGGAGAAACACTTGGAGAAATTGTTATTTTGAATGCTTTTCACAAAATCATTTTGAAGAATTAAAAAGAAGAGTAAGCCTGCAAAATAAGATTTATATAAAAAAATTATTATAGATTATTAAGGAAATAGATATGTTAAGAACTGCTTTTCATCATGTTCCAATCAGATACAAAAAAAAATTAGAATTTATTGCGCAACATCATGCATTATTAAATGCTAAAAAAAACAAACCTTTAATACGTGATGATGAAAAAACTAAAATACATGAAGTTGCTGCTTTTATTAGTCCAGTAATTGCTAGTTTACAAATTAATAAATGGTATAATTCATATTTAGAAGAGCATGTTGATAAAAATAAAAATATGAAAAAGAGTAAAAAAGAATCAAATCATTTTTATTTATTACTTTCTCCAGATATAAGTAAAGTTGGAGTTGGAGTTTATTTATTTAGAAAAACATTATCTATTGTATTAACATTCATTTAGTCTTTTAAATAAAGACAAAAAATTTTTTTTTTTAAAATAAATGTTTTTCTATGCAAATAAGTTTTAAATAATTTTTATGATATAAAATATTATTTTACATATTTAATTCTTTATATATCTAATATTATATTTATTTTTATAATTAACTGATTTATAAAATTTTTTATAGAAATAATTTAACAATTTATTTTGATTTCAAAATTACTTATTGAATATCAATTTTTAAAGTTGAGAGTAACTATAAATAAAATAATTTATTAACTTTTTATAAAAACTAACTTTTTTTTTAATTCAATATGTACTTATTTATATTTTTTTTATTTAAATTAAAAATAATTTATAAATAATTATTTTTATAATAAAATATTTTATTTAATATTTTTTGCCTTTTAAAAATGAATCTGATATTTTTTTCTATTGTTTTAATTAATTTTTGTTCACAATCTCACGAAATTGTTTTTTTTTCTGTTCCATATTATCAACATTTTAACAGTCGATCAAGTACATATGAATATCGAGGAAAATTTTTTAGTCATTTAAAATATTTAATACGGAGAGTAACACTAGACTTTCCAGAAGTACCACGTAAAAGTATATTGTTAAAAAGGGAATTAATAACCTATCAAAACATAGTAAATGATACTCGTACAGATCGCAGATATCTTCAAGTTCATATAAATGGTAAATACAAGTATATAAAACTTCCATCGTATCACTCTGTGATAGAATTTGACACGTATCATGGAAAAAAAATTTTTTTTTGTAATAGAAGTCCTTTTAAAACATTTTATGAAGCCAGAAAAAATTGTGAACTTTTAGAACAATTTAATAGTTTAAGAACACAACATAAACATTTAGGAATCGATCCTCTTGCTTCTAAAATTTGGAGACATGTTTGGAAAGATTGTTATTATAAATGCTTTTCACAAAATCACTTTAAAGAATTAAAAAAAAAAGTAAGCTTGTAAAATATAATTAATTATAAAAAATATCATAGATTTTTACTGAATTATATATGTTAAAAACCTTTTTACATCACTCTACAATCAGATACAATAAAACAATGGAATCAATTGCGCAACATCATGCAATATTGAATGCTAGAAAAAACAAGCCTTTAGTATATGATGATGAAAAAAGTATAGTACATGAAGTTGCTACTTTTGCTAGTCCACCACTTGCTAGTGTACAAATGAACAAATGGTATAATTCATATATAGAGGAAAAAACCGATAGTTATAAAGTAAGTAAAAAAGAATCAAGTCAATTCTTTTTATTATTTTCTTCACATGTAAGAAGTGTTGGAATTGGAGCTTATTTATACAGAACTAAATTATCTATTGTATTAACATTTATTTAGTCTTTTAAATAAAGATAAAAAAATTTTTTATGAAGTTATGAAATTATATTAAAATAAATTTTATAAAAATTTTTTTTTTAAATAAATATTTTCTATACAAATAAATTTTAAATAATTTTAAATGATGTAAAATACTATTTTACATATTTAATCCTTTAAATAATTAATAGTATATTTATTTTTATAATTGACTATTTTATAAAATTTTTTTTAGAAAAAATGTAAACAATTAATTTTGATTTCAAAATTACTTATTGAATATCAATTTTTAAAGTTGAGAGTAATTATAAATAAAATAATTTATTAACTTTTCATAAAAACTAATTTTTTTAAATTCAATATGTACTTATTAAAAATTTTTTTTATTTAAATTAAAAATGATTTATAAATAATTATTTTTTAATAAAATATTTTATTTAATATTTTTTGCTTTATAAAAATGAATTTGATGATTATTTCTATTGTTTTAATTTATTTTATTTTACAATCTTACGAAAATGTTTTTTTTTCCGTTCCTTTTACTGAACATTTTTACAGTCTATCAAGAATATATGTATATCGAGGAAAATTTTTTATGAATTTAAAAAATTTAATACGGAAAGTTTCACTAGACTTTCCAGAAGTACCATATAAAAATATATTATTAAAAAGAAAATTAATATTTTTTGGAGAAAGAGTAAATAATACTCGTAGAGATCACAGATATCTTCAAGTTCAAATAAATGGTAAATCAAAATACATAACTCTTCCATCGAATAACGTTGTGATAGAATTTGTTCCGTATCATGGAAGAAAATATTTTTTTTGTAATAGAAGCCCTTTTAATACATATAAAGAAGCTAAAATATATTGTGAACTTTTAGAAAAATATGATAGTTTAAGAACACAAAATAAACATTTAGGAGTCTATTCTCTTGCTTCTAAAATTTGGAGAGATGTTTGGAGAAATTGTTATTATAAATGCTTTTCACAAAATCACTTTGAAGAATTGAAAAAAAGAGTAAGCTTGTAAAATATAATTTATAAAAAAAATTATCATAGCTTTTTATTGAATTAGGTATGTTAAGAACTATTTTACATCATTCTCCAATCAAATACAATAAAGCATTAGAAATTATTGCACAAAATCATGCATTGAGGAATGCTAAAAAAAAAAAACTTTTTGTATATGATGATGAAAAAAGTAAAGTACATGAAGTTGCTACTTTTGCTAGTCCACCACTTGCTAGTGTACAAATGAATAAATGGTATAACGAATATATAGAGGAAAAAACCGATTTTAATAAAATAAATAAAAAGGAATCAAGACAATTCTATTTGTTATTTTCTCGACGTATAAAAAGTGTTGGAATTGGAGCTTATTTATATAGAAAAAAATTAACTATTGTATTAACATTCATTTAGTCTTTTAATAAAGACAAAAAAATTTTATAGAGATATTAAAATATAATGAACTAAATTTTATAATAATTTATTTTTTCAAAATGAATATTTTTCTATGCAAATAAATTTTAAACAATTTTTGATGATATAAAATTTTTTTTACATACTTAGTCGTTAAAATAATTATTAAAATAATTATTTTTATAATAAACTAATTTATTAAATTTTTTATAGAAAAAATTTAAACAGTCAATTTTTATTTTAAATTTACCTCTTTAAAATTAATTTGTTAAATTGAGAATAATCAGAAATAAAAAAATTTATTAACTTTTCATAAAAACTAGCTTTTTTTTAATTTAATATGTACTTATTTGAAATTTATTTTATTTAAATTAAAAATGATTTATAAATAATTATTTTTATAATAAAATATTTTATTTGATATTTTTTGCTCTATAAAAATGATTTTGATATTTTTTATTATTGTTTTAACTTTTTTTATTTCACAATCTTACGAAAATGTTCTTTTAACGGTTCCATATAATGAACATTTTAATGGTCATTCAAGTAGATATGAATATCATGGAATGCTTTTTAGTAAAAAAAAAAATTTAATGCAAGCTGTTATACTTGACTTTCCACAAGTACCTTTTAAAGACATATTATTAAAAAAAGAATTTTTAACTTTTGGAAACAGAATAAATGATACACGTCATGATGGAAGATATCTTCAGGTTAATTTAAAAGGTGAATCAATATTTAAAACTCTTCCATCAAATAAATTTCCAGTTCAACTTTCTCAATATGGTACACAATTTTATTATTCTTGTAATAAAAGTTTATATAAAACATTAAAAGAAGCTATCTATTTTTGTGAACTTTTAGAAAAATATAGTAAAGTAAAATCACAATACAAACTTTTAGGAAAAGATCCTTATGCATCTAGAATGTGGATTGGTGTTTGGAGTGAATGTTTTTATGATTGTTTTTCAAGACATCACTTTGAAGAATTAAAAACAAGAGTAAGTTTTAAAAACATATTTTTTTATAATTTTATAATAGTTTCTTAGAGAATTATATATGTTAAGAAAGGTATACAATGGTAGGCCACTTAGAATAAATTTTTATTTAGAAACTATGGCAGAAAAGCAAGCTTTAAAAAATGCTAAGTCAAATCAACTTTTAATAAAAGGTAGTGAAAAAACTAAAATACATGAAGTTGCTGCTTTTGCTAGTCCACCATTTGCTAGTTTACAAGTTAATAAATGGTATAACGACTATTTAGAAACGAAAAAAAATAAAAATAACAAATTTAAAATAAGCAGAGTTGAATCAAGCCAGTTTAGATTTTTACTTTCTCCAATAGTAAGGGAAGTTGGAGTTGGAATTACTCTAGAAAAAAAAACAATATCTATTGTTTTTGCATTTAAGTAATTTTTTTGAAGAAACAAAATAAAATGTGATAGAGTTGTAAAAATAAAATTAACTCGAATTTTTTAAAATAGTATTTTAAAAAATTTACCTGTACTTTTTTTTATACAAATAACTATTAATAACATAAAATTTTTTTTATATGTTGAACCATTAAAACAATTACTATTAAAATTGATTTTACAATTTTACTTTATAAATTTATTTATTTAGCTAATAAAATTAAAATATTAAATTATTAAAACTTCCTATTTGCAATTAACTAGTACATAAAATATTTATAAAAATAGTTAAACAATTAATTTGGATTTTCAAAACTACTCAATTAACTATAAAAAGTGAAAGTAATTACTAGTAAATCAATTTAATATTTTTAGAAAAAAAGTTTTGTTTTTATAAAATATGTATTTATTTAAAACTTTTTTTTTTAAATTAAAATTGGTTGTTATAAAAATTTATTGAAATATGAATTTCATTTAATATTCTTTGCTTTATAAAAAAGAATTTAAAGTTTTTTTATAATTTTTCTACGCAGACTTTTGAAAATGTTTTTTTTGTTGTCACTTTCATTTACTAAAATTTTTAACGATCAAACAAATATGCTTTCCAGGGAAGAAATTTAAAGAGTTTATAATTTTTAATCCAAGAAGTTTTACTTGACTTTTTAGAAGTATCATATAAGCATTTGCTATTAATGAAAGAATCTCTATGTTTGGAAAACATACTGAATAATTTTTAAAGAAATTGAAGATATCTCAAAGTCAGAATAAAAGGTAAATTAACATATTTAACCTTTCCATTCAATAAATTTCAAGTAAAAACTTGTCACATGTGAAAAAAAAACTTTTTATTTTTATATAAAGATTTTGTTTCTTTATATTAAAAAAGTTAAAATATTTTGTAAAGTTATAGAAAATATGGTCAAAATCACAATATAAACTTGTAGGAAAATATTTTTATGCTTCTAGAATCTGAATAAATGTTTAAAAATATTGTTATTATAAATGATATTTAAAAAGTTACTTTGAAAATTTGAAAATAAGTGTAAGATTGTAAAACATAATTTACAAAAAAATTATTTTAGTTTTTTAAAAAATTGCAGTTGTTAAGAAGAAACTACAAAATTTTACAATTTAATGTAAACAAAATTTTAGAATATTTAGCAGAACATCATTTAGAAAAAAAATGTTAGATTTTATAAAGCTATAAAGTTAAAGATAATAAAAGAGGTAAAATACATGAAGTTACTGCTATTGTTAGTTTATCATTTACTAATTTACATGTTTATAAATAGTATAATGCATATTTAAAAAACAAAGTGAACTTAAAAAAAATAAATCTTAGAAAAACAATTATAATCAGAACAATTTAAATTGTTGCTACTTCCAACAGTTAAAAAAAGTTATTTATTGTGTTTGAATTTTTAAAATCTTTAAAATTAATTAATTTGATAAAAACATTAAAATATAAAAACTTAATTTATCAAATATATTTTTTATACAAATGTATTATATATAATTTTTGACAAAAAATTAATATTTTGTACGTTTATTTTTTAAATTATTAATAATATAGTTATTTTTATAATTTAACATCAAAAAGTTTAGTTTTTTATCTAACAAAATTAAAATATTAAATTTTTAAATTTTTTTTCGATACATTTAATAAATCTATAACATGTTTAAAGTTATAGTTCAACAATAATTTTAATGTTCTAAAATTATTTATTAATGATTAATTATTAAAATTAAGATCAATCACGAATCAAATAGTTTATTAACTTTTTATATAAAACTTTTTTTATTAAATAAGTATGTATGTATTTAACCTTTATTTTGTTTAAATTTAAAATAATTTTTAAATAAATTTTATACAATATAATATACCATTTAATATTTTTTGTTTTATAAAAATGAATTTAATATTTTATTATTGTCTTTTAATTTATTTTGTTATACGAGCTTATGATAATGTTTATCTAGTTATTCCTTATGAAGAATTTAAAGGACCAAGATTAAGTAGTTATTTATACAATAGTTTAATGTATAATGAAATGAAAGATTTGATGAGACAAGTTATATATGAATTCAGAAATATGCCAATAAATTTTTTGTTATTAAGAAAAATGGCTATACATTTTGAGAATAAAATTATAGATACTCACAAAGATAAGAAACTTATTAGAGTTTCTTTAGGCAGTAAAATAAAATATTTTACTCTTCCAGCTACTGAAATCCCAGTAAAATTGCATCCATTTGGAAATAAAAGAATGTTTGAATGTAATAAAAACTTCTTTCCACTATTTAAATATGCTTCTATATGTGCTACTACGACAATGAAACATTCTAAGATAACAACACAATATAAGCTTTTAGGAAAAGATCATTTTAGTGCTGGTATATGGAATAGTGTTTGGATGAATTGTAATTACAAATGCTTTTCACAATTTAAATTTGATGTATTGAAATTAAGAGTAAGTTTTCTGTGTATAATTTATCAAAAAATTATTTTAGTATTTAAGAGAATTAAGCGCACTAAGAAAAAGGTATGGTGGTGGACTTCTTGCACAAAGTCAAGATCTTGAAAGAATAGCTCTTAAACGTATAAAAGAAAATCAAAAACTAAAAAGCGTATCATATAACGTCATTTATACTAAAAATTTGCATGAAGTTTCTACTATTGTCAATTCACCATTTGCTAGTGTAGTTATAAATAATCTCTATAATGATTATTTAAAAGTAAAAGGCAAATATCATTTAGAAAAACCAGAGACAAAACAATTTAGATTTTTGTTATCTCCTACAACAAAAAGTATTGGCATTGGAATTTCTCATTTATCAAATTATTTATATATTACATTCATATTCAATTAATTTAACAATGGTAAAATTTATTAAATAGTAAAAAACTTTTTTTTTGTAAAGAATGAAGTTTAGGAATATAACTTTAATAGAAATAAATTAACTATAACATATGAGATAATAAGATAACGATAATATATAAATCATTTGTTAATTCATGAAGATATATTCCTACTTTTTTTAAACAAAATAAACAATTTATATTACTAATTTATATTACAAGTTATTTAATTTTAGTACGTTATAAAGTTTTTTTAAAATATAGTGAAAAAAATTATAAATTAAAATTTATCAAAAAAAAATATTTTTTTTATTTCATTTTTTTTAATATAATATTTTAGATTTTTTTATGTAAAAACTAAAATATTTGATTATATATTTTATTGCAAATATAAATTGAATGATATGTTTATAAAAAAATAATTTAAAAATTATATTTTTTTTTAAAAACAAAATGTTAGCATAGTTAAAATAATTTTAATGATATTCAGTAAAATGTTATATAGTATAACTAATTAACATTATCTTTATCAATATAAAATGTTTGAACAAAATTAAGTTATTAAAGAATTTTAAAGCTAAATCCATTTGAGTGGATCAAAAATTTTTATTTAATCATTTAATGTTTATAAAATATTGATTTTTAGCATAAAATTGGAAGTAGGCGTTGTCATAAAAAATTTTTTACAAATAAATTACAAATGATTAAATGAAGTTAAAACTCAAGAAAAGTTACATAATTTTAAATTAAAAAAATTATATAACAATAGTGTATTAAAAATATATTTTATTTAATATACTGAAAATGATAATTTACAAATAATTTAAATTTAATTTAATAGTAAGTTTTTTTTTTTTAAAAAATTTTTTATAATATATTATTTTATTAGTTTACCATTACTAGTACTTATTTAGTATAATATTTTGTTGAAATTTAAAAAAAATTTAAAATTCTAAAAAATAAAGATTAAATAAGTACAAAAATTGATTCACCATAAAATTGTTATTAAACTTTTAATTTTCATATTTTTAGTTTATTTTTCTTAAAAAAATGTATATTTGTTTAATATTTATTTACCAATTTGAAAATATTTAAATTAAAAAATTATAAAGTTAGTAATTTTTTTTAACATTTGACATAAAAAATAATGAAGTTGATTTTTGTTACTTTCTTGTTTATTTATTTTATTGTATCAATTTATGGAGGCAATTTTGTAGTAATTTCATATACAAAAAATATAAGAACTAATTTTAAAGTATATTCCTGTTTTTTTACAATCTACAATAGTAAAAAAGAAATGGCTCAAGAAATTGCAAAAAGGTTTTCAGATATACCAAAACAATATTTATTGTTTAAGTTAGATGGAATAATTGATGGAAATAAATTTAGTTCAATTACAAATAATGGTGAATATTTTAGGCTTTCAATGAAAAACAGCATAGAAATAATTAAACTTAGAGCAAATATACATATAATTAGTTTATTTATGTTTTCTGGACAAAAACAATTTGTGTGTAACTTAGGTTTTTATTCTAATTATAAGACAGCATCAGAATGTATTGATGATTTAAATAAATATTCTAAATTAAAATCACAAGCTAATCTTTTAGGAAAAAATTCAAGAGCAAAAACGTATTGGTATAAAGTATGGGGAACATGTTATTACTATTGTTTTTCAGAAAAAAATTTTTATGTAATGAAAGCAAAAGTAAGTAAAAAATTTATTTTTTTAAATAATCATAATTTAGATGTTGATGGAAATAAACATAATAAGAAGTGAATATAATCGTGGTCAACTTTTTTTAAATGATAATCTTTCATTTCTAGCAGAAATAATTGCCCAAAAATATAGTAATTCAACAAAACCTGACAAAAATATAAAAAAATCTGTTCAAATTATTGAGTTAATTAGTAAACCATTTGGAAATTTATTAGTCAATAAATGGTATAACAAGTATTTAGAAAACAGAATTACACCATTTTCTAGAAAAAGTACTGTAAAGCATTTTCAATTATTATTTCTTTCTAGAGCTAGAGAAATTGGTATTGGTATTGCTAGTAAAGGAAAATTTTTAACAGTTACTATTAAATTTTATTAATAGATTAAAAATTTTTATTTACTTTTATATAATAATATATCATATTTATTAAATTTTTCTTTTCTAAAAAATCACAAAAAAAATTATTTTAAAGTACAAAGTGAGTGGTTAAACAATCTTTTTATTAAAAATTTTATGAATTATAAAAAAAATATTCGTTTTAAATATAATTATATTATATTTATTTTAATTTTTTACTTCTAGTATAATAAGTTCACTTTTATAAATAAAGTTGTTATTATTCATCATTAATCTATAAAAAACATTTAAAAAAATTAAAAAATATTTATTTAATTCGAGGATATTTAGTGGCAAAAAGTTTTATGATATTAAAAATTTTTTAAAATTTAAATTTTTATATGTATTTAACCTTTTTTTTATTTTTTTATAACATTTAAAAAGCAATGTATGAAACAATGGATAATCATTTAAAAAATTTTTTTTTTTAAAATGTATTGGAACCTTATTATTTTACTGTTAATGAATTTTATTATACAATCTTTTGAACATTTTTTTTTAATAATTCCATACAAAATATACATGAGAAATAATCAAAGAACTTATAGATTCTTTACAAAAAGACCTTTTAATAAAAAAAATGATTTATTTAAAAGTATTTTGCGGGACTATAATTATATACCAAAATCGAATATTCTTTTTAAATTGGATGGTTTGTTTAATGAAACTAGATTTATTGATACTCAAAATATTGGGTATTATGAAAGAATTAACCAAAAAAATTCAATTGAAAAATTAGACTATAATAAAAATAGATTTTTCATAAAATTGGGTCAGATGATGGATAAAATAATGTTTGTGTGTAATAGTGGTTTCTATCCTACTTATAAATCAGCCACAAAATGTGTTGAAGACTTAATTAAATATTCTAGCTTTACATCACAAAAAAAGTATTTGGGAAATGATCGCGCTGGAAAAAATATTTGGTGTGTAGCATGGTACAACTGTCATTTTGATTGTTTTTCAAAAAGAAATTACGAAGACATGAAGCAAAAAGTAAGTAAATAATTTTTACTAAAATATAATAAAATTTTTTTAGCTTTTTAAAGAATTAAATATGTATAGGGCACTATTAAGAGTTAAACCAGTTAAATATAATGAAATAATTGATAGCCAAGCACAGAGAGAATCTGAAATTCATCTGAAACCAAGGGAATTTTCAGAAATATATTATAAGAATGTAAATTATAAAGAAATTTCTGGCATTAATAGTCCACCACTTGGTAACATACAAATGAATAGATGGTATAATGATTATAAAAGAGTCAAATTTAATCACCGTTTACAGAAACCTATAACAAGATTTTTAGAAGAACTTTTTTCCTCAAAAACACATGAAGTTGGTTTTGGAATTGCTAAAAGTGGAAGTAAATTAGTCATTATTTGTAGATTTAGATAACAGTTTTATATTTTATATAAAAATAGAAAATTTTATAATATTAACATTTTATGCTAATTTTTTTGTCTAAAACAATTTATTATATAAATTTAAATTGTTTATTTTCTATTAAATTATTTAAATTGAAATATTTAATTAATATAATTTGGATGATTCTTGTAAATGTTAAAAGTATATTTAATTATTTTAGCACTAATAATAGAAAATTCGTGAAAATTAATTAATATGATTATTATAAGTATATAAATTTTTTATCACTAGTTCGTTTGATTTACTTTTTCTTTTATAAAAAAAATAATTATATATTCTAAAGTACATTATTGATTTTAAAATATATGATAAAAATTACAGTATAAATTTATAAAAACACATATAAGTTGTTAAATTTAAAATAACTTTTATTGTAATTGTTTTTTTTTAAAGTAATTTTATTAATTAAATACATAAACAAATTTTTAACTGTTGCTATTAAATATTGTTAATAGGTTAAAATTTTGTAATTTATTTATTAAAATAATGTATTACATTTATTTAATTTGTCTATTCTAAAAAATCACAAAAAAAAATTATTTTAAAGTGCAAAGTAAGTGGTTAAATAACCTTTTCATTAAAAATTTAATAAATTATAGAAATATTTTTAAAAAAAATGCTAGTTTTAAGTATAATTATTATTATATTTATATTAATTTTTGAAAAAGTTTTAAGAAATTTTTCACTTCTTGTGTAAAAAGTTCACTTTTTTGATAAAGTTGTTATTACTAAAAAATACAGCATATATCTAAAAAATATGTTATTCAATCAAATGTTATTTTATGGCAAAAAGTTTAATGATATTAACAATTCATCTAAATTTAATTTTATATTGTTAATTTTAGTAAAAATTTATATATGTACTTAACCTTTTTTTAATTTTTTTTTAACATTTAAAAACCAATGTGTAATGAATGGATAATCATTTTAATATTTTTATTTTTTTAAAAATGTATTGGAACTTTATTATTTTACTTTTAATGAATTTTATTATACAATCTTTTGAACATTTTTTTTTAATAATTCCATACAAAATATACATGAGAAATAATCAAAGAACTTATAGATTCTTTACAAAAAGACCTTTTGAAAGAAAAAAAGATTTATTTACAAATGTTTTGCAGGACTATAAGTATGTACCAAAAGCGTATGTTCTTTTTAAATTGGATGGTTTGTTTAATGAAACTAGATTTATTGATACTCGAAATGTTGGGTATTATGAAAGATATCACAAAGAAGGAGTTGAAAGTTTACCATTTAAACAAAGCAAATATCTCATAAAATTAGGTCAGATGATGGATAAAGTAATGTTTGTATGTAATAGTGGTTTCTATCCTACTTATAAATTAGCCACAATATGTGTTGAAGACTTAGCTAAATTTTCTAAAATTAAATCAGAAAAATCGTACTTGGGAAAAGATCAAAATGGTAAAAGAATTTGGTATGTAGCATGGCAAAACTGTCATTTTGAATGTTTTTCAAAAAGAAATTACGAAGACATGAAACCAAGAGTAAGTAGATAATTTTTATTATATTAAAATTAAAACTTTTAGCTTTTAAAAGAATTAAATATGTATAGGGCATTGCTAAGAGCTAGACCAGTTATATACAATGAAAAAATTGAAAAACAAGCACAAAAACAATCCGAATTGAATATTAGACCAAATGAATTTTCACAAGTAATGTATAAGAATCAGCTTTTTAGAGAAATTTCTGGCATTAACAGTCCACCACTTGGTAGCACACAAATGAATAGGTGGTATAATGATTATGTAAGATCGAACAAAAACCCCCGTTTAAGAAAGGCTATTACAAAATTTGAGGAAGCTCTTTTTTCCCCAAATACCAAAGAAGTTGGTTTTGGAGTAACCAAAAAGGGAAATAAGTTAATTATTGTTTGTAGATTTAGATAAAAGTTTTATGTTTAATATAAAAATAAAATATTTAAAAATATTAACATTTTTTGCTAATTTTTTTGCCTAAAACGATTTATTATATAAATTTAAATTAGAATATTTATTTATTATAATTTGAATGATTCTTGTAAATGTTAAAAGTATATTTAATTATTTTAGCACTAATAATAGAAAATTCGTGAAAATTAATTAATATGATTATTATAAGTATATAAATTTTTTATCACTAGTTTATTCGATTTAATTTTTCTTTTATAAAAAAAAATAAATGGTCATAAATACATTATTGAATAAAAAAAATATGATAAAAATTACAGTATAAATTTATAAAAAGACATATAAGTTGTTAAGAGAATATGATGTTAAAATCAAAACAAATTTTATTATAAGTTTTTTTTAAAAAGTAATTTTATTTATTGAATACATAAATTAATTTTTAACTTTTTATTTACAATGTTATTTACTTTTAGAATATCATTTTTAAAGAAAATATTAAATAATTTTTTGAATTCTAATATTTCAATTTACAAATTACTTATGTATTATTTAATAATATTAAAGTAAAAAAATTGTATAAAAAACGTTTCAAATAAAATCAAATATGCAAAATAGGCACAAAAAATTCTTAAAATAGATTTTTTGAATGTGCTAAAAATATATACACGTGATAGTTACAAAATAAAAAATTTTTTTTTTTATACAAATAATATGAACAAATTTTAGTTAATAATTCAAAGTTATATTAAATAATATTTTACTATCAATTAACCTAATAATTAAATAGTAACATTTATTTAAACTCTTTTTTTACCATTAAAATATTTATAAAATTATTAAAGATAACATAAAATATTATTTTATATAATATTTATAAAAAAAAATGAAATTATTATTTATTTTTTTATTACTAATATTTTTAACATTACACCTACATGGATTTTCTTTTTTAGCTATTCCAATTAAAAAGATTGTTAAAAGAACTGGTCAAATTTGTTATGAATATAATAGAATGATTTTTACAACGAGTAAAGAATTAAAACATAAGTTGATTAGTGATTTTTCATTTATACCAAGAAATCATTTATTATTAAAAATCGTTAGTGTACATGATGAAACTAAAAAATTAAACAGCGTATTAACTGATAAATATATCAAACTTGATGATAGTTCCTTGAATAAATATCAAACTATTCAATTTGAAGATTATATAGTACAATTTTTTATGATGGGAAACGTTCGAAAATATGAATGTAATAAAAATTTTTTTTCAAGTTTTATGAAAGCTAATGAATGTGTTAATAATTTAAATAAATATTCTAAATTAAGATCACAATATAAACTTGTTGGAAAAGATAATTATGGTAGTCACACTTGGAGTTTAATTTGGAAGGATTGTTACTATAAATGCTTCACACAATATAATTGCAAGAAATTGAAAATAAATGTAAGTTTATACTTTTTATTTTTATTTAAAAAAATGTAAGTTTTTAAATGAACTAAATATGTATAGAGTAGCATTCAATGTTAAACCATTAGTTTATAATAACATCCTTGAGCATGAAGCGGATGTAAAAGCCAAAAAATATGCAGGTGTTCAAACAGTAAATACAATTTATGAAACAAAACAATCAGTTCATGATGTTATTAGTATATCTAGTCCACCATTTGCAAGTTTACAAATGAATAAATGGTATACCTTAAGTTTAAAATATAAAAATTCACCACATATAAAAATGGTACAAAATAATAATTATCAATTATTGTTTTCTTCAAGCGTAACACAAATTGGTATTGGAACTTATATAAAAGGAAGTAAAATAATAATAATCTGTACATTAAAATAGTTATATTATGATACAAATTAAATAGTTTAAGAATAAAAAAATATTAAACAATTGTTTATTTTTAAATTAAACTAAATAAAAAAAGTTTTTCATTTTTTTTTATAAAGCTTAAAGAATACAATTATTTGACTACTCGAACTTACTCATTTATTAATATGAAAAAAAAATGAATATTGTAAATTTAAAAAAAAGTTATGTAGCAACAGAAGGATTAAAAAAAGTATGGCATATTTTAACTTTAGTTAAATTTTAAAAAAAAAATTTACATACAATAAAAATATGCCATTAAATTTGAAACGAATATTTAAAAAAAACCTTTTTATATCAGATTTACTAAATTTAAAAGCGAAAATAAGTTGATGATTTCTTTTCATAAAAAAGTTTATAATATTATAGAAAATTTAATAGATATCAATAATATTTTATGAATCAAATATTTATCATTATTTGAGTATCTTACTTTCTTCATAAACACATGAAAATTAAAATTGCTTAAGATATTTTAATTTTTGAAATAAATAATTTTATTAGCGTACCATTTATCAATATTCACATAAAAAAATTTACAAATATATAAATTTTTTAAAATTAAATGCAGAAACTATTTTTATAATTAAATAAAATAATGATAATAATCAAAATTGTTATAAAAAAAAATATATTCGATCATAATTTGTAACTATAGATAATAATTCATGTTTTTTTTTATCAATATTTAAAAATTTAAAAATATAATATCTACAAATATTTTAAAATATAATAGTTTTAATAGTTTTATATTTATCCTAATTATTTAAATGTTTTTTGGTTATGTGAAATTTTAAATTAAACAAAGTTATTATATATTTAAATTATAAAGAATATTTTAAAAATACATATTTCTTTTTTGATATGAAATTACTCAATATTATTTTATTAACACTTTCTTACGCTACACTGTTAGATGGAGGTTACTTTATAGTTATTCCATTCAGACAGTTAATGTTAAAGGGTAGAAGTTATTTTGAATATAATAAAAGACAATTCGAAAGTAGAAAACAAATGGTTGATTCTATTTTATTGGATCATAGATATATACCAAAGCAAATATTACTTTTGTGTCCAAAAGGTTTAATTGCAGACAATCGTACATATCTTTTGAAAAAAATTTCTACATATCAATTACCTTATTCTTCGAATACTAAAACATATACTGTCTCAAAATCTGATGTTCTTATAGAAGAAATTCCACAAGTGAAATCAATGAAATATGAATGCAACAAAAATATTTTTCCGGATTATAAATCAGCAGTATCTTATGCTAGTGATTTAATAAAATATTCTAAGTTTAGAATACCAGATAGATTTTTAGGACCAAATGATCAGAGTAAAGCAATTTGGCTTACTTTGTGGAAAAGTTGTTGTTTTGCTTGTTTCTCTCAAAATGGTTATAATGTTTTAAGAATGAATGTAAATTATAAACATATAGATGTCATATAACATTTCAGATATTAAATGAAATTAACAAACGTCGAAGAATTAAAAAAATAGGACCATTAGCTTTAAATAAATATCTAAATTTGTATGCTAAAAAACGTGCCATGGAAACTGCGAATTTAGTATTACCTTCAATTCGTTCAAATGATGAAATTACTGATTCTATAAGTGCTCCTATGGCTACTTTAATTGTTAAAAAATGGTATGATGGATCACATACTACTAATTCTTTAAATAATGTTGGTACAACAGAACATATTAATGCTCAAAAATGTAGTAATTCAAAATATCACAAAATTGGTATTGGAATTTTTAAGAAAGGAACTAAACTTTACATTGTTTTAAAATTCAGTTAGTTATATTTTAGTAAGATTAAAGATAGAAACTTATTTTCTTTTAAAATAATTTAAATGATATCTTTTACACATAATTTATCTTGTTTCACAAGTCATATATATATACTTCTAATCTAAAACAATGTTATATTTATTTAAGTTTTTTTTTACTATGAAATATTTATAAAAGAATTTTTGACAAAATATGATATCATTTTATATGATTAATTTTTAATCATAAGAATAATACTTGGCATTATTTTATTATTATACTATGATATTAAATCTGATATGTTTTATACTTTAGCTATTCTAATTAAAGAAGTCATAAAACCTAAGAATCAAATTTTAAGAGAAAATTATGGAGAAATTTATAAGAAGTTCAAAGAGTTATTAAAAACAGTTTCAAAGAGTAATCTTAATTTACAAAAACAGAATCTATTACTTAAAATAATATGTAATAAATATGATTGTAAAGTTTCTAATTAAAATAATATATATTAAAATTCATATAGGTATAAAGTTAAATGTTTTCATTTAAAAAAAAAATCAATTTTCAATACATCTACACAACGGTAATAATTTTATTTGTATGAAGAATGTATCAAAAATTATTTTATCATCTAGATGAAGTAAGAAATCATTCATCAATAATTTAAATGAGTACTATAAAATAAAATCACAATATAAACTTCTTGGAAAAAATTTAACAAGTAAAATTATTTACCATTATGTTTGGAATAAATGTGTTTATATATTTTTTAAACAAAACAATTAAGAAACTATGAAAGCACTAGTATATTAAAAACATTTGTTTTAATAAATGAAAGTTTACTTGTTTGAACTAAATTTACTTTAAAAAAAATTACATTTAAATCATGTCAAATTTGAAGATGTCATTGTTGATTCTTCTTGGAAAAAATGCTGAAAAAATAGCTGAATATAAAGAAAAAATTTCAGAATACAATAAAGATAGATTATATCGTAAAATTGCTGATTATATTAGTGCACTATTTGGAAATATATTAATAAATAAATGGTACAATAACTTTTTGCAAAAAATTGAAATTACTTTTTTTCAAATATAACATTAGTAATTTACCAAAAACAAAAGTTATTGTTATCGCTAATGTATATACAAATTCAAAATGATATTAAATATTTTCACACTAATAATAAATATTCTTTAGAACAAATTAAGATTCTTAAACAAATTTTATCACTTTTCCAAGAAAAAAACTTGTAATACAAAATGCTAATATTAAAATAAAAAATAAAATTGAATGTAATAAAAATTTTTTAAAATTTATACTAAAACTAGAAAGTGTATTGGTGATTTGAATTAATATTCTAAATTTAAAATGCAATATAAACTACTTTGAATCGACAAAAATAGTAAAATAAAGTTGGCATCAAAGTTAACATAAATGTTATTATAATTATTTTACATTTAATCATAGACAATTGAAGATAGGAATAGATAAATATTGTAACTTATTTTCTTTTAAAAAATTAAATATGTATAGATTAGTTTTTAAAGCTAAACTCATAAGATTAAATTATGTTTTTTTCAGTTTATGCTAAATAACAAAGTGAAAAATTTGCTAGACTGGAAGCAATATACTATTGTATACAAAAAAAAACGAAGTGTATAAGAAAATGATGGGTATAATAAGCTCATCATTTGTCAATTTTCAAAAAAATAAATGGTATATTAATATGTCAGAATCTTATTAAAAAGTTAAATAAAATTACTTAGTATCAAAAAATCTTAAAATCATTTTCTCCAAAACTGTATAAGACGTTGGTTTTAGAATATCTAGAATATGAAAAAGACTAGTTATTGTTTGCTCTTTCAATTAACTTTTTTAAATATTATAATAAAAATATAAAACTTTTTCTTATTAAAATAATATTTTAATTTAAGTTTTACCTTTTATTAATATAAAAAATTTCAAAATAAAATAAATATTGCAATGCATTTAATTTAAAAAAAAATTACTTTGTGATATTTTATTTTTAAATCTTGTTTATTATAAAATTAAATTTATCCGTTCATTATATTTTTTCATAAAAATTTATTATAAATTAAAAAATATTTCTACATGGATACAATAAAAAACTTTTTTAAAGAAGGGTAGAAGTTAAATACATAGTATTCAAAAAATAAGTGCTATAAGAATATTTTTTATTGAATCCAATTTAAATTCATCTTTTATAATCATATACATATTCTGTAAATTTAAAAAATCTTTTAATAAAGTAATTTATTTTAAATTTGTAAAATATATTTATAAACTAAATTTAATTTTTTTAAAAATATCATTTTAAAAAATATAAGTAAAACTTAAATGAAAAAATAAAATAATTTTCAGCAACATATCATACAATTGTAGTGAAACTTATTATATGATAATCAATAATTTAATATTATGGATTGAAGTTGATTATCTTTGTTTAATTGACTTATAAAATATTTTATCTTTTAAAACTTTTTTTGTAATTATCATTTATTTAATGATTAACAGTTATTTTTGCTTATAGTTTACTAAAAATCAAGCTAATTAACACTATTTCTTAAAGTCTTTTTTAGAATTTTTAATCAAAAATATATTCATTTAATAGTTCTTAAAAAATAAAAATTTTTGAATATAATCAACAATATTATAAAATTAAAACTTAAGTAATTATGATCAAAAAAAGTTAAAGGTAAAAGTGGGAAATATTTTTAAAAAGAATCGTCGTTTATGTTAATATGAAAGTTTTTAAAAATAAATTACATATTCTAGATTAGTTTTTTACAAAAAATTCATCAAGTTTACTCTTATCTTTATAAAATTTCTTTCACTTAAGATATGGCAAGAATAATTTTTTAAAAAACTTTTTTAAAACATACTGATAACTTAGTTTAAAGAACCTATAAAAGTGTGAAATTTTATGCACTGAACTTTATTTAAACTTTCATGTATAATTCACGTTGAAAAGTATTCTAAATTATCACTTAATCTTGAAATATTATGGTATAATTTTTTTTGGCACTTTATTCATTTTTATCATTTTTTGTATCACAAAAATAATTGTAAGCATGAAAATATTTTATAGGTAGACTTTTTATGAAAATTTATTAAAATTTGATCAAACAAAGTTCTTTTTCTGTTTATTATAACTTTGAAGTGTTATATTACAAAAGCATTAAATTTTTTTCAATAATAATTTTTCGTTATTATTATAGAAACTTATCATATATTAATATAATAAGTATCATTAAAATACTCTTTTAATGTTTATCTAAATGACAGTAATTTTATAATAAAAGTTTTATTATTTAGCAAATATTAAGAAATTGCTTCTAAAATTTCTAAACCTTTTATTTTAAAAAAAATGGTTGGTTCTAAACAGTTATAGTAATTAAAATTTGTATGAATTTTAGCAAACTTATTACTAAAAATGTTTTTCAAATTAAATAAAAAAAATCATAATTTTTAATAACTTTAAATCATAGTGTTCATTTAATAATAAAAAACTTTTAAAATACTAATTACTTACAAAAAAAAAGATCAGAAATTATTTTATTAATGCAGATAATTTGTTGCATATTTTTATAAGATTTATATAAAAATATTTTTTTATCCTTTTTTTACAATTACACTTACAAAAATATTAAATAATTTTGGAAATTTTATTTTTGAAACATAAATTTAAACAAATCATTTTTAATATATTTTTATTTCTATTATTTAAAGCATTAATTGATGCATAAAATATTTTAAAACTGATGAGAGATTAAAAAAATTTATCATTTTCAACATTAAATAAAAATTTTCTTTTTTTAAATATTAACATTAAAAGTTATATATAGTTAAACATTTACAAAAAAAAGTAAATAATGATTAAGATCTATTAAAGGGCTTTAAAAATTAAGTTTTGCTTTAGTTAGAATTACTTGGAAAATGATATTTATATTTTATATCACCATATTTTTTAGTATTTTTATTTATTCATTACAACTGAATATTCATTTTCTTGTTGCATACACTTTGAAACTAATAGGAAGAACAAATTATTTTATATATAGAGGTCACAATTATGGTGATTTAAGTCACATGTTAGCAGGAATCAAATCTAATCATCCTGAAGTAAATAAAACTTTATTATTGTTTCAATTAAAAGGAATATCTGCAAATCAAAAATTTAAACACTTTACAAATAAATATCAAAAGTTAAAAGGAACCAAATTAGAAGACTACATTCTTAAAAAAGATGATGTTGTGTTAGAAAAATATTCACATCGTAACAAAATTTTGTATGTTTGTAATAAAAATACTTTTCAAAGTTATAAACAACTTCTTCAATATGTAAAAGAATTGCAATTATATTCTACTTTTCAAATACCAGAAAGACTTTTAGGAACAAATCTTTTGAGCAACAAAATATGGCACAAGGTTTGGGATGGTTGCAATTATCAATGTTTTTCACAAAGAGAATTTGATTTAATGAAATTAAAAGTAAATTTTAAAATAATAAATAATATTAATATCTTTAGTTCCTCTTAGAATTAAATTTATACAGAAGATTAAGTAGTTTAACACAACTTATAATGAACCGTAAGTTATCTGATCTTGCTCAAAAAAGTTCTGTTATGTTGTCTAAACTTAAACTAATCACACTTTCTGCTATTAAAAATTCTGAATTACATGATTCTATGAGTATTGGAACGAGTCCTTTATTATTCAAAAGATGGTTTGACAAATCAAAATCTAATGAAAATTCAAAAATTTCAAGACTAACAAATAAATACTCTATTTTATTACAAAAAAAATGGAGTATGATTGGTATTGGTGTTACCAAAAAAGAAAATAAATTATATATTGTTGTTATTTTTAAGTAAAACACATTAAATAATGATAAATACATTTAAAATGGATTTTTTTTATGTATGGAAAAAATAGTAACAATTAATTTTATTTATTTTTTAATTACCTAGTAAAAATTAATTTTTATCATATATAAAAATATAACTTTATTTTTTTATAATAGACAAAATATTAATTGTTTATATTAAATTTTTTTATCAATTAGATTAAATAAAGCATTAATATTCATTTTTTATAAAGTACCCATCAATATTCCATACCAATCAGTGAAAATTGTTGTTAGTGTTTTTATAATTAAAGTTAATGATAAAGTGCAAAGTAGATAGGGCAATTACATGTTTTTTTTCATAAAAATAATTAATCAAAAATCTTCCAAATTATTTAATTATATTTAATTTTATAATAATTGTCAAATTGAATTTTTTTTAACTAAAAAGTTATTAATAACAAAAGTAAAAAATAAATGTAAAACATTATTTTAATATTTATTTAAAAATAATTAAATAACAAAAGGGAATAATTTTTAAAATATAATAAAATGTTTATAATATAAAAATTATTCATATTATAATTATGGAAGTAAAATTATATTCGCTATTTTTCTAGGTTATTTTTTTGATTAACGAAAGTTTTAAGATATAAATTCCTATATTTGATGGCACAATATTAAAAAATAGAAAGTTTTTTTTATTTACAAAGATATTATATTTTCTACGACAGGTAATATGATAGATGCAGTAAAAAAAAGATTGTATAACAATATCATTCAACAATTGGCATCAAATGTATTTAGGAATTAGGTAGTAGAAAACACATTCATGAAAGAATTCACTTAAAAAACATCAAGAAATATTAAGAGATGATTATACATTTATAACTATTTCTAATTATGAAAAAAATCTATGTTACAAATATGGTAGTAAATTATTTAAAAATTATAAGTCATTTATAACTTACCAAAAAGAAAATTAAATAATTAAAAAGTTCAAAAAATTCAAAAAGATAATCCTTCAGTTAATATTACTACAAATAGTAATCCAATAGTTGAATGTTTAAAATGATAAGAAATTTAATCAAATTACATCAGAAAAAAAAATAGATTTTTCATAAATATATAATTAAAAAAGAATATAGTTGTGTTATTTAGCGTAAATTATAGTCAGGATATACTTTTGAAATTTATGAAAAAGATAATTTTTAATAAAAGTTTTTTTATTACCGTATTTATTTAAACTAATATAAAAATGTAGTATAAAATATATTTATCTTATTAATATAATGTTACTTTATTTTATAAGTTTAAACAATTATATATACCATCATTAATCAAAAAATATTTTATAATCATTTTTTTTTCTTTTATATGACTGTATAGTTTTAATTATTATATATTTTAAAAATATTCATTTTTTCTTTAAAATTAGTATAATTATAAGTAATAAAACAATACTTTAAGGGTGTAATGAAAAAAGTTATAATGATAGCTGATATTTAAAAATGTTTTCTCTTGAAATAAAAAAAAAGTTGTCTTATAAGCTGTAAACTTAAAAATTTGAAAAAGAAAGTTTAATTATAATCTTAAAATTTCTACTAAATATGGTAAATTTTTTTTATATAATTTATTATAAAATTTAATTGATAAAAAGTTATTAATAAAGAAAAAAATAATCAAACTTATATTATCTTAACAATAATAAAATATAAATATTACAACTATTTTAAGTAAAAATTGTTATTAAAAATGTTAATGTAGAAATTTTTTTTACAATACGTAAAATTTGTGCTTGATCACAAGACTCTTAAAAAATTCATAATTTTATAAATTTAAAAATGTATATTTATCTTTTTAATAATAAAAGTACAATTTACCTATTTTTTTATAAACATTTTCATTATAAAATGAATAATTAAATTATTAAAAGTTAATTTTTTTATTAGAATTATAATGGTTTATTTATTTTTAATTATTTGTATTTTATCAATAATAGATATTTTACAATCTTTTAATGTAGATGCTAATAATGACGATGTACTTAGAAGGCTTCCACAACTCAATAAAGAGTTCAGAGCAAGACCAAGAAATTTAAATGGTATGAATCTAATATTATGTTATATTTTAGATTAATAATGTAATAATTCTATTTATAAATAATAACATCTTTTTTTTGAGGTTTTCAAGATAAAGCAAGAGACACTAAAATCAAGTTTAATGGAAGACATATAAAAGAATTTGATAAAAATGAACCTCCAATAAATGTGGCGGATAATAAAAAAAAAAAATTTGGAATACAATCAAAACATTCATCTCAAAATGATAAAAGTGCGTTTAACATTGAAAAATATTTAGGAAGAAATAGAGTAAGTAATAAAATTTGGCAACATGTATGGAAACATTGTAAAGAACCTCGTTGTTATGCTGCAAATAACTTTGCACCAATGTTAGGAAAAGTGAGTTTTCAAAATAATATATTTAAAAGATTTTTTAGCTTTTAGAAGAGACAAATTATTATCGAAAGTTACATAATGCAAAACCTCTTACCATATCACATAGACTTAATATGATGGCTTATTTACAAGCTAAAAAGAATGCTTTTGGTGGTAAAATACCTCACTATATGGATCGTATGTATGGTAAAATTAGCGGTATTATTGAAACCATTTATTGTCCTTTAATGGCTAAAAGATGGTATGATGAAGGTTTAAAATATAAGTATGGAGTAAATATGGTAACACCAGCAGCATATCATTTCACAACATTAGTTTGGAAAGCGACAAGTCAAATTGGTATAGCAATTATTAAAAGAAATCCTTACGTTTATTATACATTTATGTTTTGGCCAAGAGGTAATGAAAAAAATTATTTTAGATATAATGTTTCAAGACCTATATATAATAGTTTATTTATGTCAAAATTGTTTAAAAGTGGATATTAATTCTTACAAAATAAATTTTGTTTTTCTAAGAAATTTTTTATCAAAAATGTTTTATCTAAACATTTTTATTATACAGTTGCATTATATTGTAGAATTTAAATTATATAATTAAATAAACTAAAATAAAATTGTTTTTATTGATAATACTATATATAAAACCGTAATTTTTATTTATATCCTAAAGGATTTTTTTAAATAATTTTAAAAATAAATCTTGTATATTGTTTTAAAAAAAAATTGTATAAAAAACTTTATAATAAAAATAATTTTATTTTTATTTAATTTTAATTTATTAAAAGATCATATCTAAAAAAAACTTTTTAGGTAAACAAAGTGAATAAAATTACTGGAAACTTTTCAGTAGAAAATAATAAAAATCTTTATATTTTTAATTACTAACAAAATAATGAATTTTTTTTATTAAATGTTATGCTTAATACTTTAATTGTTAAAAATTGGAATTATACATAAAATATATGAATTACTTTTAAATAATCAATTATTGTTACATCTTATTCTTTCTTATTATCATTTGTATCTCTTTCACTACTACAACTCTTTTTCATAACTTTTATCGCAATTTTTTTAATACTATCTCTGACACTTCTTTTCTTTTTCACAATATCTGTAGACTTCTGAAGAATTTTAGGATAGTTATCTTTTGATTTTTTAAGATTACTTTCTTTTTCTCTTTTCTCAATTAACTCTAAAGTTTTTGCCATGTTTTTTTTAAAATTAATGTTATCTTCAATGTTTTCTACCTCAGAAATTTTATCAACGGCCTTTACCAAAGATTTCTGACTTTGATTTATCCGCTGTTTAAGGTTTGCTTTTTTCTCATTATCCTCTATAGTTAACTTTTCTTTATTTGACTTTTCTTCGCTTTTTATCTTATTTTCTTTGCAATCATTACTTTGAAATTTTTCTTCCGCCTGTTTTTTTGATTTTCTTTTACTTATATTTTTTTCAGAATTTAATTGGAAGTTTTTCTTTTTTGATGATTTATCACTAACATCTTTAGGTTGTTTCTTATTAACTTTTTCAAAGGAACTATTTCTATTTTTTATTTTCACTTTTTTAGAATCAATTTTTTCGTTTCTTTTAGATTTGTTTTTTCTTTCACTATCTTTCTTCTTTTTTCTTGCTGAAGAAGATAAGCTGCTTCTTTTTATAGATTTTTTATCTTTATCTAAATTGTATTTGGGCACCCCTTTATTTGATTTTAATTTATTTCTACTTTTTCGTTCATCTATACTCTTAAAAGATTTTATTATTTTTAATTTCTCTTCAATCGTTTTAGTTTTATTATCAACAGAAAGATTATTAGAATTCTCCATTGGCACAAGTTTTTGATCTCTGTTTATATATTTTTTTTCTTGACTACTTTTATTAATTTGAAAATTCTGGTTAGTACCTGATTTTAATTTTGGTTTTTTTACTGTTGACAAAGTTGTTGGGGTAATACTACTAGAATGTTTACATTTCGATTTTTTAGTAGATTTCTTAATGTTATTACTTTTTAAAATGTCCGGTTCCACAGAACTCGTAACTAATTTCTTATTGTTTTCGTTAATATGTTGTTCACCCGAACGTCCATTTGATTTTTCTTTATCTAAATCATCTATCCTTTTATCTAAATTACTCTTCCTTGTGTTTTTAACTTCTATTTCCTTTTGACTTTTCTTTTTATTGTTATAAAAAGAACCTGGATCTTTTTTATTTTCTACAAATTCATTTCTTAAATTGTCTTTAATTACTGTTTGTGTTAATTCTTGTTCAACTACTTTTGTTTTTAAATTAGGGCAAACATTATTTTTCTCATCACTATGTTCTTTGCTACTGTTTTTAATTGGACCATTTGCGAATTTATCCTTTATTTCCTTACACGAATGTTTATCATGAGATATATTTTTCTTTTTTTCATAATTTTTAACTTCTTTTTGTTCTTTTTTTTCATTAAAACTGGCGATTCTTTTGTCTCTAGAAAACAAAATTATTATTAAATCTTAAAAAAAAAGAATAAATTACTTTTCCACATTTATATTGGTTAAATCTCGATTCGAAAACTTTGGGGAGTCATTAATAATTATTTTCACTTCCTTTTCTGATGTATCATTTAAACTTTTCTTTGATGAGAGTAACTCTGGATTGATCAATTTATCAAAATCCGATGTTTCAACATCAAATGAGACATAAGTTTCTAGCACCTTCCCTACATCTTTATTACTTCTATTTTTGATCCTTTTATTCATATAGGCGGGTCTTCTGGTGCAAGAAGAATACGAGAGGACTATTGCAGGTAGAAAGAATAAAATTACGACCAGTACTTCTGATGTCAGAAAAGAGAACATTGTAAAAAGGATGGGAAAAAAATTATTTTTCCACACATCCTATATAGTATCGCTATACTCAGAAATTTTAATATTACACACTGTATAAAATTCGAAGAAAACAATTTACGTAAAGATTTTTATTTAAAGGCTAACGAAATTAGTCCCATAAAATAAAAAAATATATAGATATAAATAATTTAATCAACATTATAAAATAATCTCACTTATTTTCTATATTCAATTGGGACAGTCTTGACATTCTTGTCCTCAATAGCCATCTTGTTACCTCCGACTGTGAGGACACCGTTCTTAGTAAGTTCACTTTTGACATTCTCCTCTGTGAGTCCTTTTGGGAGAGCATATTTACGGACGAAACTTCTTTGGATCTAAAAATTAAAAGGAATAGATTTTACCACAGTTAAATACTTAGAGGTATAAAGTAAACTTACGGTTCCGTATTTGTCAGTTTTCTCTTCATGTTTTCCTTCAACTTGGAGGTAGTTATCTCTAACGGTAACCTTCAATTCATTTGGTCCATAGTGAGATACATCCATTTTGACTCTGAATTCCTTGTCGTTATTTACTACCTCTGGACATGGTTCCATAAGTTCCATGTTGTTGGTGAGATTACGATCAACCATGTTGAGGGAGTTCATCATTTTACGCTCCAACATGTTCATCTCGTTGAAGAGGTTTGCTGGTCCACCGTATCCTAATGGACAAACAGAGAGAGGATCACGGACAAATGGAGTCATCCAACGGTCGTTCATGATTAAAAGACAGTAGAGTACAAGATAGAAAAATAGTTATTAACACAATAACCAAGATAACAAAAACTTCAAAAATAACTGTTTATATAGACGTAAACATGGTGATTTTAACTTATCAAACATTGTTAAGATTTTTCTAGAAACTCTGAAAATTAATGTTACTAAAGACACATTGTTTTTAATTAATATTTTGACTGATAGCCAAAGAGAGAAAACAGAAAAATTGTAAAATTGATTGTATACTTTAAACTTTTAAAGTTGAAACACTTAATCAATTTGATTTTGAGACTTTTAAAATGATAATGTTTTGATGACAAGATTCTTCTAGAATAAATTTCATCAAAAAAATAATTAATTTCTTAATATCTCAGCCCACAACAATCACCAATTTTCATGGTGATGAAATGGTTTGCAATTTTATAATCTATTATTGAAACACGAGGAATTTTTAAAAAAAAGAACTGAAAAATTAAACAAAAGAAACGTAATCGTTTTCAGTTGTAAGGGATACAAAATAAAAGTATCAACTTTTTAGAAAGATGAAAAGGAACATTGTCCACATTCGTGTACACAGTTGTCTGAAAGTTTTTAAAATATAATTTTGAAGTTTTTCAAATTTTTAACTTGATGTATTTACTTACTAAAGTGCATACAATTTTTGGATTGGAAACTTTAAAGGAGTTTTTTCTACAGATGTTTTTTTTTAGAATAAATTGATAGAAATTTGAATTTATTACACTTAATATGAGAGTGATGAAAACAACAAGATAATATAATTGATTATCATTTATATTACCGTATAAACTAAAACATTGTCTTGTTGGCAAAAAATTTTTCCTATTTATTCCTTTTTTTGTTAAAATATATCTATAATAAATTTTGAGTTGAAATAAATTATCAAGGGATTTTTGTTAAAAAAAACAAAGTGTTTGGTTATTAAATACCAAACAATTTTAGTGTAAAACAAATGGTAAGGTAGAAATAAAGTGGAACTTAATCAATTTTCTTTTTAAAAATTAACATGTTGTCAAGCATTAAAAATTCTGCATTATTTTATATCTACAATAAATAAATGGAAAAACTTTTTTTGACATCTTTAAATCTAAATCATTATTATTTTGTGTTTCTTTCCCATAAAATTAATAAAATTGAATATAAAATTTTCTATTTGGTAATTTCTACATTAGTTGTGTTATTTTTACTTTTAAATAATGAAAAAAGGCTCATCAAATGAAAATTTTTTGAAAGTAAAAAAAAGATACAAATTTGGAGATTTTACATTTATCAAGACAGATCCAAACTTTGTAGTACCAGATTATTTTCGAAATTATAATGATGAAAATCATAAACTAGATGTTAACGTAGATACCACAAATGTAAAAAATGAAATAGAAAATTTAAATTCCAATCATTTAATTGTAAATGTAAGTTTTGTCTTTTGGCAACAATTATAATTGTGCTTTTTTAGAACAACCAAAATTATATGGATAATAAATTTAATGCTCAAACTGTAGAAATGACTTCAAGAAGTTCTTCATTACTACAATCACAAAATGATATTATTCTTAAGAATATAAGTAACACGCCAACATCAAAACATGGTATAAAATCTACATTTGGAATTTTAAAAAATTCATCATTGAATTCTTTTGAGGTATGTTACAGAAATTTAAATACCTTATTGTAGATTCAATGTATTGTTAATTTAGTAAATTTTGTTATAATAAGATTTAACTATTGCTAATTAGTAAATATAACAATAAAACTATATATTATTACCGTAATTTTATTTTAGAAAAAGCATAGTATTGTTGAAAACATACCTTTTGCAACAAGCACCAAATTAATTGAAAATAATATGGAATCAAGACATTTTTCTGAAAATCAATCGTTTAAGATGCCGACAAATGTGGGAACTTTTCATTCTAAAGAGACTATTGTATCTTCAACATTTAAAGATTCAACAATTGACACAGCACCATATTTTATTTCAGAAAAAAGAAATTCTTACGTTGAAGTAATTAATGATTGTAGTGATTTTTCCGATGATCTGGATGTTAATGATTTTATAGTAAATAACGAAAATAACATTGACATTATTGATGATTCTGAAGACATTTCTGATGAAGGAACAGATTATGAACTGGATATCCGCGAAGACATGCATGGAAAATTTAGGGCATTTTTAGTTGATGATAGTGAAGAATTTCAAGATGAAACAAAATTTCTTTCAGAAGCTTTAATATCAAATATGTATAAATGTTTGCGAAATGTTTTTGGTCATGAGGATTTTAGACATGGACAAAAGGCTGCTATTACAGCATCTTTGTCGAATAAGGATGTTTTTATATTAATGCCTACCGGAGCAGGTAAGTCACTTTGTTACCAACTACCAGCAGCTATTGAACATGGATTGACGGTTGTTATATCTCCATTACGTGCTTTAATTAATGAACAATGTGATAAGATGAATAAACTTGGTATAAAAACTGAAAAGTTAACAAGTGATGTGAACCAATCAAATAGTGAAAAAATATACAAAAATCTTTTAAATATTGATGGAAAAATTAAGTTACTTTATTTGACTCCTGAAAAAATAGCTGGATCAACACGTCTCATAGATCTTTTAAAACAGCTTCAACAACAATCTAGATTATGTCGTTTTGTTATTGATGAAGCTCATTGTGTCTCTCAATGGGGACATGATTTTAGACCAGATTATACAAAACTTAAAACTCTCCGGGAAACATTCAACTGTCCACCAATACCAATAATGGCTTTAACAGCAACTGCTACACCTAAGATTGTTACTGATACTAAAAGATTATTAGGTATTGAGTCATCAAAATTATTTATTTCAACGTTTGTAAGACCAAACTTAAAGTATGATGTTGTAGAAAAGTCATTGAGTAATACAAAAAAATTGTTAGATAGTCTGTTTAAAAAGTACCCGATTGGTTCCGGTATTCTTTTTTGTTTTTCTAAAAATGATTGTAAAAATGTCAGTCAACTAGTTGAGAATCTTGGAGAAACTTCAGTTATTTATCACGCTGGACTTAGTAATAAAGAAAGAACAGAGTCACAAGAAGCTTGGATGTCAGGAAAAGTAAGAATTATCTGTGCAACTATTGCTTTTGGAATGGGTATTGATAAGCCTGATGTTCGATTTGTGATTCATATGACAATACCAAAGAGTGTGGAAAGTTATTATCAGGAAAGTGGCAGAGCTGGAAGAGATGGTTTACCTTCTTATTGTTGTATTCTATATAATTATACTGATTGTGTAAAATTAAGAAAATTTGTTGATGATCCTATTGATAATGAGAATGGTAGAAAAATATTAAAATCTGATGCAGTTAAAAAAATGCAGTATGCCAATATCAATGAAATGATAGCTTATTGTGAAGATGTTTCAGGATGTCAAAGAAAACTTCTCGTAGAACATTTTGGAGAAATTTACGATTCTGCTGATTGTAAGGCTAATCAAATTACTTGTTGTAAAAATTGTACAAATGATAAGAAAAAAAAGTATCATTTATACGATATAACAGTAATTACCTTGCTTATTCTCGAATCAATAAAATTAATGCCGTTAACTGTAAAACAACTATCTGAATGTTTAAGAGGCAAAACAAAAATTGAAAATAGCTTTAAGGGAAAAAAGATTTCAGAACTTCCAATATTTAATAAAACAAATTTTCTAACAGATACTGCTGCATGTCGATTAATTATTAAATTAATAACAGATAATTTAGCTTTTGAAAAAATTCAAGAAATTGTATGTGGAAAAAACAATAAAACATTTGTTGGATATGTAACGTTGAGTGAAGATGGTCAAAAATTTCTAACATCTAATCCCAAGACGAAAGTTTATATTCATATGCAACATATAAAATCTACAAATGAAAGTGATAATATTAACAAATTTATGGTTAAAGTTGATATAAAAGAAGCTGAAGCAGTAAAAGAAAAATTTAAAATTAAACACAAAGAAGTTTACCAATGTGCTAAATTTAAAATTCAATCATTAAGAAGTCAAATAGCTAAAGAAGAAAGAGTATTAGATCTTAGAGAGATTTTAAGTGATGAAGCTGTTGATCAAGTTGCAGCTCTTCTTCCAAGAACTAATAGTGAATTACTATCAATTGACAATATGACAAAGTCAAAAATTAGAAAATATGGTGGAAGAATAATGGCATCATTAAATGAATTTTGGAGATTAGTTGATAAAAATGACCATGTCAAAATGACAAGAGAATTGGATATGTTATTAACTGATAATAATCAATTAATTGAAAATTTTTATCAACAATCAAAAACTCACAATACAGGACATAATGTTCGTAGAGCATATAAATTTCCTTTTCAAAAGAGAAAAAATTCCAGTGGGTTAAAAAAGTGTAGTTCTTAAAAAAAAAACTTAAAAAAGAAAATCTAATTCATCTTCTACAAGGAATCGATGTTATAAAGAATTTTACCAATATAGTTCAATTTTAATTAAATTAATATACCTCAATTATTTATAAATTAATAAAAATCTGTTTAATATTAAAATAATATGTTTTATAAAATAACTAAAACTTTTTTAAATATTTGATATTATATATATGCATAATTTTTTTTAATCACAATGTTGATTTAAAAAATGTTTTTTACTAAAGCAACAAAAAAATAATTAAAAAACAACTTTTTTTGGAATTTGAATATGCTACTATATTCATTCGATAGCCCTTGAAATGGGATGAATTTTGAATATAATCAACAATATTTGAAAATTGAAATTTCAAAAGTTATAAGAATTCAAAGTTGAGAGGCGAAATTAGGGAATATTTTTTTGTAAATTTCAATTTCTATGATAATATTGTAAATTTTAAAAATAAATACTTTATTCTGGATCAATTTTTTACGAGAAATTCATTAAGCCTATTCACATCTTTATAGGACTTGTAAAAATAAAGTTATGGCAAGAAATATGTTTCAAAAAAAGTTTAAAGAATCTAGCAATAACTCAAGTTAATGGAGTCACAGGTTTATGAAATTTGTTGCGCTGTGCTTCTTTCGTGATTTAAGGTATACCCTACGTTGAAAAGATTTTAAAATTTTCAACCGTTCTTGAGATATGAAACTTGGTACTTTTTCGCGCGTAATCCATTGTCACCATTTTTTTTATCTCGAAAGTACTTAAAGATATAAAAAAATTTTGAAGGTAGACCCCATTTAAAAATTCATTTGAAGACGATTGCAAAAATCTGATTTTATTTATCATGATTTTGAAGCAAGATATGAACAGAGGCGGAAAATTTTCTAAAATATTCATTGTTCTCGACTTTTCAGTATCTCAGCAAATAATGACCCTATGAAGATAGGACTAGTTTCATTCGATTTCTATTCAAAAGTAGGTGTAGAATATTAATTTTCATAGCTGTAACATTATTATTTCCAGAGATATAAAAATTGGCTGAAAATTTTCTACATTTCTGAAGATACCTCTAAAAGTGTGAACAAAGAAAAACAACTTTTTTTGGAAATTGAATATGCTACTTTATTCATTCGATAGCCCTTGAAATAAGATGAATTTTGAATATAATCAACAATATTCTAAAATTGAAACTTCAGGAGTTATAGGGTTTCAAAGTTGAGAGGCGAAATTGTGGAATATTTTTTTTAAATCTTGACTTCCATGATAATATTGTAAATTTTAAAAATAAATACTTTATTCTAGATCACTTTTTTACGAGAAATTTATTAAGCCTACTCACATCTTTATAGAACTTCTAAAAATGAAGATATGATAAGAAAAATGTTTAAAAAAAAGTTTCGAGAATTTAGTGATAACTCAAATTTATGAAGTCACAGGTTCGTGAAATTTGTTGCGCTGTGCTTCTTTCGTGATTTAAGGCATACTTTACGTTGAAACAATTTTAAAATTTTCAAGGGTTCTTGAGATATGAAACCTGGTACTTTTTCGCGCGTAATCCATTGTCACCATTTTTTTATATCTCGAAAATGGTTAAAGGTATAAAAATATTTTTAAGGTCGACCCCATTTAAAAATTCATTTGAAGACGATTGCAAAAATTTGATTTTATTTATCATGATTTTGAAGCAAGATATGAACAAAGGCGGAAATTTTTCTAAAATATTCATTGTTCCCGACTTTTCAGTATCTCAGCGAATACTTATCTTATGAAGATGGGATTAGTTTCATTCGATTTCTATTCAAAAATTGGTCTAGTTAAGTTTTTTTTTATAGCTATAACAGTATTATTTTAATGGATTCAGAAATTGGCTAAAAATATTCTAGATTTCTGATTTTACCTTAAAATTTGTGAAAAGAAGCAACTTTTTTTAAAACTTGAATATGTCACTATAGTCATTCACAAGCCTTTGAAATAGGATAATTTTTTAAAATAATTAACAATGGTTTAATTATAGAATCACATATGTGTTAGAAAATTTTTTTTAAAAATTTGAATATTAAATAAATATATTTTTTTTAAAAATATAATAATAATTTTATATAAATATTAAACTAACATATTAAATAAATAAAAAAAAGTAAATAATATTAAAGTTTATTTTTAATAAAAATTTTATATAAAAATTTACTAGCATTTTTCTTAATTTTATTTCGAACTTTGTTTTTTTTTCATCAACTTTTAAATGCTCTTTATACTGTATATTTAATTTAATTTTTTTTTAATTTTTAAATACTTTTTTTTATTTTAATTGTTATTAATTTAGTACGTCATTGATTCTAAAAGAGATTCAAATTTTTTTCTCTTAAAAATTGTCATAAATTTTTATACAATTACATATTTTTTGAATAAAAAGATTTATCTAAAGGTAATGTTAGCAAATTTTTGATAGTATATTCAAATTTTAAAATAAAAGAAAAAAACAAGTATTTTTTTAAATTTTTAATGCTTATATAAAATTAAAAATAATAAAAAAAATATAAGCATAAATTAAAATAAATTTTTTTTTAATATTTTATTTTTTATCAATGTTTGACTATATTTTTTTACTTTTTTTTTTGGATATTTCCAAAATTCAAGTGGAATCTTATTTTAGATATAATATTGTAGGTGATGTTCGAGATGTATATAATGTAACTGAAAGTAATTATAAGATAAATGAAATGGCAACAAATTTACCAAGATACAATGAATCATTAAAAATTCCAAGTCATGTTTTAATTAAAAGTAAACAAATTTTGTACATTGATTTTGAAAGTTATCAAAATATAATTAATGGATCAAAATACAATCTTAATTTACAATTGCATTTAAACAATATTTCAAATCCCAATAGAATTGTTGTTTCACCTTTTATAATGAGAAAATTTATTGATTTTACAATAAAAAGTTGTGAATTTGGACTTATTTTTATGGATGTTACTATTAATCATTATAAAATTATTACTTCAAATCAACGAATAACTATTGATTATGGTATTTTAATATTATTAAAAACAGCTACTAATAAAATATATTATACAACAATTCCATATTTTGATAATATATTTTTTCTTTATTTGTGTCCATACAAAAAATATATCAGAGAATATTCAAATATTCATTACATTCCAGAGGAATATATTGTAGAAAATGGAATATTATATCCTGAAGACAAAGAACAATCTCATTTATTTATACCAATATTTCCAAAAACAAAAAACGATAATTTTTTTGCTTGTGGAACTCTACAACAACCAACACTTCCTGATATCACTTTAGGTTTTAAAATAAAAAATAATCTAAATGATGTAATGATTGAAAGAAATGGAGCAATTGTGGAAGAAACAACAGAAGATTGTATGGATTCATATGACAAATTTGAAATTGCATATATTTATTTAAATGAAACTTCACAATTATTAAATAAAAATATTTTTATAAGTAAAAATTATAGTAATAATATATATTACAACCAAAAAATATATGTGTATAATATAAAAGAATTTAATACAACTATTTTTAAAGAACCAATAAATAAAAGTCGAAAATTTATTACACCAAAATGTTTGATAAAAACTAAAGAAAAAAACTTTTTCATAATTCCATATATTGATGAAATGGAAATTATCATACGAAAAAATACAAGATATTTGTTTATTAAAGATATTATTTCAAAAAAAAATATTTCTGCTAAATGTGTAAGTGAAGTTACTAATAATAATAATGTAAAGTATAAAGAATATTATTCTAAGGCAACAAAAATTTTAATAGGAAAAAAGGATTACCTAAAAAACGAAAATTTTGAATCTTTGATTTTATTTAAAGATAAAATTGATACATATGGAGAATATACTTGTAATATTGTTGATAAAGTAAAATCATTAAATAAAGAAAATATACAAATAAAAACTGTTTATTTTTTGCCACAAAATTATATGGAAATTTTATTACCACCTTCTGAAATTGCACATAATCAAAATTCATCACCATATTGTAAAAGATTTTACCCTAATATTGGTGAATTATTTGGAATTGAAATTATAAATGGTAAAAGAGAAACAATAAAACTTTCTGAAATATTATATTCTACAGAAAACTTTGAAATAACAACAAATAATGTATATTTTAATAATTCGTATCTTGATTACAAGACAACTATTATTTGTAAATACAAAACTATTGCTGATACATTCTTTTTGACTATACAAAAATTTTCACTTCTTGGTGATTTAAAAGTTAATAATGTTACATTTAATAATAAGCTAAATATGCTTTATCCAGGTATAAATATATCAGAATATTATCCAAAAACTAAATTAAAAGAACCTAAAGATATTAATACTACATTAGAAGAACGTTCAAAATCATTTTTTCTTGTTCCATTGATTATTTTAGCAATAATAACTCTCATTGTTATTCTACTTTTAATAATTTTAGTCATTAATCAAATAATAAAAACTAAAAAAATAGATGAATCTACTCAACCTGGAATAATCAATGATAAATAAATAAATAAAAAATGATATAATACTTATAATTATCTAATATTTATAACAATATATTTACTATAAAATTTATATACTTAAAATATAAAGACTAAAACAAAATAATTATGATATTTATATTTTAGAATTATCTTTTTAAAAAATAGTTTTTTAAATTTGTTTAAATCAAAAAAGTTTATTCGTATGTTATTGAAAATTTCATTTTTTTTTTTACTTAAAAATGGCAGTTATATTTTATTTATTCTACCACAAAACATGTATTATTAATGTTTGAATTATAAAAATTAAATATTTCTATTAATGAAACATAAGAAAAGTATTTAAAAAATTATTATTTTTGGCAACAAAAATTTAAACATAAAATATGCAAATTATATATTTTAAATTATATATTCAAAATATCAATTAAATTTTTAAAAAAATATAATTTAATGTATTTATTAATTTTTTTATAAAAATGTACATTATTGTAATTTTTTGTTTTATGTTTTTCTTTTATATAAAACAAATTTTTTAATGCTTTAAATTAATGATTATTTCTATTTTTTTTTAAAAATGTATGGAAACGATAAAAAAATTCCGCCATATCCTCACAATCAAAACCCACCACAATATGAAACTCCTGGCGGAGGTGATTTAAAAATACAAGTAGATAACAATCAACAACCAAATGTAGCATTTTTTATAATTCAATTTGAAGATCCTATTGTAAGAAAAAAATTTGTTGGGAAAGTTTTATTTACTGTTGCTGTAATGATATCAGTAGTCGCAACTATTACTGGTTTATCATATATTCCATTTTTTCGAGACTTTCTAAACGATGAAGAAAATAGAAAAACGAATCTTTTTATTTTAATAGGATTATTATTAGCATGGTATATAATAGCTTTTGTAACACTTCTTGTTCGATGTGTTCGGAAAATATATCCACTTAACATTATAATGTTGACATTAAATGCCGTTTTAATGGGTTTTGTAATTGCAATCTTAACAGCTTATGTTCCCCCAATAGTTGTAATTAAAGCTGCATGTGAAACGTTTTTAATTTTAACAATTGTAGCTGTTTTGGCAAGATATACAAGAATTGATGCAACAGGTTTTGGATTTATGTGGAAGTTTTTCCTTATTAGTACAATTATATCATGTATATCATTTGTTATAATATATTTTTATGGTGGTACTTCACTACTTGCTAATATTTTATCAACAGTCATGGTATTTATTTATTCAATTTATATTTTTATTGACTTACAACTTATAATGGGTGGAAAAAGAAATGCTATTTCTCCAGATGAACCTGTTTATGCATCTATTATGTTATTTGTAGATATTATGCTATTATTTATGGTAATTTTTGGTATATATGCTCAAAGTTAGAAACTAATAATTTAATTTAAAAAAAAACTATTTAATTTTAATGATTTTTTATCTGAAATATTTGTTTATCAAATTTTCTATGATATAGGTCTAGATAATATTTCACGAATTTATATTCAAATTAATTAACTAATTTGCCATCTTTGTAATAATTTCAATTTAATTAAAACACAAATTTTACTATTATTAATAATCTCTAATGTTGTAAAAAAAAATAAATATTATTTGAATTTTTAAAATTAATATTAGAAAAATATTTCTATAATTAAAAAATCTTTTAATAATGCTTCGAAAAAATAATTTATCAGTTAAATCAGTAAAAAATGCTAATTCAAAAAAAAAAAATTCAAGACATAAACAACAACAACAAGCTCAAAATGAAAGTGCACCAGTAAAATCAGTGGTAACAGGACATTCAGTAGATAAGAATGCAACACCTGTTGTTCAATCAAATCAAAATAATGATGTTAAAATTGATCCAGAAAGTCAATGGGATGCTTATATGGAAAATTCAATTACATGTTATCATGCAAAAATACCAATTGAAGATATGGAAGACTTATTAAAAATGAATGGAGATTTTTTATTAAGAAGAGCAGAAAATAATGGAAAAACAGAATTTGTATTTACTGTTTATAAAGATAAACAATTACATGATATTGTTTTAAATCGTTCATCAGAAGGTTGTTATATTATAAAAGGAACTGCATTTAGTAGACCTGAAGAGTTGATAGATCATTATATAATTAGTCATATTCCAGTAGATGGCAAATCATTATTTTTTGTAAAAGGTATTGAAAGACGCTCATATTATTTAAATCCAGAAAATATAGAAATTAAACAAAAAATTGGAGAAGGTTAGTTTTATAATTTGTAAAATAAAATATTTTTTGTAGGAGCTTTTGGAGAAGTCAATGAAGGTGTTATGAAACGTTTTGATACAACTGCTATTAAGGTAGCTGTAAAAAATCTTAAAGGTTTTTCTTCAAAACAAGATCGTGATGATTTTATGGAGGAATTTAGATTTATGAATCGTTTTGAACATGAAAATATTGTAAAAATTTATGGTATTACTACTCAGGGTACGGTAATGATGATGGTTTTAGAAATGTGTTATGGTGGCTCATTAAATTCATATTTAAAAAAAAATCCTTTACCATATAAACATCTTATTAAATATTGTATTGATGCTGCTAGAGGAATGTGTTATTTATCAACACGTAATGTTATTCATCGTGATATTGCAGCAAGAAATTGTTTGCTTGGTGGTAATGATGAAGTTAAAATTAGTGATTTTGGATTATCTGTCATATCAAAAAATCCTGTAAAAGCTGGTAAAAATCAAAAAATTGCAATTCGCTGGTGTGCACCTGAAACAATTTCAACTGGATTTTTTGAAATGAAAACAGATGTATGGTCATTTGGTATTTTAATATGGGAAATTTTTAATCATTGTAAAGCTGATCCATATTCAGGAAAAACTAATGCTGAAGTTAAAAGAGATTTATTGAATAATACTCAATCATTGCTTCTTCCAAGAGATGCTCCATCAAATGTTTTAAAATGTTATACATATTGTTTATTTAAAGAAGCTGCATTTAGACCTAATTTTATAGAGATATTAAAATTTTTATCTCCACGAGAAAGACCACCAGTTCCAAGTGACATGAAAAAATGTATTCCTTCAAAACCATCAAATGTAGATTCTAAAACTCAAAATATTGTTTCAAAAGGAAAACAACCAGGTTGTTAATTAAAAAAAAATATAGTAAAACAGAAATTTTTAATACTCACAAGATAACAGATTTAAAATATATTTGAAAATAGCTAATAAACATAATTCATAAAAAAAATATTTTTTAGTATTTTTTCTTTTTATAAACGCCAATCATCAAGAATTATATCATTATCACATAAAGATTCATCATTTGAACATGTGTTTGATAATTTACACTTTCTCCATTTAACATGAGGTGTTCCTTTGTAGTATTCTTCTAAAATATCATTACTCTCATTAGCATATCTTTTATTCCACAAAATTTCACTCCAACATTTAACAGCACCTGCATCATATTCAGTCATTAATTTATTAATAAATAAATGAGGATAATAATTTAATTTATAAAAATCTTCCATACCATGAATACATATACCATGCCTAATTAATCCACTTTTACATACTCTTTTTGTTCTCCAAACACTTTTTCGTGTTATATATTCAACTCTTTTTCCATAATTTGTACAATAATTTGGCATACCACCAGGAAAATTTATATTTTCATCAGATAATATTGTAGACCAAAACATTTCATCAATTCCATGTTTAGGGTAATCTAATTCATGAAGTAATGTTGTTAAATTTAATTCATGAAACATATAATCAACATCAATTCTTGATAATGTTACTTCACTGAATCCTTTGACAAAATTTAACCAAAATGGATATCCATATTCATTGTAATTTTTGGAATAATTTTTAAAAATATTTAAATTTGTAAATGACCAATCATTAAATGTATCAATTCTTTCTAAATATCCTGGAACCATTTGAAAATCACTTGCTCCATTATAAATTTTTAAAATTTTTATTAATTGTAAATTTGTTTTTAATGGAAAATCATGATTTTGTAAAAGAAATACATAATTCCATTTTTTTGATATTAAATATTGTAGACATTCTAAATGACCATTGGCATAATTTCTTCCATTACTATCAAAAGGAAGTACTTTTTTCATAATATAAACATTTTCAAAACATGAACCTAATTTTATTAATTGTTTATTAAAAAGTTTTTTTGCTTTAGAATCTATGATAAAACAATAATGATTATATATTGAGTATGAGAGTGATAATTGTAGTTCTAGTTGATAATAATTCTATAAAAATAATTTATTATAAATATTTTTTATATATTTTACCTTAAATACAATAACTGAATATGCTAATGGAAAAGTTTCTTCTTCTTTTGTTAGATGTTGTTTAGTAGGAAAAAAATGTCTTCGTTTAATTGCATTACATGACATTTTTAGTGTTTCATCTTGTTTATCTTTAAATTTTTTTCTCTGAAATCCATATTTTCTTGCAACTATACCATTTTTCTTTTTTCCATACAATGAACATTCTATATCTTCTGTACCAGGTATAGGTGTAAAAAATGGTTCATTAGACAATAAATATTCATTTTCATAACTTTCTTTACTTTCACTTTTTATAACATTATATATCTCATTAGAATTTTTTTCAATAATCTTATCATATTCAATATTAGAATATTGTAATAAATTATTAATGGTAGTAAATAAATTATATATGATTATAATAAAAATAAGAATGAAAAAAATTTTTTTCAAAAAATAATAACAGTTAATTTGTCTTGGGCACATTTATAAAATATTATCTAACAAATATCATATTCTAAAGAAAAACTTTAAAATAACAATTTTGTTATAAAATTATTTTTTCATGATAAATATATTGGAAACAAATTTATTTAATTTATTAAAATCCTATTATATTAAATATTATCCTCTATTATTTTAAAACAATATAATATTATATCATTTATAAACATAATCAATTTATAAATGTTTTAACTATATATTATAAAAAGATTGTTTATATACATATATAAAAATTTTGTTTATATTAAAATAATATATTAAAAATTATAATTTTATTTATAAAAGAAAATATAAATTATATATTTTAACTTTTTTCATCTACCTTCTTTTTATTTTTGTAATCATTTGCTAAACTTTCCCATTTTGATGTATTAAATAGTGCATTGTCCTTTAAATGCTTACATTCGGGTATTATTTTAGCAAGTAATTCATAACATGGTAAACAAATTCCTCTCATAAATCCTACTTGCATTTCTGGTAACTCTCCCGATTTATCTCTATCCATCATAGCAATTGGTTCACGACCATTCATTTTTTCGGCATCACCTTGTTCATAAAATTCTTCAAAAATTACTTTAACAGTTTCTGATTGTACTTGCCATGGTTTGGCTGAAGCAATTAAATCACATCCAGTCATTATAATTGCCTGCCCCAAACCACGACAATCATTATTATTCCAATTAAATTTTTCATTTTCAATTATAATACTTAATTTAGCTTTATTAGAAAAAAATAATGCTAAATCAGTAGCTAAGATACAATGTTTTATTAAACCTAATGCTTCTTTATATTGTTCAGTATTTAGATAACGTAAAACATTATGTCCTTCTTGTTGTAAAATTGTTATAGTTTGATTAAAATGATGATGTTCCATGACTGATGTTGAATATATAGCTGCTAATGGGGTACTCATTGTTTTCATATATGCATTATTTTTACCACGATGATCAAGATCATGACATATAGCAGCAATATACATAGCTAAAGCTTCATGTGGTTGAAATATATTTGTAGAATAAAGTAAAAAAAATAAACTATGAGCAACAGTAAATCCATGTTGCCAATTATGATAAGGAACTTTTCGATAATTTTTACGTACTGTTAAAGTAAATCTTATCAAATCATCTGGATCAAAACGAATTCTTCCACCAAATAATCTTTGAAACATTTTTATTGCGAAGACTGGTTTTTCTAATTCAGATAATGTCATACTATTAAAATCAAAATTTAATATTTCTGATGGTATTTCTTCTATAGTTTCTTGATATTTTTTAACTTTTGAAACTTCTTCTTTATTACAAGATGAATGGTATGTCAAAACTTCTAATGCTACTCTATATTTTTGTTCTTCTTTTCTTATTTTATCATATAATTTTGCATGATGTAATGCTAATCCACAATATATTGCAAAAGTTTCAAAAGCATCAGCATCATCATTTGTAAATTCTCCTGTACGTTTATTAACCATTTGGACAACTCCAATCACAGTTCTTCTTATAAAAATTGGCATACATAAAATATTTTTTGTTTGATAACCTGTTTTACAATCAACTTCAGGATTAAATCTTTCATCTTTATATGCATCAGGTATATTTAAACCTTTACCAGTTTGTGCAACTGTTCCAGCAATACCTTTACCAATAGGAAATCTTATCTCTTTTTGTCCATGATTTTCTAAACTTTCAACTTCCTCTGATTGTACACCAACATCAAAAATTCTTGCATAAAGTTCTTTTGATTTTGAGTCAACTAAAAAAAGTGAAGCTCTATCTGCATCAACAAGACGTTGAGCAAAATTCATAATTTTTATAATTAATGTATCCATTGAAGCAACTTCTTGAAAAATTGATTTTACTACTTCTAATAAAAATTTTGTTAATTTTCTATTTTTTTCAATAAGTTCTATAGAATCTTGTGAACTTGTTGTTGACATAGAAGATTCAATACCACTTTTAATTTTTTCTTTATTATTTCCTTTACCAAAATAAAAAAGTGAACCAAATAAAGCTCCAAAAATATTTGCTAAACGAACATCTTTATCATTAAAATTATTTCCAAAAAAATAGATATCAGCTAAGTGTGCTTCTTTTATTTCATTACAATCAAAAACTTGTAATACATAACTTGCTGCAGCATAACTTTTTTTAACTTTTTTTATTTTTTTAAGTCTTATTTCATTTTCTTCTTTTGTTACCCTATAACTATTACCATCTTCTTCATTATGAACAACTAATTCAACAGCTTCAGCAGAGGTACATTCCTGTGCACATATTACAGCTAATTCATACATTAAATTTATTTGTTGTGATGCATTTTCAACTAAAAAATTTCTACATTTACCTATATCTTCGGGCTAAAAAAAATATTAATAAAAAAAAAGATTTTTTTAAATATTAACTTACATTCCATGCTCCACCAATTTTTAGATTAGAATTAGAAATTGTTAGACTACCCTGTCTACGGTTTCTCATTGTTGTTCTCCTATGAACCCATCGTTCAAATGTTTGCCTAGTAATAGAAGCACTGCAAACATAATTTTCTAAGAATGAAGGATTACTTTTAAGATACAACGATACGTCTTCTGGTTTTAGTTCCATTTAAAAAAAAAAAAAATTTTAATATTTAGTTTAAAACTAAAAATAAATTTTCTTTATGGAACTTAAAATAATAAAAATTATTATTTATATAAAACGGTGTAAAATATATTTTGATATGATTATATTTAATAAGTATATGGTTTCAAAGAAATTAAAATAGATGCTTATATTGAAGATGAGAAATCTTATGTTTATATATTTTATTACGTTAAAAGACTATGTCATAATTAAGAAGACTTAAAAATTAAATCGGATTCATTTTAGTATATCTATATATTGATAAATTAATATAATATTATATTTGACGTATAAATCTTATATAATTATTTGAAATAATAAATTGTCCTATTACTAAGCTAAAATAATATAGAATTGTACTAGAAAAAATTAATTGTAATAATTGAAAAAGATTACAAAAAAAAGTTTAAAAATATTTTAAGTAAATCATAATAAAAAGATAAAATTTAAAAAAAGATTTATTACTTAAATTTAAGAAAACAAAAAAAAAATAAATTTTAATATATATAATTATATAAAAAAAAAAAATAATGTTAAAAATTTATAAATATTATGTAAAAAATTTTTTCCTGTTTTCAAGAGGTAAAAAAAAATAATCTTACGTATGTATATATTCTATAGACATTATATTCCCAAGAAAGTTAATTATTAATTTTTTTATACAAATATATAATTTATTTTAAATTTATAATAAGTTAAAAATATATCTATTTATGACTATTAAGTTACCTATTATCACTATGGAAATAGGTTGATGATTATTATAGAAGATTTAAAATAAAATATCTATGTTTTTTAATATTTTTTTCTATAAACAAAATTATTTATTATTATTAATATAATAATTATATTATTTTAATAAAAATAAAATTAAAATAGTTCAAAAAAAATGTTATAAATAATTTTTGGACTATAATTATTACAATTAATAAGTAAAAAAAAAATGGTAGTTTTTTTTTATATTAATAAATCAAATATAATTTATAATGTTTGAAATATTTTTAGTTGTAATTATTACAAATAACAAAAAAATTGGTAATTTTAAATAAATTACAGTATCTAATTCACAATAATAAAGTACATTTATATTATTTTTTTCTATTTAATTATATATATTTTTTTAATGCTTCAATCGTTGTAGTTAATATGCAATAAAATATTTATAATATTTTGATATAAGATAATTCATATATATAATATAGATATAAATTGTTGAAAATACTTAATTAAATTTTTTTGCGTCATCCAGATTTTAAAAATAGATAAAATAAAAACTAAAAAATTTTTTTTGTATTAAAATAAATATCATATAAATATGTTTTTTTTATTATCAATTTATAAAATTTTTTTTTTCTTTTTAATAGTAATATTATTTAAAAAATGCCACTGTTAAAATTATTAAAAGGAAATATAACAGTTCCCGCAAATTTTTTTAATGAAAAAAATGTTATTGAAAATTCTATAAACATTGTAAATACAGCTTCTTTTAATTTTTGTTCGTGTATTCTTAAAGTTAGTCAAATTTGTGGAATTAATCAAACAAACATAGATACAAAGTATTTTTATAATAAAAATAAAAAAATTTTTTATGGTGACCACAATAATGATATGGGAGCTGTTATTTATACAATTGCTATAATATTAATGTTTTCACTAGTTATCATAATGTTAATGTTTCGTTCTATTAAACGTTCAGAAGAATCAATTGAAATAGAAAATTTATTACATATAATGCAATATCGTCGAGAATATGATTATTACAAAAGACAAAAAAAGAAATTACAAAAGGCAAAAAAAAAAGTTACGGCATGGTTAAATAAAAATAATGATAAAATGTGGACGAGTAGTGCATATATATTAGGTAGTCATAGTTACGTTGATTCAAACTTTAATTCAAAAAATAATTCAAAAGTGTAAGCTTTTTTTTTTCTTTCTTTTTTTAAATTATAATTATGCATTCTAATTATTTTCAACTTAATTTATTAATAATATTTTTAGATCTTTATCATCACTCATACCAAATATAGTAGTATCAACAACAAATGATGAATTATCCTCAAACTATTTAACAAGAAAAACTCCATCATTAAATATGATTTATAATTTTGATCAATCTTTTTCTTCATCAATTGGTTCAAATTATTCATTATTAATTCAAGATAATATAGAAAATAACAGTGATATATAAAATATGTTATATTTTTAGTGTTATTAAAGTTTATCATAATTTACATTTTTCTATAAACATTCATTGAAAATTTTATGTTATTTTATAAATTTCTTACTCATAACATAATAATCGTTATTATTTTTATAAATTTATAACAAAAAAAATCTTTTGTTATAAACTTTTTTTTTTATCATTATATTGAAATTTTTAACTTTAACAGCTTTCTTTAGTATTCATATTGACAATAGCTTCATTTGTAGAATATTTCTATGAAAAGCTATAATTTAAGGTAAAGTGTGTCACGCAACTTAATAATAATATTTTTTTTTTAAAAATATTTAATTTATGATAGCATATAGTTTAAAATTACCATTTTCTTGCATTTTTATTTGTAATAAATAAATAATTTTTTTTTATAAACTGTATTATAAAACAACATTAAAAATAAATAGTTCAAATAAAGTAAAATTTATATTTAAAATGTTTTTAATTTTTCTAAAATTGAAAACATCTATTAATTATTAAAACGCTAAATTAAAAAATTCATTTAATAATATCGAGAAAATAAAAAAAAATAATACTATATCTAATATTCATCTAAATATTAGAAGTAATAGCTTATACTATTTAAAAATATTCAATTGTGCTTATAAATGTTTGAAATTTTTATATAAAATATTTTTGATATTAATGCCTTAAGTATGAAAAAAATAGATTTAACCCATTAAACTATGTTAAGATATAAATTATGACTATTAACTCTATATGTACATTTTAATTCAATTTTCAGTTTTGATATATTTCATAATTTTTATATATTATATATATATTTTGGAAGTTAAAATGAGCTCAATATGTACATAAATATTTTGACATTCTTATTTCAATTTTATAAATATTTCAAAATGGCTCTTCCAATGTTACTAGGTTTTTTTATTATATATATATATTTTTTTTTTACTATATTTAAAACTTATATAATTAAGAGTTTAATTATAGAAAGTAATTTATAATTTACATCATTTTTGTTTTTACATAATTATTAATTATTTTAATACTAATGATAAAATTTCAATAAAAATTGTAAAATTAATATTAAAAAATTATCATCAACTTTGTCCTTTTGTATTCATTATGACAAATTGCTTGTAATTTTAATGATGAAATTTAGTACTATTATAAAACTCATTAATATGTTTATATGACTAGTAAAGTAGTTTCAAATGATAAAATTTTTAGCATCAAATTTTGTAAACTTATTTAAAAGTATAAAATTTTATGAATAATTTTTTTTATAAATTTATAATATAATTTTTTAAAAAGTACATAATTAATATGTTTAAAATATAAATGTATTAATTAATTATTTTTTTCCATTCAAATATATATTTTTAAGTAATAAATTATAAAATTTTTTAAAAAGAGAATCAGTATTAAAATTTTAAATATCATTATATAAAGTTTTATTTTATTCTAAATATATAACACTTAAATATATTTTAAAAATATTTAAAAAATTTTTTGTTCTTATATTTTTAACTAAATGATTTAGAAGTAGAAAAAATCTTATAATGTATTCTTTTATAAAAAGTTTCTTGAGAGATTAAATAAATGAAAAATTATGATGTGTTAAATTATAAATAAAGATAATTATCTTTTATAAGCAAAGTAACTTTTTCATATTATTATAAAAGAAATATTATTGTTTCATGAGAATAGTTAATATATGATATTTTTTTTCACATAAAAGAGTAAAATGTATGAGATAATATAATATTTTGTACTTCATTGAAAAATTAGTCTTTCATATTAAAGTACATATAATCTTAAAATATATAGAAAATCCAAAATAACCATTGAAAAATCATTTATTTATACCTATAATCTTTATAAACTATATATTGTTACTTTTTTATATGAGTATAAATAAATAATAGTTTTATAAATAGCAGATGTGCACTACATTTTTATTTACAATTTTTTATTTTATTTTATTTTCTATAGATATAAATTTTATATTTTTAAATAATTATAAAAAAAAATACACACCATATTTATCAGTATTTCTTCTTATAAATTTTTTTTCTAATTAATTTTAATATACTTTATTTTTTATTTTTATACAAAATGTCATTGAATTAAAATAATTATTATTATAATTTTGAATAGTACATATTTTGTAAAATATTTTTTATTTTAATTTAAAATGCTACTTTTTAATATCAAAGACATATTTATTTTAATAAAAAATGAGTAAACAAACAAAACATACTAATTTAAATTAATATTATATTGAAAAAAATTTATATTATAAAATTTTTTTTTTGATTCAATGAATTAATTTTTTAACATCCAAAATATTAATAAGTAGTAAATTAGTAACAATAACATAAATAAATTTTTTTTTTTAAATTGTGCAACTTAAACAATAGATTTTATAACAATAAAAAAATTTTTTTTTTTAGCCAAATTGTTTTTTCATTACAATAAGTAATGTTAAAAATATAAATGTTGTTTCCAATTATCTTTTTTTCTTTTTTTTTCTAAATTAATTTACAAATTAAATTACTCAAAAAGATTCATATAATTTATATTAACTATTTAGTTTTTTTAATACTATTTTTTTTTTATTAAAAAATAAAAAATTATTTTTTTAGTATGGCAAATAAATATAATATATATCTTTTTATTTATAAATGACTTTAAAGTTATAAATATTAAAACAAATAGTATATGGTCGACATTTTATTTTTTGACGTTATTATGTTCAATCATGTTTAATAATTATATAAAATTTATTGAAAACAAATGGCATTACTTTCTTTTATAGATTCTTTTGTATTTGTTTGCTTTTCTAAAAATTATATAAAAATTTGGGAAAGCAAATATTAAAAATCACTATAAGGCCAAAAATATAAATTTATTTTTTTTTTAATCTATAATTAAAAATTTAGAAATGAAAATATTATTGGATAGTTATAGAAATGATATGTTTTCAAAAATCCATATATTTTGGTTAATATTATTATTTTTATGTTATGGAAATATTGGAAAATCACTTTCATCAAAAACTTTTAATGTTGTAAGATTATTAATATAAATTTTTTTTTTATTAATTTTTTAGAATTATGAGGATAGTCAACATTTAGAAGATGAAATAAAAAAAAATAATAATTTGGAAAAAAAATTTAGTTATAATGATAAGGATAGTGGTAATATAAACAATAATAGTAATGCAGGATTAGAAGTTAATGTAACTAGATTATTAGATGCTTTAATTATGAGTCATGATAAAAGAATACGACCAAATTATGGAGGTATTATATAAAAAAAAGTTTTTTTTTATTTTTTTAAAAAATATATTATTTTAGGTGAACCAACAGTTATAAGTGTTACTGCACATATTATAACAATATCAGCTATCTCAGAAGTAACAATGGATTTTTCTGTTGATTTATATCTTAGACAATTTTGGAAAGATACAAGATTAGCTTTTGGAAAGTATAATACAATGAATATTAATTCATTAACAATTGGTATAGATATGGTAAAATCAATTTGGACACCAGGTTTGTAAAAAAAAAAAATTTTTTTTTCTTATAAATAATAATTTAAATTAGATACATTTTTTCCAAATGAAAAAAAATCATTTTTTCATGAAACAACATCTCATAATTCTTTTTTACGGATAGATAAAGATGGAAATGTTTTAAGAAGTATTAGATTAACAGGTACTTATATTTATATTATAAATAAAAATATTATATTTTAGTTATTGCAAATTGTCCAATGAATTTACATACAGTAAGTTATAAGCTATTTTATTTATATAAAAAAAATTTTTAGTTTCCACTTGATGTTCAAAATTGTAGTTTAGAAATTGAAGTAAGTTTTTTTTTCTATCTAACTATTTTAAAATGAACTTTTTTTTTAGAGTTATGGATATTCAACTGCTGATATTATATATAGATGGTATGATGATGAACCAAATAATCCAGGATCAGCTTTAACAATAGATGAAAATGTTCATTTAGCCCATTTTACTGTTGATAAACATGATTATATACAAAGAACAATTAGATTAACTACAGGTGACTATTCAAGATTATCTGCATTTTTTATTTTCAAAAGAAATATTGGTTTTTATCTTATTCAAATATATTTTCCATCATCATTAATAGTGGTTATAAGTTGGGTTTCTTTTTGGTTATCAAGAGAAGCTAATTCCAGTAGAATAAGTTTAGGTTTATTAACACTTTTAAGTATGACAACAATAATGACTTCTAATAATTCATCTTTACCAAAAGTTAGTTATGTAAAAAGTTTAGATATCTTTTTGGGTGTATGTTTTTTTATTGTTTTTGCCAGTCTCCTTGAATATGCTGCTGTTGGATATTTACTTAAGCGAAGAAAAAATAATGAAAGTAGAAGAAAATTAAAACAATATAATCAATCAACAAAAATTTCTTGTTATGAAATTGATGAATCTAATCATCCACAATTAATAAGAAATAATAATAATGAAACATATGTAGTAAGTATTTTTAATAAATTCTATAAAAAAATTCATATATAATATTTTTTTTAGACATACATGCAACCATCTGATCAAGATATACCATTATTAAATATTTCACCTAATCATATAGCATTAATACCAAATAAAAAACAAACCAAAGTGAAGGAATATAATTTCAAGCCTTCTCAAATTGATCTTTTTTCAAGAATTGCATTCCCTTTGTTTTTTATATTTTTTCATATTATTTATTGGTCTGTATTTTTAAATGTTGGATGTTTTTAAAAAAAAAATGTAAATAAATAAAAAAAAAGTTTTTAATTATGACAATATTTATAATATAATAATTATAAAATAATATACAAGAGATAAAATTTACTTTTTAGTTGTAAAACATCCTTTATGTGATGTTAAACATGGTCCAAATTTGAATTTTTCAATAACTAAAACTTTTTCACAATCATTATTATTATCTTCATCTAAATTTATAATTGGAATATTTAAACATTTTTTCTTTTTTGTACAATCCTGACAATTATTTTCACAAATACATTTACCAAAAGTTGTAGATACTAGTTGTCTATATCCTATCATATTTTCAAAATTATCTTGATAAATATTTGGTTGTATATGATGATGACTACATGGAAATATATTTTTATTTTCATAATTGTTATTATAAATATCTCCTCTATCATATTGCATTATCATATTATTGAAATTATCGTAATTCTAAAAATTTTTAAAATAAATTTGATAAAAAAAAAACTTACATTATCATTTTCTCTTTTTTTATTTTCATTATCATTTTTCTTCTCTTTTTTTTTATTAGATAAATTTGATATTATACCAAAAATTAAACATGTTACAATTATTATTATTACAAAAAATATAAATAAGAATGATAAAATAATGATATAATTTCTATCAATTGATAATGCTTTGTTAACCTCTGAATTATTTGAATCACCATAAAAATAATTAGTAATTGGTGGTTTAGGAGAATCGCCTTTTTTAATGTAGATTGTTTTTGAAATATTCATTTAAAATGACTATCATATCCAAAATTAACTAATTTATATTTCATTTTTTACAAATGCAAAATTAATGAAGTTGATATATAAAAAATTTGTTTATAAAAAATAATTTTTATAATAATTTGTTTATTATTTATTGTTAAAAATTTTATATAAAGTTTTTTTTTCAAGAATGGTATTACATAGTTTTTAAGATTCTAAATACAAATAACTCTCTTAAATTGTAATTTTAACAGTTTAAAATTTAATATTTTTATTTTTCAGACGACTCATTTATATAATTCTACATCATAAACTACTTTAATTATACATATTTAAATTTATTTGTCCACCATTTTTTGTATTTTTCAAATTTTATTACTTTTCTTTTGAAAAATTTTCAAAACTAAAAACTCTTTATGAAATTTTACTAATATGTTTTAGAAGGTTTATTCAACAATTTCATGATATTTAATTTCAGTTATATTTTTTCAGAAATGTTAACAACTTTCTCATCATTATATGTTTAATTTTTGTCATAACAAATTTATAAAAAATACTTTGATTCTTGAAAAAACTATACAAAAATTTATCTTTGTCTTAAAAAAATTATTTTCTTTTAAAATTAAAAAAAATATCATAATTAAAAGTTAATACATTAAAAATTTATTTACTTATTTTTATTCAAAAAAAGCAGCTCCAACAAAATGATTAACCACCTCTTATCTGAGCGAGTTTTTCTTTTAAAAGTTCACGATCTTGAGCAGATAAACGTTTAGGTTTTTTAAATTGTGGAATTGGAGCAGAAGCTAATGATGATTGATTTAATGCATTTATATTTCCTGATTGTATACTCGATCTAATTGATGTTTTATTATGCCCTGGTGGTGGAATAGAGTGAGTTCTTTTAGGATTAGAAGCAAAAGAAACAGATTCTAAAATTTCTTGGGATTTTTTAAGATTATTCATAAGGCGGTGTAAGCGATCACCAGTCAAATAAACAGCATCAGAAAGAAGAATGTCTTTTGACCATAACTTCCCTGATCCTGGCTTCAATGAAATCGCTAAGTTAAATTTATGCTTAATACTTTCATATAATACAATATCTTTTTCTCTTATAGTTTTTAGAAGAAGTTCTCCTAGTACTAAGTCATGTGATTTACCTGATTCAAAAAAGGCATCCCATTCACAACTCATAATTGAAGAATTCAATAATAACTTGACAATTTCATTATTTGACATTCCATTTATTTTCATAATAGCACTGTCGAGTTCTGCCGTCTCTGCAGGCATAACCTTTTCTAAACACCTTGCTGCATACTGCCAAACTTTATCTTTAAGATGAGAATTTCTATCAACAGCTTCTTTAACTTTTGCTTTATTAACAACAATCAAACGTTGAATATGATTCCTAATTGCATGGAAAGTGGTTTCATATATTTTTTCTTGAGATGAAGTAAACAGTTTCATTATAGTATTCATAGCTGTTAGACAAATCTCGGCATCCCATTCATAATTCTTTTTTGTTGTTAAAGTTGATAATTTATCCATACATTTTCTCGCCAAATTGAAAACTCTATCACTTGATGTGTCACCGGCATTCTTAGTCATACAATCAGCAATACCCATCATAACAGTATTGTAGTTGCAATTATCACACAATTTCACAGTTGCGTGATTCAAAGAGGTATTAATAGAATTTTTCCAAAGTTCATTAGACGAAATATGTGACCTAGAAACACAACCAAGAATAACACTTAAAAATGTTCCAACAGTTTCGGGTTTAATAAATTCAATAAACTCAGCATCATTCATTATACATAATAAAACATTAAATATACTTTTACAAAATGAAGAAATACTTTCAGGAATAGGTGTTTGGATTGTAAAATTTTCTTTATAAAGATCAATATCCTTACAAATTGATAAAACAATATCATCAATCTTGTATTTTATAACTTCAATAGGAAATACACCACGATTGCTAAGTAATGAAAACAACTCAGAAACTCCCATAGAAGCTTCGTTAATATTAGTAGAAGTGATCTGTAAAAGTAAGTGGTCAATTTGAGCAATTTGGTGTTGATATTGAGACACATCTATTGATGGTGATTTCATAGTCTGTACATTTAATATATCTGGTCCCAGAGGTGAAGGCTTTATAAGATCTTGATTATCTTCTAACTTGAGCGTTGGAGGTTCAGTCTCAACTATATCAACATCTAGATCTGGAAATTCTGCATCAATATCTACATCACAAACATTATCATTGAATGAAGGTAAGTCAACATTTAATCTAGCAGTTAATCTTCTTTTATCTGGAAGCTCATTAACTGTTTCAGAATAATCGTATGTTTGACATAAATCAGTGGGAGGCTCATCCATTGTAACATTAGCTAAATTATGGGGAACTACAACAGGAACATTAACAGGTTTTACAATTTTAGCTTTTCCATGAATATTTGTAGAATTTTGCTTTGGAGTAGACATTTGAATTACACCACTTCTTTTAATTCTTTCATCCAAATACGCCTTATCTTTGTCATTTAATTTTCCAGCTAATTTATATATATCAGCACCAACAGAACGATAAGCAGCAACGAAACAATTTAAGGCACCATTTCTAACATTATTATCTCTGTCAGATATAGAAGCTGCAATTATTTTAAATGAAGAAGAATGTGTACCAGAAATTTCATCATAACATTCATCAATAATACTTTCCATGATACTTAAACATTCAGCTTTCATTCTCGAGTTCTTTGTCTTTAAAGCCTCAACTAAATATCCATATACTTTAGCTGGTGGGACTATTTCACAAAAAGTAAAAACTAATTTTTTAACTGCTGCACGAATTGGTTCTTTTGTTTCACCAATCTTCAATAGCAGAAAAGGCATGAATGATGAAACTTCAGTATCATGTAGTGATGCTTGTTGCTCTTGATATACTTCACAAATACGCTGACCAAATTCTAAGCATTTCATTAAAACAGTTGGATTTGTTTCTAGAATTCTAAGTGTTATCCATTTTAGTAGTAAATCAGAATTTGCAATTACCGCTTGCGCATCAGTATCACACAAACCAATCAAGATATCTAAAGCTTTAAGCTGTTGCTTAAAATCTTTATTATAGAGTTTTCCGAATACATCGGCAGACACAACTTCCTTCAATTGTGATTGAAGTTGTTGTAAGTGATCTGGTTGCGGCACTTCAAATTGCCACTTTAACAATTTTAATTTAGCTTCATCCTTAAAACGCTGATTTTTGTTAGAGTTTAAAACTAATACAAGCTCTACTGGTTTCCCTTCCTCTGAAGATGTCGGTGATTTTGTATTTTTTGATCCAAGAGGATTTTTCTTTTTTGTACCAATCTTTTTTTCATTAACACCTTCATTTTCATCAGTTTCATTACTTAAAGCTGTTTTTGGTAGGGGCTTCATGGGCTAAAATAAATTAAATTACTATATGAAAATAAAGAAACAAAAAAAAAAGCTATAAAAAATAATAGAATAACAAACGCATACCACTTCTTCATCGTCCATAGAGTCTGTTTCAGCTTTCTTACGCACAACTTTTTTAGTTGGTTTTTTATCTGCACTTTTTTTAGTCTAAACAAACACAACACAATATTTAAATATACAAAGTAGAAAACTAACCCCAGCTTTGTGAATAGATTGAACCATTTCACAAACAGCAGGACCATTTTCTTCTATCATTTTATCACAAAATTCCTTAATCTTTGCCATTTTAACTTTATCGTCTGCAGCATCGCCCATAAGATTATTTACAGCTTTCTCACCTATAATTCTTTGTAATGCACCTAATGCAGCACATGCAGAATCACGAGCTTCTGGATCTGATACGCCAGTAACTTTTGTGAGAAATGGTGTCACTTCCTTGACAAATTTTTTAGGTAATGTTGAAGAGTTTAGTGTTTTAAAAACACGTTGTAAAAAGAGTGAAACTTGTGCTTTAATGTTAGGATTTGATTTTTCTAAAGCTGTACAAATATCTTCTTGCATTGTTTCAACAGAACATGAATATGCTACAATGTTATCAATCAATTCAACTAATGGATCTCTTAGTATTGGTTTTTTCTCTTTAAATTTCTCAAAAATAACACCCGCTATACCTGGTACAAATGGACTAAATTTCTGACGTAGCCCATAAGCAAAAGCACTTAAACACTTAGCAGAAAGAGCAGCGACATTAATATTTGCATCTTTCTCAAGAATCCTTTTTAAACAAGGAACAACATCTCCAACAGCCATTTTTGGATCCAATTTTTTATGAGTATTACACAAATCAAGTAATTCTTGAAGAGCATCTCTACGATCTGACCACTTTTTAGCCTCAATGTCAGTAAAAAAAGAATTTGGTAAACGAGCAATAACATCGACTGGCTCTAATTCATCATATGGATCAATCTCCTTTTCTTCAACCTGTTCGATAGGCTCATCTTCACTTTCTTCTTCTTCTTCCTCCTCTTCTTCACTTTCCACTTTGACGGTTTTTTTCTTTTTTCCCGGAGTTTTAACACCCTCGGCTTCCTTTGCTTTCTCTTCAAATTCAGCTTTTATTTCTTGAATTTTTGTCCATTTTGCCGTGTCTTGAGGTAAATCTCCTACCATTTTTAAGAGATCTTTCTCACCAATTACAAACATTAGACATCCTAAACATGACACTGCTACTTCTCTTACTTCACTGTCAGAATCAAAACAATGTTTAGCAAGAATAGGTGTAATACTTCTTATCAGCTTCTTAGGAGCATTTGAAGCTTTAAATTTTTTTAAATAACGAATCAAAAAATGATTTATTTGACTTTTTTGTGCAGGATTTGGTTTCTCCATCGCTGCTACAATATCTTCTACGACATTTTCCAAAGGACAATATTCTCCAATGGCATCAATAGCTTCGCATAAAGGTTCTCTAAGAACTGGTTTTTTTTCTTTGAATTTTTCAAAAATAACAGCTACAAATGGTGTACCATAGTCTTTGAATTTACTTTTTAATCCTTTTGCCAAAATTGTGACAAGTTTAGCAGCCATAGCAGCGACGTTTATATTAGCATCTTTAGCAATTATCTAGAAAAAATATAGAATATTTTACAAAAATAAAATAAAAAAAAGCCTACTTGTTTTAATTGATCACAAAGTCTGTGATATGATACTTTTGGATCGAGGTCTTCATATTTTGAGGCAATATTTACAAGACTTTCGATGGCCTCCTTTCTCTCTATCCATTTTTTTGACATTAACATTTCTTCAAATGTTGGTGGTATTTTAGCAATGAGATCAAAAGGGTCCATTGTGAGACTAAAAATTCAGCCAATTATTAGAAACTATTTTTAAAATATAAAAAAACACGTATTATTATAAAACTACGGTAAAAACACACATATTTATGATAAAAAAAAGACAAAAAATTTAAATAAATAAATGGAACATAAATTTTACGATGAATCAATAAAAATATATGACAATGAGAATTCGTCACCATTTCGACAAGAAAATATGGTTTTCATATGTTTTACCAATTTATTGATAAATGTCATTACTTTGTGCAACTATAAACAAATAAAACGATGTAAAAATTAACTAAAAATATATCTAAAATGAATACTTACATTATTTAAAAGGTCTAAAACAATATTTCAAATTTAAACATATCCGACAAATGCATTAAATATTAGGTTATACTTTTAATTGTAGCAACATACTAAGAAAATAGATGTGGAAATACAAAGTTTATCATATAAAATAACTACACTAAATAACATCTCTCCAACACGCTAGTAGTAACATCCTCTCGTAAAGAAATCATATAGAAAATAATAAATGTGGCGGTAGTCTTAAAATATTAAAACACATTTCAATTAAACAACCAACAATTGTCATGTGACTCCTAAATTTGTACAAAAGTTTCGCCAGTGGAATAAAATTATTTCTTCTTTTAAATGATTATACAATATTCAAACCATTGATTGACTTTTATCATAAAAGAAAAGGAAATAAACTTTACTTTATATAGACTCTATCAAATATTGTTGGAGTAATTAGAAAAAAATTTAAAAATATGTAAATTAAAAATTTATTAATATTTCACGTAAATAAATAGTAGTAAGAATTTTTGTATGACTAATTAATTAAAATGAAGGAAAATGATATATTGTGTTGTCAAAGATATCTGAATTAAGAATATAATAAATCCAAACGGAAATAATTATTCTTGGTCCCATTGTAAAAAGAAAACAAAATCCAAAAAAGTGTTGCAATTCTTTTAAAACAATACTTAATTCACTTCGGCGAAGTCCATAACAAATGATAATAAATATAGACAGAGTTATATATACAAACAATTCAAGCAAAATATAAACTTGTTGAAAATTGAATAAATTTGGGGATGATGTATAATATCCACTAAGTGTAAAAACCAAACAAAGTGATAGAAAAAAACTGTTAATAAATGAAAAAATAATTCTTAAATGATTGTATGACAATTTAAGATCATACTCCAAATTAAAAATTGGTAAATTAACAACCATGTCATTCTCCGAATAATCTGGATTGAAAGTATTGTCGAAGAGGATGTATAAATTCATTCCTAAGAAGCACAATGTTAATAAAAGAACTGTTGTGATTGCCATCTAAAAAGTATAAATTAAAATAATTATAAATGTAAAACCAACTTTTGGTGTTAAACAGTAACAAATTTTTCTAATACTTGTCAATGAATTATTTGACAGACTCTCATTAGGTCTTCCATCTGCTTGGTTACTTGCTTCACCATATCTTGTAAAAATTGTATACGAGTTGTTATCATAATACGGATCATTTCTATATATGTTTTGAAAATCCATAACTGAGAATTTAATCAGGTGAAAGTGCTTCTCTACAAAAAACTAAATTTACCATAAACTAATATAACAGACAAAAAAAAATTGACTTTTTCAGGATAAAGAACAAATGAAAAAATAAAACTATATTAAAACCACGCATACAATTATAATGTATATATATATATATCAGGGTAGATATTGGTATGAATAATTTGTACACCCTTGAGATAAATAAATTTTGAGTTGTTATATACTTGTTAATTGTTTTATAAAAAGATTAAATTTTATCAAATTACAGGACACAGAAATTACCGTAAAATAAAATAAAACTAAAAAATCATGTTATATCAAGGTTTATCTTACCCTTTCCAATGTTAATAAATCAGGAACTGTATAAATAACTAAAGAAAAAGTTTTTCTAAACGAACATTAATTTAAAATTCTAGTTGACAAAGTCATTTGAATTACATAATAATTTTTTTTAGTTAAAATTATATGAAAGAATATTGTATATAGATCTTTAAAAGAAAAACTCAACCTACAGATCGTTGGAAAAACGTTTTGATCTATGACAAATTACAATCTAAATTTTTTTAAATTTCTGACATTTTATTTATTTTTTCCTCTTATAAAATGTTGAAATATCAGATTTTTGGTTCTGATGGTGAAAAAAGTTCTGAAAACTCAGAAGTTGAAAGCGATAACGAGGATCAGCCGATTGAAAATAATAATTTAAAATTTACTGTAGGTTTTAATCTAGTTAATTTTTATAATTCATTTTTAGATTAAAAGATCATATTCTAGTGATGGAAATTCAGTATCTGTTAAACGTGCTCGAAATAGTAATAATTCTTCATTAGATGATGATGATGAATCAGATGAAGAAGTGATAAAAAAACCATCTCGTTCCGCGAATCCATTTATCAATGACGAAGTATCTGAGGATGATGAAATGTCATCTGTTTATGATGGTACATCTGATGAAGAGTCTCTTGGTTCTGAAAAAGAACTTGCTTCTGCTGCTACGAATGCTACTGCAACCAGAAGACATCGTAATTTGTATGGGCAAGTCTTTAACAAATTAAGTGAAGATGACTTGAATGCATATTTCCAAGCAAAATATCATTCAAAAAGAAATAATTACTATAATGATAGCGAAGATGAATGTGATAGAAGTAAGAATGGTATTATTAGTAGACCACCCGATGGTGCTAAACTTTGGATAGTAAAAACAAAAATCGGTGAAGCAAAGAATGTTGCTAAAATTCTTAACAGCAGATTGACTGTATTAAATTCTACTAAGGATAATCGAGATATATTTTCTGTTATATCAAAAGATTCTGAAAAGTCATACGTGTATGTCCTCTCAAAAAATAAGTTTGCTGTGGATTCATTTATAAAAGGTGTACGTGGTGTTTTAAATCAGAAGTTAAAGGCAGTACGGGATGAAGATTACTTTGATACTATTACCGAGAAACCTAAATGTATTAGTGTTAAAATTGGAGCTTTTGTTCGTTTTAAAAGAACAAAGTTTTGTGGTGATTTAGCCCAAATAGTTCAAATTGATGAGGAGGAGAATATGGTTCTTTTAAAATTAGTTCCAAGAATTGACTATAAAAAATTAAGAGGTCAAAATCGTTTGAATATGGATGAACTGGATTTAATTGCTGAGAAAAAAAGAAAGTATAAACGTATTCCAAAGGCTCTTTTTAATTCAGTAAAAATTAAAAAATGTGGTGGTGATTTTGTTGTTAACAAGGGAATTTATACTTTTGAAAAGAATGAATACGCTAATGGATTTCTTTTTAAATGGTTTAGTACCAAATTAATTGAAACTGAAGGTGTTGTACCATCATCAGAAGAGATAGCTCTTTTTGATGCTTCAATTTCTGAAGGAGATGATGTGTACAGCTCTTTGGCATCTGTTGCAAATGTTAATGCAAAAATTGAAATCGGAGATAAAGTTGAATTACTTGGTGAAAATTATGCTAACGTACGAGGTACAATTTATGATATAAAAGATGACTCATTTGTTGTGAAAATCACAACTTTAGGGAGTATATTTGGGCAACTTGTTAAAGTCGGTAAGACTGATATTGGTAAATATTTTAACGCTGGTGATCATATCAAAGTTGTTAACGGAAAGAATGCCAATGATACAGGAACTGTTGTAAAGTATGATTCTTTCTCTGTATACTATATATCTGATTTAACACATGATGAAAATAAAGTACCTGCTAACAACTGTATTACTTCTTTGGAAGTTTCATCTGGTGTTGATTCCTGTGGAATGTATTCCTATTTAGACATTGTCAAATTGGATTCTGATGAAGTTGGAATAGTTATTAGAATTTTTAATAAAAAACTTGAAATACTTAATCAATTTAATAATATTATTACACGTGAACCAAGCAAAATTTACGAGAAAATAACATCTCGAAATGGTAGAACATTTGACATAAACAGAAATGAAGTTGTAGCTGGTAATCAAGTTGTCGTTGTTAGGGGTAATTATGCTCAAAAGAATTCAGTTGATAAGAAAACAATTGCTACCGTTAAGTTCGTTTGCAGAGGATTCCTATTTCTTTTTGATCCATCAAGAAATAAAAATGGAGGATATTTTGTTGTTAAACAAAAAGATGTTGTATTGTATGGAAAACCTGAATTAGAAACACAAGTTCCAATTGATGTTGAAGATGTATCCACTTTAAATAGTGGTGTAATTGGGGATAATATTTATTTTCCAACCGTAAAGGATGTAGATCCTATTTTCCGTAACAAAAGTGATGGAAAAGTACAAAATGTCAACTCTACTTTAACTGCTTGTAGAAATACTTCAAATGTTTCATTAATTGGAAAAACAATTAAAATTTCAAAGGGTCCTTACAAAGGTTACGTTGGAATGTTAAAAAGCGTTTCTGGAAATATTGGGCAAGTTGAGTTAATTACAACATGTAGAACCATAAATGTTGATATTTCTCGTATTCGCGTTGCTGATGATACAGTATCATTTACATAATTAGTCAATATTTACATTTTCATAATTATCAACACATCAATGTATATTTTTATATTTTTTTATATAATTATAAGTATATTTTATTGCTTTTTTTAATATGATGACCAAGTTTAATAAATTTTTTTAAAGCAATTTTTGAACTGAAATTAGTATTATATTTTAAAAAAAATACATTAATTTAACCTTTTTTATATCTGGAAAATTACATTTGATAAAAAGTATCAGTTTCTTAACAATATAAGAGAATCCTACAGAAGTAACATTTTATCTAAGTCTAAAAATTTTTTCAATATCTTGTAGAAATTTTATAATGTTTTTGTTTCAACAAAATTATAAATAATTAATGTGTCAGATTGAAAATAAGACGTTGATTGTTTCTTATAATTTTCTTCTCCTATAATATTCAGATGTTAAAATTAGATAAATTTTTTTACATACCAAAATGGATTTTAAAAAAAATATTTATTTTACCAGATAAACAAACAAAAAGTTCATTTCTCTACTACTATATACTATACAAAATAAAATTTTATCTTCAAACTACTGGATATATTCTACCTATTGTTACAAATATAAAGATTATTTAGTAATTCTTTTTTCAATACTAATATTTTTTTTGAATTCCTAATTAAAGTATACTTTTGTGATATCATTTTATGTTATTTATTGTGTTTTTTAAAAATTATTTATCATAATAAATGTCATTTTTTAAATACTATTTGCTTTTCATAATTTCACTATAATTTTTAATTTTTTTTTTTTAAATTGTTCATGAACTTCTTGTTTTCATACAAAGATTGTTGAAATATTCAGATTACAAATTTCTATTTATCTGATATTATTGACATATATAAAACAAATTCTTTTTAATTATAATTTTTAGCCTTTAAGAACTTTGTTAGTTTATTAATTGTCAAAGTAATGTCAACAAGACCAAATAGAAATGGAAAAACGATAGAAATTATTATTGAAGTTTTTTTTATGCAATTTTATTGTTAAAAAAATAATGAATTTTTATCAATATTAAAATATCGAATTCTTTTAAAAAAATTTTATTTTATTATTTTTATATAAAATTCTTTTTGTTCAAATAATTATTCATTTTTTTTTAAAATGTTAAAAAACTTTTATAAACTTGATAAAGATTATATGGTAAATTTTTTTAAAGTAGAAAAACTCAAATAATCTTGTTTTATGCTTTAATGGGAACATGTACTCTGTAGTTTAGGTCTAAATTCCCTTTAGGATATAATCACTGTAACTAAAGAATAAATAGTTAATCATTAAACAACTTGGTTACACACGTGATATTTTCTTTTTATAATGATAAGTTTTGGAATATCATTAACTAATTTGTTTCGCTTAAATTGTATTGGGCAGTCGTTTAAATTTTGCCTTTTATGTTATATTATTTTTATAGTGATCGGCATTTTAATTAATATTTAAATTTATTGACATAATACTTGGTAATAACATTGATAAATTGTTAAAATCTTTATTAATGACCTATAAAATCTGTTTTGTTTTTTTTTCGTTTTTCCTCATTTTGACCTGGAGAAATGTGAAATGGTTGTAATATTTTATAATTTTATTTAAATTGTCATCTATTTTTTGTTTGTTTTTTTTTGTGTTAGATAATTAGCTTATAAATTTACAAAATGCCATAATTTCTTGTTTTATATTTTTAGTACTTAATTATGGCTAGATCTGGGTACAGTTATAGTCGTTCTAGAAATATTTTTGTAGCGGAAAAAATACTTGATAAAAAGGAGAGATCAGGTATTACATTATATAAAGTAAAGTGGGTAGGATATCCTAGTAATCAATGTACATGGGAGCCTCGTACAGGTCTTGTAAGTTTTATTAAATAGCAAATTTTGTCACTTTTATGTTTCAGAATAGATTCTTAATTAAAAAATTTGAAAAAACCATATCTCAAGGTACTTCTCTTTTATCTTCTGACACTGGTAAGGATAGTTACGTAACTGAAAAAAAACCAAAAAGAACTTCAACTTTCAAAAAAGATAGCGTGGTTGCAACAAAAAAACCCACTATGAAATGTGAATCAATTAATTATAACAATAATGAATCTTCTCAAGAAATTAATTCTACTCAACGTAAAACAAAAACCTCAAAATCGTTAACTTTTCAAAACGATAATATTATAAGACGTAGAAGTTCTCGATTATCCATGCCTAGTACCGGTAAGTTTAATTTTAATGTTTTTTTCTAATAATCATGCATAGACAATAAAGCTACTGGTTCAATGCAAAAAATTGACAACAAAAATTCATTACCAACTAAACCCTATACTCTCCGGAGTTCTTCCGTTAGAAAGTCAGAAAAAATGCCTATTGCAGAAAAAGTCAATAAAATCAAGTACAATGATAAACCCTTGGGAGAAGGAGTTTATGAAGTTGAAAAAATTGTTGACTATGATGTTAGAAGTGATGGTGTCAAAATTTATAAAGTTAGATGGCTTGGTTATTCTCCAACTTTTGATACTTGGGAAACTTTGGATGCATTTGATGTAAATTTAAAACATGTTTTTAATGTAATTTAATAATTTATTTTTAGGATCCAAATTTTGTTGTCAAGTGTGAAAAAAGTATTGTTAATAAGACATTACCAAGTAAATCTAAAAGAGAAACTCGCCATAAGTTTATGAAAAGAACAAAAGATAAAAGATTTAAAAAAGGAAGAAAAATAAGGAGAAAGTGATGTATCTAGTATTTTTTTTCATTTACCAATAAAATAAAAATATTTTTTTTAAATTTTTTTTTAAATTTCTTTTAAATTTAATAAATTTTCTGATAACAAAAAGTGTAACCATTTTTCCTTTTATATTTTTTATAAATATTACAGTACAAAGTTTTAAACTAGTATTTGTTACTAAATTTTGATTTATACTAGAGTAAAGTCTAAAAATAAAAAATGTTGGTAAAGCATTTATGATACTAATTTTTCTATAAGTAAATCTAAAGTTGGATACAAGTTTTAAAATCTAAACATTAATTTAAAATTCATAATTATATAAAAAAAGGATTAATTGATGAAACAAAAAAATACCCTAAGAAATGTTTTTGTTTTCATTTTAAGTACAATACCAGTTCTGTTTCTTTTTTCTTCTGTGCGATTCAAATGGCAAAGAAATTATTCAGCAATATTTTTTTCTTTTTTGTTATTTCATAAAATTATAGTTTTTTGATGGAGAGTCACGGCCATGTCACTTAAAATACCATGCTCTTTCCTTGAGCAAAACATTGTCACCTGGCCAAGTATCTCTTAAAATGTTCTTCTTAAATAAATATCCAATAAAAATTATTGAATTTATTAAAAAAATCTCATTGATAAGAGTCCCCCCCTAAATACACTATTAAAAAAAAATAAAAATTTGAATAATTTCAGAATTAAAATTTCTCTGTAAATATTAAAATGTTAATCTGAAAGATACTTTCTATAGTTTGGTACTAATTTGGCTTCAATTGCATTTATTCTCAGAAACATTACTAATTTTCTTTCAACAAATATTTTTATTTTTGAGGTCTTTTAATCTTATGAAAAATCTTTGCGATATTTAAAAGAATTATTTTCTTTTTAAAAAAAATTATAAGAATAATTAATCTAAAAATGTGACTCGTTGGTATCGAAAATAAGTTTAATTGACTATAAGTAAATTATTATTTCTAATTATTATTTTATTTGAAGACTAAAATATATCACAAAAATTAAAAAAAAAATTACAAAGACATTTTATTCAAAACTCCTGGTAGGACATAAATTTCGACTATATAGTATGATTTTACTTTTCATTTCCCGCTTTTTTTCTCATTCTTATTGCTAAAAGCTCTTTACATTTTTCAATCATTTTTTTCGATGGAGTTAAATGATGAAGAAGAAAATTCTTATCGTCCTAGGAAAAAATTAACTCGCATGGAAAGGTTATATGGACAGAGGAGATATAACTTGAGTAGACCACAAACATATAGTAATTTATTAACCAAGAGCACTTTTACTTTTCCTACAAATCAAGAGGCTACGTACATTAATAAAACTATTAAAGTAAGTTTCATATATATTTTTGATATGATATCTAAAATTTTAGTCTACATCAAATAATAAAAAACCAAATCTAGAGAATGACAATCATGATTTAAGAAGTTTTAATTATGTTTTACCAGAAAACAATTCGTTCAGCAGTTCTTTGCCATGTAGTCAACATAAAGGATTAGATTTTTTTGATCAAAAAAGTAGTAGCAGTTACAAAAGTCAAGATATGGAAATGGATATTGGTGAAACTAACACTAGCCAAAAAAGTATTATGGACGTTAGCGTACGTAAGTATATTGTCATTGTATTTATTGAATCATTAAAATTTTATAGAGGGTAGAAATTCTGAAGACAATATGTCATTGCCTACACATGATAGATTATCTTATGGTCGTAATTATTGTGAAGATGACAAAACAGGTACATCAAAAACAAATGAAAAAGAAATTGATAAAGATTTTGTGGCAAAGAAAAATAAGTCTAAAGTGAAAGAACATCATGAATTTCCAAAATTTGTTACAGCTAGTAATAAAGACCCAACGACTATTGATCGAAATTCCATAAAAAAAGTTGCTAGAAATGAAACAAATGTTTCTAAAGATCCTGTTGCAACTTCTTTAATGAAAAATGCTCCATCCAATGATGACAAAGATGACGATGATAATACTATTATAAAAGAAGGTCCATTAAAAGGGTGCGAAAAACATTTGGTCGAAATTATTGAGAGAGAAGTTATGCATGTAAAAGAAAAAATTACATGGGAATCTATATGTGGACTTGAAAAAGAAAAAGATGCTTTAATGGAGGCGGTTGTTTGGCCAATGATTCATCCAGAAATTTTCGACCCATATCTTCGTAAGCCTGATAAAGGTATTTTGCTTTTTGGACCTCCAGGTACAGGAAAGACAATGCTTGCCAGATGTGTAGCATCACAATCAAAGGCAACCTTTTTTAATGTTTCTTCTAGTTCTTTGGCTTCTAAATGGCACGGAGAAGCTGAGAAACTTGTACGAACATTATTTACTGTTGCAGCAGCAAAAGCACCAAGTGTTGTTTTTATTGACGAGATTGATTCTTTTTTGTCAAAAAGATCTGATGGTGAAGCCGAGACAGCTCGCAAAGTGAAAACAGAGTTTCTTATAAGAATGGACGGAATAATGGCAAATTTTAATGAAAAAAGAGTAATGATTTTAGCTGCCTCGAATAAAGCTTGTGAAATTGATGAAGCTGCGCGCAGGCGATTTACAAAGCGGTTACTGATTTCTCTACCAAGTGCAGAATCAAGGAAATCTATCATCGATAAATTAATAACGGATCAACATTTTTTGACAGATGGACAATTTGAAAAACTCGTTAACTTAACAGAAGGGTTTTCAGGTGCTGATGTTGCGCAACTTTGTACCGAAGCCAGCATGTACGCAATACGTGAAATGCGACAGAGAATGCTGGATCCTGAGCCTATACCATTGGAATCTATTAGGAAAATTTCTTTTCTAGACTTTGAAAAAGCACTAAAAACTGTTAAGGCGACAGTTTCAGAAGATGAAGCAAAATCATATAATGATTTTGCTATGAAATTCGCTTCCAATTTCAAAAACTAGCTAGTATAATTATGTTAAGTTTTGATAGAAGCATTTTGTTTTTAAAAAAAATGATTAAAATAAATTTCTATTTATTTCTGATGTATTAGTTTTTAATTATAATATTTTTCAGAATATTCAGTGAAAATAAATGCAATTGAAGTCAAATTATCACCAAACTATGGTATCTTCCAGATTAAAAATATTAATATTTACAAAGAAATTTTATTTTTGAATATTTCTGTTAAAAAATAAAACTAGAAAAAGAAGAAAAAATTTTAAAAATCAAATTTTGAGACAGATATAATTTTATTTGTACTAAAAATTTTTATAGAAATTTATTCGAAAAAGTTTTGTTTTTCTTCATAATTTTATTAATGCTATAATTAATTATAAATTTTTTGTTTTTGAATTAGAATAAAAAAAAAACTTTATTTAATTTTTATTTGCATTAATTTAATATAACAACATTTCTAAGATTGATCTTAAGAAATTTATTTTATTTATTTTGATAAAAATAAACTATGGTAAAAAAATAAACACTATATGCATATAAAACTATTGATAAATTAATCTAATGATGTTTTTTTAAATGATCGTCTTATTTGGAACCGTATTGGAAAAATTTACCCTTTTATTAATATAAAAGTTAATCTCTTTAAGTTATCAAAATAAAAATACGTTTTTAGCAAAACAATGTTGAATCTTGTTTCATCTACACGCTCTTTTAATGGTTATCAAAAGATATTTTCATTTGCCAGTCATGAATTAGCTTCAACTGCACGTTTTGGAGTCTATCTTCCTGATGGATATGAAGATAAAAAGTTTCCTGTATTATTTTATTTATCAGGTAATTTTTCATAATGTATACAAATTATTTTATTTGTATAAAGGTTTAACATGTACGGAAAATAATTTTATTGAAAAATCTGGTTTTCAACGATTTGCTTCAAAATATAAAATTATTGTTGTGAATCCAGATACCTCACCAAGAGGAGTTGATATTGAAGGTGATTCTGATGCTTGGTACTTTGGAAAAGGTGCTGGATTTTATGTTGATAGTGTTGTTGAAAAATGGAAAAAAAATTATAGAATGTATTCATATGTATCAAGTGAACTTGTAGAAGTTGTAAAGAAAGAATTTAATTGTGATGAAAATAAATTTGGAATTTTTGGGCATTCTATGGGTGGGCATGGTGCACTTGTGATTGGATTAAGAAATCCACATATTTTCAAAACAATATCAACATTTTCTGCTATTTGCCATCCTTCAAATTCTCCATGGGGTAATGTAGCTTTCAAAGGTTACTTAGGAGATGATAAAGAATTATGGAAAAAGTATGATGCTACAGAGATAGCTAAAAATTATTCTGGTCCAAAAATAAATATTTTCATGGATCAGGGTAGTGCTGATGGTTTTTTAGAAAAAAAAGAGTTGCTTCCTGAAGACTTTTTGGAAGTTAAAAATGAAAAAATTAATGTTGATTATAAACTTCGTGAAGGTTATGACCACTCTTACTTCTATATTGCTACATTTATTGAGGAACACTTTGCTTTTCATTCTTTGAAAATGTAAAAAATTGTTATATTTTTATTTTAAATAGATATAAATAAAAATCATATTAGTATAAAGCAATTAAAATTAATTTTTTTTATTTAATAAATCTTTTTATTTATTATTATTTACGATAACAAAAAAATGATAGAATTTTAGCTTAATTTTCAATTCACTGACGTACTAGAAATTTTTTTCGAATATTTGAATATTATACATATGTATAATTTATTTAAAAATTGCAATGTTGATTAACTAAAAATTTTTAAACTAAAACAACAAATAGATAAAGAAAAATAAGTAATTTAAAAATTTTTGTTTTAATAAAAATTAAAAAAAACAACTTTTTTTAGAATTTGAATATGAAACTATAGTCATTCGATAGCCCTTGAGATGGGATGAATTTTGAATATAATCAACAATATTCGAAAATTGAAACTTCAGAAGTTATGAGGATTCAAAGTTGAGAGGCGAAATTGGGGAATATTTTTTTTAAATCTCGACTTCTAAGATAAAATTGTAAATTGTTAAAATAAATACTTTATTCTAGACCAATTTTTTACGACAAATTCATTAAGCCTATTTACATCTTTATAGGACTTCTTAAAATGAAGTTATGATAAGAAATATGTATCAAAAAAAGTTTTTAAGAATTTAGTGATAATTCAAGTTAATGAAGTCACAGGTTCATGAAATTTGTTGCGCTGTGCTTCTTTCGTGATTTAAGGTATACCCTACGTTGAAAAGATTTTAAAATTTTTAACCGTTCTTGAGATATGAAACTTGGTACTTTTTCGCGCTTAATCTATTGTCATCCTTTTTTTATATCTCGAAAATGGTTAAAGGTATAAAAATATTTTTAAGGTAGACCCCACTTGAAAACTCATTAGAAGACGATTGCAGAAATCTGATTGTTATTATCTTCATTTTGAAGTGAGATATGACCAAGGGCGGAAATTTTTCTAAAATATTCATTGTTCGCGACTTTTCAGTATCTCAGCAAATACGTATCTTCTGAAGACGGGATTAGTTTCATTCGATTTCTATTTAAAAGTAGGTCTAGAATATTAATTTTCATAGCTGTAACATTATTATTTTCAGAGATATAAAAATTGGCTGAAAATTTTCTAGATTCCTGATTTTACCTCTAAAAATGTGAACAAAGAGAAGCAACTTTTTTTGGAAATTATACATGCTACTACAGTCATTCGATAGCTTTTGAAATGGGATGAATTTTGAATATAATCAACAATATTCGAAAATTGAAATTTCAGGAGTTATAAGTATTCAAAGTTGAGAGGCAAAATTGGGGAATATTTTTTTGTAAATTTCAATTTCTATGATAATATTGTAAATTTTGAAAATAAATATTTTTTTCTAGATCAATTTTTTACGAGAAATTCATTAAGCCTATTCACATCTTTATAGGACTTCTAAAAAAGAAGTTATGGCAAGAACTATGTTTCAAAAAAAGTTTTAAGAATTTAGTGATAACTCAAGTTAATGAAGTCACAGGTTCATGAAATTTGTTGCGCTGTGCTTCTTTCGTGATTTAAGGTATACCCTACGTTGAAAAGATTTTAAAATTTTCAACCGTTCTTGAGATATGAAAATCTGGTACTTTTTCGCGCGTAATCCATTGTCACCCTTTTTTTATATCTCGAAAATGGTTAAAGGTATAAAAATATTTTGAAGGTAGACCCTATATGAAAACTTATTTGAAGTCGATTGCCGAAATCTGATTGCAATTATCTTCACTATGAAGCGAGATATAACCAAGGGCGGAAATTTTTATAAAATATTCATTGTTCCCGACTTTTCAGTATCTCAGCGAATACTTATCCTATGAAGACGGGATTAGTTTCATTCGATTTCTATTCAAAATAAAGTATACTATTTTTATTTTCATATCTATAACATTAATATTTTCAGAGATTCAGAAATTGACTGAAAATATTCTAGATTTCCGATTTTGCCTCAAAAAATGTGAAAAAAAAACCTTCTTTGGAATTTGAATATGAAACTATAGTCATTCGATAGTCCTTGAGATAAAATGAATTTTGAATATTATCAACTATATTTTATAATTGATACTTCAGAAGTTAAAGACATTCAAAGTTAGGAATAAAAGTGGGAAAGCTTTTATGTAAAACTGGACTTTCATGATAATATTAAATAGTTTATATATAAATAGATGATTCAATAATAGATTTTGATAAAAAGTCTATTAAATCTAGTTTCATCTTCATAAAACTTTATATTGACGTCGAATATGTTAAAAAACATTTGATCTAATATCAAAATTTTATCAATTTAAAAAAGTTGCAAAATAATTTGAAAAAGTTCTGAATTATTTTTCATGATTATTATAATTAACTTTACAAAGGAATATAAAGACAATTATTTAAAATAATAATTATAATTTTGAAAAAATGATGTTTAAAATAAATAAAGTTTATAGAATCAAATTTTTAATGTATGGTCAGTATGAGAACGTTATGTTTTAGTTTAAGAAATTATATATTAAAAAGTAAAGATTTATTGTACATCACAACTGATATTGTAAATTGCCTTTATATCTGGTGTATCAATAATATTAAAATGTCCTAATCCATATGATTCATCAAATAAATATAAATGACAGGTCATTTCATTTTCACGAGCTAGAAGATATAATTGTTGTGACATATAACATGGATAAATTGAATCATCTTTTGAATGAAGTAATATTACATGACATCCAATTTTAGAAAATATCTTGTCGATTGACATTTTATTAGCTATTTCTGGATATTTGTTAACTAATTTTTTAATATAATAACCCACAATTCTTGATGGTCCAAAAAATGGTAGTTCAAGAACAGCATCTGTAAAATTGGTAAAAGGTGCTTCTAAAAAAAGTTGTGTTGGTGGTGATTCTTCTTCACTTAATTCTGCCGCAACTTTTGCTGCAATTGCTGCTCCCATTCCATGACCCCATAAAGAAATACGATTTGGAGCAAACTTTGAAACATACTTATATACAGTTTTAATATCTTCACAACATTTATTTTCATTAAAATCTCCTATTGTATCACAAAAACCACGATAGTCAACAACAAATGTATGAGCATCTCTGTCTCCCATAAAATTCATAAGTTTACTTGATTTTTTATTTCCACGATATCCGAAAATTCCATGGCAATATATTAAAACTTTTTGAGTAGTATTTGTTGAAAGGGCTGTCTCAAAATCTTTACTACTAACTTTAATTCCTTTTTTTTTTAATTCATCACTAATACTATTAGGTAATGAATGCCAAATAGCAATAGTTTCTTTATTTGGATAAGTTAAATAAAAATTCCTTGTTAAATTTTTGACAGTATTTTTTTTTGAAGGATCATAAATATTATTATATCTTAAAATTCTTAACAAAAACCATCCAAATTTTGTAGTTTCAAATAAAATAATAAATAAAACAAGAAACTTTAAAATATAAATTAGAACAATTATTATAATAAACTTGAGAATGGTGTTGTATATCATTGTTAAAAAATTAAGCATACTTATAATTTTTTCAATATATTATTATATTTATATTATAAAAAAAAATTTAATTAATTTGTATTCAAATTTCATTCTTATTTAGATAATCTACCATTTTTACAAGTCTGTATATTTTTTAAGTATGTTAGAAAAAAAAGATAAATCAACTTTTGATGTTCATTGTGATCCAGATAATCCTAAAATTTTACAATTTCATGAAATTAAAGAAGCAATGAAAAGAATTAAATCTGGAATTAAAAAAACTCCTCTTGAAATTTCTGATCATATTTCACGTGCTACAGGAGCTGAAGTGTATCTTAAAAAAGAATTCATGCAATTTACAAGTAGTTTTAAAGAAAGAGGAGCAAGAAATGCTTTATTAAAATTGTCAGAAGAAGAAAAAAAATTAGGTGTCTATGCAGCATCAGCAGGTAATCATGGTTTAGCTTTAAGTTATCATGGAAGAGATCTTAATATTGATATTAATATTTATATGCCTGTATTTGCACCTTTAATAAAAATTGAAAATTGTAAAAAACTTGGTGCAAATGTTGTATTAATTGGTGATACAGTCAATGATTCAAAAGATGCTGCTTTAAAAGAATCTATTAAAAGAGGAGGAAAATATATTAATGGATATGATAATATTGATATTTTAGCTGGTGCTGGAACTGTAGCATTAGAAATTCTTGAAGATGTATGTTAATAAATCTTAAAGTTCAAAATTGAAAACATTTTTAGATACCAGATGTTGATATTATAATTATACCAATAGGTGGAGGTGGTTTAATAGCTGGAATGTCTGTAGCAATAAAAACAATTAAACCATCTATAAAAATAATAGGTGTTCAAGCTGCATCATGTCCTGCATTTCATGTTAGTTTAAAAAATAATAAATATACTAGTGTAAAATGTAAACCAACAATTGCTGATGGATTAGCTGTAGAAAAAATTGGTGTAAATGCTTTTGCAACAGCTAAAAAATATATAGATTATTCTTTTTGTATTGATGAAGAAGATATTGCAATGGGTGTATATCGTTTATTAGAATGGGAAAGATTAATATGTGAAGGAGCTGGAGCAATATCAGGTGCTGCATTACTTAATAATGAAATTAGTGAATTAATTAAAGGAAAAAAAATTGTTTGTATTTTATCTGGAGGAAATATTGATATAACAAAATTAACAGGATGTCTTGATAAAGGCTTAGCACTTGATCGTCGAATTATTCGTTTTAATGTACTTATTCTTGAAAGACCTGATGCATTAGCTCAAGTTATAAATATTATAAGTAAAGTTGGAGCAATTGTCAAAGATATCAGACACGAAAGAGGTTTTGAAAAGTTAGGAACATTACATACCAGAATAAGAGTAACCTGTGAAACTATTGGTATGGAACATGCTGATACATTAGAAAGTGAAATTAAGAAATGTTACAAATCTGCTTATTTCTACCCTTATCATGATGACTATGAAAAAAAATAGAAATAAAAAATTTAACTACAAATTAATTTTAATAAAATATATAATGATGAAAAATAAATATTTATTCACCCTTAAATATTGGTTCTCTTTTTTCAGCAAAAGCGGCTAATGCTTCTACTCTATCTTTTGTTGGAATTACTTGAGCATAACATTGTTGTTCAATAGTAAATCCTTGATTTAAACTTACTTCAATTCCTTCATTAATAGCAAGTTTGGCTAATTTTGAAGCAATAGGACCCGTCTTTAAAATTTGTTTAGCCATTTCCAATGCTTCATCATCGGGATTTGGAACACAACAATTTACTAGACCAATTTTTTCACCCTCTTTACCATCAATTATTCGAGCAGTTAAGATTAATTCTTTTGCTTTGGCAGGTCCAACTATTCGTGATAATCTCTGAGTACCACCAGCACCAGGAATAATAGCTAATTTAGTTTCAGTCAAACCCATTTTAGCCTTGTATCCAGCAACTCGAACATCACATGATAAAGCAACTTCTAAACCACCACCCAAAGCGTAACCATCAACAACAGCAATCACAGGAATAGGTAGTGAAGAAAATTTAACAGTCATCTGTCGTAGAGTGTCGACAAATTTAGGAACCTCTTCAGGAGACATCAATTTTCTTTCCTTCAAATCAGCTCCTGTACAAAATGCTCCAGGAACATCACTTTTTAATATAACTACACGAGCTTCTTTGTCAAATTTAAGATTATCTAAATTTTCAATTAATTGTTTAACCATTAACTTTGAAAGAGCATTTTTAGTAGAAGGATTTGTCATTTTTATTAAAACAATTCCTTTATTTTCATTTTCAAGTCTTTCAACAATTAATGGATTATTTGAACTACCAGCCATCTTTCTAATGAAAGCATTTTTTAAAATGTTTTTTGAAAAAAGACTTTCTCCAAAAATTTTCAACATATCCTACAATTAAAACTTTTTTTTACAAATTAAATCTTTTAAATAAAATAATAAAAGTTGGATTAACCAAAAAAAATGTATTTTAAAAATCTAACCAATTTTATTTTTTCTTATTATCATTTTTATGAGGAATAGGATAAAAAATATCCATTAAAGTAGAGATCATTCTTAAAAATATAGACATTCCAATCCAACATAATCCAAAAGCTAGTCCAGTATTCATATAACTACAAATTTCATCCCATGTTGATAATCCTTTTTCAGTTAAAACTTCATTATAAACAACTTCTGTTCTAGTAGCAATATTCTCCCAATTATACATTGGTTTGACAAGTTCATGTCTCTCCACTGGATCCATAATTTTACCTTTTTCAAACATATTTATAGCTTTCAAGCAACCTTCAACAATTGATGATACATTTACCTCAACTGTTGTTAACATATTTTCAGGCAATACTTCTGATACACCACCAACTCTAGTAGAGATAACATGTAACCCACAAGAAGCTGCTTCAACAATAGCGATACAGAAGGCTTCTGTTAAAGAGGTATTCAAAAATATTTGTCCTTGTACTAATGTTTTAGCTATCATATCATGAGGAACCATACCTAACATAGTAACTCTTTCAAATAAATTATAACATTCTCTCATTTCCTCTAAATCAACTCTTTTTGGTCCATCACCGGCAATTAAAAATTTAACACTTGGATGTAAAGAACAAACTTTTGGTATAACATATTTTAAAAGATCAGCACCTTTTCTATAGACTAAACGACATGCTACAACAATAGTCAAATCATTTCCATAAAATTTATTTCTATCTGGTAAAAATAAAGATGAATCTATGGCATTAGGAATGACATAGATGTTTTCACTTTTTATTTTACATCTTATAAAAATATTTTCTTTATGTGCATGTGATACACAAATAATTTTTCCTGTAATTGGTATAATGTATCTAAGATAGAGTCCATTAGTTAAAACACAACTTAAATCAGAAAGTCCCATTAATGAATGATCAGTTAAAATAGTTTTTAAATTCAATGTTCTTCCCCAAAACAAACATTCACCAGCAAGTGAAGAAAAACTCTAAGAAATCACTAGATAAGGAAAAAATTTATTTAGTAACATACTGAATGACCATGAACAATTTCAATACATTCTTTCTTTAATATATTCCTTATCCATGGAAATGATGAACAAGCCGTTGGTAAAGTAATTCCAATTGATAAAACAAAAACGGGTAAATAATAAACTTTTAAACCTGTACTCAAATAATATATTCCTTTCCGTTCACCATATGATCTTGTTATCATAATAACATGATGCCCATTTTTTAACAAACATTTTGATAAAAAATAAAGATGTGTTTCAATTCCACCTGTATTAGGACAAAAAAAGTCTGAAACAAGGCTTAAAATTTCGTAATTATATTTTTAACATTACAAAAAGTAGGAACACTTTTACTTACGCTATACGAAATTTCCTCTTAACCATTTTTTTTTTATCAAAACTATAGTTAATGGTACACAAAAATTTTTAATTATAAACAAAATACAAAAAAATTAACAACTATACATGATCAAAAAAGATTTTCTTTTATGTACAAACACAATACCAATTTTTAAATTCATCCATTCAAGATAATGCTTAAGAAATAGGTGTTAATAATATATTTTTTTATTAAAATATACATTATTAAAATCAAAATACAATAAGTAAAAAAGTTTAAAATAAATTATATCTTAGCATCACTTTTTTTCACAGTGGTGACAAAAGACAAGATGTTGAAGGTAACTTCTGACACAATTAAAAGGTGGATGTAGACAAACATTATTGTTTGTTGTTCCTTTGCAGCGGAAATTAAGCTCCTGTCCATCTTCTAATTCATGACAATGGAGACGTATATGAGCTTTAAGCCTAAAAAACAACAATTAAATAAAAAACAACTAATCAGTTCAACTAACTTTTCATAATTCATAATTTTGTTGCTACAGAATGGACAAAAAATTTTCTTCATGTTTTTTGATAACCAGCAAACAAAAGTAATATTAATAAATTTGATTGTTATTAAAAAAGTAAAATATCAATCCAAAGACTGAAAAAATTACTTGAAAAAGTGGCTATATATACCATCTAATTGTCAAAGAATTTTTTTACACCGCCCTTACCATGACAAATCTATCCGATAAAAAAGTTAAAAACAACAAATAAGTGGTTTTTCAGAAGTTAATAGATAGCAAACTGAGTAAAAGTATCAATTCTTTGATCAAAGTACATCATGGAATTATATATCAAAGCACAATAACAACTTATTTAATAACATTTATTTACTTCTTTTCGAGAAACGATATATCAGCCCATGATGGGAAAGGTGCCTCATACTTCCATTTGTCTGTTTCATATTTAATACAATGTAGATATAACATAAAATTATCAAGAGTTAGTTTTTTTTTTCCAATATTACAACCAACACAAAATGGATCAAAGTTTGGTAGGTGACTTAATGAATTTGTATCTTTTATATCTATAATTGGAGGTTCCATATCGCCATTTGCCCATTTTTTCATATTTTCTTCAAATTCTAAATTTGGTTTTTCATGCCATAACGATGATTTATGGGAATCTTGAACAGCTTTGGATAATGTATTCATATCTTTTCCATATTCAGCATTTTTTCCTTTACTTTCGCCCCAAACAGTTGAATTGTATAGTTTATCATTTATAATTGGATATCCAATATATTGAAGGTGTACTCTAATTTGATGTGTTCTTCCAGATTCAATTTTACAGCTTACTAGGGATTTTTTACCATCAGTCCAAAGTTTTGTAAAAGTACTTTTAGCAGCTTTACCGTCTTTTCTAACACATTGTATACCCATACTCAAAACAAGTTTACCAATTGGTTGTTCACAAATAATATCATGATCAGGAAATTCTCCTTCTACTAATGCAATATACTCTTTATGTATACCTCCACTTTCCATTAAAAATTTAAATTCTTTATCAGCTTCATAATTTTTAGCAAAAATAAGTACACCAGAAACGTCTTTATCTAGACGATGAAGTACACGTAAATTATTTAAACCATGATGTATTCGTAGTTGTGCTATTATTGAATGAACACAATATTTACCACAAGCATGTACCGGTAATGATGGAGGTTTATTAATAACAAAATAATTTTCATTATCATCTATAATTTCAATTTTTTTATCTAATATTTCATGTTCATGACGATGTGCTACATGTACAATATAATCTGAATTTTTTATTACATAATCTAAATTTGTTATTCTATTTCCATTCACAAACATTCTTCCAGTTTTGATAGCTAATTTCTAAAATAATAAAAAAAAAAAACTAAATATTGTTTAAAAAAATTTTTTTTACCGTATAATAAGGGTTGGTTGAAACAAATTCACTTGTAAAAACATCCAAAAGTTTCCTGTTAACCCACCTTCCTTTAGCCCGAGTTTTATAAGTACACCAATATGGTTCAAGATAACGGATTCCTTAAAATAATTAAAAAAATTTTTTTTATACAATTAAATACTAACCTTCTTTAACTATATATTTCATTTCAAAATCATTAATTTCTTCATATTTTCTTTTCCTTGGATTTTTTTCAATATTCTCACTAGTCATTGATATAAATAATGAAAAAATGTTTTAAATGTACTTTAAATTAAAAATTACACTTTGCTAAATTATATAAAATACTTTCTGTTTAAGATACATACGTATTTGAATGATTTTCAAATTCTAAGAACTAATTTTTTCATTGACAACGATAATAATTCTATCATTAGTATATTATTTAAAATTATGATACTGCATTAAAAGATAATTTTTATAATTTTATGAAAATTTAAATATAAATTATAATGGTACTAGCATAACATTAGGTATACTTTCGTAGTCATTTTTAAATATATTTTTGATACCAAAATTTTAGTGACATTCTTTTTAAAAATAACTTTTATAGCTTTAGTTTATTACAACTGTAAATTTGATAAATTATACAAAGTGTTAAATTAATAAATAATCTATAATTTAAAACAAAATCACATTGATGTAAGATATTCAAAATATACAATAATGAATGCTGGTACAAATAGCCACTAACACACAATAAATTGTTTGAACATTATTACTTTAAACTTTGTATGAAATTCAGAGTTTTTCTAATCGTCTTAAATATTATTTATATAAATCGGGTTTAAACAAGGCAATAAATAACTGTTTTATAGAAAAATTAATTATTTTTTTTCATTTCAAAAAAATGTAATTTAATAATTCACATATATTTGTATTGTGTTTTTTTTTTCCTTTTTTTTTACAATAGTTCCATGATTTTTTTAAAATATTTATGATCAATACAATCTAAATTAATTATTACTATCTTAATACAAAAATAAAAAAAAATTAAAACAAAAATAATCACTTTTTTTTAAATTTAAAAACAATTCTAGAGTTTTTTTTTCGATTTCGGCTAAATTTCTTTTTTCAATAAAATTATGGCTATTTAAAAATATTTTTGGCCAGTCTTTACCCATGTATAGGATCTTACTAAAATATCAGTTATTCTAAAAAAAAAATTGTATTATTGCGTTCTCGAAACCATATTTATGTAAAGATGAAATTTTTTTATACAAAAATTTCATTTTTCCTTGTCAATGCAGTTGTTTCTCAAAGAAAAGTTATTTAAATATTGGAAAATTAAGAAAAAAATGTTGTTATTTCAAATTTCATCTATGAAATATTAGGATAGTCATTTGCTATCTCAGATGCAACACGAAGACCACTACAAAAAGCAGCTGATAGTGTACCTTGTTCTTGGAGATTTGTATGTTCTCCTGCAAAATAAATTGCATTTAAACTATTTTGACTCTCAAAACGTATAGGTTCAGCCAATTCTTTAACTATATTTTCGTCTCCAATAGGTATAACATGGTAGCATTGAATGTATGGCTCACTATTCCAATTTTTATTTATTACAGAAGTATATGGAGTATATGATTTCTCAAAAATAGATTTTAACATGTAAGTAGATCTTTCTATAAATTTTTCCTCACTCCAATTAAATGTTTTTGAGGCATTTTTACCACCCCACAAAACAATAAGTATTGGTTTTAATGGGACAGCATATACAATAACCATTTCTTCTGAAGAATTGAAAGGATTAGCGACTTTGGCAAATACTGAAACTTTTTTATCCCAAAATATTTCATCAAATTGAAAGATCAATTCTCTTTTGACGGCAAGTTTACATTTTTTAATAGCTTCTTTTTTAGGAGATGGTAAATCTGGTTTAAATTTAACAGTATTCGTTTTCAAAACACCTATAGGTAATGTAGATACAACAATATCACATTCTTCCTGAAAATTTAAACCATTAAGAATAAACTTTTTTTCTGACTCATTATATGCAACAGTCTGTACAGGTTTGTTTACAGATACATTTATATTTTCACTAAGTTTTTCTATAATATCTGAAAGACCATTATTAAGTGAAAAAAATTTTTGCCTTTTATTTGACCATGAAAATTGTTTCATTGATGAAAGTTGTAACTCTTTAACACTACAGCCGAATGCTTGTTCTATTGAACTAAAAAATAGTTCCTGTAATTGATCATATATATAATGTGGTGCACCATTTTGATAATATGATGCAGAATCTAAAAGCTCATTCATTAATTCAATTAACTCTCGTGTATCTCTAAGATCTTCACAGATAAGATTAAATTTTTTAAGTGATACATGTGCAAGTAAATCTGAAATAACCGCATTACGAGCTTCAACCTCTCTAATCTTTTGTGTATTTGTCAAATTATTTTTTGAATTTCTCTGATCTTCAATAAACCTAAAGAAAGTACTTTTTCTCCTTTCATAATCTGAAAGAATGTTATGAAGATTACAATATCCATCAATACATGCTTGTCCAAGTTTATTAAATAGTTCATCAAATTCGCTTAAAATACCTTCTCTTAAAACATCTGCCATTACATCTTTTCTTTCTTTCATCAATTCAAATGCTTCATATAATGTTAATTCACATATAGTTGAATCACCAGAATATATTAATAAGTCTAAATCTTCCATAAATATTTTACAAGCTACATTAAATGCTACTTCTTTAAAAAGATCTTTTTTGTGATCTAGAAGTAATACTTTATCTGGAATTAACTGAACATCAATTGAACATTGATCAAGTAGTATATTCAAATGGTCTTTCCATTCTGTTGTTAATAAAAAAGCACCAACATCTATTTTGAGGTCATCTTTCTCAATTGTTTCAATCCGACCACCAATTTTTTCTCTTGCCTCTAAAACTATAATATTAAAACCCAATCTAGAAAGTTGTTTAGCACAAGTTAATCCAGCCAATCCACCTCCAATTATAGCAACTTTTTTTCTTTCTTTTGGTACAAAAATCTCTCTATCCAAAGTACTTAAAACTCCATAATTAATAAAACAATTTCGAAATAGAAACAAATAAATATCTTTTATTAATGAAATATAATCTTCGTTTCCCTCCATACTAACACAAATATTTTTAGCATTGTCATCTTCTGTTTTTTGTGGAAAATAATAATGAAGAACTGCTGAGAGAGACATATACATACTGCTATATTTATACCATTCAGCTAATATTTTATTCCTTATAGAAAGATAATGTGCCACTGAACCTGGATCTTGAGCAATATTAGGAAATTGTTTCTTTTCTATATTACTCATTGATGCTAAAGGTAATTCTGATGTGTTAGCAACTTTAAGAAGAACTATAATAAAATTAATTAATTTATTAAATAAATAAATAATATTATTAAAAACTTACACATTTCATCATTTATAGTCTTGGCATAAGGGTCATTAGGTGAGTCTGAACTTCTTATATCTAATATAATATCCTCATATTCTCTTTGTAAAAATTTTTGGTGATTAGAAGGATCTTCAGAAAAAAAGTCAAATTTTAATTTGTCAGCACAAAATGTTGAAAGTAATAATTCTGCCATTCCAGAAATTAATTTTGTTTATATTATACCATTGATACAATTAGATATTTTTAGTAGTACTGTTATAACCTCCTATGAACATTTATCCACTTTCTGTCTAAGAGTGCCGCTTGTTTTTCAGCGAAAATTTAATCAAAAAGATACTTTCATCTGAGTTGTATTTATTTGTGTTTTACACTGTCGTTGTTTTTTTTTTAAGTATTTCTACTTTACAAATGGAAAATTCTAAAAGCGAAAAAAAAGGAAAAGTAATTAAGGGTATTGAAAAATCATTGTTTGTTCACAAAGATGATAAACAAACTATGGATGCAAAAGGAGGAATAAGAGCTCGAAAATTATTCAAACCTTTACCACCTGCAAAACAAATTGAAGAGGAAGCCCTAGCAGCGAAAAAAGCCCAAGAACTAAAAGAACTTGAAGAAAAAGAAAGAGAAGAGGCTAGTTTAAAAGTTCATGAAGATTATTGTGAAGAGGTTCACCGAGTTGCTTTTGAATATGATATCAAGTTAATAGACCTTTTCGATGAAATGATAAATGTTGGAATGGGATCAGAGATAAATAAAATATTTGAAAATAATTTTTATCCTAAATTAGGACAACTTATGCGTAGAGATGTCACAGATTTAGATAAAAAATTTATTATATCTTCATTGCTAGATTCTAATGTTATGAAATTAACAAAAAACCAAATATGTGGGCTTTCTGCTAAAGAATATTTTAAAAATATTGGAAATCTCCTATGGAGAGAAGTAAAAAATTATGAGGGAGATGAAGTAATGATGGAAAAAATAAAAACTCTTATTAAGAGGAAGCTTGAATTGACAGAACGTATTAATGAATTAAAAAATAATAAATAATCTTTTAAACTACTATTCACTTTTGATAGTGTCATTTTTTTAATAAAACTAAGTAAATTTATTTATTTTTTTTTAATTTTTATAATAATAAGAAATATTATTTTTGAAAAAACAAAATTTGTTTTCATGAATTTATTATAACAAAAAAAAGAAATTAGAAATGTGCACTAGGAAAAAGTTACTAATATTTTAAAAAGTAAAAGTATTTACGATAAAATACCAATAAATTTTTAGGAGAACCTTTCAGAATAGCATGCTAAAATGGCGTAGGAAAATTTTAACTTTTAAATTTAAAATATATAAAAGAAAAAAAAGAAAAGTAAACAAAGATAAGTACAATCACTAAAATGGTATATAATTTAGGGTGATATAAATGATTCAGAAAAAAAACCCAATTTATAAAAGTATTTATAAAAATTCAAAAATCTTTCATATTTCAACAATAAAAAATTTAATTTCATATAAAAAGTTTTAAGGATTTTCTCTAAACTAATAATATTAAAATTCTGATTTTAGATTTACGTTGAGATATTATCCATAAATCACTTCCTAAAAGATTCTGCAAAAATTAGCAGGTTTCAAGCTTCTAAATTTAAAGATAAAAATAAATAATTACCTCTATCTTTGTATTATGATAATTATTTTTTGTAATATTTTGATCAAATAAACTTTTATGGTCATCTGTTTTACATTTTATTAGTTATTTTTAACCAACTAGTTTTTTTTATTTTAGAAATAGCTTATAAAACTAAAAAAACATTAATAGTTTGTTGAAGCATATTGTTTTTCTCAATAAAAGAAATGAAAGAGTGCTGATTAAAAAAAAAGAAACAGCAAAGTACAAGTAGAAACATTTTTTACAACAACCTCGTTGAGTTCATCGGGAAAAAGAAATGCTGTTAGTTAACCAATATCCAGGCTGAAAAAAAATGTCAATTAGAAAATAGTCCTACCAAATTGGAAAAGTACCCTTATAAGTTATGTATAACATTTTACTATGAATTTTTAATAATATTACTTAAGTGATTACTTTTATTAAATATAAGAATGATGAAATTGTTCTTTGTCTCTTTCGTTTTTTGTTGAATTGTTAACTTTTTCTTTTAGAAATAATCACTGATAAGATAATTCTTTGTAAGACAACGTAACTCTCCTGATAGAATTACATTAAAATTTTTCTTTTTTTTTTGAATATAAGGATTCAAAGAGTGTTGTAAATTTTTTTATTTGGAATTTTGTTTATTTTAAAATTATTTTAAAATTAATTTTTTAATACTTATATTAAAGAAAAATGGAAAACTCTCCAGAACCATTAGCAAAAGTAAGATTTTTTTATTTTAAGAATTTTTTAATTGGTTTTCTAGAAATTGTTAGAAAAAGTACGTATAAGACAGGAAGAAATGGACAGTTATGATTCACCTGTAAGATGTCCCGTCAACACACGCCGTACTTCATCTTTAGACAAAGAAAACAAGATGCCATTAGATCAAAAAAATTGTACAAAAGATGATTTGACATCAGTTGATCTTCCTAAAACAAATAAATTTGCTGTAATTGCTGAAGCTTACAATAATTTTGAGTACGAATTTTGCCATGCTCCTAGAAATAAAAAAGATTATTTAGTTAATATTTCTAAAAATACTGAAAGTTCTTTTGAAATAATAGGTTCAAATGATGAAGAGGAAGAATTTTTTTTTGTTAAAAACAATTTGGATGAGGTAAATTATTATTTTTTTTCTTTTTTAATAATATTTTTAAAAAATTAAATGTTAATTTTATTCACTATAATTATTTATTGTTGTAATTTTAGTTACCACCGCAATTAAACAAATTAGAAAATATATCAAAAGTCAAGAATAATGAAATACTTTCTGTAGAGAGAGATTTTACTCAGATTTCTGTGGCTGATACAAAAGATGTAGTTAATGAATCTGAGAAAAAACTAAACGGATCTAATGAAAATACAATTACTAAATTTTCTCCAATCATTACAAATAGAAAGGCTATGGATATTGCAAAAGAATTTGATTCCACTTCTAGGAATTTTCGTACAGCATGTAAACAATCAGCTGTTAAATACATTGATGGAAAAGTTGCTGTTAAATCTTTGAGACCTGGTGCTTTATCACCAACACTTTTATATGGAAATAGACGTAAAGTGGATATGAAAAATTCAGAAGTTGTAATACCAGAAATTGCTTCTGTTAAAAATTTAAAGTCTAAGTGGGAAGAAAATATTATTTCTGGAGCTAAAATAGAAAACGATGATAAAGAGGTTCCACAGGATAATTTTTTGGATGAAAAAGAGTTGTTGAATGAATGTATAAGTGATAATGGAAATTCTCTTCCAGAAATTTCAAAATCTGATAAATGCGAATTTGAAAAAGGGCATGAAGATGAGATAATAAATGATGTTTTTAATTTTGTTCATCTTGAAGAATCATCTATACCATCGCCTATATTTGATTGTAAAACACCAAAAAATTTAATGGAAGATATTAACACAGAATTAAATAAGTTTTCTACTCCACGAAATCGTTTAAATGAAAGACGTCAATTTCAAACTGATTTACCAATAGATTCACCAAAACGTCAACTTGTTCACAGTATTTCATTTTATAGAAAAAAAGCAAAAGAAATAGAAGAAGTTGTTAAACATAATATTGATTTAGCATCATCAGATGTAATTTCTTCAGCGGGATATAGTGGTATAAGTAACGGGAGCCATAATAATGAAGATATATGTGAAGAGTTTGTTGATATTGAAGCAAAGATTAAAAAATTAAAAGAAGGTATTCATGTTCAACAAGATCAAATAGCTCAGGCTTCAAGAGCAATTTTATATTGTAGAGAAAATGATATTTTTAAAGGAAGCCGTGAAGAAGTTGATGCACAGCGTGCACTTTTAATTGCTCATGAAAAGAAAAAAGTTTTATCAATGGAATATGAAAAAATAAAAACGTGTGGAGCAAATTCATTTTCCAGAGATCCTAGAGGAACATTGACCATAACAAATATTATAATTAAACTTTCCAAAGAATTTGTTAATGTACATATTAATCAAAAAACTGATCCTTATATATATTACTTTATTGTTTTACTCAAAATTGCTGACAAGATTCTTTATACTCAATTAATTTCAAGTGATACTGGAATTAAAAATGGATATGTAGAATTTTCTGTTCAGATAAATCTTAAAAATATACCTGCAGATTTCGTTGCTTTATTGGAAATTTTTTGTTTACGTTCAAAAAAAGATTCAAAGCATGGTAAAGATACTAAAAGTAAAACTTTTACGCCATTTAAAAAATTTTCATACTCAACACCATCTTCAAGTAGTCGTCAACTAAAATCTTCATCAAATAATATTATTAATCCAAGTTTTCACAAAATAGGAGGACTCTCTTTTAATATATCTCATATTAATAAGAAGAATTTTACATTAAAAGAAGTGAAGCAACCATTAGATGGAACAATTCGTATTAGTATGAATTGTACTCCAGAAAAAGAATCAGTTATGAAATATAAAGGATTTCTCAATCTTTATCAATTTGTTGGAGATTTATCTTCTTGGAATAGATATTGGTGTGTTCTTAAAGGATCAAATATGATATTCTGGAAGTATCCTGAAGAAGAAGATAAAAAACAACCGGCAATAATTATTGATCTTGAATCTGTCAAAGGCAAAGTAGAACATATTAATGATGAAAGTGCATGTTTTCCTAATACAATGCAATTATTTGTAGAAGTACTTGATAAAGAAAAATTATCAACCATTCGTATTTTGTTTGCTGCTGACACATTACCACAAATGGAATCATGGTTGACATATATAAATGGTGCAATCAATTGCATTTTTCTTTGGAGTTCAAAAAATATACCTTCTAACAAATAAATGTAGTTAGAAATTTTTTTTCAAAAAATATTTGAATGTGGTGTGATATTGGAAAATAACACAATTTTATATTAATTATTAATATTAATTATAAGTAAAATATATTTTAAAAATTTGAGTTTTTTTTAATGTAAATAAGTGTAAATAAAATGTAAAGTGTATTTATTTGTATCTTTAAAAGTTTTTAAAAAATAACTTTTTTTTCTTCTTATTAGACACTTGTTATCAGATATATTAACAACAATCAAATACATTTTTTATAAAACTTTATCTATCTTACATAATTACTTTTTTTTATTTTAATTAATCCTTCATCAAAGAAATATTTTTTCAAATAAGTTTATCATTTAATGCTATCATAAAATAATATTAAAATACTTTTTTTTATAAAAATAATAAAATAAGGTAAATCAAGAAAAGAAAATATTGAAATAAGTAATAATTTAAGTTTTGTGCTAAAAATAAAATTAAAAAATTTGTTTATTCTAGAAATAAATAAATTTAAAATATTCTAAAAATAATGAATAAAGTTACAACAAAGCAAATAGGTGTAATTTTACTGTAAAGCGGATAATTTTATAATGATTTATATGATTATATATTGTAATTATTTTCATCTTAAGAAGCATAAGTAATAGTTTAAATAGATAAACAAAAAAAAAAAAAAAACTTTTTCATTTACTCAAAAACATTTTTTAAAAAAAAAACTACTAATTCGCTTAACTGTAGACAAGTTTTTTTTTATTAAAAAAATTTTTATTCGCTTACCAATATTTAAGTAAAGATTTCATTGTCTCAAAAATAAATACAATTTCAAAGTACATATATATGAACATTTTATAATGATAATTTACAAATAAAAAAGTAGATTTAAACTAATGTTTGTTTAATCAAAAAATAAAATTAATTTAAATATAAATAATTAATTTTGAATACAAATAAAAACCTTTACAAATAAACTTAATATTTTCTTAGAAATCATTGATACAAATAATTTTTTCACAAAGAATACTTAAGAACAAAGTTTGTTATTCTTAACAACCACTTAAAATTATCCAAAATTAAAAGTAAAAGATTAAAAAGATAAAGTTTAAGAAGAGTTCAAAAAATAATATATTCAAGAATAACTGGTAATTCAACCTGAATTTTCATAATTATTTTTATTTACATTTTAGTTATGAGAGATTAATAACTATTAAAATGACACGAAAACTTTTGACTTTTATTTTATAACTTATATTTATTATTACCATTATTTTTTCTATGAAATAAAAATTATTATAAATTATGATATGGCATATTTTTTATTTTATCTTATTAAATATTAATATTATCAAGGCATATTTTGTTGATTATAGTGAAGAAAGAAATACATGGCCTAATGGTGTTATTCCTTATGAAATAAGCAGTGAATTTGGTAACTTAAAATAATTATATTTTATTATTTATATTTTCTTTTTTGTAGATACAAATTTTGTAACAAATTTTCTTGATGCTATAATTGAAATTCAAGAAAATTCATGTTTAACATTTAGACCAAAGACAACAGAAGATGAATATTTTATACGATTAAAAAAAAGTGAAAAAGCATGTTGGTCATTTGTTGGCCTTCAAAGAGAAATGATTGATAAAGGGCAAACATTATCACTTAATAATAATTGTTCTTCAACAAAAGGTACAATTTTACATTATCTATTTCATGCTATAGGATTTTTTCATGAACATACACGTTTTGATAGAGATAATTTTATAACTGTACTTGAAGAAAATATTATAAAAGATAAAATTTCATTTTTTCATAAACGTTCCCAAGAAAGTGTAGATTTACTTGGACCATATGATTTTTTTTCAATAATGCATTATGATGTAATGGCTTTTTCTATAGAACCTGGAGTTAAACGTTCATTTAAAATTAATGTACCAGGTATTGATGTTAATCAAATTGGTCAAAGAAAATTTCTAAGTCCAGGAGATTTGCATAAATTAAATATTTTATATAAATGTAAAGATAAAAAAAAAGAGATCAATGAAAAAATTGTTAAACCAGGAGTACCGATGAAAAAAATTGGCAGGAGAATTAATTTTCTAAAAGATAATAAATGTAGAACTATTGAAGAAGGTTCTTGTGAAGATGATTTAGAAGTAAGTTCATATATTTGATATAATCAAATGATAATTTTTTTTCGATACTATAAAATTAAGTTTGTTTCATACATATTATATTTTTTTTTTATAGAAATGTCCTACAATGGCAAAAGAAGGTGATTGTGAAAAAAAACCCGGCGTTATGTTGAAATATTGTAAAAAATCTTGTTGTAATTGTGATGAAAGCAAATGTTTCGATACAACAGATTCACAGAAATTTAATACACTTTGTATTTCATATACTATTATTAATGGAACAAAAAGATCTCTTTGTAATATGAATCATACAAGGCAAAATGCAATGGATTATTGTCCCTTATCTTGTGGTACATGTATAAAAAGGTGAAATAATATTTATTAATTAAATTACAATCCAACTCTAAGTGACATTTTGATTATAATAAACATAACTTTTCATCTAACCGATTTCTTTTGAATATGATAATTTTCGTTTACTATAAGATATACTATTACTTCCTCTATACTCTTTTACTTCTCTTGGTTTTGATTCTTTTTGTTGTTGAAAGGTATCTGGAGAACAAGCACGTTGCTTTCTATAATTTTTATATTCATCAATATCATATATAGGATCACCCAGTGTAATTGAACAAAATTTTTGCAAACTTTTTACACCAGATTTTGAACTTTCTTCTGAAGGTTCCATTCTAACATTTACTATTCTATCAAATAAAGCTTTTTTCATTTCTTTTTCAACAGTAAAAATATTTCTTCTTGTTTCACCTAAACCTATTCTGTCATATATAATTCCATCAACTTTTAAAACTTTTTTAAAGTATTCAACATGTTTCTTGTCATTTAATTCATCACCCCAAACAAATACCACTAAACCATAATTTTTAGCAGCCTCAATACTACTTTGATCTTTTAATACATCTTCACTATGAAAATTAACTCCCAATAAAGATGTTCCAGCAACAAAGTGAACAGCATTCAAAGAACTATGTGTTCTTTCATCTTTATATACCATATATTTTGTATCATTTCCAACTGATAAGAAAAGAACAGGATATTTATTTTGTTTTAATGAAATCATTAAACAAGTATCAGGATCAAAACTTGAAAATACAATTCTTCTATCACCTGCAAATGCAAGGACATCACTTAATATAACATCAACAAATTCATTTCTTTCAAAATAATTTGAGCATTCATGAACACCATCAATTTGAATAATTGGATATTTAACTTCAATGTTAAAACCAACACCTTTATCAACCATTAATAATGCTTCTGTTAATGTTGGAAATGAATGCCTTGTATGACATTCATTAGAATTTGAAGTTACCCTACTATCTTTATCCCAATTTATACTTTTATGTTTAACATGGTCTAAATGTAAAAGTTTTAATTGTTGTAATGTAAGATCCTTAACAGCCAATTCATAAAGATCTGTCCCTTGTTCTGAAATTGAAATTTGTGAATCATTAGAAGAACTTTTCCTACTGTCATCACTATTTATACTACTTCTACTATCTGTTACTTTCAATGATTCTTGACCTGTATTGATATTATTACCATTCTTCTTAGCAACTGAAACTAAAACATGGAAATCATGAAAAATTACAGCTTTTTTATCTTTTGTTAGTTGAACATCAAATTCAACCATATCAGCACCATTCTCGGCAGCTGAATTTAATGAATGAATGGTATTTTCTCTGGCAGCTGTATGTTTAGTATAAGAATCCCCCATACCACGATGACCAACTTCAACAGTACTACGTTTTTTCCAATGTCTAATAAATGTTTTTTCCATAGTTAAACTATGTATTAATGATTCTGCTTGAAGTGGTTTAACAACTAAGTAGTCAATTTCAATTTTTCCAATTGGTTCAGCATTTTTACTCATTAATGGTATTTGTGTTTTACCAGATGTATCAGGTAATGAGGATGGAAAGGCAAAGGCAGTACATTTTTTTGAATAATAAAGTAATCCTGATTCCTTATTTATTCTTTCAACAAATATTTCTATACAAAAACCAAGATATTCTACAGAGACAGATTGTGTACGAAACATAAAATAATCAACACCTTTTTTAAATTTTTCACCATACTCATGTTGTCTTTTATAAATAGGATTTTCTTTTGATAATGGTGCTATATCTGTTTCACTGAAACTAGGTAATGTACAACTTCTAATATTATTATCTTGACTATTCTCTCCATCTCCATTTGTATCATCATCAGATTCTTCACCATAACTTTTATATCTAACATCTAATGGAGTAACCTTAATTCTAAAAGTATCTTCTACAACTTTATTTCCTTTAAAAAATTTTAAAGGATTACCACCAATTCTTAGTAAAATTTCATTATGATATTTATCATGAAGCCAACCATGAGATATACGACTCCTACCAGCATGAAAACCAAATTCATCATTGACTTTCTCACGGCAAACTCCATTCCTCAAATTTGATTCAACCTGTAACATAACAGCTCTAGGTTTAAAAAATGTTTCCCATTGACTGATAACAAGAGTTTTTTCTTCTTCAATATTATGATCACAACTTCTTTCCAAATAATAACCAATAAAATATCTGAACTCAACTTTTTTCAAACTTGTTGCAATGGTACCCTTCCATACCTCATTACTAGAAGTTTTGGAGAAAATTTGTATTAGAATAAAAATTAACAATAAAATTACTTTTCACTGCATGGCGTTAACTCAAGAGCTTTCTTTGGATCCCATATACCTAGATCTGTTGCAGATCCGGTTACAAATAATTTTTCATAGGATTTTGTTCCACCTGGGACAGAGACGGTAAAGTATAACTTTACCTTTCCTGGTACTGTTGGAGAACCTTCCAAAGACATCGAAGGCCTACTAGTAACAAAAACGATAGATTAAAGAATCTATTTATATATTATTTCACCTTTAAAGTAATACAAAAAGAATTATAAAGAAATAATTTAATTTAACAAAAATTTTAATATAAAGGTTAGCAAGTTTATTCAAAATAATATTATATAACATTTTAAAAAAAATTTCACTTTTTTTTTCTATATATTCAAGATGTAGAAGCTTTAAAATAAATAAGAAAAGTAAAGGAAATAATAAAAAAATTTTTTTATATAATATACGTTTCCGTTTTCTCTCTCACTTTATATACATATATATAAATATACAAAATATATGTTTTATTTTAATCTCAAATTTTTCTAGATATAATGGAAAAGAAAAGGGTTAATTTATTGCTTTAAATATAGGAGAAATGTTTAGAAAAAGAAATTTTATTACAAACATTTATATTTCAGACATATTTATTTATTTTAAAATAATAATATAAATATAAAAATTATATTAGGTCAAAAGAAAAAAAAAAAAAGTTAAATAAAACATCAACATTATTGCAAGTATTATATTATAAAGTTTAAAGAATATTTAATTAGTTGTTATGGCAATTATAAAAATAATTTGTCTAATATTTTATATTAACAATGAAGCGTCACGCTTTATTATGAAAATAGGGTTTTACAATTCACTTTTACCGATTCATTTTGAGCGCGTCATGCGCCATCCGAATTTTCTAGTTTTCTCCAGTATATTTAATGTTTAAAAATATTGGAAGAAAATGAAAATATTTTGATGACGTTTAACGGGTAAAAATGTTTAAATTCTTAATAAAACTATAAATATTTTAAAAATGTAGATATATAATGATATAGAAAAATTAATAAATGTCAATGAAGAGATAATGATTTAAAACTACTTGTCAATTTTATTTTCAGAGAAAAATACGAATATTACTATCTATAATAATATATAATACAATAGATAATAATTTTAAATGTGTATAATACATATCTCTCCCCTTATTATTTCATATTTATATATTTAGGATATTTAAGACTATCACTAAATAGTTAATTATATATTTCTTAAATGATACTTCATCAAATATTGATAAGATAAGTATTATTCGAAAAAAGAAAGGGTTGTCTTATGTGATTGTTAAAATATAACTGATAATAATATAATACTGTTATTTAAACAATAAATGAAATAATGATAAATAAAAAAAAATAGACTTTTGACCGCTTAAATTTTTATAATAAATGGTGAAATATTGAATAAAATTTTCTATATATATATGAAATGTAAAAAGTAAAGAATGAATAGAAAGAAAAAGAGAATATGGAGAAAAACTCAAAAGAATTAAAAGTACTAGTAAATAATTAAATATATTGTGCATATTTAGTAATGTAAATAATTTTTATCATATGTAAACAATAAAAAATACATATAAGTATAGTAATTATGGCATCCTATATATATTTCAAGTCACATGAAAAAAAAAATTTTTTTTTTTAATGGTATTATATAATACCATAATAAAATGATATCAAGCTCATATTATCGCTAACTAATAAGTAAAAAAAAAAGGGGAAATATAAAATAAATATAATATTAGAAGAAATTTGTTTTCAATATTATTGAAATAATAAATTTCAAAATTTGATAGAGTATAGTGATTTAGTTAAGTATAAAATTCATAAAAATAATATCTAAATTTTTTTGAGGGACGAAAATCAAAAATAATAAATCTTGTCGCGCTTTTTTCTTTGGAGCAAAGTACTTTTTACTGTGATAATAATGTGCCATATTACTGGTAATATATATTCAATGTTTTGTTATTGATAGATATAAATGTATATTTTAACTTTTTATCCTTTTTTGTACTTTATTTATCAATATTTTTTATGGTGATAAAATAAATCTATAGATATAAAAATTTATTAAAATAAACATAAAAATATTTTAAAAAGGAAATGATGTATAGGTATTTATTTTTTCGATACCGATTAAAAGTACAACTAAAATCCCGATCATAAGTTTAATAGAAATATATTTTCTTATCTACTCATGACTATCACATGCTAATTTTTTTTTTTTTAATTTTTATCATGTAATAATGATATATTTTTTTTAATTCTATAAGAAGAAATATCAAAAAGCAAAAAAAAAAAATAGAAATAACATATGATTAATAATATCTTACTAATTTTTATAATTTATTATTTAATAATAAATTTTAATATATTGAAAAATTATTTAAGAATATCAGATGATTTTTTGTTAAGGGTATATATTTATACTAGAAGTTTAGTAAAAAGTAAAGAAATAAGAAATAAAAAGATTAGAATGATTGTTGTTTATTATATCTCAAAAATTTAAGACAAAATTTACTCCCATTAAAGGATAAAAAGAAATAATTAAAATTTTTATATCAGTTTCAAAAAATAAAATTTTTCCATTAATTTTATTTTTATTTAAAATGAATAATTGGTATTTTCAGATATTAATTGAAATAGTTAAACTATCTAAAAGATCTCTTTAAAAAACAGATAGTTTGTTTTTGTTATTTTATAAGTTAAAAAAAAAAATAACAGAATACTTTCTTTCTATAAGAACAACAATATGTTAAAAAATATTTTTATGATAATATTAAAAATAATTTTCTTTATTATCTATAATAAAATGTAATTGTAATATATTGAAAGTGGTAAAGTTTTCTTATTTTTAAGAAAGCACATGGTAATTAGGAATAGAAAAGTGAAAAGTAAGATTTATCTAGATGAAAAAAAATTAGATAAATGATATTATTACATTTATTAAAATGATTTGAATGTATAAAAGGTTAATTAAGAAAATGATTTATTTTTATATACTATATATATATTATTATACAAATTAGTTTGTTTTTTTAAACTTCAAGAATAAGGAATAAAAACATTTTTATTTAATTTTTATCTTCATTATCTTCTTTAACAATTACATCATCAGCCTCATCGTGACTCAATTTTTCTTTATCAAATGACAAAACATTTCCCATTGCCTTCATATTATCTATTCCCTGTTTTCCTGAAAGAAGAGAGATCATAAAATTTTGATTTCCTGTTACTGTTGGTGAAAGATTCCATAATGGATTTGATGTAAAACATTGGAAGGGTGAATTTTGAGGTAATGAAATGGGAAATGAAGTAGTTGAATTTCTAATAAATGGAAATGCTTGTGTTACAGGTGGAAATAAACTATTTGACATTAATGGTGTTCTTCCATATACTGCTGAATTAAAATTTCCTTGATGTATAATGTTATGTGATGTATTAAAAAATGGTATTTGATTATTTTGTATCATTCCCCCAACTCCATTTCCATTTATCATTGGTGGAGTTATTGATGTTCCATTATTTAACATTTCTGTAGTAAATGATTGTTGATTAAGTGAGGTACCATTTGATGAGAATCCTTGAAGATGATTATTTGGTGATTGTTTCTTTTCCTCTTTTCCACCAATCCCAGATGTAGAAATACTTTTCACGTCAAAAGCTAAAATGATACTTTTATTTATTCATTATTGTCATCAGGTGTTAGGAATAAGTTGTAGTATTAAGTGTAAATAAAGGTAAATAAGATAGATAAAGAGAAAGAGTATTTAATGGATATGATAAGTGAATATAATTATTATGAAATACGAGATGTAGTAAGAGAGGTAAAAGGTGATTGGAAGTTGCAATTTTAGATGACACATTAGTGATTGTTATTATTTTAAAAATGTTATAAATTACTTACAATTGTTATTAGTTACGTTTTGAAGTGTTGTAGATGTTGGTATTGATAATGATGTTGGTGAAGAGGATGGTGATATAAGGCGAGTTATTTTTCCACCACCTGATTCTATTGGTATCGGAGATGATGACCGTTTTCTAACTTGTCTTATAAGATCATTTGCTAAAAAAAAATTATTATATAATGAAAAAAAAATAATGGTAATAATAAAAATTACAATTTGCTAATGTAAGAAGGACACCTAATTCTCGTGCTTCTTGTTCTTCCTGACTTTGTTGTCTTCTTAAGGCAACCTGTGCAGCCATAATTCTTTGCCTATCAGCAATCAACATACATTTTTCACATTGACAATCTTTGTATGGGCAAAATCTTTTATGTGCTAAAAAAAAAGATAATATATATTAAAGTTTAATTATTATATATTTAAGAAAAAAAAAGAAATTACCTTTAAGAACAGAAACAGCTCCATGATTTCTACATCTAGCACATTTAGGAGTTCTTTGATTTTTTTCTTGCCTTAATTTAAGAATTTTTTGCAAATCTATTTGTGAAATACCATTAGAAATTATTAATTCATCTTTAGCATTAGAAATAGTTTCCATTTTATTATTTTTTTTTTTTTTTACTAATTATTTTATTAATATTTTGATAATAAAATGTAACAAAATTTTTTATTAATAGTATAATAATAAAAACTACAATTGGAAGTGTCAAAAATTAAAATAATAATAACTTTTTTATATAAGTCAAAGTCTTTTTATGTTACTTAACTCCACCCTAAATATATATTAGGTTTAAAATATGTTAGATATAGAGAGAATTATAATAATATAATAATAATATTATTATTATATTAATATGTATTTATTGAGGAGGGATATATAAAAAAGTTTTTAGCTTGTTAAAGAAATAGTAAATATAAGTGGATATTATATATATATATATGTGATAGATAAAGAAGCAATTATAACTAAATTTATATATTCCTGTACAAGCAATATATATATATATATATCATTTAAACAGTTATGTGATTTAAAATTTAATTTAGAAAAATGTAAGAGAAAGTATTATATTAAAAAAATAATATATATTATACGGGGTACTGTAATAATATATATTAATATTAAGAATAAATTTTATAAATAATAATACAAATATGTAAATTTATAAGTTTATTCTTGAAATATTATTTTGTTAGTTAAAATAAATTGATTTTGAAGAGGATTTATAATGTAAAGAATCATTGAAATAATATGTGTTATCATTTGTCAAGTTGTTTTATGGTAGTTAAGATTAAAATTATAATAATGTTTATGAAAAATTTTTCAATTATCAGATGCTTAAGAAACATTTATCATACATTTTATTCTTTTTTCTAAATTTAAGTTAATATATTTAAATAAGTTATGATATAATATATATTATTACAATATGTATCTTCAATTAACATTTATAAGGATTAAGAAAAGATAAGCTTTTTGAATTATGACTTTATGATTAAATTTTAAAAAGAACTTGTAATTAATAATAAATAACTAATAGATTATCTGTTATGTAATAAAAGTGTTGGGGTGGAAAGAAGGACCTACAGAAGGTAATTGGTTATTGTTGTTGAGTAAAATAGTTAGAATCTTATAATTGTTTTTATAATCATAACATTTTAAAATCTTTATTTTAATTGACTTTCAAGTGATTATTATATCCTTCTATTTCTATAAAGAGGATATTATTACATTTGATTTAATTTAAACTTTATCAATCAACGTTATTTTTAATAAATAAACTCTAAAATAACAATGTAAATTTAAGTTATAAAAAAAAATGATAATTAAAAGAAATTGAATCTGTTAAACAAAAGTTAAAATTAGTATAAATATCATTTCCCATTATCTCGTGATGAATTATATGTAATTAAACAAAGATAAATTAAATTGTATTTTCATTGTTTTAACTAATTTTGTATATTGTTAAACATAATAATAAGTACATATCTTCTTACAGAAGCATAAATCAACAAATCCACTTTACACCTTTTTTTTTTTTAACCTTATCTACAATTTAATGTTTACCTTGTTCATCTCTTATACTTTTAAAAGATTGTTAATATGCTTGTAATTATATTTCCTGTTACCTGTTGAAGTGTGTATCTTAATAAAGAGTAGTTAATGAAACAAAAAAATATTTCACTTATAATAATAAGTTTTGACTATTTACATAATAATGATCTACCAAGATCCATAAAGTAGATTCTTGAAAACTTTTTTATGTCATTGTTTTCGGCTTTTTTTTTTAGATCTTCTTTATATTATAAGTATAGATTAAAAGAAAAGGATGTAAATAATAAAAGTACTTAATCTTTTAATATAATCATTGTTTATTTATCTTTGGAATTTATTATAGTATAAATAATTTTTGATATTTTAATGACAAATTTATTGAATTAAAAAAGTTCATACATTTTGTTAATATTTTCATCAACCTACAAATATATACCAAATTAGATCCGTAATTTGGAAATAATTAATTTACCTAAAAATTTAATTATTTGACAAATTACATTTCTAAAAAAAAATATAACATAATGTCAAAACTTTTTAATAAAATGTTTATAAATTAAATAAACTTATTTTCTTAAACAAGGTCAATTAATTTTAAGCCAATTTTTTCCATCTCATTAAATATTCTTTTACCCAAAACTTTTAACATCCCTAAAATTTTTATCTAAAACTATTTCATTTTTTTTTTATAATATTATGTTAAATTATTATTTTCTAATAAAAAAATATACTTGAAAATAAATTTAACTAAAATAAATCTACACTTATGTTAAATATAAATTTAATTTAAATAAACAAATAATATATTTCATAAAATTTAATATTTTTCAATTATATATAATAAGTGTTTTATTACTAAATATAAATATTCTTTTTAAATAAACATAATTGATGTATGAAAATAAAAAAAAAAAAAATTAAAAAATAATTTTTAATACTTTTTTAAATGAAACACTAATGTAGTGGTCAAGATTCAATTTTAATTTATGTGCAAAATTATTGTTCATTTTTTTTTTTCTGTACATTTAAAAATAACCCGTTCATATATTCTTGATACTTCTATGTCTTTTTTTTTTGTCATAATATTTTAAATTTAAAATGATTAATTATTGTAGTAGTTGTTATTTTTAAGTGTTGATGGATGGTATGAATTGTCAATTGAAGATGAGAGACCATCTAAATGTGTAATGTATGAATTTTTGTATAGTAAATTAGTATCTCCTATTGGAGGATAATGTTGAGATCTGGAGGTACGTAGTAATGTTGAATGCCCATCAATTTGGAGAGCAATCTCATCATTATTTGCAGAGTGTCTTGGTGTTATGGAATCTCGAATTGTGGAATCAGTTGATTGAGGTGGAATAAAAGGGGTAGCTGTCATAATTGGGCGTATGTTAACAACTTTTCCATATGGATTTGTATCATATGCATCTATTATATCATGAATTCCTGATGGTGTTGTTCTTTTGATGTATTCAGAACTTCTGGTAGAGTCATTAGAAAGTGAACTTGTAGCTATTGATAAACTTTTTTCACTTTTATCTCCATCAGAATGATCACGTTTACGTAATATAATAATAACTAATAAAAATCCAATAATAACAAGAAGTGAAATAAAAATTATAATTATTATAAAAGCATATTCATTAGAAAAGAATCCACTTCTTTTAATGTATTCTTTTTCTTCTTTAATACTTGCTATATTTCCATCTTTTTGAATATCTAATAAAGTGTTAGGAATAAAATTTGTTAATGATTCTTCAGTTGTAGTTAAAAGAAAATCAGGACAAGATTCTTTATTTATAATTACTGTTAAATTATTGGTTTTTGATTTATTCTTATCAAAACAAATATTTTCATTTGAATCCCAAATACAACCACTATTTTTAATTAAACATTTTGAACATGAGTGGGAAAAAGTTAAACAAAAATCAATATTAACTTTTTTAATGGTATTATCCTCCATAACAATAAGATTATCCTTAACAATAAGAAGATCTTTTATTTGTTTTGAAGATATTTTAATTTCCATAACATTCTCAATAACATTCTCTCCATTAATATTTTTTACAATCATTTTTTTAATTATTCCATTATCAGTACCAACATATAATATATCAGCTTTATCATGTTTAACTGCAATAGCCATATATCTATCTTCACCAGGACCCAATGTTGTAACTTGAGCTGTTGTAAATTTATTTGGTACAACATCCTTAGCAAGGGTATTTCTTTTAGCATAAGCAACCTCATTTTCTGATAATTCTTTTGAATTTTTTATACAACTTCCTGGTTTATAATTAATATTTGATTCTTTTTTATATCTCCATACATTACCCTGTGATAATTGTCCCATAAATAAAGAATTAGAAAATATTTTATCAATCATATTTAAATCATAACCACAGACAGCTGATTGAGCAATACCAGCTAATGATGAGGTAAATGTTGCATAAATTAGTTTAGTTTCTTTGACAAATGATATTGATTCAATTTGATCAAAATAAAATGGATACCTTCCAGAGATGGAACAATTTAATCTAGCTTTTACAAATGAAGTCCATTCATTTGAATATCTTCTTGGACCACCTCTATCAGAACGGCACATTCTAACAACTCTAGAATATATTATTGGATCACAATTGTCACATTCTGTGGCTTCTTCACGTAACCAATAATAAACATACTAGAAAAAAAAAAATAATTAATTATAAATATTTCAAAACAAGTGTTACTTTTTAATTAAAATATCTTGTTCTAATATTTTAATGTAACAAACTTTTAAATATTCATAAAAAGATTCAATTTTTTTTGAATAATATATTTTAACTTTTAAAGAAGTAATAATTGCTTTATGATGATATATCTTTATGATTAAATATTTAAACAAGAAATAAATCATGAAAGTTTATCATTACTTTTTATCAATCAAATTAATTAATCAACTTTAATATAATGTAAATGATTATTAAAGTTATTATTATCTATTAATCATTATAGGTGCTAAAGTATACTATTAAATTATTATTTATGTAAATACATAAATATATATATATTGATAGTAAAAAATAAATATAATGTAAAACTAGAATATTTTTATAAAACATTTTAGAAGCATTTTATTTGAATATTCATATCATTAAAATAAAAATTATATATATATATATCAAGTTATTTTTTTTTTGTTTGAATATCTATTGTAAATTATCTTATATTATCATATAGATAAAATTTAATTCTTTATTTTCTATCAACAAAATATATTATTAAAATATGGTAAAAGTTTTAATAATAAAAATAATTATATTATTTATTAAAAGTAAAATAAAGATTTTCAATAACTTTACAAAATTTTTAATAAATATTTCTTTTTAACCTTGTAACAAATCTTTATTTAATCATAATTCTTATTTACTTTTTAAAATCATATTCATTGAGGCAATTCAATAAAAAGACAAGTAAATTAAAATTTAATTATCTTTCCTTATTCAATTAAATCTTTTCTTATATAAATTATAATATATTTTTATTAATGACAAAAAAAAAAAAATTAAACACTTTACTAATCTTACCTCTATTAATTTGGTAATTGTACATAAATATATATCTCTTCAATTAATAAATATTGTTACACTATTCATCTAATAATAGATGAGTCCCTTTTTATATAATTGATAAAGAAAATTTAAAGGAACACTTTTATATATATATTATACTATAATTATCTTTTTACAAATTACTTACTATTTTTAATGACAACTTTTAATTAATTATTATATTAGATAAAAAGAAAAAAAAACTTTTTACTCTTTGATATTTTAAAAAAAAAAATTAAACATACCTCTCCATACATAAAAGAACCAACAAAATGTGGACTATTCAAAAATCTTTCATCATCTTTTACTGTCCTAATTCCTAAATCTGATTGATTAGAGATTGTTACATTTTTTCGGTAAATTAATGGATCCATTGAGTCAAAATCTGTCACTACAAAAATAAAAATTAATTTAATTTAATTTTAATGCACCAATAATAGTACATGGATAATTTTTAAATGATTTTTTTTTCTTTCAAAAATTAATTTGAGTACTTATTATTTAACAATAACATAAAATAATTTTAAATAAAAAGTTTTTTTTTTTAAATATTATATATTTATTATATATACCTGAAGATGTATACAATTCATCACCATCTCTAATAAATGTTGATTCAAAAGATGGATCATATGGTACAATACCAATACCAGAAAATTGAAAAATATTTCCTGCTTCCTCTCTCATTATACCATCAATTAGGCGACATTTTGGTTTAAATGAATTTGTACCACATATTAATGTTCTATTGGTAGATGATTCAGGTGACAAAACACGAATATAATTATGACACTCTTCATCATTTCTACCTTTCATAATACACTCATCTTGATCTTTTTTTGAACTTATCCATGTATATGATGATAATATATCACCAGTGGTTGTACAAATATTATAAGCTTTATCACGTCCTCCTATTACAACATAATTTTTATAATCTGTTGATAGAATTTTTAAATGATCAGGGTATGATTCAATGTTGTTTAGATTAATGATAAGACTTTTATCTATAAAAACATGTTAATGTAATAAACTTATTAAAAAGAAAAAATAATTTTTTATTCTCTTTTTTTTTTGTTTTAAATTTATTTTTATATTATATTACTAATGAACCAGATAAATGATAATAATCATATTATCATAGTATTAAAATTTTAAAGAGAACAATAATTTTAAAATTATCTATTTTATCAATATATATATATGTTCTCTATTACCTTAAAATATATATAAAATAAATGTTGATCTTTTTAAAATTACTAAATGATTACACAAGAATTAAAAACTTTTCAATATAGATAAAAGATTTATATCATTTATTATTTATTTATATTATATTATATGTGTAACAATTTATCCTTGTAATAAAAATCTATTTGATGTAAGAAACAATAAATTACAAATGTTATACATATTATATGTTAAGGATATGATCATCATCAATATAAAAACAAAATTTATTTCATTCCTTATTTCCTTTTGCCATCAATTTTATGATAGTCCCTTTTTATAAAGATTTTTCATGAAATAGAAGAAGAAAAAAAAAAAGATTCTTATCATGAAAATGTTAAAATAATTGCTCTCCTTCTTCATGGTATATCGGTACATAAAGTTTAACAAATAAGACAAAATAACATAAACTAATCCAATCATACGAGATAAAATCACATTTAAACATTTTATAAATTTGAAGGCCATAATTATTAAAGTTAAATATTCATAAAACTTTTTTAAAAAATGATATATTTTATTAAGACAAAACTTTTTTTTATTTTTCTCTCTAATATTAACTAATTAAAAATTGAAAAAAAAAATAATTCAATAAATAATTTTATCTAAACAAAAATATCAAGTGTTAAAAAAAAAATTTAAATAGATAATTCTATTACTAAAATAAATATAAAAATTTTGTACTAACAAAAATATTGAGACAGTGTGAAAAGCATTGTATGTTATAAAAACTAGCTTTTTTTATGTCTTTATCTAACTTAAAGATACTTTACCGGAAGCCTAACATTTTTTAATACCTCTTCTTATAAATGTGTTAAATAAAACAAAATACCAGTTTAATATTTAATAAAATAAATATTTACTTGTAGAAAGAAAAAAAATTCTTATAACCATATTTTTAAGATAAAATATATTTTTTTTTAACTACTATTTAAAAATTTCATATATATATTGTTATTAAGATTAAAAGATTTACACAAAAATGTAAATAATTTTTTTTATATATTGAAATGTTTTGCTAAAAACAATTTTTACAAAAATAAAAAAAAATTATAATTCAAAATATAATTATTTAAACATATTAATAATTATTTAAATATTTTAAATATTTTAATAAAATAAGGTAAACTAACCTGTTGAAATGTCATTAAAAATAATACTACTATCAATTTTTCCATAATCAATTTTTGAGGTACAAAGTACACCATACAAAATAGAAACCAATATTAGTATGGTACTATTTTTCATAAAAATAAATTTTTTATTCCTCATTATAGTAAATATTAAAAATTTTAATTATTTACTTTTCATTTAACATGACATGAAAAGTATTTTTAAATAAATATTATAATTCTCTTTATATAGAATATTGTTGGTAATTTTTTTTTTATTTTAAATGTTGATTGAAAAAAGATTTTAAGAAGGCGTAGTTTTGTATTTATTATCACTTCTTATCAATTGTTTATAGATTTAATTGTTTAATAAAAATATCTGTAAAATTAATTCATTAAATGAGTGTCTTTAAATTAACTATACATAGAAAATTTTTGATGGTAGAAAAATTGAAAAAAAAAAAACGACTAAATGGGTTGAGATTTTTTTTTTTTTTTGAATAAAATTTAATTTAAAAAAAAAGAAAGAAGTAACTAAATAATTATTAAGCAAGTCAGGGAGAGAAATTGAAATAAAATAAAAATTTTAATAACATTTTTAGGAGTAGTAATTAAAAGTTGACAAAATTTTTTATATACTTTTAAATTTTTATTATGGCACACTTTAGTGTGTTTAAGGATATTTTCTTTGTTACAATACTATTAACATATAATACTGTTACAAACTACTATAAATACATCTAACAACATTAAAAAGTTTTTATTGATAAATTGTTTGATCTTAAATTATTACTATTTAAGTACCCTCCTAAATAGGAGTTGTAAGAAATGATAGATAATATAATATAAAAGATAGTAAGTAATGTATATATAATAATAATCAACATTCATACCTTTTTAAAATTATATATTATATCTAGCAATAGATAGATAATATATATATATATATATATATATATTTAAAAATAATAAGACATTCCTACATATATAAATATATTAAATATATTAAATTCATGTCTCCATTTTTTTTTATATTATTCTTAATATTCACAAATATTAACAATTAATAGATAATATTTTTAAGTACTAAAAACATAAACCTCATCATAAAAAAAAAGAGAAAAGTAGATGTGTTACTTGTTGTATCTTGATTTTATAAATTAACAACACCAGTTATTCAATCTTAAATTATAGGTAATTGTTTAACTAAATGATAAGAAAATTTTTAATTCTCTTAATATTATTAAAACATGAATCGGAAGTGTACCTTGAAACAATATTTTTACAATAAATAAAAAAATAAATAAATGTAACAATAATAAGAGAATGATGAATTATAAAAAAAAAGACATCACAAGAAAGTCATTATTTGACACTTTTTTTTTTCATTTCAACTTAATGCTCTATTATTTTTCAACAAAATATATAATTCATGTGATATGCACTAGTAACAGTCAAATAGAATTATTAACATCACTGCCATCATTCAATTTTAACTCTTATTTAGGCTTTTTTTCTTTTTTTTGAATAAAAAAGTGTTATTTGCTAAAAGTTTATTGAGGTGTGAAATATATCACCTATATTTTAAAAGTTTTTTCTTTTTTTTTAATGTTTTACAAAAAAATATAAAAATAATCATGAAAATGGTGGATAATCAAAAAATAGGTAAAAATTAATTTTAATAAAATTAATACTCTTGATGGTAAAAATATTATTTCATGCATAAAGGTTGGTATATTTTAAATAAAATATATAGTTAAAAATGAGGCTGGTAAAAAGTTGACTAAAAAAAAAATTTTTATATAGTTGGTGGCGGGAGGTTTTTAGAGATGACGGAATTTTTTTTTTAACTATAATACTATTTAAAATGGCATTGATCAGTTAAAAATTGGGTATTTCGGTAAAATATATATTGTAATTTTGTTTATATAATATAAATAAATCACTTTTTTTTTTTTAGTATTTATAAACATTTTGAAGTGCAAATGTATATAGAAAAAAGATCTTTTTTCTTTTTTTTTTTATAAATTAAAATATTTTTAATAGAAAAATAAATATAAAATTTTATAGTGTTAAAAATAGATATATATTTTATTTAACATTATGATCTCATAATGTCCATTGATCAATGAAATTATCTTATCTCTTGAAATAAAAAATTTCTATCTATTTAGATTGACACCAAAATGTCTATCGAGAATAGGAAGAAAGGATACCTCTATATACAATCATGAATATAGACCTCTATACTCTACTTTTAATTATAAAGTGGGTTGATCTAAAAAAGAATTACAAAAAAAGATAACATAATTGGACTTTAAAACATTAATCAATTAATTAGTTTTGATAACACTCTAAGATAAAGAAATATAAAGGTGTAAAAAAATAAATTATAATCTTTAAATATAAGCCAAAATTTAATCTTAAAACTTTTATAGATAACAAAAAGTAATTGTACCAAAGTAACAAATGATGTAATTTTAAAGATAAGACAATAATTATAAAAAAAAAAATTGACAATGTATCAAATGTAAAAGATTGTTTATAATATTATATAAAATATTAAAGTGAAACTATTGTATTCAAGTTTATAAAACATAAAAACATGCCCATAACTAATATAATTAGTATTTTATTTTTGTTGATATTTAGTTATCTTATTTTTTAAAAAAAAAATGATATTTTATTTAGATTAAGATTAAAAATTAATTATTGTTGTTGTCTTTTTTTTTAATTTATATTTTATAGATTATCTTGATAAAAAATAAATAAAAATATTAATAAAATTTTTTAGTTAAATTTTAATCAGTAAAAGAAATATAAAAGTAAAATGATACATTAATTTTTTTTTATCACTTACTACTGTAAAAGATATAAAAAATATAGAAGAAGAAATGATAATTTAATATGTTTGATAAATGAAAAATATCAATTTTATTGAAGTGAAATCAATTTAAGCATTACTTCAAAATGTTTATATAAAAAGTAAATGTATAATTTTCAATATATTATGAGAAAAATTATCTTTAAAATTAACTAGTGATCATTACTGGTATTTTTATTTAAATATAGTTGAAGAGAGATATAATGTTTCAAAAATAAAAAATAAAATAAAACTTTTTATTACAATGATATAATATTTAAATTTTTATGGTAAGGTATCGTGAGAGAATTAATCAAAATCTTTTGTCTATATTATTAATTGGTAATCAAAAGAAATTAAAGATAAATTTTTGTGTGATTTATAAATATTATGGAAAAAAAAACTTGTATTTACAAAACTCATTTACTCATTTTTATAAAAGTTTAATGGATAAAATATGTATATCTATTCTACTATAACCACTAGTCTCATTGAGGAAGATGGTAAAATTATTTTGATTGAAGGTCGTAGGCTTTTTACAATATATACCGTTTAATAGATATATATATATGTATATATATGTATAAATATATGTATTTTTAAACTTATTTTTACCTAAATATTTATATAATAAAGAATAAAGATTAGGTAACCTTCAATAAATGAATATCTTTCTGGATAGATAATCTTTTTCATAATATTAAAATAATAATAATAAAAATTTAATGTTTATAAGATAAAAATTAATTATTTATAAACTTAAAATGTAAATATGATTGATTTTATCATAATAATATATAATGATACCTTAAAGTTTTGAATGATTATTGTGTGAAAAAAAAAATTAAAATATCAGCAAAAATGAATTGAATATCAAGTAGTTGATAGTACATGAATAAATCATAATTATTATATATTTTATTGTTTCAATATATATATATATTATTTATAAGTATTGTAATTTAAATATCTTACAAAGTCAATTTTAAACAATATTTTTAGTATTAAATACTACAAAAGATTGTATAGCTATAAAATTTTATTAAAAGACAAGACTTATATAAGAGGAGAAATAAATTCCATTAAAAAGTAAAGTTTAAGATTTGATATTTAACATAGAAACAAAATATCTATAGATGTTTACTTTTTTTTTTTAAAGAAAAATTATATAAAGGTTATTTAAAACAATATCTAAACATATTTTAGAAAAAAAAATAAATAATAAAATGTTAGAATATAATATTGTATATAATTGATACATATAACATTTTCATGACTTTTATTTTTATCAATAATAACTGTCATGTATCTATTTTTTTTTTCCAATAACTTTATACAATTCTTATCTTTCTAAGCATCACTTAATAAATATATATATTTACATCTAAATATAAAGGATTAGATCATGATAAAAAAAATATTTTAAAAATATATCTTAAAACTTGAAAGGATAATCTTTTTAATTTTTTAAATTAAAAAATATTCAATCGTTAGTTAATATATTTTGATTTTATTTATATTTATATCATATCATCGGTAACATTAAAAGTATCCTAAGAAATATATAGATGATTTTAAAATTTATTTTATATATATTTTAAAGATTTATGAAATAATAAACTTTTTAAAGATTATAATATAAAATGGAATTATGGAAAAATATTTAAAATATATACTCTTCATTAGTCATTTTAATGGTTTATTATAAAATAATAAATTGATTCATAATAATATAAGATAAATTTAATAATACTTCTATTCTTATCATAATATGCCATTTATTTAAAAAATGACTATTTTTATATTTATTTATCGTGAGGTGAATAATAAACAATAACAGATTTTGTAAGATAATTCTTATAATATAAATATTACATATATTATTCTATAATATATGTACATATATATATAATAAATTTTAACACAAACTAATAAATATCTTTTTTTTTCTTGTTGATTTTTCTTTAAAAACCATTAAAAGTACAGAATATATATTATAAATGTCTATTTAAAGGAAATAATTATTTCATATCATTAAAATAAGATAAACATAAAGAAAATTAAGAAAATGAATCTACCAGTTTAGTGAGTTATGTAACCAAAAAAAAAAAATAGAAAAATTTTCTCATCAAATATATATTTAAAAAAATAAAATTACCAGTATAGATTAATTTTTTTTTAAATGTTTTATCTAAAAATCATATCATTCCTTGATTAAAATAATTATAAATTAAAACAAATATATTAAGATTAGATAAAATAAAGTTTAAAAAATAAACTTAATTAATGAAAGTGATTTGTTTAAATATCTTTTTGATTTGGTTATTATAAATGGATATTTATAGGAAAAAAAAAAAGAAAATTAAATATCTTTTCAATAAAGTAAGGAAAATTAGAATCATATTGATATTTTATTGAAAGAAATTTAATAGAAAATTTGTGTAAAACTAAATTTTATCCTATATATTAAGTTAATGAAATGGAAGGAGAGCAATTAATAGAGAAAGATGTCAAAAAATTAGTTTTTTACCTTGGCAGGAGGTAAATTTTTTTTTGTATATTTTTAAGAAAATAATTTTTAAATAAGATATTTTTTTTTTTAAAAAAAAATTTCAAATTATTATTTATTCTAAAAATAATCAAATAAATGCCTCATATCATGTATTATATAATTTGTGGAGCATAAAATATTTATACATTTACTATTATTACAACAAATATTATTAAAAATTATTATAAAACAATTATAGTATAAAATTATAATAGCTTTTTTTTTTAAAAAAATTACTTTAAAAACATATTTATAAAATTACATTAATAGGTTTATATAAATAAATAATTATTTATAAGAAGGTGTTCAATGAGTACTAAAATTATTATAAGAAAAATAAGAATAGTTAAATTATGAACATATGATAGACCAATTACCAATTATTTTTAAAAAAAAAGAGTAATAAAAAAAATTTATTTTTAAAATGACATATGGAAATGATATATATGGTTAGTTATTAAAAAAAAAATTAATGGACATAAATAAATATATCTACATATATGTAAAATATATATATATATATATATTTATCACATAAAATATTTATGTAAATAAAATTATTTTTATTTAAGGAAATGTTACATAATATAATGGTTGTAGGAAAATATGATGGGATCCAATTAAGATAGTAAGAAATAATGAAGCACTTTCACTTGCCATGTCAATTTTGTTAAAATTGACTCAAATTATATTTATTACTAATCAGTTAAAATGTTTCTATCATTAGAAATTATATTACCAGTATTGTCTTTTGTAGTCAAAATTTTAAAATTTTATATAAAAACAATACAAAATTTTCAATTATTTTCTTTAAAACATTTTAAAATGATTTAAATAAAATTTATATATATTAAAAATATTATTTTTTAATATACATATATGTTTAATTTTAACAAATTAAAATGATAATAAAACAAAAAAGAAAAAGAAATTTTAAGAATTGTATAGTAAAAATTATTACGTTAATTTATTTAATATTAGATATATAAAACAATGATAGATTTATATATAAAATTTGATTATAAAGTATAAAAGAAACTTATCAAAATTTATGACTATAAAAATATTTAATGAAAAAAAAAAAAAAGTTATCAACTAAATTTATTGTTTATGCCTCATTCTATCTTTACTAAATGTTTTACTTACATTAAATACTTTAATAATAAAAATGATATCTTGTTTAATTTATTTATTACATAAATTAAAGGACATTGTCTAATAAATATTTTGAGATATTATTTATTCAAGTAGATGAGATGTATAAAATGAAAGATTAATGAGGAAAGACATTTGATCTAAAAATATTCTATTTATCTTCTTTACACATTTTTAATAATGTATGTTTAATAAAAAGTATTAAAAAAAAAAAAAAGAATTACCTAACAATTATTAAATTTATTAAAAATAATATTTTTATATCTTTAAAAATAAATAAATTTATAATAATATATAAGAAATGATAAATTTTTTTTTCACCTTTAATCAAGGGCACCTTTTTTGAGGTCTCAGTGTGTCGTCGTCATCATCATCGTCGTTGTTGTTAACTATTTCCTTAAACTAATCTCAATTCATTTAATTTTCTATATATGAAGATAATATATCTAATATCAAAATTTTTTTCTTTATAAAATGCTTTTAAATTAAAAGAAATAAAAGGTCATTGGAAGGCAATAATTACTACTAAAATACAAATTATCATAAATTAAAATCACAAAATTTTATTTAAACATTATATAAAATATATATTAGTTACAAAATTAAGATTTACCTCCAATTAACTCATCTACAATTATTAATTAATAATAAAATTATTTTCTATAGTATAAAGTTAACTATATTTAATTATATTAAGGTAAAAAGATATACACAAAAATCAAATCTTTTTTTTTTATTAAAATAAAAATGAGACAAGGTAAAATTATAGATAATTTAGAGGGTAGTTAACAAAAAAAATAATATGAAATTAGTAAAAAAAAAATTTAAAATAAGTAAATAATAGGTTATACATAAAAATATAAGATTCTATTTGTTATATCAAAAAAAAAAAAAGAAGAATACTCAAAATTGATAGATTATTTTTGATTTTTTAAGTATTTAATGTATTTTTAATTGTACAAATAATTATAAAAATGATTTAAATACAAAAAAAAAAGTTTATATTTGAAGATTGATTTACTATTTATACATAAAAAAGGAAGTAAATAGAAATATATTCAGAAGGGTATATGTTTTGACTCATGATTAAAAGATAGAATAAATTAATATATTAATAAGAGATAGAATAATTAATAATCATAATATAAATAGAAAAAAAGATTGGAAAAAAAAGTTAAGTCATGATAATGAATAAGTAAAACTGTTTATTTAAAGAGTATGCTCAAAACAAGATATCAATCTAAGATTTGTTTGATCACTTAATAAGTATTATCTTTCCTCCAAATATAGTAAATAAGAACATGACTAGTTACAAAATAAATAAAAGTTTATTAAAAAGAAAAATAGTAAGAATATTATTATAAAACTTGGGGTATCATAACCATAATAAGTGGTATATATTTTAAACGTTACACACTTCAAAGTTATTAAATAATCATATATGAAGGTGATGATCTTGTAAGCATTTTAATTTTTAAAGATAACTAGAATATAATATAACGTATAACTCTAACAAATTTTTGTAATAGAAAGATAAAAGGTAGTATAAGCTTTCAACTTTCCCCAAGACTCCTGACCACTTATTATAATTGAACAATGTCAAATTAAACCTGATCATTTTTAAAAATGAATATAAAGATCAAATCATAGAAAATCCTTAACAATACAAGCCATATAATATATAATGTTAAATAAGGATAGATTATTGTTATATACAACTAGATACTAAGTGATTTTCATATAAAAGTATCAAATATAATAATATATAATAAAGAAATATCTTGTAATTGTTATTTATAAACTTTTCACACCAAAAAATTTTTACTAACATAATATTATACAAAACGATAGATTAAGTTACATATATAGAATGAAGTGGATTTTGAAGAATGTAAAGGAAAATAAAATTTAATATATTTTTTTTTAGTATAATAATATTAAATTTGTAATAAAATAACTTTTTTAATATTTAAATAATTTATATTTAATATTGACTTATCATAAGAAAAAAAAAAGAAGAAAATTTTTAAAAGAAAAATATTTCTAAAGAAAATTATTTAAGTACAAAATTATATTTCATATGTTTATATGATATAAATAAAATGACGTATGAAAATGTTACAAAGAATTATTTTTGTAAGAAAATAATAATAAACATAAAAAGAGTATAAATAAACTTTTGTTTCAATTCAATGGACCAAGAATAATTTTTAACAATAGAGTTTGATGATTGAAAATGATAATAAATTGATATAATAGATATATGATGCTACCTGTTAAAAAAACCTGATTTTTTAATTTAATTAATTGAGTAAAAGAAGGACAAGCTAACAAAATAGATTTTATAAATTCTTTTATCTACTTTTTTTTTACCAAATAATTTATAATTTTAAAAGAGGAAGAATAATTTTTTTTAACGTAAAATAAAATGATATATTATAATTTTTTAGTAATGTGGAAAATTTAGACATTAAAAATATTCATATTTAAAAATGAAAGTGTGTGCTAGTAATTAGATTAAAAATTAAAGAAAGTAAAAAAAAAAATACTTTATGTAGATATGAAAACTTTTACTAATTAATGGGTTTTATCTTAGTGTAATGTACCAATTACATTAGTTTGTTGATTTACCTTAGAATATAATTTTTTTTAACTAAACAAACGATAAGAAGTGTTATATCTTAAATAATAAACATTAACTGTAAAACTTACTCGGTACTTAAGTATAATATATATCTTCATATCATTTAACAATACAAAAAGGGTCAAGAATAGCGTGAAGCAGAGGACAACAAATAAAAGTTTAGAAAGAATTTTATGGCAAATAGTACTGTTGTTTCAAGTACTAAGATCATCTGATTGAAGGCGATTAACACCAATATAAGATATCAATAAATTGAAAAATATGTAAATAAATGATTTATTCAACAAAAAATATTTTCTTATCAATTGACAATTTCCTGTAAAAAAAAAAGAACTGTCTATCATTTAAATCAAATAGTTATATAGATCATTTGTAATAAACAATACATTAAAATCTTAAAATATTTAAGATGATAAGCTAGTTCATTATAATAATAATACACTATTCAATAGATAGTTTTTATTTATTATTCACCATAAAGTATCAGGTCCAGAAAAGATAAAAACAAATTAAATGAGTGACTTTTGTCATTTATTTCACAAAAAAAGATAAAAAAAAAAACTTTTCATAAGCCTCTTTTTGTTTAAATTGTTATGTCGTAGAAATAAATACATATATATATATGATGTTTTTTAAAATTTAAAATTTATTATTTCTTTTTTGTTAGAAATTAAGAAAAAAATTACACAAATAAAGATAAGAGATATACTAACGGCCTAAAAATAATCTGAAATTTGCTAATACCTATAGGAAATAATTTTTGCTAATGACAACAAATGTGTCAAAATTAGATATATGCATACTCTTTTGGTATAAAATTATTTTGCCTCGATTGTCGATTTATTTTCCATGAACTAAGAAATGATGATTTGGATTGTTGAATATCTATAGGTGTAATAGATGAATATTCATGATAATCTGAAGTAATTGTCCTCAAAGAAGGTATTGTTGATACTGGTGGTGGCCTTATTGAATTAGATAAATTTAAATCAGTAAATTTTTGTCCTTTTATTGGAAGATTTTCTACATCATAAAAAATACCATTTGTTACATCTGAAGATTCTGATGTTGGTGTTCCTGTTGTTAATGTACTTCGGGTATTTGTATGTGCATAAGGATACCTACTTGGTCCATCATAATTTGACGATTTTTGATTAATAAGAAGTACTGTTAATACTATAGCAAGAATAAGGAATATTAAAACAACAAACAATAGTACAATTGTATAAATTCGTTGATTTGGTGACAATAAAAAAAAATCAAAAAAATATGAATCATTTCCATTTTTGGGAAGATTTTTTTCTTCAATACACCAGGGACATTTTTGTTGATGTTTTTCAATTTCAATAAATGCTCTAAAACAATTTCCTTCTAGTACAACATCCATTGCCTCTGAATCTATTGTCAAAGATGGAAATAATTGAATATAATTAGATTTATCACAAATAACAGGAACATTAAATAATGAATCAACTCCAAAAACTGATGCTGTAGCTGATAAATCATTTGGTGATGCATTTTCAAAAAAAGCATTTATTGGCATTTTATTTTTCTATAAAAATAATTATTAATTTATTATTAAAAAATAGTAGAAAAAAACTTACAATATTTAGTCTTTCGATGATAGGAGAATCAACTCTACTAGCAATACTGTTTTCAGCAACAAAAAAAGCTATTTGGAATCTTGGTTGAAGACACCTATCAATTGTAAGACAATTTTTTTTCCATTCTACACTTTTAACTTCCCCTGTTATCCAAAACTGATTATCTTCGAAAGCATCAACATTTAATGATAACATTAAAATGAATAAATATATTAACTTGACCAAGAAGTTAGACAACCAGAAGTTCATATTAATAATTAAATAAAATAACTATATTCATTTCAAATATTATCTATTTAAATCATCTTACAAAAACACAAACACAGCGTGTAGTGTGAAACTAATAATATTTAGCTAAAGGTTTTATAATCAAATTCCAACAGCTTGTTTAATCTCAGATCTTATCGGCTAATATAAAAGAAACTAAATGAACTTTGAATGTGTGAAAGAGAAACTTTGATATGAAACTATCAAAAAATTTTTATTTTTACAAACAAATTTATTTATAGCTAGAAGGAAATGTAAGCATTGATTCGTTAGTATCCTTTCCAAATGACAAATACAATAAAAATATAATAAATTCTCTATCATTTTAATTTTTTGTTTATTTCTTACGATGAAATGATTAATCAAAATATTATCAATGATAGAAAGTTAAAATTATTTTATTTAATAATTTTCCAACACTTTTTCTCAGTAATAAAACATCTTTTATCAATAAACACTGAGAAAAAAAAATATCCGGAAAATGTTTATATTTTTAATAATTATTTTATGTAATAAACATCATTTATTTCTTAGTTAATTAATATGAAAAATAAAAGTAATTAATATAAAAAGTTAGATATAGAAAAAAAAAATTTTTTTATACACTAATAATAGTTCCAAAGAGAATTGTTTAAAAAATCTTTTATTCTAAAAAAAATAACAAGTGAACATAGTTATTTTCCGAACTCTTAATTTTACTAAACTCCCTATAATGTACGAAAAATTTGAAATCGCAAAAATATTATTTCCCATCATAAAAATATTTCGATTATAATAATTTACGAAACTTCTGGTAAATTTTATTTGTAATCGACTTATAATATCTAACAATTTCCAACAAAAATAAAATATTCTATTTAATAAATTCTTCATTCTTTTTTAAACTACTTTTTTAAAAAAATAGGAGTAACAGATAAGTACTGATATTTATCTCAAATAATACTACCTATATATAAATTTTCATCAAATATTCTTTGAAATATAATCACTAGCTTTCCTTAATAAATCTTCCATTTCAGGAAATCCTGTTAACTTTATACATTCATCAAGTTGACAAAATTTTGAATTTTGATGCTCATGTGATAATGTTACTGAATCAGCATTTTTTAATTTTCCTAAATAATAACGTACTGTTTTTGGTCGTCCTTTAACATCATACTTCATAACGTAATCAAAATCTTTGTAAATTTCATACTGGTCAGGAGAGATGTTTGCTTCTTCTTTTGTTTCTCTTAATGCAGCTGTCCATTCATCTTCACCTGGATCTAAGTGACCTAAAATAATAGAATATGATATTAAAAATGTTAAAAAATTGATCTTACCTTTGGGTGGTGTCCAATGATAAGGTGGATAAGAAGCTTGTAGTATCAAATATTCAACAGTATCATTAATCTTTCTAAAAATTAAGACACCTGCAGCACGTTCTATATCCATTTTAATGGAATGGATATTTTTAATAAATTGTTTTAAAAATAAATTTCTATATATTGAAAAAATTTTTCTCTTAGTAACAGGATACCTTATCAGACCGTTACTGAATCGGTTAACGAGTCATCATTATTCCAAGCATGGTTTAAAATTTTTACTATTTCCTCTCAAGATAAGACCATCAATGGCGGGAGTTAATATTTTTAACTTGATGACACACAAATGATGACCCTCTTTTTCATATATATACTACAAGTTTAATTTTGCGGGAAATTAAACACTGGTATATCGTCACTTAAATTTAGATTGTCTCATTTTTGACTGTTTAGATAAAAGTGACACTTTAAGATATAATTCGTTTAATTAAAACTTCTATTTTGTTTGCTTTAAGATTATATTGCAGTCGGTTTAACTGATCAAACTAAAAATTATGGAAAATTCACCAGTTCCATTGGCACAGGTAAGATAATTCTTTTTATGTTTTATGAAGGTGTTTTTACCTTTTAGAAGTTACTTGAAAAAGCTCGGCAAAGACAAAAAGAAATAGATGAATGTGACTCACCAGTTGCAATGCATTCTTCAAAGTCATACCCAGCCCCAGTCAAAGTAAAAGGAACTAGAGCACCATCACCACCAAAAGATGAGGGGAGAAATGTATTGACATCTCTTAACTCTCCTAAGAAAAATCGTTTTGCAGAAATTGCTGAGGCATACAACAACTTTGAATATAAACCTTCAAATGCACTTAAAACTAAAGAAGATTATTTGGTTAGATCGCCACGAAAAAATTTTGAGTCATCCACATTTGTTTCTCCAAAAAATGTGCAGATTGTGAAAAATCAAAAAGTCTTGAGATTTTCTGATAAGGAAGAAAATATACCCGATGGTCCATTACATGAGTCAACTGCTATTGAAGATGATGAAAAAAAGACAAATGATTTAATTAACAGTATCGAGCAGGTAAATTTTATTTCGTTGTTTATTTATGTTTATATATAACATTTGTTTTATGTTATTGTCTTTAGTCTTGTAATGATAATCCTCCACCTGTACCAACTTCAAGTCCACCTCATGAAATAAATGAAGAAATTAAAAATGTAAGCTTTTTTTTAAATTTTTTTTTTTTGCTGTCCAAAGTCCTTTATAGTTTAATTTTAATTGTTTATTTCTTTTATTTTACAGATATCGCCAATATCAGATAACAGGAAAAATTCAACAGGATCAAGATGTCATGAGACGACTGTTATTACAAAGAGAGTTATTACAACAACATCAACGACAGAGATAAAGTACATGGATGATGATAGTGAAGATAAGAAAATTACTTCTGAGCAATGTACTACTGTAAATTCAGCTCCTTCCATAACGAGGACAAAGGCATTAGATATTGCAAGGAGATTTGATTCTGCTATTGCTAAAACACCAACAACATGTAAACAAGCAGCTGTTAAATATATTGATGGTAACGTTGCCGTCAAATCCTTAAGGCCTGGAGCATTGTCACCAACATTATTGTATGGAAATAGAGGCAAAGTTGACATGAAAAATTCGGAAGTTGTCGTACCAGAAACTAAATCTGTTAAAAATTTAAAATCTAAGTGGGAAGCAAATATTTCCCTAGAGAACAAGACTGAATCAGTCGCCAAAGACACTCCAAAAAGCAATATTAAACGTATTTTCGAGGCTCCATTTGATCAGCCCGTTGGTGAAGGAGAAAGTCCATGGAAGGATAAGGTTGATATAGAAGGACCACCATTAAAATCCACAAAAACAAATACAAGTTTGACGGCTAATGAACTTATTTCTGATGATTTCACAAAACAAGGAGATTCTGACAATGACGTATATAAAACACCAAATCGTGATTTCAAATTTGATTATGGTGAAGGGTCAGCAGATCGTTTAATTAATGATGCATTTGACTTTGTACAGTTTGAAAACTCAGCCATACCATCACCTTTCTCTGACTATAGAACGCCACATGGTAATGAAGAACATCGCAGTTTAATGGATGATATAAATACAGAACTAAATAGATTTTGTACTCCACGTACTCATCTAAGAAATGAAAAAATAGACAAAAATGGTGCCTGTGATCCAGCTGATTCTCCTCAGCGTCAATTGGTTCACAGTATTTCTTTTTATAGAAAAAAAGCAAAGGAAATTGAAGAAGTTGTAAAGAACAATATAGACTCGTCAAATTTGGAAACAATGTCTTCATCAGGTTGTAATGGAAGTAATATAAGTTGTGGTAGTAATGCAAATGAAGGTGTTTGTGAAGAGTACATTGATATTGAAGCAACCAAAAAAGAATTAAAAGAAGGTATTCGCGTTCAACAATATCAAATTGCTCAGGCATCAAGAGCTATTTCATATTGTAGACAAAACAATACTTTTAAAGGAAGTCGTGAAGAAGTCGATGCTCAACGTGCACTTCTGATAGCTAATGAAAAGAGGAAAGCTTTATCATTAGAATATGAAAAAATAAACAAAAATGGAATTCCAAGCACTTTTTCTAAAGAACCCAGAGGTACATTATCTATAATGAATATTGCTATCAGACTTTCTCGTGAATTCATTAATATGTATATCAATCAAAAAGCTGACTCATATTTATATTATTTTATTGCTTTGATTAAATTTGCCGATAAAGTTTTACATACACAACTAGTTTCTAGTGATACTGGTGTTCAAAGTGGATATATAGAATTTCCAGCTTATATTAATCTCAAGAATCTTCCTAGTAACTTTGTAGTTACTTTAGATATTTTTAGTTTACGTACAATGAGAGAGTCAAAACACACAAAGGATATTAAGAATAAAAGTAAAACATTGACACCATTTAAAAAACTCACACATTCAACTCCATCATCCAATAATCTTCCAAATTTTACATCACCTGGTGGTGTCGCTGGTGTTGTAGATCCAAGTTTTCAAAAAGCTGGTACTTTGAATTTCAGTCTTTCTCAAGTTAGTAGAAAGAACTTTATGCTAAATGATGTTGTACAACCATTGGAAGGAACGGTCAGTCTTAACATGAAGTGTTTTGCAGAAAAGGGATCTGGTATTGAATACAAAGGATTTTTAAATCTTTACCAATGCATTGGAGATTTGTCGTCATGGAACAGATATTGGTGTGTTCTTAAAGGTACCAATCTTACATTTTGGAAGTATCCAGAGGAAGAAGATAAAAAGTCACCAGCAATAATTATTGACCTTGAGTCTGTTAAAGGTGAAGTTAAACATACAAACGATGAAAGTGCATGCTTTCCAAATACGATGGAAATGTTTGTGGATGTATTAGATCAAAGTAAACTTTCAACACTTCGAATCATGTTTGCTGCAGATACTTCTCCACAGATGACATCATGGCTGACAAATATAAATGAGTGCCTTAAGTTTATCTCTCTTTGGAATTGTAAAAAATCACCAGTACTTGATCGTTAATTCTCTTCCGTTAAGAAAACAGAAAGTAAAGAACTTATTAAATAAGAAAATATTTTATTTTTTTTTTTGTAAATTTATTTATGTAAATTGTTTAAAAATAAAATTCACTACAAATAGAATTTTCCAAAAGTTGTGTAAGTAGTTATTGCTAGCAAGAGTTTTTTTTGAATCAATTTTATGATTAGGGTTGTATTTTTTTATACACATTAGAAGTAAATAAAGACCGTTTTTTGTTAATTTTTTGTAAACCGATTTTTAAAACGTCAAAATGAATTCAAAAAAACAACATATTTTTATAATTTTTAAAAAAACGTAGTATTCATATTTTGTAACTATATATTGTATATCTTTTCCTTATAAAAAATGTTAATAATGAGACTTAATGTACCATCTCTTTTACTACTTTGTTCTTTCATTTGTTTAGTTAAATGTCTTAAAGTGAAGCAATATAATCCATTGAAAATGAGAGACTTTTTAATTGATTCATATAAAAAAAATTATAAATATTTTAACAATCCAATGGTAATAGTTTCAGCTTTTTCAACTCATATAAAAGTAAATAATCCATTACCAGAAATTTTGAATATAGAATATTGTGAGGGAGAAAAAATTTTAATTCTTATTAAAAATCTTCAAAAAACCACTTTCAAAAAAAGAATAATTATTAGAGAAAAAGAATCACAAAAAGTGGTAGATAAAAAAAATTATAAAGTTATTGATGCAATAGATGAAATGTATCTTTTTTTAAATTTTACTAATCTTAACGAAAATAATTTTATCATACAAATGGCATATGACCCACGTCTTCAATTGCAATTTTTTGCAAATAAATTTAAAGATAGAACCAACTATGAGAAATGTAATAGTGTTAATGAGAATGTTTTTATGAATAATGAAGTATTTATCTCAAATCCATTTAATGTGAAGCATGATGATACAACTTCTTTTATCATTTGTTCTCTTAAAAGACCAAATAAAATGTTTAATTTGTATTTCCAATATTTTAATAACAATACTGGTGAATTTATTAAAATTAAAAACGATAATACATTTTTTAACAATTTAAATAATGATTTTATCACAATGATAATTATTAATGAAGAACTAGTAACCAAAAGTACTTTAAAAGTTTTGTGTGTTGTTGAATATAGTATTACAAAACAAAAGATCGCTGAAGTGTCAACATTATTAAAACCAACATTAAAAGAAGATCAATGGATTTATATGGAAAAAGATCAAAATGTGAAAGATAATAACATAAAAAAAAATTCAAATTTTAAAGACTTTTTTGCAATTTTTATAATTTGTGTTATATCAGTAAACTTATTTGGACGAAAAGTTGTAAATCTAATAAAAAAGATCTTTAGTTTAATAACTGTGACGTCCTATTTTTAAATTGAAAATTTCTAATTTATTTTCTATTTTTTAATTGTAAAAATAATTTTGAACAACAAAAATAAAATTGATCTTTAAATTTTAAAAATACAAAAACAGGAAATAGATATATGATCTTTTTTATAATAAGCAAAAAAAAATATTTTCAACTTTTTTCATTAAATAATTTTTTTTTCGTTTTAAAACATATATTGAAATGTTAAATTACGTTATTTTTATTTCCATTAGATTTCTTATACTCCAAAATGAGTTTTTTTTTTAAATTATTTCTTGTTCTAGAAGCCTTCTAATGAGAATATTAAAATATTTTAAGATTTCTAAAGTTATAAATTTAATAATACTAAATCTAATAATTAAAAAATTTCTATGTTCCTAATTTTTTTTTGTCTAAAAAAAGTATAATATTTTAAAGTATTTAAGTAGTTTTTTTTTATTTAATTTTTAAAAATAAGAAAAACTACAAAAATATGTTTTTAAATGTAAAATTAAATAAAGACTCCATATTCCAAGATGAATATAAACAAACAACTAGAGGAACCTCGATGTATGGTTAGATGTTTGTTAAATTTTGAAAAAGGTTTTATCATCGCATTATTCTTCTATAATATTCATTCTTATTCCTATCACTATAATCATCTGATACTAGTATTATTCTTTACACAAAATAAGAAAAAATTTACAAAGTAAATAATAGCGTTTTTTTTTATATATTTATGTAATCTAAATAAAGTTAAAATATTTTTTTATCTGTTATGAATCATTTTTGTGGATTTAGTGAATTAATTTATAATTATATTAAAAATATGGAACCATATTTGGCATTAGATTTTGAGGAAGTTGATCTTGTTGAAAAAGCTACTGAAGTTGTAATATTGGGTAAAAAATTTACCAAAGAAGATGGTATGTATGTCTATCTATATTTTATGTGCTTTTTTTTATATTTGTAAATTGATCAATATTGTTTTGATATATTTTAGGCTACCAAAAAGTTAAAGAATTTGTAAGAAGTAGATTATGGATGACATATAGAAAAGATTTTACTAAAATTGGTGGTACTGGTCCTTCAAGTGATCAAGGATGGGGTTGTATGTTAAGATGTGGCCAGATGCTTTTAGCTCAAGCTATTGTTGATGTTAAATTAGGAAAAGATTGGATTTGGGATCCTAATACGTCGGCTAACGACCAAACTTATGTTAAAATTCTTAATCTTTTCCAGGATGACAAAATTTCAAATTATTCTATTCATCAAATAGCACAAATGGGAGTTTCTGAAGGAAAAAACATTGGTGAATGGTTAGGTCCTAACACAGTATCACAAGTGTTAAAGAAATTGGTATTTTATGACAGCTGGAGTAACATACGCGTTCACGTAGCTATGGATAATGTATTGATTCATGATGATGTAAAAAAAGTTGCTACTGTGCAGAGAGATAATCAGAATGAATGGAAGAATTTATTGGTAATAATACCTTTGAGATTAGGATTAACTTATATTAATAGAGATTATATTCCTGCCATAAAAATGTTTTATGAACTTAAACAATGTGCTGGAATTATTGGAGGAAGACCAAATAGAGCTTTATATTTTATTGGAATGGCCGATGAAGAGATGTTATATCTAGATCCACATATATGTCAACCAGTAATCGATATTAATGAACAAATGGAATCTGTTAATGTTAAAGAAAGTGAATCTTTATTTGAAAAAGTTGATGAAAATGATGGAGTTCAAGTTAATATGGAAGAACCAACTTTATCATCTTTACTAATAAATGATGCTTCATTTCATTGTGATTGTGTTGCTCATATGGATTATGGACAAATGGATCCATCATTGGCTTTGGCATTTGTATGTAAAGATAAATCTGATTATGAAGATTTAACTAATAATCTTGTCAATGTTTTGAAAGCCTCTACACCACCTTTATTTGAAATGCTTTCTGAAAGGCCTAAAGGATGGCCAAAGTTTGTTCCATACACAGGTGTAGAAAGTTCATTCAATTTTAAGGAATATGCAGATTTTGGGGATCCTAATATGGATAGTGATGATGAATTTGAAGTTTTGTCATAAATATTTATTTCTTTTTATAAATATAAAAACTTAAATTAATATATATTAAGGACCATTATATTTTCAAATATTAAAAATTATATGTGCAATTATTATCATATATTTTATAATTTTAAAAGATTTTAAAACTTTACAAAACATTGTACACTTAATTTCTTGCTTATTTCTAATTAAAATTTAGAATATTACTAAGTATCATATTATATATTGTGTAAAATACAATTGTATATATTTTAATTATTGTTTTTAACTAAAAATATATAAATTTCTACTAATTTATTGCCAAAAAAAATTCTATGCTTCTGTGTAATTAAAGTGATTAACATATTTAATTTGTTTTAATAAAAATGATGAATTTTAAAATTATTTTGTTTAATATGTGAAAAATTAAACTAATTTTGTACAAAAGACAAGTTTTAAAAAAATAAAAGAAACAACAATAAAAATTTGACAATAAATGATGTTGTTAATAAAATTTTATATAGATAAATTTATTATTTTTTTTTATTAAAAAGTTATTATTAAAAAAAAATTTTAAAATAAAAGTAAAATACTACAATTTAATAGTATAGAAAATTTGGAATAGAAGACCTTGACTGGCATATATTAAATATATAAATAAATATATTTTTTTAATATTTAAATCTAAAACATTTTTTAGGTGTTTTAATACTTTTACAAATATTAATAACTACATATTACTTCATGTTAACATTATCATTTTGAGTTATAATCATATAATACCAATTTTTAAATAAAATATTTTATACTACATTATGAATTTAAATTTATATAAAATTAAAATGTTAATATTACTATAAAAATATATATATTATTTTTTTTAGTTAAGCTTAGAATATTGTACTATTGATATAGTACGTATAATTTTATCTCCTTAAAAATTCAAGTCAACACACTTCAAAATTTAAACAATTTTTTAGTGTCTCTTAATACGAGTTTTCTTGGAATATTATATTTTCTTAGGTTATTATATTGTAGATTATTATTTTTGTTCTGGTGAAGTGAATATGGAAAATTCACACTTTAATATACCTTCTTGGTCAAAATATCTTTTTGGAGCTGTTATTACTGGAGCTGTCATCTATGTTGGAGGGCGACTTATCCTAAGTGTAAGAATATTACTATGTTAATTTTTTAAAATTGTTTTAGTCAAAAGAAGATAATGTTGAAGTTGATGTCTCTAAATATGGTGTAATTTCTGAAAAAGGAAAAGAAGCTGCTCGATTAAAAATTGAAGGTAATGAATATTTCAAAAACAAAGAATATCTTAAAGCTGTTGAAACATACCTTAAAGCTATCTTACTTTGTGATGAAACTATAGATTGTAGTTTATTAGCTGAGTTACATCAAAATACAGCTGCTTCATACAACTATCTTGGAAATCATGAAAAAGAAATTGAACATTGTGATATGGCTTTGAAATTTTCACCAAGATTTATTAAAGCTCTCAAAAGAAGAGCTGCTGCTTATGAAAAAACACGTTCTTTAAAAAAGGCTGGAGATGATTATTTGTTTTTAAGTTCTTTAGAGCCAACACATGCAGCTACTCATCAAGGAAAAGCTAAAGATTTGTTTATGGAAGCCGGTTTTATTGTGGCTCAATATAAATTTAAAAGTCTTCCAGAGGAAGTCAGACCCATTCCACATCAACAGATGTTTTCATATCTTTTTCACACAAGTATTCATAATCCTTTGGCTTTATATGTTAGAAAACAAAAAGATTGTAGTGTTTTAGAGGAAGAACCAATTGTAAAAGAGATAATACAATTATTAAGAGATCATATGTTTGATGAAGCATTTGAAAAATGTGAAAAATATATTACTGATTTTGATTTTAATACCAAAAAAATTGAATTTTATTATTTAATGGAGATATTATATTTAAAATGTTTAATTGTTCAAAGAAGATATACTTTAGCTAAAAGTGTTTATGAAGAAATTGAAAAAAAGTTTAATAATGAGGATAGAAAAATGGATGATAAATATTTAAATGATTTTATGCTTGCATGGAAAATATTAGGAATGGAATTATTTTTCAAAATTGACGAAAATGAGGGAATTGATTTCTTTAATAATAAGATGGGAGAATATAAAGAAAATACTGATTCATATTTAAATTATGGAATTCTTAATCTTGCTTCAAACATGTCTGGATTAAGTGAAAATTCTGAAAAATCATATTTACTTAATAATAATAACGTTTATGCTATGTGGTACAAATATTACAGTCAATGTCTTATGTCAATGATAGAAGGAGATTATACTGGTTTTGTTAAAAGAGTCCATGAATTTGAAAGAAAACTTAAAAGTTATGGCTATACAGAAGATTCTTATATTGGATGGTTCTTCTTATCCCAGGTACTTGCAGTAAATGATTATGAAGCATGTTCTAATATTCTTAAAGAATGTTCTAAAATTTATCCTAAGAATGTATTTAATCAAATTATTGATGTTTCTTTAATGCCAAATCAAGTAGCTGCTTCATCTAAAGAATCATATGCTTTATATATGTTAAAGATGAATAAAGTTGTTGAAGATGTTCTCAAAGTTGATAAGTATAATTCTGCTGCACTAAAACTAAAAGCTAGATTATTAATGGAGGAAGGTAGAATGGAGGATGCTGTAAGATGTTTGGATGAAGCATTAAAGAATGCTTCATCTATTGATGAGTATGCAGAAATAATTATGGATAGTTATATTTTAGAAGGATTTAAAGATATGAATGAACGTGGAATATCTTTAATTAAATAGAAGAAAGATACATGTAATAATTGTCATGTGAAATTTTTTAGTTACTTATTTGAATATAGATAATCAGTCATTTTTTAGTAGTTTTCGAAAAAATTATTATTATTTAAAAAAAAAAATCAAAATATTTGCAATAATGCATACTATTTGTGAAAAAAATATGATATATTTCTTAGATTTAAGTTTGTAGATTTTTGTTAATTCTCCTTCTTTAATGTTTATTTGTCCGTAGGTAAAAAATTATGCTTAATAATTAATCATCAATAAAAAAATTTATCTATATGAATTTTTTTTAAATTAAAAATTTAAAGAAAATAGTACATATCATAATTTATTTTGCAAAGTTAACATTTTTATTATTGTTTAAATAGAATCAATTTTTTTTAAAACTTTAAAAATACTAAATATTAGTAGATAAAATTTATTAAAAATATGTATGACAAATTTAGACTATAAATAAATAATATAAAAAATATTACAATATGTATTTTACTTAGAAATCAATTTAAATGTTACAAAAATAGAACATATCTACAAAAATACAAAAAAAATTTACAAACGTAATAATTTACCCAAACTTTAAGTGTTCTTTATCCTTTTAATATTTGTAAATAAAATAACAAAGGCAACTCTTGGTTAAATTTTTTAAATTAAAAAATTATTGATGGCCTAAAACAAACTACATTAAAAAGAATCAAATGTAACAATAGTTTTTCTTTAAAAAACACTTTATTTAGCTACAATTGATTCCAATCATTCATTTTGATTTCATAAAAAATATTGTTACTTAATTTTTACAAATGTAATTTCTACTTGATCAAAAATCTAGTCTCGTATGATTTTATTTACCTAATATATTATAGTTAACTACTATACACAGATATATTAGTTAAATTATGAATTATTTTCCAAATTTGGTAAACTTTGTTCAGGCATCTCAACGACATCTTTATCACCAAATGGTGGAGGGCCTATTAATTTTTTAACATCATCATATGTCAATGATTCTTTTGCCAATAATTCTTTTGCCAAAATGTCTAATTTATCAAAATTATCTCTTATCAATTTTTCTGTTGTAAAGTATGCTTTTCCAACTAATTTGCTAGCTTCATCATCAATAAGTCTTGCTAAAATTTTTCCATAAGGTTTTTTGGCAAATTCAGGATTACCCATTGAATCATCAGGTGGAAAACTTAATGGTCCTATTTTTTCACTCATTCCAAACATTCTAACCTGTGCATATGCTTGGTCTGTTACTTTTTTTAAATCATTCTGAGCACCAGTTGTTATTCTATTGAAATATATATTTTCTGCTGCTCTACCTCCAAGCATCATACACATTCTTTCAAATAACTCTTCTGTTGTAAATAATTTTTTATCTCGAGGTGAGTATTGAGCAAAACCTAAAGCTGCTGATGTTCTTGGAATAATAGTAACTTTAAGAAGAGCATCAGTATGTTTTAATAACCATCCAACTAATGCATGACCAGCTTCATGGTAGGCAACAATTTCTCTTTCTTCTTGAACAAGTGTTTGACTTTTTTTTGCTGGTCCAGCAATAACCCTATCTAAAGCATAACCAATTTCCTTTTCTGTTATAATATTTTTTTTGTTACTTGCAGCATTAATAGCAGCTTCATTAACAATATTTGCAATGTCTGCTCCACTCATACCTGCTGTTAATTGTGCAAGTCTTCCAGAATAAAAACTTGGACTTTTATCTAATTTTATATTTTTTAAATAAAGTTCAAATAATTCTTTTCTTTCTAAAACTGTTGGCATATCAATAGAAATATGCCTATCAAATCTTCCAGGTCTTAGTAATGCTTTGTCTAAAACATCTAATCTATTGGTACTAGCAAGTAAGACAATCTCCTTTGTTGAATTCATACCATCCATTTCAACAAGAAGTTGATTAAGAGTTTGCTCCCTCTCACTTTCACTTCCACTAGAAAAAGATCCATTACCATCTCTCTTTTTTCCTATAGCATCAATTTCATCAATATAAATAATACATGGAGCTTTTTTTTTTGCTTCTTTAAATAAATCACGAACTCGTGCTGCTCCTAAGCCACCAATCATTTCAACAAATTCCGATCCATTTACATTAAGAAAAGGAACATTAGATTCTGTAGCAAGAGCTTTTGCTAATAAAGTTTTTCCGCAACCAGGTGGACCAGTTAAAATAGCACCCTTTGGAAGCTTTGCTCCAAGCGCTGTATATTTAGAAGAATTCTTTAAATAATCAAGAAACTCCATTACCTCTACTTTAGCTTCATGGAGACCTGCTACATCTTTAAACCTAATATTAAGACCTTTTGCTTTATCATTGGGATCCAACACTTTTATATTAAGTTTTGGTAATAATGAACTTGAACTTATATTAAGGTTTTTAAAAGTTTTTCGCATCTTAATGCTAGCAAAAATAATAATTCCAAAAATAATTAAAGTAGAAATTAAAGGAAAATAATTGTCAATTCTATCATATTTTATTGTAATTCCTTCAGTAGGATTAATACCATGTTCTAGTTCATATCTCCTAATATTATTTTCAAATTTAATAGTATCATTAACACCAATCATATATATTTGATTTCCATACATACCATTAGGTGACTTAGAATCAAGAGATGTAATAACATATGCAATTTTTGCTCTTGGTGAAATAGTAATCTCTTGAATACAACCTGAAGGTAAAATTTTATCTACAAATTCATTGTAAGATATAACTCTAACATATCTTGTTTTGAAATATTGCGATAAAAAAAACAAAAATACAGTTGAAAGAATTAAAATTTTTCCTCCTTTCGTCAACTTTCTAGGACCATTTGGTTTAGATTGATCATCTTTAGATTCACTATTTTTGTCATTGTTCGACTTTCCTTGATCATTAGAAGACATTCGTAAAATACTTTCTATCTTTTCATCCACCTTCTTAAAGCATAATTTATAAGGATTTACTAGAACTTAATAAATTAAACAAAAAAAATTAAATTTAATAAAATATTGTCCATACCTAATGAAGATGACGTCGTATTACAAAGATTGCTACAACTTGTTTGAAATATTTTTATTTCTTTTTTTAAAAAACTATCTTTAGATATTCTTGAAAATACATTTTTAGCAATATTTAAATTTTTATTGCTTTTCAACATTCTGAAAATAAAAACAATAATAATTAAATAATTTACACAAATGTTAAAATCGTTTACAAATATAGAAATCCTTTTTAAAGATAAAGTAACTATTTTTTAATGAACCATGCAAAAACTATAAATCAAAAATTTCCATATAACTGTTAAAATTAAAATAACATTTTGTAGTATCAGTGGTTAATTTTTAATCAAATTATTTCTTATAAAATAGTAAAAATGAGAATATTTTATGTGTTGAATGACTTTTTAGTATATTATTGAAAAGAAATCAAAATCTACAATTTATTAAAATCTAATAATTATAAAGTTCCTAAAGACGGGTATAATAAAAAAAAAGCAAATTTAATAAGTTAATAATTTATGATTAATAATGAGGAAATTTTTAATTTAACAAAAAGAAAAGTTTTACTCATAATGTTGATAAATTGGAATAACGCTTTTGGGAGAAAGTCTATGGGTTTCATAATATTTCATTTGGTTTTCTAAGGATATTGTAAATTTTTTATTCAAAAAATGCGTAGAAGTATAAAACTTTTATCACAACAGCTAATAAAAGCGCGAGACCAATTTTATGAATCAAAAAAAGTTGTTAGAAAAGATTTTTTAAAGACTGTTGCTGTGGGAGGTTGTATTCAAATTTTATTTTGTTTATTTTTTGAGTAAGTTATTTAAAAAAAATCTTTTTAATTATATTTTTTTAATTAAATTTAAGAGAATTTGGTATACCTACACCAGAGCTTTGTTATGATTTCCGTCTGAGTACATCCCCTGAATTTAATGATTTTGTTAGAAATGGGAAATATGCTGAATTTGATATGACTTTAAATTCAACTGTTAGGACTTATAAAATTGAACAAGGCGAATTTCTTAAAAAAATTGGTAAAAGTGATTTTCGTGGAACAATCATCAAGTCAGATATGTAATATAAAAAAATTTATTTTTATTTATAGGATTTTTTTAAACATAAAAATTAATAATCAACTTTTCTGTTTGCTTTAATTTCATTAAGTAATTCGAGAAAAGAATATTGAATTCCAATAATCATTAAAAATGCTCCCAAAAATATGACAAATTTGTCAAATTTTTTTTCACTCTTTGTTAAAGTACCTTCCTTTTGTTTGATAACAAGATGAAAATAGGCTGGCCATATAAAACTAAGCATTGTCCCAGTGATATTTCCTATTAATCCCATAACTTCAATTAAATATGGAACACTTAAAGATGCCGTCAAAGTAAGTAATATAAGAATTATTCTTAGACAAAGAGCCCACTCACGAAGACTACCATCTGCTCCAAAACATGAACGGAAAACTGATTTATTATTTTTATTAAAAAAACGTTCCATAATAAGTTGAACGATTGCATAGTAGGGTAATGGATACGAAAGGAGTGCTTTAACTACTAATATAAGATTTATTAATATTTTAAATGTTTGATTTGGCAGTGAGTTAGATATTTCTTTTTGTGTATATTCTCCAAAAGTTAAAAATCCAATTAAACCAAAAACTACTTTAAAAATTGCAGCTGCTATATGTGACCATTTTAACATCCACCTAAATTCTGTTGGTTTAACCATTGAACCTTCCAGAGATGGTAAAAATATATGAGAAGTGTATCCAAAAACTACAACACCTATCATTGTTGGCATAGAACGTATTCTAGGAAAAAATGTCACTTTAGAAATTTCCCATGTAGAAAATTCAGAAAGACAGTAAATTAGCATAACAGCATTAATAATTAAATGTGATACACCATTTAAAAATGATAAATCACTTACTTTTCTAATATCGTCAATAAAAGCTGTACCAAGAAGTGTAGCTGAAACTATCATCATCCATGCCGATTTATCTACACTTGGTACACAACCCTGAAGTAAATCTCCTGCTAATACTAAGTATAAAATACATGTTGAGGCCAGTTCTAATAATTGTGCTCCTAAAACCCATTTTCCCAATCCGGGTCTAACTGTATCAGCAACTTCTTTATAACTTTTTCTTACTTTTATATTTTTTTCATACAAACAATCTATTAATAAAACTCCTGTAACATAACATATGTATGCAGCTCCAGCTAAAAAAAAAACTGTCCACCAACCACCTACTTTAACAGCAACTGGTAAACCGACAATAAACATTCCTTGTATAGCATTTGTCACATTCCAAGCAGCTTGAAGAGCTGTAATTGGTTGCCCACCTCCATGAGGATCCTCTTCTTCCTCTTCTTCTTCAATATTATTCATATTAATATCTCCAGTATTTGAATTTTGATAACTATTATTATTTTCTTTTACTTCAATACTGCCATATCCATTTTCACCTAATGGAGATTCTTCTTTTATAGTAGTTGTATTAGTATCATGGTCCCACGCATTAAATGGATCATATTTTTGTTGTGATTGTCGTTGATAACCAATATCAAATGATTCAGTAAAAATATTTTTATTTGTCCATTCTTGTAGTCTTTTACCAGTTTTAGGAATATCCCAATTACTCCAACTCATGACAGTAGAAAAAAAAAATAATAATAAACGGGAATAGTAAGAAACTTTTAAAATATGTTTTTAAAGAATAAAAATTTAATATTTAAATACTGTAAAATATTTTAGTTTTTCTTAATATTTCTCTACACTATATAATCCATCTACTTATCTTTTCACATTTAATGGCCCTTCAAATGTAAACAATTTTAATGATAAATGAGGGATTTTTACAAATGACAAGATTATTAAAAGAAATCTTGCAATAAAATATATAATGCTATTCTTTTTTATTTCAAATAAAAGAATTAATTTTACCATATTAAATGAAAATGAAAAATTATTTAAATTAAATATGACATAACCCTGTTTCTGGAGGTGGAGTAATAATGAGTTTTTGAATTTCTTTAAATTTTGGATGGTCGGCTGTTCGTATAAGCTCAAATAAGACAGATTCACATGTTCTTACTTGAGCTCCAATTTGTTCAAGATACCTTAAGGCGATTTTCTTATCACCAATTGTTCTTGAAGATACTCCGTCCGCAATAACAATAACTTCATATCCCATTTGAAGTAGTTCTTTTGTTGTCTGGAGAATACATATATGTGTTTCCAAACCACAAAGAATAACTGTTTTTACTTCTTTTTCTATACTTTTTTTAACATCTTCTGTTAACATAGAAAATACTTTCTTTTCAAAAATTTTTATATTATTTTCTACTATCGAAAGCTCTTCAATAGTATGTCCTAATCCTTTTGGATATTGTTCTGTACCAAGTATTTTAATATTTAAAATGTTAGCAGCTTTTATTAAACGCTGAATTACCACTACAATCTCATTGAAATGGCATATTGAAGGTCTATAAATATGCATACTTTACATATTGCTTAAGATTATACAATTACCTGAATTTTTCTTGAACATCACAAATAAAAAAAATACTTGTTTCAGCATTTATAAAAGAAAGTTTACTTGAAGACATTTTATTCTAAAATATAATGAGAATAAATTACAACTAAGTAAAAAATAGACAGTATACACTAATCTATATCAAAGTATCGTCGCGTGAAATAATTATAAACAACTATATTTGATGATAAGACAATATAATAAAAAAGAAAAATTTTTTGATAATTATTTATAGATTTAATAATCCTGAATCTGGAGCTGGTGAGAGAACAAGTTTTTGGACTTCACGAAATTTTGGATGATCAGAGCCTTTCATTAATTCAAATAAAACAGATTCACTGGTACGTAATTTTGCACCAGCAGCTTTTAATCTTTCAAAGGCATATTTTCTATACAAATAATTTAAATATTGTTTTTAAAAAAAAAGTATACTAACCTATCAAACATTGTTCTTGAACTAACACCATCAACAACAATATGAACATCCTTTCCTTGTTCTAAGAAATCTAATGTCGTTTGAAGAACACATACATGAGCTTCAATACCACAAAGAATAATTGATTTATTGTCATTTGGAATATGTTTCATTAATTCAGAAACACACATTGAAAATTTTTGTTTCTCAACTACATTAATATCAAACTTTTTTAATTCAAGCTCTTCAACAGAATGTCCAAGTCCTTTAGGATATTGCTCTGTTGCCAAAACTTTTACATCAAAAATTTTTGCTCCAGTAATAAGACGTTTTGTTACAGTAACAATTTCAGGAAAATATTGTATATTATTTCTAATAATTTTTTTTTAATTTTTTTTGATCTCCTTACCTGAACTTTTCTTGAAGATCACAAATAAGAAGTGCAGAATTTTTTGTAGTAAGACGTGAAAAAAGTTTTGAAGTCATTATCTTTTAAAAAATTTTTAATTAATAAGAAACAATGAAAGATGTAATTGAATTATTAATTTTTCTTAACACGATATTTTTAACATAATCAATACAATAGGTGATAAAATTTTTGTTAAAATTTATAAAAATAATAATTTTAAAATTTGCTTGTTAAAAATTCTCTCAGTATTTATATGCAAATAATGTGAAAACAAATTATGTAAAGAATTAGCAACTTGTTCTCAAAATAACTCTTTTTTTTCACTTTAAATTGTGTACTTTTTCTTTTATCACAACACATATAAAAACATTCATTTAAATGTAAAAAGTAATTAAAAAAATATAAGAAAAAAAAACCATATTTTAATGTGCTTAATAAAAGATATAAAAGTATCCAAAAAAACTCATATGATTTCTAAAAAATTTCTTCACCAGAAAACATTAAAATGTAGTGGAACACAGACTATTAAATGTATGTTGTTTATCACTGAAAACTTAATTTTTAATTCTACTGTTATATACATATTTATTTTTTATAATTTTAGCAATGAATTTTGATATATCTAATTTTGAAGCAAATATTTATGGTGACCTAAACAATGATAAAGATTTGGAAAAGGAGTTAAAAAGCTTAGGGATTGATGAGGAAGATGATAGTGACTGTGAAGCTGAACTTGCAAGACTAATGAAAGAGAGTGGTCATGATATTGATGACAATGAGTTATCATCTTTAGGTCATGGCAAAAATAAATCTGAGAAAAGTGTTAGTAAAAGAAAAATTCAAAACGATGATGAAAACATATGTAGTGATGATGAAACTTTACTAGATGAGTTAAGTCAAATTACTGGTGAAAAAGTCAAAACTGAGGTAAATGTTAACTCGTCTACAATCATAGATAAGAAAATTATGGAAAAATTGGATATTGCTTTATCTTTTTACACAAAACAACTTAATAATGCTAAACAAAATGGAGACAATGCTAAATTTAGAAGATATCAAAGAAGTATTGATAAAATTAAAGAGCTTCAATGTCATGTAAAAAGTGGAAAAAAAATTAATGAAGAGGATATACCACCTGTACCTAGAAATATTGAACCAAATGAGATTGCTAATAAAGTTAGGAAAGTTGATGAATCACAACTATTGTCACAAGGATCATTAACTCAAAATTTATCTTCTAAATCAAAAGAAGCAAAATTGGAAAAGATCCAAAGTCTTCTGAAAGAACGTCTTTCTCAATATTTAGATTGTGCTCAGAAAGCTAAAGCCGCTGGTGACAAAGATAAAACAATGGAATATGTACAATTTGTGGAACAATTTAAAGAAGCTCTTAGTGCAATCAATTTGGATAATATTGATGATTGTGATCCTGATGATATACCACCACCTCCTGAACCATACAAAGCAAAGAAGGCAGTGGAACCTAAAAATTTGGTTGATGATTTGATATTAAGAAGACAATTTTTTATAGAATATGTTAAACAGCTTGAAGCAAAAGGAGAAGATAGAAGAGTGAGAAGTAATCAAAGAATTATCAAACTTTATGATGAAGCTATATCTATTGCTAAGAAAGGTAAACAACCTGATATAAATGAACTTCCTTGCCCTCCAGGAATGCAACCAATTTCAATGAATTATGGGACTTCAACACAAACAAAACCATCTAGTCAGTCTAATGCTTCTTCTCAACCAAAACCTTCTTCTGAACTAAAGAAAGAACAACCATCAGTTCCATCTAAAAGACCAGTATCTAATGTATCTATAAGTTCAGATGCATTATCAAACATAGACTTTACAAAGCTTTCAAAACAAGAAGCACAATCTTACTTTTTAAAACGCCGTTTACAACGATTTAAAGAACAAGCATTGATATCAAAGCAACAAAATGATATAGAAAAAGCAAAGGAATATCTAAAAGTTGTGAAAGGTATTGAACCAATGATAGAAGCAAGTGAAAATGGTTTACCTGCAGATTTACGTAAAGTACCAACACCTCCACAATTAAATATACCAAATTCAGCTTTGAAATGTACTATCATTAGTCCGGAACCATTTTTTAGTAAAATAGAAAAAACTTTAATGAAACAGCTTGCATATTGTTTACAAAATTTACCACAAATTGTTGGACAAAATGATCCTATAAATGCATTAATATATGAAAATTTAATTCTTGACACATTAGAAGATATTGTTTTATTGAGAAAATCAGCACGAGCAAATAGATTACCTAAATTTCAATATATTGAAAAAGTTTTACCAAGGGCGCAGATAAATATGGATCTTGATGACGGTACTCTTGAATTTACAATACACTCAGCTTTAAATATCAAACCATTATGTGGATATAAGGAAAATGATCTTTGTTGTTACATGAAGTATGAATTTCCATTTCCCCATAATTCACATCAAATTGGAACAACATCTGTCGTTAATTATACAAATTCTCCAGGTAAGTTTAAAAATATTTTTTATTATTTTACACTCTTTTTAAAGAATATAATGAGAAAATAATATTTAAAATTGCTAGAGGATCCAGAGCCTTCCAAAGAGTTGTATTACGTGGAAAATTAAAACTCGAAATTTACCATAAAGGGGGTTTTCTTAGAAGTGACAAATTGGTAGGAAATGTTGATGTCCCACTTTCTGACTTAGAACATTTTGCCACAGTTGCTCTTAAATTACCAATTTTAGAAGGTCGAAGAAAAACGGAAGGAACAATTGAAGTTGCTTTTAGACAATCTAAAGCTGTTGGTGCTCCAAAAATGGATAATGTTAAAGAAAAATGGCTTACATTAGTAAAGTGATTATACCACATGAAAAATAAATTATTTTTATTCTTAAACATACATTTTAAATTTCTAAATATTTAATAAAAGTATTATTTTTTTATAAAAGTGATTGCTAACATATAGTATTTATCGATGAATGATAATTAGAGGAAAAAAGAAAAATAATTAAGATAACGATTACGTTAATTAAATATAAATTTATTCAAATCAAATAATTGTATTAGAAAATATTTTTTTATAACAACCTTGTTTTTTTTCCATGATTTTTACTTTTGTGAAGTTTTTTGTTATTATCAAATTTTATTAAAAAATATGTTTATTATTATTATTATATCTAAAAAGTTTTAAATTTAAAGTTTCTTCAAAAAATCTTGGTATGCTGTTAATTAAAATTTTTTCTATTAATCTATGGAATTTTATCATAATTACTTTTATTTACAAAAATGTTATTAACTTTTTTTCACCATAAAATTCATTCTTCAATCTTTTATTAAAGCAATGAAATTAAACAAATTAATTTTTATTATCATTAAACTAACTATTTAAAGATATTTGTTTAGAATTTATTTTTTAAAATTTTCCAAAGAAACATTAAAAAATGGATAACAAATCTAGTTAATTAAAAAATACAACTGACCGTATTTATCTAAAAATGTTGAAGTAAGACATTTTAATATTCTATTTATAAATCCATTTATTTTCCCAGAAATGTCAACATTATTTATTTAAAATAAATTATATAATAAAAGTATAAAAAAACATAACACACTAAAAAATTTGTATTTAAATTATACATCAATCTAAATGAAACAAAATATTAACTTGATGTAACTTGATTATTAACAATAGTTTGTATACTATACTTAAATTATAGTTTAGTCCCCAATTTAAATTAAATTGTAAAACTAGAAAAACGACAAATCATTAAAAATATATTTAAAGCAAGACAAAAATTAACAAGAAGTAAAATATTTTTAGATTAACTATTAAGAGACAAATTACTAATGATAAAAAATAATCACTTTATAACAAAGTTAAAGGAAAATATTAACTTAAGTAATAGAATTACAAAGTACAAGAACAAGAAGTATACACTTTCCCAATCGCAACAAAAATTAAACAAACAACTGCATCATTCATATTCCAATAATTTTATTCAACTTTACATTATTTTTTAATTCATAGAAATAATTTTTGTATAATAATTTTTTTTGCAAATTGTAAATATTAATCAAAAATAAAAATGGTTGGAACAACAAAAACTCCAATTAAAAGGACTGCTCAATCATCAGTTTCACCATCCTCCAGAGGGCAGCCAAAGCCAAAGTAAGTCGTTTTTAGTTTTTTGGTTAAAAATAGCTAATTAGAAAATCCAGGTTAAGGACGTCAAAGACTAGTAAAACATTTGCAGATGAACTTTTGGCACTTCAGATTTCCGAAGGAAATCCAAAAATGTTTGATGAAAAAATAGAAAAATGTTTAAAGAATGATCAAATGAATAGTGCCATTTTTTGGGCTGATAAAAGGTTGGCTTTTGCTACAAAACATTATGATTCAAATGGTAGTGGACCAATGTTTAGAGATATTGCACAATTTGTAAGAACTCTTTCTGCTGCTCAATGTTGGATGAGGATTTCAGATTATCTTACATCTCAAGATTGTATATTTTCACATCTTGCTTTGACATATTATTATGTTAACTCATTATGGCATCAAAATATGCATAATGAAATTGTTCTGTTACCACTTGCTCTTATTGGAAAATGGGAAGGTGTTCCAGAGGTTTCTTTTGAACCACATGTAACAAAATACAAAAAAGAATCATACTATCCAACTGCTGATGACAAAACTGCATTAGATAAAATGGTTAAAGAATATGATTTAGAGGCAGCTTTATTACTTTTATTAGGTAAAGTTTACACAAAGGTTGTTAACCGTGAAGCAGCTAAGGCATGTTTTTTAAATTGCCTAAAATTAGATATTTGTTGTTATGAAGCATGGGATTTTGTTCTTAAATATCATCTTTTAAAAAGAGAAGAAATTGATAAATTACTAAGTGATATCCCTGATAATTGCCCAGATATTATTGAGGTAATGCGAATATATGTGGAATCTTATCAAAATCAACCACCAGTAAGGCCTATAAATGATTTTGAATTTGGAATCATTGATGAAAATGATTGGTATGCAATGAGATTATTTGGTCCACAAAAAGAAAAGAAATGGCTTCAATTGAATGCACCACGACCTGGAAATGCCAGAGATGGTCAATTAAGATATACAAAACCTAAAAAAGCTGATAGAAAAGATTCTACTTCAATATTAGAAAATCCTGCATTAAAAGAAAGATTGTCTAAAAATCAAAAAGCATTAAGAATTCATGATAAATTAGCTGGGGATGTAGATATGATAACGATAAAAGCAATGAAATATTATAATGCTGGTGAGAATCAAAGATGTTTAGAGATAACTCAGGAATTATATAACAAATACGGTTTTAATTCATTTTTTTTTCTCCTTCATTTAGCTGTATTAACAGAAATGAAAAAAAGTGAACAATTATTTGTTATTTCTCATGAGCTAGTAGACAAATGTTCTGAAGGTGAAGTTGCATGGTATGCAGTGGGATGTTATTATATTTCAATTGAACAATATTTTGCTGCTAAACAATATTTTAATAAGGCAATTCTAATGAATCCAAATTTTGGTGAGGGATGGATGGCTATGGGTCATGCAAATTCTTTAGGTGGAGAACATGAACAAGCATTAAATTGTTATTTTAGATGTCATAGATTATTAGAAGGTTCCTGGGAACCTTTAATGTATATTGCTGTTCAACATATGAAAACTCATAATTTATGTTTGTCTCAAAATTTTTTAAAAGATGCTATGCGATTATCACCTGGAAATATAATGATTTTAATAGAAGATGGTGCAATGCATTATAGTAAAGATTTATTTGAGGATCTTGAAAGGGCTATGTATATTTGGACACAAGCTTTACATATTGTAATGGGAAATCCAGATGGTCCATCAAAGTTAGAACATACATATTTAAGAGGATATCTTGATTCTCCAATATCCCCAAGATGGGAAGTATTATTAAATAATCTTGGACAGGTTTGTAGACGACTATGTCGTTACAAAGAGTCAGTATTGTTTCATAGAAAGGCAATATCAATGGAATGTAGAGATGTATCAAATTTAGTTTCAATGGCATTGAGTTATGCTGGATTACGAAAATTTGAAAAAGCATTAGATCTTCTTCATGAAGCTGCAACAATTACACCAAGTGGAACAGCACAAAGTGGTATAGCTGTCAGTTGTATTGAAGCAATAGTCCCATACTACTTATATGATGCAGGTGTTGAAAAAGACTTAAAAATACAATTTTAAGTTTGATATTTATAAATAATATTAGAAAAAAAAGTCAGGTACATATTAATCTTGATAAAGCCGTTGGTTTATCATTTGAATAATGGACATATTTTTTAATACCATTGAAATATTTATTTCACTGATATAATTAACTTTTTATAAATATGTATTGTAATCTATTTTTTTTTGTTTTTTTTTGCAACTAACGAATCTGTACATCATTAAAACACACATATATATATATACTAGAACAATGGTTTTGATTTAGGTTGAAAATAAAAATATATTAAAATTATTTTCACATTTTAAATGTTGATTTTTTTTAAAAATAATTATGTTAATTATTATCATTTATTCAGTTTTAGTTAATTGTATTTGTAATGGATTTCTAACTTTTTTTTTCTTCCTTTTTTAATAAATTTTTTGTTATTTTTAATTTTTTTTGATTTCAAACAATTTTTCACAAATATATTTGCAAATAAAAAAATAATTTTCATTTAAAGTGTTTTTTTTATGTTAAAAAAACGATGCTTAATATGTAAAGTATCATACGATATAATTATTATTCATGCAATTTTAAAATGATTTTCTTAAAATAAAATATTCACAAACAAAATATCAAAATAATATGCACATTAAATAAAGTAACATTTTAAAAAAATCTCAAAAAAAAAAGTTCTAATGTGGTAATAAGATAATATTTAAAATTTTTATAATGATAAAAATAAATAATTTAAAAAAATTTATTCATAATAATTTGATTCTAAAAAGAAACTTTGAGAACAAATATTTTAAAAAAAAAATTTAATAATTTATTTCAAAATAAAAATAAATTTATTTCGATTATCCAGGATGATTGATAAAAATTTTAAGAATGACATACTAAAGTTTTTAAAAAAAATTTATAATTTTGAAGTTATTTATTAACATTAAAAATTAAAAAAATGTCAAAGAAATTAATGACTTTAGAAATTTAATTAAATATTAAAATACATAAAAAGTTACATTCTGACTATTAAAACTGATAAAATGATAGGAAAAATTTAATAATTTTGTTTTAAAATGTATATTAAAATTTTGATTAAAGTTTAAACTATAATTTATCTTTATGAATCACATTTTAAATGATCTTTTAATAAATGATTGTTTTAAAGTCTTTGATCTTAAAAATACTAATAAAATATTTTAACACTTGTGTTAAAATACAATTCATAAATAATTTTAAAAAAAATATTTTTTTTAAATAATAATTTTTAAGTCTTTAAAATTAAACACAAAAAATAAATAAATCTTAAAATACAAAAAATTTTATTCTTATTCTGATAATCTTTAATAATGTTATAAAATACTTCTGTAAATGGTGGTAGGGATAAAATATTTTTTCTAATAACATTATTCTAATATACGTTATTTGTAAGTATTAATGTGTAAATATAACTTTATCATCTGAAAAAAAAAAGTTATATTATATCATACAATTTTTAGGATGTTATTTTCTTTATATGAAGATAATATCTGATAAATTTATTACATTTAAGAGTCATAGTTATATATATATTTCCTATGTTTGCTTCTTTGAAATTTTCAATAAAGTTTATCAAATTGAACGTTAATTGTAAGTTTATATAAAATAATTTACTAAATAATTGTTTGTTTATTTTAGAAGTCATTGATCAATTAAAAAAAATCACAACTACTTTTTTATGAAATATTTTATACTCCTAAAATAAAAGACTTTTTTTTTTAGTAAAATATTAAATAAAATTATATTTTGAATAAATAAATTAGTGAAATTAAAAATAGTTTTCCTGTTAAAAAAAAGTTGTACTAAGAAATGGCATTTGCTTTTGTCATCTGAAACTGAATGTTATTACTGCAGTTTTTATTTTAAAAAAATTTCCTCATGAATGTGAATAGATCTGAAAAAGTTATTGATAGTTACTGTTAATTTAATTATTTTTGTAAAATATTTGTATTTATCTTTAAGATATTTATTTTTTGTAAAATGTGTTAACAAAAAAAAATTTAATACCCAGTATTTATTTAAACAATTATTACTAACAATAATAATGCTATATATATATTATTCTAAGAATAAGATTAAAAGACAATTTATTACATCATACTACCTAAAAAGAGGGAAGAATATATTTTGTAAGTTTATCTATTTTTCCAATATTTCAATTCTATTATTATGGTAAACCACTCAGAGAACCACTTTTGTGAATATAAATTTTGAACAATAAAATTTAATGATAACACTTCTTGTTCTTTACTATTTTTCTTTTTCTATAAAATAATTTAACTTTTTTTTTTAAATATATTTGATGCCATATTTTGAGGTATATTTTTATGTGAAAATATTAGGCATTAAAATATTAAGTATTTTTATTTTGCATATATATATATTTTATCCTTGAAGATATTTTAACAAAAAGTATATTTAAACTTATTTATAATTGTATAGGAAGTATTTTTAGGAAAAACTTATATCCTTTAAATAAAATAATATATATTTTTTTTTTTCTTCAAAATAATTCATCTATCCTCCATATGGAGACCAAGAGAGATAAAAAGATAGAGGGGGAGGCTTAGCTGATTTCTGGAGATGAAGGATTGGATTTTATATGAAAGGGGCACGCCTTTATAAAAAGAAATATACATTTATAATCAATCATGATATAAATATATATAAATACATATTTTATACCAAATACTCCATTTATCCTCTTATAATATGATAAAAACTTTTAGCGATATAGCCGTTTAAGTTTAATTTGGTGAAGATATATTAAATTAGGAGAGCGGAGAGAAGAACTAATTTATGGGCACTTTCTTTCTTGTTTCCTAATATATTTTGTAGACCATAGCATTTTTCTTTCCTCAAAAAAGACATCAACAATATTTCTACATTATTTTTTTTATTTTTCTATTTTATTTTTTTGTCTCTTTTTCTCTTGTAAATTTTTATTTATTTATAAAAATATATATATATATATATTATTATATATTTACATGTATGTATTTATTTGTTATAATTTTTTTAAGAAAAAATGAAATGGTTTTTTAAACAATGGAAACGTAAAAGAAGATTTTATCAATTAATACTATTTATTGAATTATTTTTATTATTTTTAAATAATGATCTTGGAACAGGAAATGAAATAATTTCAAGCTGTGAGTCACCAAATATTATAACAGCATCAAAGTATACCTCTGGTTATATATTATCACCAAATTATCCATCAAATTATCCATCAAATCAAAATTGTAGTTATATATTAACGGGTACCCCAAATCTTGTTATACAGTTATCTTTTATAGATTTTGAATTAGAAAATTACTTTCCTAGTAGTAAGCAATGTTTAAATGATTATCTTTTGGTTGTTGTTATTGATAGGAATAGTAGAAGACATTATGAGAATAGAATGTGTGGCAATAAATTACCGAAACCTATTAAAACTATGCAACATAAAGTAGAAATTATTTTTGTTACATCTAAAATGAGTAATAGAAGAGGATTTAAAATTAAATATGAATTTATACCTGAAGGTAATAATTATTTAATTTTTTTTTTTTTTTTAATTATTATTATTTTAAATAAATTATTATTTACAGAAAATATAATACAACCTGTTAGTTATTTAGATGATATAAATAAAAAGTATCTAAAAGAATGTGGTGGAAAAACAGAAGAGGGAAAAGAAGAATTGACAGGATCTATACAATCTCCAGGGTACCCATCAAATTATCCATCTAACTCTACCTGTTATTGGTTGATACGTGTTGGAACTGGTAAAAGAATTTACATAAGAATAACTCATCTTGACATATCTTTAACTATGGGTAAGTAAAAATTTAAATTTATTTCCTTATTTTTTAAAGTAATAAATAAAAAAATATACATGAAAAAGATGAGAGATAAAAAAAAAATATTGTCCTTATTTTCTTTTTTTTTTATAAAAAAAATATAATATAAGGTTGTCGAAATGTATTTATTTTAAACTTTTTCTAATATTATAAACTAAAAGAAGAGAAAAATAATATATGAGAAAATATAGTTTAATTAAATTTAATCACAAAGTGTGTCAAAAACTTTTATTCATTTATATAAAAAATACACTTTTAAAAATGTAAATATATATATATATATATACATATACAAGAATTTAATTTTTAAAATAAAAAAAAAAAATATTAATAAATTATTATTTTAGCTGAATGTGACAAAACTTACCTTCATATTATTGATGGATATAAACATGATGGTAAACCAGAATTTGGTATTTCAAGAAAATCTACTAAAACAAAGATGGAGGCAAAATATTGTGGAAATGAATTGTATTATGCAGATGAGGAGTCAAAAAGTTTTTTGTCTGAGGGAAATAGAGTTATAGTAAAATTTGTCTCATCTGAAAAACCATCATCAGAACAGTATAATAAATATGAATTAGAAGGTAAACCAATTGGTTTTAAACTTCGATGGACAGAGGTTCATGATTTAGTAGAAGATGGAATGGAAAAAAATTGTAAAGGATTTACATGTAAAGGTGGTGAAATTTGTATTGATGATGGGCAAAATGTTTGTGCACAAAGGACTAGATTATGTATCAATGAAACACTAGTATGTAATGGTATAGGAAATTGTGCTGAAATGGATTTTAGTGATGAAGCAAATTGTTATTCTGATCAAATAGTTATTGTTTCAACAAGTGGAATGATTATTGTAATAATATTAATTATAATAACAATAATAATACAAAGAAATAAAAAAGTTAAAGAAGTTAATAGGAGAGTAGAAACATTAAGAAGAAATAATGAAAATATTTTATCAATAAATCCTGATGCAATGAAAATGAGTATGTTACTTAATACATCATCATTTGATGATTGTCAAAAATTTACATCAACAAAAGAAATTATACATAACGGACATTGTAATAAAAGAGGAAAACCTCCAATACCAGTAAGAAATGTTTCTATAAATCATTCAAATTGTAAAATAACAAATAATGTAATAAAAATAAATGAAAATAGTAATATAAAAGAATTAGATGAAAATGAGATATGGCAAAGAAGAAGTGAAAAATTATTTTTAAATGAACCTATACCAGAAATATTGGTTGAAAATGTTTTATCTGAAGAAGGTAATGATATTGACATTGAATATATTCAATCTGATTGTTATAAACGTGGAAAGCCAGTATTAGTTTAAATAAAATAAAAAATTATAGGTCTTCAAATATAATTTATATTTAAAAAAAAATTTTTTTTTTTATATTATTAGTAATAATAGTTTTTAATATTTTAAAAATATAAATTTATTTGATAAAAATTTAATTCCCCTTAAAATAATTTAGGTTTAATTATAAATTTTAAATATGTACATTCATTTATTGTAACTCACCCACCAATAATGGAAGATGAAAGAAAGTAAAAGGGTATTGTTAAGGAAATTAAAAATGTTACAATTATTTGATATAGTTAAACTTTATAACAGACACTTTATATTATTGAAATGTTAAAGATTATATTATCAGTTAGGGAATTGTTTAATTTAAAATAAAAAGTAAATTGGTTAAAAAAAAATTTAAAAATATTATTAGTAAATGAAGAAGTTTTATTATATTTCTTAAGAATAAATGTATTACTAATAACATTTAGTTTTAAAATGATAAGAAAAAAAAATTTTTTTTTAGTTTTTTCTTGTTATAAAACAATATCTATTACTATACTTTTTTTTAAAAATTATATTGTTATTGTTTATATGGTAAAAAAAAAATAAAATATTTAATGAATACATTTTTATAAATTATTATTTTTTTTAATACAAATAAATTGATCATTTAATAATTATTTTTATAATATTAATTATTCTTCCTGTAATAAATATATTTTTACTATAATAATATCCTAAAAACATTCATCAATCATCTGTTAATAATTTTCTTTCCCTCCAATTTATTCATTCTTTTTTCTTTCAATGAGTGTTTTTCATTTATAAATTAAATATTAATTTTAAAATATTACTAAATTTATATTATATTTGATTGCAAATAGCAAAAACTCTTGTGTATGTGTTATTTAAATAACAAATAATAATAGACAATATTCTATACAATTGTATGTACCTCATTTTTGCCATAAACACATATCTCAATTTTTTTATGATAAAAAATATTTTTCTCTACATCATACTTTGATTTTACCCTATTGTCCCATAATATTTTTATTTAAAAAGAATATTTTTTAATGGAAAAGACAAGTTCTAAAGTATTATTATTAATCATTTGCCATTTTAAGGTTGAATAATTTTTAATAATAAATATTAATATATAAAATACATTTAGTTTACAATTTTTATCCATTTTAATATTTATTTATAAATTTTTATATATATATATATATTATAACAATATACATTATTTTAGTTCAATGACACAAAAATATTAATTAATTATTAATAATGAAATTTATAATTTTATTTACATTTATTAAACTATTTTTATCATATCAAGATACTGTCTTAAAGTATGACAGTAATAAAACTTTTAAACCAAGTAAAAATATTTCATTATATCCTGGTAGAATTTATTTAGATAAAATAAAATTTTTTGATGGAACAACTATAAAATTTGATGAAAAAAAATATTCTAATAAATATAAAACAACAGTATCAGAAGATGACAAATTAAAAATTGTTAATTATAATAAATATTCAACTTTATCTGACTCAATAACAAATTTAGAAAAAATTGATTCAACAAATAAATATGTTACACCTGAAGAGTATTATAATTTAGTTAATTATATTAAAGGAAATGATAATTTTAATCCATTAAAAAGATTAGTTGATGATTTAACTGATCCAGAATATTATGAAAAATCTGTTCATCCAAGAGTTGACTATAGATTACCAACAAGAATAAATGTTTCAATGAGTTTATATCAAATTTTGGAAGTTGTAAGTTTTTTCTTTTTTTTATAATTATTTAATTCTTTTTTTTAAGAATGAAAGATTACAATCTGTTACAATTAATGTATGGATGATTCAAGATTGGTATGATGAATTTTTAAATTGGAATCCAACAGAGTACTCAGGAATACAACAATTAATTTTACCATATGATCAAGTATGGATACCAGATACTTATTTATATAATTCAGAAAGTCTTGAACAAAAAAAAACAGAATCATTAATGAATGTCATTATTACAGCTAATCCTAATTCTTCAAATGGAGCACATGTTAGATTAATGTTTCCAGCAATCTATAAATTTTCTTGTTCAATGTCAGTAAAATTTTTTCCCTATGACCAACAAAATGTTTCAATGATATTTTCATCTTGGACACATGATTCAAGTATAATTGATTATCATTTTACAACAGAAAATGTAAATCTTAAAAATATGGCACCAAATGATGAATGGGAAGTTTTATCTTTTAAATTTTCAAGAATTCCTGTAAAATATAAATGTTGTGATAATCCATGGGTTATGTTATATGCTCATCTTTTTATTAAAAGAAAACCTTTATATTATATAATTAATCTTGTTCTTCCAACATCAATAATAACAGTTGTCGCTGTAACAGGATTTTTTACACCTAGTAGTTCAGATAGTGAAAGAAATGAAAAATTATATCTTGGTATAAATACTCTTTTAACAATGAGTATAATGCTTTTAATGGTATGTAACAAAATGCCATCAACATCTAATTATGTTCCATTAATGGGTTGGTATTATATGTGTATAATTTTTATTATTGTTTTTGGAACATTTATGGCAACATTAGTTTTATTTTTACATAGAAAAAAAATAAATGTATCACCATTACCAAAAGGAATAAGAAAAATACTGATGCATAATTATTTGTGGTGGGTTATTTTAGAACCACCAATACAATTAGTAGAAATATGGATGGAATATGGATATGTTTCAGAAAAAAGACTAAGTATTACACAAATTGATACAGAATTATTACAATTTTTAGAAGAATTAACTGATTCAAATGATGAAAACAAATTATCAATTGAATCACCAGATTTTTTCAGAGAAATGTCAAAACGTCTCAAAGAACATGATGTTTATGAATATCAAAAAAGAATGGATAAAATAACTCGTCAATATGCTTTATTATTAAAAGCTAAACAACAAAAAAATCCCACAAATAAGGCAATGACAAATTTTGGTACACTTCAAAGTACAATGAACGGTGCATCAATAAAAACTATTAAAAGTACATCATCAAACTATTATTATAATGAAAGAAGAAATAGAACAAATACAATGTTTCAATTAAATCATGTATTTATAAAAAAACAAAAATTAGCCAGAAGAAGTGCTTTAGAGTGGGAATATTTATCTAATGTTCTTGATAGGGTACTCCTAGTAATTTTTACAGTTATAAGTTTATCTTTCTTTATGTTATTGGCTTTCTTTGACCACATACATCCTCAATTATAAATAAAATTTTATAAATTTTTTAATTTCCGTTAAACTTTTTTTTTAATAGTTTTACTATTATTTTTATCTTTCTTTCAGGAACTAAAAAATTGTTACAATCTGTAAAAACTGTAAAAATAGATTCACATAACTGTTTCTCCTTCTTCAATCATCTGATATTTTCTTTTAACATCTTCATTTACTAAAAAAACATCATACTCTATCAAATAATCAATGTTAATATTATTAATAAAATTGTATTTAAATGTTATTAAAAATTTTAGAAAAACCACTCAATTTTGTTATTTTCAAAATTGTGAAATGTTTTTTAATATATCATTTCTATTTAAAAAAAATTGAATTTTTTTCCTAGTTCTTTGATATCTTATAATTTGAAACCTTTCCTTTATTTCTGTTTAATCAGATTGTTAATATAACAATTTTAAAAAAAAGTTATTAACTCTATTCTCCTATCAATTACTTCTTTAAAATTTCCTTGTCAAGGGCGAAACTTTAAAAATGAAATTTTTTTTATCTGTAAGTTTACTTTTACTACAAATAAAAGTTTTTCATTAAGAATGATCTTATATAATCTTCACAATTCTAGCCACAAAAAAAACTTTATATAAATAAATTTAAAATCACAATCATTCAAATTTTAAGTTTCAATTAAATATTTACACTTAAACGGTGAAAATAAATTCTAGGAAAAATACTTACATATTTTTGTTATAAAAAATAAAGATAACCCTCAGAAAATTGAATAATATCAATGTTTACAAATGTTTGTTTTTATAAAAATCAAAATATATCTATAAATTTAAGTCAGATGGTAAGTAGAATTGCAAAACAGGACTATTCATATTGGAGAAATATAATTTTGATTACACATATATAATACACAACAGACTTTGGCGGTAGAGACTATTTTCTTTAAAAAGTTTATTAACTACTAATGTTACAAAAAGTTAGGAGTGTTGTAAAATGTCTAGTTATATAATTAAATCATCCCTGGAAGACATAAGAAAATTTTTAGATTCAGTGGAGAATGACGTTGAGGATATCTTATATCATTTGAATAAAAATCCGTTGGGGATTTTTACATTTGAAAAGAAAATGAATAGTGCAGAGGCAATCAATGGTATATTACAAGATTTTGAAAAAGAAATTCAAACTGTCGATATAATTGATGTAGAAAATATTGTTTTTAATGAAAAATATTTTTCTATTAAAAGAAAAATACAGGTTTTTTTAGATTTATTTATAAATATATATTTATTTTTTTTTGTTATAGGATATTGTGAGTCGCCGAAAAGAGAAAGAATCAAACAAAAAGTTAATAGAAATGTATTTATCACTAAAACAAAATTTTGAAAATTTTCTTGATAATTTAAATAATTTTTCTGATAAAGTTGGTTCTTTAGAAATTAATAAGAAATCATTTGATGATCTTTTAGCTGAAAAAGGTAGATTTCTGGATGTTAATATAGAAAAATCTTTAAAGTTTTATTTAAAAAAAATTTCATTTAATGGTATCAAAAACAGTGAAATTTTTAATCAAAAAATGAATGAAGAAATTTCATTATTTGAAAATAAGATACTTGAATACGAAAAAAAATTAAAACTAATGTCTAATGATATAAATCTCTATGATTACTCTCAATGTGAAAATGAAATAGAGAAATTAAGGAAAGAAGTTTTGTTATACATGAAAATACTATCAGAACATCAATTTCGGAATGAAGTAACAACATTTAATGAACGATTATCATCTATACTTGACAAAATAGAACGTTTACTTGATTGTGTATATGAAAATGCTAACTTTAATATGGCTTTAAGGGAAATTGAAAATATAGATAAACAAATTTCTTTATCTGATTCAGATGATAACATTGATAAATTGGGAGAAAAAATTAGTTCTATTAAATTGATGTTAGAAGTTATAAATGATTCTAGTCATAAAATAAAATTGCGAAGTTGGTTAGATAATTCTATGAATAAACATTTTGAAAAAATGAATGAACGTTGTATTAATGAGGCAAGAGAAATGTACCTAGGAAGATTAAAATATTACATACAAATTATTAGTGAAAAAGATGAAAAATTTAAAGATATAATTTGTTTTAAATTTTCTGAAGGAGAACTTATGTTAGATCAATTACGTAAACATGAAAATGAAATTATTGAGTTGAAACGTAAAATTAATGACTACGAAAAATTACCGTGTTTTGTAGGAGATTCACCTTTTGAGAAAAGTAAAACAAAACTAAATACTTTTTTAAATAATGTTAGAGAGAAGATAAGTGAATTATCAGAGGAATTAGAAAATGAGAAAGATTTTGTTTCACAATTTTGTGATATCTGGAATTATTGGAAACGTCTTATTAAGTTTGATAAAGAAAATACCAATGTTTCTGAGTTTAAAAATTGGAAAAAAGAAGGTCGACAATTTTTAAATCAATGGTCATTATTTAAAATTAATTATCGTGGAAGGCGTAAAAAATTTCTTGTTACAGATGAATTGTTGGATAAACTTTCTTCAAATGGAAATGATCGTTTAACAGACGATTACAGAAGATTTTTAGGTGAAATTATTGGAAAAGTTACTGATGGATCTTTTCGATTTTCGTTGGATGGACATGATATTGAAAATATATTTGCTATGAAGGATTTTGATGATACTATAGCTGAATTGGAAGATTCTGTTTTTGAAGATTCAAATATTAATGCTACTACGAATAATGATATAGAAAATCTAATTAATGGATTAGAATCAATACATATTAACGAAAGAAATAAACAACAAGAAATGGAGGCTGAAACAAAAGAATCAAATTATTCATGTGATACATCTGGAATAATTGACGATCATGAAGATGATAGAACTACGGGATGTGATATGGTTATTGATGAAGATAGTTGTTCTGAAAATTTATTAGGATACTACGAAATAAATTGTGACAATAAATTAGAAAATTCTAGATCAGAAAATCTTTGTATAACTGGACTACGGGTTATTTTTTCAACGGTATGTAAATATTCTAACTAGTTTAATGTCTTTTTTTAGTTAGTTTTTGGATTCTTAATGTTTTTTATTTATATCTTGTACTACGGAAGAGAAGAATTTTTACCCTGCTGTTTACGTGAGCTATGGTGGCTTCATTTTAGAAGAAACGGAAGAACACCATTTTAAATAAAAAATGAGAGTATTATTCAATTTGGATTTGTTCTAAAGTTGTATGACTCCTCAAATATATTTCTAAATAAAATTTTTTTTTCAATTTTTTTTAATTTTTTTATCAGGAATTATAAAGAAATGATGGATTTCTTTTAGATCTGGTGTCCCTTAAAATAACTTTTTAAATAAAATTTTTTTTCAAATATTCTTAGTTTTCTGACATAAAAAAAATATGGGGAATCAGGTAAAAAAAAATTTTTATCACATAAATAAAACTTTTTTAATCTTATTATAAAATCATTAAAAAAAACAACTTATTTTTATCAAAAAAGTATTTTTTTTAAAAAGTAATCAAAAAATAGGAAAAAAATTTGGTTCTTTATGGTTTTAACCCCCCCCCCCCAATTTTCCGTTTTTTTTTTTGCATTTTCAAACATTACATGATAAATTGTAAAAAATATTATAAATTAATGAAAAAAAAGAAATTGATAATTATTTTAATAAATAATTTTATAAACAATAAAATTTGAATTTTTGATAGAAAAAGTAAAAAATAGTAATTAATATTTGATTTGTACTAATTACTTTCATAGTACAGTTAAATTATTTTTAGCCTGTCATCAACTTTTTTAATCTCTTTTCTATTCTATTTCATTTTATTTTAATCATTTTTACTCATTACATAAATAATTTTTTTAAATTTCTTTAAAAATTATTTTTTTTATTTTTTTAAAAATTTTGAAAATATGTTTTTTTTTAAATTACAAAAAAAGATTGGAAAAAATCTCATCTTTCAAAAAATGAATGTTGAAGGAAGTTATGACAAATAGAAAATGGAGGGATATAACCATAAAGTACCTGATAGTTTTCAAATGATTCTTTTGTAATTGAACTACAATCTTTCCAGAACATCTTTTTTTCCTTCCTGTATTTTAGAAAAAGGGGCATAAAAATGTTTCAAAGATGAAACAAAAGTATTATTAAACAAATCAAAAAAAAAAGTTCATTTTATTGAAAAAAACAATAAATATTATTTATCGTAATATTGAGAATCAATTAATTTTATATTATAATTAGTACTAGAAAAACATTAAAACGTAAAATTCTAACAAAATATTAAAAAGAAGTATTATCTAAAAATAAACTTTAATTTCAAATGTGTAAGATACTACATATATTTATGTTACAAAATAAAATATTTTTTAATAATTTTAAAAAATTAAATTATTTCTAAGCTTTATATTTAAAATTATTAAAAAACATATAAAGTTGTAAACAATAAAATTAAAAAAATTTCATAATGTTATAATTGTCATTGGTTTCATATATTTTTTATAATGTATGTTTTTATTTTAAATGAAAACAAATTATATTTAATATTTATTAATTAAAAATAGTTATAAAATGATGTTTTAATTATACATCGATGACGAAACATAATGTCAGTAAGACATTTTTTAATATTAAAAAAAAGTTTTTTATAAATTATTATCCTTTATATTCTTTATTTTGGCGAAAGATATTTTTTGACATTGTAGTAAAATTGTTGTAAGCCTCTGGATCCATTTCATCTATCTTATTTCTAAAATGTTCGTAAACAATTGATAGAGAAAAAATAAATTGACTCCTATTTTGGACTGCTTTATAACGATGTGACCTAAGAGTCTCCAAAAATTTTATTGGATCAAAAGCTTTACATGAATTGATCATATCAATCATGTAAATAGCTAATGCTAATGTTCCAGTTCTTCCTATTCCTGCACTACAATGAATTGCTACATGACGATCATTGTAAAGGTTTATAATTCTTCTGTACAATTCATGAATAGTTTTACTTTCATTAGGTATGCCTAAAAAAAACAAATAACATAAATTTTTTGTATTTAAATAAACTTACTCTTATCAGGCCAATTAGTATAATGGAGAATTTTAAAATTACTTGTTACATTTTTATCATTATAAATTGTAAAATCATATTCAATAATATGATTTAAATCATCCACTTTTTTATCAATATACATGACAGTGTATTTACCTCCTTTCATTTCCTTAGCATCTGTAGGAAAATAAGGAAAACACTTATTTTGAACCGTTATTTCCTTTACATTAACAAGTATGACAATGATTCCGATCTTGTATCTAAAAATCATGTCATACATATCATCAACTGTTGTTGGTATTGGTGCCTAAAAAAATATACATTAAAATAAAGATAAATTATTATTAATATCTTACCTGACACATAATAATTTTTCTTTTCTTTTCATCACCATACTTATAGGTCATTTCATTAGCATGAATATAACCAAGTACATTATTTATATCATATCCATTAATGTTTACTGATGTTTTATCAAGACATGGTATGTCATTGTAACGATTTTGTTTTGGAAGACTATTTTTAGTAGTATAGAAACGTTGACAGTTTTGTATAAGAGCATCTTTACTCATCATTCCAATGTTATTAAATTGAACACAAAGTTCATCCAATTTTCCTTCATCAAGAATACTAATAAATTGTAAAAAAAGTTTGAATCTTCTATCCATACTGCCTTTACGAGCATCTAACTTGTAAAGATAACGATCATATTCATTGGAAAATTTTATTCTCAGATTATTTTCACCAATTAATATTTGATTGTCAAAAAAATATGTAACAAGAGCTTTTAATAAGTAAGCATATTCAATGGAAGAAATGTTACCACCATAACGTTTTTCACGAACTTCTTTTATAATCTCCATTGGATTATAAACTGAGGTATCAGCTTTAATTGCTTCCAAAATACAGCAAAAATATGTAAACATGAATACACGTGATCCAGCACTACGTGAAGCATGAACAAGAACATTCCTATTTCCAGCACATTCAGAAACCTCAGAGTGTAAGTTGATGAAGTGTAAATCTGAATGGGGTATTGTGTGCTCCTTCCAATGCATGACATGATAAAGTATCAGATCCTTTGACTTTTCTCCTTTCATAGTCATGCTGAACTTTAAAACTTTTACATATTGAAGATTTGTTGGAAGCTCCTCCAAACATTTAACAGTAACATTTCCATAAGTTTGGTTTTTTTCTGGCCAATATAACAATTTATTTTTTGTTTCTGGGTCTTCATCACTATTTTGATAAATCATTGAAATAACAACTGCGACATCCTCTTTGTAAAATAACTCCCAAAAATATTTTACACTTTCAGGTGCTGGTCCATCAGAAATTATATATTTTCTTTCCGGTGAGACATCATTAATGTAATGAGCTCTTATTTCTCCAAAGATTGATTTGAAACATTTGACCAAAGAAGTGTCAAAAAGAGTACTTGTATTGAATTCAACCTCTTCATCACCTTCTATTTTCTTTAAAAACGATTGCTTCTTCAATGTATCCGGAATATATTTTTTGCTTTGAACAATCTTACAGTACTCTTCCAAATTTGCATTTGATACTTCTTTCCACAATGCAAATATATTGGGATATATAGATGCTAATTTCCTTCTTTTAATATGTAATTTTATTGCCTTAAGAAATATTAATACACTGATGCCAACAAAGATTAAGATACCAATAATAATACTTCCAACAATAATAGAAATTGCACCAGTAGTTCCAAATGTTTCTTTAAATTTTTCAAATCGTGATTTTTGAATTTTATTTATAGTTACTTTATCTTCATCCACATTTAAATATCTTTTTCCATTTTCATCTATTTCAAAACTTGCTTTGTCATTATGTAAAAACGAGTGAATTAAAGTGACTTCTCCATTTGGTGTTTTGTAGAGACATTTTAATGTTATATTAAAATTTTTAACATCTGTTGTAAAGACAAAAGCACCAGAACGATACAAACCATCTATTGCTACTCCATTAGCATTCAACTCAGTTAGATTAACTATCTTTTTATTAATATAATCAACTGAATAAAGGTATCCAAAACTGAATCTATTGATTGAGCAATTTGGTCTGACCACCGTCTCATTTGATGCGTAGAGAATGTACTCCAATGGAAATTTAAAGTTTTCTTGTGGCGGTGCGAAATAGAATGTTTTTGTAATCATGTAGTTTTTTTCAGTCCACGGCCAATCATAAGAAAATTTTAAAAGCTCATATCCATTTAATGAGAAAGTTCCCTTAGTAGTTTTGTTGGAGTTTGGCACTTCTTTAACTCCTTCTTTTGTAAAAATAACTTTGGTTATTAAAATTTCTTCGTTTTTATAGAAATCTTCTGAATTTGGTTGATTTATTAAAAGGAGTTGAACTTCAAGAAATGTTTCCAAATAGTCAAATTTTATAACATTAACTTTTGTACCATTCGGCTTTATTAACGTTGAATTGTATCCTTTAACTATAATTTCTGGTCTGTCATTGACAGCTCTAATGATCATGCAGGGTTCGACAAACTCCTTTTCATAATTATCTTCAGGTATTGTAAACAAATAGTAGAGTTGGTTTACATGCGGCAACTCATCCGACGTCTTCAAATTATTATCATCTAATTTGAGTTTAAATAATTTGCCTTCCTTGTCCCTTGTAAATTTTAAAATTTTTTCTTGATCATTGCCACAGTTGTCCAAAGGAGGAAGTTGATTAGATATCTTGTTTCGTTTTGCCATTACATAAGGATTTGGTCCGGGTTGCCAGTTGAAATTCAACATCCAATCATAATGCTTGTGGCTTCCGTCATTGCGCTTTACTCCAATATATCCACACTGAATATGCTGAGGTCCTGAAGCATTATATATTGATAGTATCCAATTGAATAAAATATCTTGGTTTGAAGGCATAACGCTCCAATCTCCCAGTTTTTTATTTTCAGTGAATTTATCCATACTATTTTGATGTTTGTATAAAGAACCAGGACATTTTAAAAGAATGACGTCCGAGTTGGCTGCAAACCTTAGATTGACTGGAAAAGTAGTTTTGTTGATTTTCTTTGGAACCGTAGAAAAAAAGGTTCTATAAATACCTTCTTCACACTGTGTGAAAATTGGTAGAAGTAGCAGCAGGCAGATTGTTTTAAACTGGTGAATATCCAGAAACATAGTAAATTGTTTTTTGTTTAAAAACACGAGGATTTAATAACTTTTCGAATGATAAAAAATTGAATATTTTCCTCTATTTATTCAAAATTTTTAACAAAATTAACATTTTCTTCAAATAATATTCATATTTTATCAAATTATAGGTAAAAAAAACGTTCTAATGTAAATGACCCTCTTTAAAGTTAATTGATATTAATATGTTATTATAACTAAAGGATGTACTTTGTACTAACATAGAAATTTAGATAAATTCAAAAAGAAATATAATTTGAAATAGTATGATTATGATTGAATATATCTATTTTTCTATGACTTCAATTGATCAACTAAATGCTATGTTTTAAATGTTTAACTAATGAATGCTTTTTAGTAAAATTAAAATAGAAATTCATTAAATTTTATAACGTTCTAGAAACTTATAATTATAAAAAAATTTTAAATATCATTTTTATTCAAAAAAATATACAATAATTGAATAAATATGATAACAATTAATTATGTAAATTTTATATTAAATGTTTTTGAAACCAATTTTTTGTGAACATTATACAATTTAAAAATATTATGATATTTATTTGATAATGAAAAAATCTACGAAAGATTGAAACTGCTTTTTGAATTAACTAAAAATTAACTATTCAAAATTTTTTTTATTTAATAAAACCACGTATAAAATTTTGCTTAACATAAACGCATTTATTACACAGTTTTCTATACTCTCCGTTTAATTAATTAAACATGTTTTTTTTATAGAAGTATATTGTAATAAATTTATTGGTTTAATTTTAGAGCCACTGATGTAATAGAAATTTTTTTTTAAATATTATATATACGTATAATTTTTTTTATAGTTACAATGTTGATTAAATAAAACTTTTTATACTAAAAAAACAAATAAAGAAAAATAAGTAATTAAAATATTTTTTAAATAAAAATAAAAACTTTTTTGAAATTTGAATATGCCACTATAGTCATTCGATAGCCCTTGAAATGGGATGAATTTTGAATATAATCAACAATATTCTAAAATTAAAATTTCATGAGTTATAAGCTGTCAAAGTTGAGGGCGAAATCGAGAAATATTTTAATGTAAATTTCGACTTCTATGATACAATGAGATATTTTGCAAATAAACAGTTGTTTCTAGATCAATTTTTTACGAGAAATTCATTAAGCCTATTCACATCTTGATAGGACTTATAAAAATGAAGATATGATAAAAAATATACTTTAAAAAAAGTTTTAAGAATCGTGTAATAACTCAAGTCAATGAAGCCACAGAACCATGTAATTAGATGCGCTGAGCTCCTTTTGTAATTTAAGGTATACCCTACGTTAAAAAGATTTTAAAATTTTCAACCGTTCTTGAGATATGAAACCTGGTACTTTTTCGCGCGTAATTCATTGTCACCATTTTTTTATATCTCGAAAGTGGTTAAAGATATAAAAAAAATTTTGAAGGTAGACCCTATATGAAAACTCATTAGAAGATGATTGCAGAAATTTGATTGTATTTATCATGATTTTGAAGCGAGATATGAACAAAGGCGGAAATTTTTCTAAAATATTCATTGTTCCCGACTTTTCAGTAACTGAAGAAATACTTATCCTATGAAGATAGGACTGGTCTCATTCAATTTCTATTCAAAAGTTATTCTAGATCAATAATTTTCATAGCTATATCAAAAATACTTTCGGAGATATAAAAATTGGCTAAAAATTTTCTAGATTTCCGATTTTACCTCTAAAAATGTGAACAAAGAGAAACAACTTTTTTTGGAAATTATATATGCTACTATAGTCATTCGATAGCCCTTGAAATGGGATGAATTTTGAATATAATCAACAATATCCGAAAATTAAAATTTTATGAGTTATAAGCTGTAAAAGTTGAGGGCGAAATTGGGGAATATTTTTTATGTAAATTTCAACTTCTATGATACAATGAGATATTTTACTAATAAACAGTTGTTTCTAGATCACTTTTTTACGATAAATTCATTAAGCCTATTCATATCTTGATAGGACTTATAAAAATGAAAATATGATAAGAAATATGTTTTAAAAAAAGTTTTAAGAATTTAGTGATAACTCAAGTTTATGAAGTCACAGGTCCATGAAACTTGATGCGCTGTGCTTCTTTCATAATTTAAGATGTACCATACGTTGAAAACATTTTTTTATTTTCAATGGTTCTTGAGATATGAAACATGGTACTTTTTCGCGCGTAATCCATTGTCACCATTTTTTTATATCTCGAAAGTACTTAAAGATATAAAAAATTTTTGAAGGTAGACCCTACTTGAAAACTCATTAGAAGACGATTGCAGAAAGCTGATTTTATTTATCATGATTTTGAAGCAAGATATGACCAAGGGCGGAAATTTTTCTAAAATATTCATTGTTCCCGTCTTTTCAGTATCTCAGCAAATAATGGGCCTATGAATATGGGACTAGTTTCATTCGATTTCTATTTAAAAGTAGGTCTAGAATTATAATTTTCATAGCTGTAATTTTATTATTTTCAGAGATATAAAAATTGGCTGAAAATATTCTAGATTTCCGACTTTACCTCTAAAAATGTGAACAAAGAAAGACAACGTTTTTTGGAATTTGAATATGCCACTATATTCATTCGATAGCCCTTAAGACAGGATGAATTTTGAATATAATCAACAATATTCGAAAATTGAAACTTCAGGAGTTATAAGGATTCAAAGTTGAGGGGCGAAATTGTGGAATATTTTTTTTAAATCTCGACTTCCATGATAAAATTGTAAATTTTAAAAATAAATACTTTATTCTAGATCACTTTTTTACGGAGAATTTATTAAGTCTATTTACAACTTTATGGGACTTCATAAAATGGGGATATGATAAGAAATATTTTTGAAAAAAAGTTTTAAGAATCTGGCAATAACTCAAGTTAAGGACGTCACAGAAACATGAAACGTGATGCGCTGTGCTTCTTTCGTGATTTAAGGCATACCTTACGTTGAAAAGATTTTTCAATTTTCAACCGTTCTTGAGATATGAAACTTGGTACTTTTTCGCGCGTAATCCATTGTCACCATTTTTTTATATCTCGAAAGTTATAAAAGGTATAAAAATTTTTTGAAGGTAGACCTCTTATGAAAACTCATTTGAAGTCGATTGCAGAAGTCTGCTTGGAATTTTCTTCATTTTGAAGAAAGATATGACGAAGGGCGGAAATTTTTCTAAAATATTCATTGTTCCCGACTTTTCAGTATCTCAGCAAATAATGACCCTATGAATATAGGACTAGTTTCATTCGATTTCTATTTAAAAGTAGGTCTAGAATTATAATTTTCATAGCTGTAATTTTATTATTTTCAGAGATATAAAAATTGGCTGAAAATATTCTAGATTTTCGACTTTACCTCTAAAAATGTGAACAAAGAAAGACAACGTTTTATGGAATTTGAATATGCCACTATATTCATTCGATAGCCCTTGAGACAGGATGGATTTTGAATATAATCAACAATACTTGAAAATTGAAACTTCAGGAGTTATAGAGATTCAAAGTTGAGGGGCGAAATTGTGGAATATTTTTTTTAAATCTCGACTTCCATGATAAAATTGTAAATTTTAAAAATAAATAATCTATTCTAGATCATTTTTTGACGAGAAGTTCATTAAACCTATTTACATCTTTATAGGACTTCTAGAAATGAAGATATGATAAGAAATATGTTTAGAAAAAAGTTTTAAGAATTTAGTGATAACTCAAGTCTATGAAGTCACAGAAGCATGAAACCAGATGCGCTGTGCTTCTTTTATAATTTAAATTATACCTTACGTTGAAAACTTTTTTAAATTTTCAACCCTTCTTGAAATACCGAGCTTGGTATTTTTTCGCGCGTAATCTATTGTCACCATTTTTTTATATCTCGAAAGTGGTTAAAGATATAAAAAAATTTTGAAGGTAGACCCCATATGAAAACTCATTCGAAGCCGATTGCCGAAATCTGCTTGCATTTATCTTTATTTTGAAGCGAGATATGACCAAAGGCGGAAATTTTTCAAAAATATTCATTGTTCCCGACTTTTCAGTATCTTAGCAAATATTCATCCTATGAATATGGGACTAGTTTCATTCGATTTCTATTCAAAAGTAGGTCTAGAATATTAATTTTTATAGCTGTAACATTATTTTTTTTCAGAGATTCAGAAATTGGCTGAAAATTTTTCTAGATTTTTTGATTCTACCTCAAAAATTGGAATAAAATTAAAACAATTTTTTTTAGAATTTGAATATTAAATAAATATATTTATTTTTTGAAAATACAATAATGTTTTTAAAATTTTTTTATAAAAATTTTGTTAAAAAATCCACTAGCAATTTTCTTAATTTTATTCTTACTTATTTATATGATAAATTTGGTTATTTATGCAAGAATATTTTTCTAAAACTTTTTTTTACTGTTTATCAGCTATCAAATGCTCAAATTACTTTATTTTTAATCAAATTTTTAAAAACTTTTCAAATATTTTGTTTATTTTATTTTTATTTATTCAGAACATTAATGACTCTAAAAAAGATCCAAAAAAAGAAATTAAATTAAAAAATTGTACTTAATTTTGTCATTTACAGGTAAAGTTTATTGTTTCAATGTTTATTAAAAAGATATTTTTACTAAAATTGGATAGAAGTAAAAATTAATCAAATTAATTTTTGCATATTTTATTGTTATAATAAGTATATACATCTATCCAATATATTGTAATTATTTTTTATATTCTTTTTTTTTACTTTTGTATTAAGTTAATTTATTTTAATTTTTTAAATTTAAATGAGTGCTATAAATTGTAGCTCACTAAACAGTACTTTTTTTGTCCCAACCCAAAAAAATCCTAGTAGAAGAATTCGAGAAAATTTACCTATTGGTTATATTAATTCTGGACTTCAACAAAACGATGATTATGATGATTCTAATATTATTGAAATCAAAAAAGAAGATAAGGACAGTAGAAATTCATTGACTGTTGCATTTCCAAGCTTAATTGTTAACAAAATACATGATATAAATCAACTTGAAGCAAATTGTTTTTCTAATACAATGAAAGTAGCCAAAAATGTAGTTAAATCTGAATGCCGTTTAGAACACTATAAATGTTTACTTCAAAAATTAGAAAATGACGTTATTGTGTTTGAAGAGAAATGTATGGATCATGGATTGAAAATAAATTTAGTTAAACTAGAATTAAAGAGTGTAAGTTTTATATATTTATTTATTTGTAAATATTTATTTAAAGTATGAAGAAACAAAGAAAAATTTTATTGACAAACATGGGAATATGCTAAGAATGGGAAAACCAAATATAATACAACTCAAATATGATTTGGAACGTATTATTAAATTTCGTAATAACATCATAAAACTAATTGAAAATTTATAATAATTATGATTTATATAAAAATCTCATAATAATAAAATGTTGAATTAAATCATTACATTTTAATTTGCTACTAACAGTAGATATATGAAACATATAATACTAAATACTGCCATAAAAAAAAACAATAGTTTCCAATAAATATCATTATGAATGGTATTTTTTTTTTAAAATAATTTTTGGTGTAAGAAAAACTGAATAATTTCATGTATTTTGCGAAATTAAAATGAGAACACACTATTCATAACAAAAATTTTTTTATTATTTTTGTCATTTTTTCGACTCATTCTACAACAAGCAATTTTTCTTGCATTAAACATACAATAATTATTAGTCATTTTTTGAAAAAAAATTCTTTTGGAATCATGGAAAATGTAAGAATTGTAATAAAGATATTTTAATCTATCATTATATTTATGAATTAAAAATTAAAATATTTATTAGTAACGGTAATGTTATTTAAAAAAAAAGATGAGTGATTTCAATTAAATACGTTTAGTGTATGACAAAGAATGAGACTAAGTCATATTTTATTATTGTAATTCTCATGCCTTGTTCTTGGATTACTATATTTAGCTGTTCTATCGATATTTTTCTTAATTGTAAAATTTTATCATATGTATTTATATGATGTTTCAAAACAGTGAAGAAGAAATTATGGAAAGGTATGTTTTATTATTGATTAAATAATTGATATTTTAGATCTAGTCATACTTCTAACTTTGAAGAACCTTTACAAGATATTAAAAATGCAAAATTTGAAAGTTTACCTTCTAAAAAATTCAATGATGAATATAAATTTGAAGAAACAATAGTTGAAAAAATGTTTACAGAAGAAATATGTAGTAGTAGTGAAGGAATACCTTATATAGATGAAAATATTGGTGTAAACTATGAAGCTTATGATTTATCATTAATTGTATTTGATAAAACTGAAAAAAGATATTTAGATTCAAATTATGTTGATAAAGAAACAAAAGAATGTTTAAAGAAAAAAGATGAAAATAATAAAAAAGTTCGTTTTGAAAAAGACATTTCAGAATATGATAATTTAAAGGAAAACTTTGATTGGTGGTTAAATAAAAAAGAAAATCGTAGAAAAAGTTATGAACAAATGATACCACTTAACGAAACAACATTAACAAAAGAAATTGAAAATGATATGCAACAGGAAAGTAATGATCAATTTTTTGCAGCAAGTAAACTTTCAATATGTCTCAAATTATTAAAATATTTTTTTCTTTTCCTACTATTTTTTATTCCTTTATTTTTAATAAGTTTAGCTTTTTTTGGTTTTGGTTTATGTGATATTCAACCAACAATTCCACATAGTTTATATTTTATTGGATTTTTTATTTTTATTTCATTTGTCTTATCAATTTTACTTTCATTGGATTGGTCTCCAGCTATAGCTATATTTTTAACTATTATATTATCTATTATTTGTATTATTTTAACAGGATTTATACTTTTTGGTAACTTTAAATTATGTATCTTTTAATATTTTAATTTTAGTGACTTATTGGTTCTCAGATTTTTATTATCTTCTTCAACAACAACCACCACATTGTCCTACTTTTTATTGTAGTGATAGAAGTGTATTTGCATATGTTACAGCAATTCTACTTTCATGGATATCATTAGGAATTATATTATATCTTAATAAAAACATTTTTTCTAAAGTTACTTTTTGTAAATAAATAAATTTAAATAACATTTTTTTTTAATATTAAAATTTTCTTTCAATTTTAAATACATTCTTTCACTATATTATTTAAGTTAAAATTTATGTTTATAATAAAAGTATTATTATTAATTTTTGGATTACCATTCTTATTTATTATTGGTAATGATGATGGTAACAAAACATTTTACAAAAAAATTATATATGATGAAGTTCATAGACCACATACAATAAGTACTCCATTAATACCATGGTATGAATTTTATAAATTTCAATTAATTCTTATTGGATGTCAATTATTGTTATTTACTGTCTTTACTATTATTGGATGGGATCATTTAAAATATTTTTGTTTTGGTACTGATGATATAAATTCTACAAGAATGAAAAAATTTGCAAAAAAGTAACTTCAAAAATTATATAAATAAATGATAAGAACAAAGTAAAGTAATCATAAGTGTTAACCTTTTTTTCTTATTACTTACAAGTTAAAATATATAATTTTTTTTTATTAATTTTAACAATTTATAAAAATGTTTTAACTTTAAATTATTCAAACACTTTCTTTTACTTTTTTTTTATATTTATAAATCAAATTTCTTTATGAATAATTATAAGCAAATAAAAAGTTACAAATTTCACCATTAAATAATTTTTATTTATAATCTTTTGAATGATTATTATTTGATATCATTTTGTTTTGATAAAATTTTTAACGGTAGACTGATCTTATTATTCAACAAAAGTAGACTTTTATTTATTTAATAATAGAAAATTTGAAAACTCTTAAAGATTTTTATATTCATTTTAGCTACTTTGGGATGTAAGTTACCTTTTCATTGTCAAGATAAACTATTATATTAGAGTATTTTTTAGACATTAAATAAATAAAATTTATTGTTTGGACATATATCTTGGATTTCAAGTTTTTAAATAAATGTTAATATAGAATTGAATTTATGTTATACTTTACAAGTTGGATCATTCTTCAAAATAAATACTTGTTTTTAATTATATTATTAGTCATATATATGATATGATATTCATATATATATATATATATTTCTTTTACAAGATGTCAATTATTATATTAACTTATAACTAATATATTTATATATAATAATATAATATGCTTAAAAGAATCATCTTTGATGATTAATACATTACAATAGATTCATTCTCATCATAACCTTTTTTGGAAATAAAAGAATGATTAAAAATAATTCTTTTAATAATCGAAAGAGACATAAATATTAACCATATGTATCATCTTTGATAAGGTCTCAAGTAACATGCTTTCTATTTCAATTTTCCCGAAAATATATGTATATACATTTCAAGCATCAAACCAACATACAGTTATATTTATATAAAAACTTTCTCTTACTTACTTTTCAAATTAGCTATAGTATTTCAATATTATTTTAATGCACGTTAAACAATTTAAATTTTGTTCAATATTTTATTTTACTCTACCTACCTTTATTTTTTATTCATTGAGTTAAGTATACTTTTTTTTTTGTATTTTTATTATATATGTTAACTACAACTCTATTTAAATTTAACTTTATATTTTTATAACACTATTATTATTTTTTTTTTTTTTAAATCATTAAATTATATAAATATAAAATTAAATATTTTTATGACAAACTAATATTATATATAATATTAATTTTAATCTTTTTATACTACTTATAGATTATTGTTATTAAAACTATCAATTGAATTAAATATTATCTAAAATAAAATACCATCATATGCAAATAGAAATAAAACATTGAAAAATACAAAAATAAATAACGTGATAATATTATATAGTGATATATTACTAATATTCTTTATATATTTTAAAGATTTATATGTATATATCAACTTATTTAAAGAATAATAAAAGCGATGAAGCTTGTCAATGCATTTGATGAGGTTTCTTTGTCACGTCAAGGTATTAATAATTCCCAAAAACGAAATTATCAAGATAGGGTATACAATGATACTGTTCAAGGATCTGGATACCCTAGATATGAAGAAAACAAGTAGTTTTATTTACCTTCCTTTTATATATATTATTTATTTAATTTTTAGTAAACGCCTTCCAACAATAAGTAACATTGAAAATGGAGGTAGAAATTATTCTGGAAATAGTATGTCTAATGTTACATACACAAAACAATTTAGAACACCAAAAAATGACAAATATACTCATAGTAATGGTAAATATCCATCAGAAGCTGTTAGATTAAAGATTTATAATGAGGATAATATTACAGAAACATCTAAAAAAACAGAAAAATTAAGTGATGTATTTACACAATCTGATGACACAACTGAATTTATTAAAAATCTTAAAACTGTTATTGGTTCAAATATACCAGATTGTAAGTTACATTTAATAATAATATTTATATATATATTTTTTAATTGTTTTTTTAATTTATAGTTTTATATTATTTGATACTTTTTTGTTTATCTGTATTTGGTGTTGTTTGTATTTTAATAGCCTCCTTCAATTATCCATTTTGTAGAGTTGAAGAAATGATCTCAGTTTATTTGTTAATATCAGGACTTTTGACACTAATATTTACAATAACATTGTCTATGCAAAGATGTTGTGTAGAACCGAGACGTCAGGTTCAGTTAAGAAAAATGAAAACATTAAATTCACATATCAGCAATCGGGCTGTTTTGGGTGAAGTATGTATAGGTGGTATTAATGTTTTACTTTTTATTGTAATTGTTGTTTGGACAATACTAGGTTAGTTATATTTTATTTTTAATAAAAAAAAAATTATTTTTTTAAGGATGTATATGGGTATTTGGAAATATTCAATATGTTCATTATAATCAAGGAATGTTTGAACAACATTATTGTGATGCTGTGTTATATAGAACGGCATTTGCCTCCGTAAGTCTACATCTAATATTATTTGCATTATTACTATTATCATTGGCTGGATTGATGTGTTATGGACTGTCAAAAACAAAGTAAATATTTTTATACTTAAAAAAAATATCACAGCATTATTACTTAATAAAACTGTTTAAACACTTTTTTTTTGTTATTTAACTTTATTTTAAATTTTAAAACTTAAAAGTAAAATAGACTTAACAAGTATTAAAGTAATTTAAAAAAAAAATATTAACTGTTACCAAACGGATATGTATTTAGTAAATTCAGGAACATGATCACCAGTTAAATTTTTAAGAATATCAAAATTAATAGGTACTTTTTCTTGAAGTTCTGATTTAACTAAACGTGAAAAAGCTATTAAATTGTTAGAAAGTTGCATTAAAACTGGAAGATTTGATCGCATTATTTGACGTCCTCTTTTTAAAATTTCTATGAGCATTTCAGAAACCAATTTTTCATTTTTACTATTTGGAATAACGGCAGTCGTTAGTGCTGCAATAAAACGTGCAGTTGTATAGGGATTAACATTAATTCTCATGTCATCTTCAAGTTCATCAATAACATCACTTTGACGTCGTAAAACTCTTCCAAGAGAATGTGAATTTGGAGCTTTTATAAAATCAAGGATTATGTGGATTGGTAAATCTTCAGTACCATTAACACATGGAGTCCATAGTTCATCATTTTCAACATCACTTCCTTGATCATCCTCCTCATCACCTATATTAACATTCTTCAATATATTTGCTAATCTATGGAATTCGGATGAAAAATTATTACAATGAAGTTTAACATTAACATTTTTTAAACTTTCTTTACAAATCTTATCTATTTCTATAGCACCTTTTGGGGTAACTTCATTTCCTGAAATATCTATTTCTTTAAGATTCTTTAATTGACCTTTGGCTATAGCTCTAAAAATTTTTAAACTTCCTCTATCTCTGCAAAGACAATCTCCAAGTACAATTTTCTCTAATTCTTTTAATTTTGGTATCACGTTAGCTAAAGCAACAGCACCTCTGTGTGTACAGGTGTTGTCAGAAAGGTCAATAATACGAAGGTTAGGATTAAAACGGAAACAATCAGCTAGAGCTCTGATTCCATCAGCCCAAATACCATTTTGAATTATTTGTATATCTTCTAATGTTCCAATCATCTTGAAAGCGTGTGAAAATGCTATTGCACACGTGTTTTCAAGACGATTTCTACCGGCAATAAATGTTTTTAAGTTTAACCATTTTCCCTTTTGAATTGCTTTTCTTAAACATTCAACAAAACAATTTGCTACTGTCTTCCCACCAATACCAAGTCCATTATTATATAATTTTACTGTTTCTAAATTTATTGCTGCTTCACTAGCAAGAAATTTTTTAATTCCTTCAACACCTACAGGTCCTAAAGCATTATCAGATAAATCTATTTCTTGTAACATTGCACCAGAATATGTTATTCCATCTAACAATTTTTCTAGAATTTCAGGAATTTCAGTTTTTAAACGTCCAGTAAATAAATCACTCCACAAAATTCTTTTTAATTCTTTATGTTTTTTTAAAGCATCAGCAATTGGATCAGCTGCATTTGGTCCTAAACTATTTCCTCTTAATTCAAGAGTAACCAAATTTGGACATTTTTCAATTTCAATAGCTAAGTTTTTACCTAAAATATAAATTTATATATATATATATTTCTTTAGAAAAATATTTAACTTACCATCTTCCAAAGTATTTAATTTTAATTGTAAATCTAAGAAAGATAATTTACCATTTTCAGAGTCATATTTTCCAATCATTTTTATTAAAAAAGTAAGATTATGTAAATATAATTTATAAAAAAGAGAGTCACTCAATTTCAATTTTCAATCAACACCGCCGGAATACATTATTCCAAACTTTCTTTATAAGAAGTAATCCTATATGTTTGACGTTATGATAAACATTTTCAAATTTGGTTTTTATACGGAAGGAAGGCATATTATCAACAAAAAATATTAATTAAAGTCTTTGCTAAATATTGTATTATTTAACGATTTCAAAACATTATATCCTACTGATTAAACAAGTAATTTTATTTCTGCTGCACTATATATATATATATATATATATTATATATATATATTTCAACCTACGCAACACCGACTGACAAAGTAAACAACATTTATCATTATCATGAATGAAGATGATGACATGCCACAATTATCTGCTACTACATTAGCGGCATTGAGAGAATTTTTGGAAGAACAAAAAAATATTATCCCACCAGAGACAGAACCTGTTCCAGAAAATTGGAAGGTTAGTTTAATTTCAAAATCTCCAGGGAATTTTACTTTATAACGCATTAAATGTCATATGATATTATATATTATATATATGTGTGTATATCACTTCCCTATCTTTTTAACTAATTTTATAATCATTCTTTTTTTACAGCTAAGCCAATTTTGGTATAGTGATGAAACAGCTGAGAAACTAGTTAATGAAGCTATAGAAGCTCTTGGAGAGAGAGGTGGAAAAATTGCATTGGTATCTTCTCCAACATTGATGAGATTTTTTCGTCAAACTAATTCTTATCGCGATGGAAAAATATCTGTACATCTATTTGAATTTGACAAACGTTTTGGTGAACAATTTCCAGAAGAATATTCCTTTTATGATTTTAATAATCCTCTTAATATAGATATTTCCCATAAAGAGAAGTATGACTATATAATCGCTGACCCACCTTATCTTTCTGATGAGTGTTTAACAGCAGTTTCGAGGAGTTTAAAATATCTTTCAAAAAATGATGATTGCAAAATATTATTATGTACTGGAGCAATTATGGAAGATGTAGCGGAAAGGAATCTTAATGTTAAGAGGACAAATTTTAATCCTAGACATTCCAATAATTTGTCAAATGACTTTTGTTCATTTGCCAATTACAAAACAGTAACATTTTGAACAAAAAAAAATTTTTTTTAATTGTTATGTTTGTTATCAAAAATATTTGTTATACATTTTTAACTAAATTATATCCTCAACAACTATTATACTTTTTGTTTTAATACTCTACCTGCTTATAATAGTTTTTTTTAACCGTTATGTAATATCATCACTAATGATTAAGTTTCATTGATTATATTTTTATTCATAATTCTTTTTAAAATCTCGTTTGCGTCAAACAGCTGCATTTCTTTTTTTTATTTTATTTTAATGCACTCTGTTTTTAGGTGTTAACACTTCATCAATGTAATGGCAAAATCAGTATCCTCAAACACGTGGGCAGAGGTATTGTGCTGCGCTGTATGTTCTACTATATTTTCTAAAGCCAGATTGCCTATTAATTTATTATGTGGTCATATCACTTGTAAGGAATGTATAAATCGTGCTTTGGATGAAGATGGAAAAATATGTGAATGTTTTGGAACTTTTAAGCAACATTTCGACAACGTTAAAAAATATCCTGTTAATGTTGCTTTGCTTAAAATTATCTTTGACTATGTCGATGATGTAAAAGATCCTATTTTAGAGGATGATGTTGATAAAAAAGAAAAAAAAATTGTTGAAAAGAATTTTTTTGAAATTGTTTCCTTTTTAAGGAGAGTTGACTGCGAAAAAGGTGGTGCTATTTGGAGTGAAACTTTATCGACACAGGTACAAAAAAAAATAATTCAGCTGGTTTCTTGTCAATTAATGGAAAAAGAAGGAAGATCTCAGATTGGCAAGCAAATTAAAAGTTTAGTTGAGAGAATTATTAATGAATTTTCTTCTAAGTTACAAAATCCATATAGTATTTCAACACAATTATGGTGTGCTGTCAGACAACGTGGAGCACAATTTTTGGGACCGGCTATGCAAGAAGATATATTAAAATTAGTATGTTTAACACTAGAACAAGGAGCTGAAATTTCACGTAAGAATCTTGTATTATATGCGGTTCAGATGCTAACAGCTGACTATCCACAAATATCAAAGACATCTGTTGGGCATGTTGTTCAACTTCTTTATAGAGCCAGTTGTTTTACGGTTATTAAAAGAGAGGGTAAAAGTTCATTGATGAGACTTCGAGAAGAATTTCGTGATTATCCTAGTTTACGAGCAGAACATGATGCTCAAATTGTTCAAATTGCTTTAGAAGCTGGTATTAGAATTTCACCAGAACAATGGAGTTCACTGTTATATGGTGACCAAGATCATAAATGTCATATGCAAAGTATTATTGATAGGCTTTTACTGCCAATGTCTTTTGAAAGTCTTGTAGACGATTTGATGGCATTGATATCTAAGAGTGGAGATTCATTTAATTTAAGGCGACTTAAAGAATCTTTTGATATTATTATTGAATTAGATAAGTTAGATAAGGATCAAAATGATTCATTGACATGGGGACAACTGGGAAAATATACTTCTGCAGCAACTGAAATAGTTCATGTATATTCTGATTTTAAAAAAGTACAAAAAGAAAAATGTTTAATTACAAGAAATTCTGACTCCAGTCAGAGACTTCCACATCCACGTTCTGTTTATAAAACACGAATGTGCCGAGAAGCTAAATCTGGACAAGGATGTCGAAAAGGAGATAAATGTACATATGCTCATTCGACATTGGAATTAAGAGGTAGTGGTACTAACATTCAAAAAATACAACATAACAATACAAATGGTAACAATAATACTACTAGTAATAATAACAATAACAATTCTCTTACTAATATTCAACAAAATATTAACAATAGTAATGAAATAAGGAGTCAAAATAGGCGTCAACGTTTTGTTCAACCTCCAACACCATTGGTTATGAGTCAACCACCTCCACCACCACCACCACAATCAATCTCAATGATTCCATTTTATCCAGCTCCATTACATTCTATTGATAACCCACCTCCAAGAAGTCCATTTACATTAGTACCACAATCACCAAATCTTATGATTGGAGGACATAATTCAATGCCACAACCTGGATATTTTTTTCCATCTCAACCACCAACACCTCAAGGCATTCCTAACCATCCGTCAAATGGTTCTGCATTTTTTGATGGAAATTCAAATCATTATTCATTTGTCCAAGGTCCTGTTTATCCACATTATTTTGCTCCTCCAACACCAACATTTACAAGAGCTTTTGAAAAATTTCTTGATTCACCAACATCCAAAGATGAAAAACCAAAACCTTCTCCATTAAATTTACATAGTCGAAAAGATAAAAACCAAAAACGTAATAGTCAAACTTTAGAATTATTAAAAAGAATGTCAATAGCAGAGGAAGATGAAAATCAGCATGTATCAAGACAAGTAGCTGAATCTTTATTTAATGATTGTATAGATAATAATCAAGGTGCTGGCACCAATTATTATGAAATGACTCCTACTACAGTTCCAATGAACTATCCAAGTTTACCTGGAACACCAATACAATCACCAATGCCGAATGGTATGTCATTTACAATGCCGAATGTAATGTCACATGACAGATATTATTATCAACCAAAAGGATATTCTATTCCTAAAACTCCAACTAGTAAAAGGATAGCTTATATTTGGGAGATGTATTAATTTTATCGTCATACTATAATTAATGTTTTTTTTCTATATCCTATATATATAAAAGAGAAATGACTTTCAAAAAATTATTTTTGAAAATTAAATTTTTAATAAAAAGTTTCTAATGTAAAAAAACACAATTAATTTTATTTATTACAAATGTTATTTACATTTATATACATATATTGTATACATATATATATATTTAAAAAAATTATTTAAATTTTATATTAATTAGTACTTCTTATTTATTTATAGTTATGTCATCACATAATTTTCATCGTTATCAAATTGTTCCTATAAAAATTAACTATTTACAAAATAAAAAAGGGATTAATATTTCGAGGATTGATACATTAAACCTTCAAAATACTAAACCAGAAACATTAAAAAAAGAACTTGAAGAATTATTTAATGGATTAAAACATGAAAGAATTTTATTACCATCTGATATAATTATACCAGAAGATATGACTATTGAATTTCATTATAAAAATCTTACTGGTGATATTGATATTGATACAATAATTAATAAAGATTATAATTTTGGATTACCTGAGAAAGCTGTAGCATATATTTCTTTTAAATTACTTAACGCAATTGAATATTTAGCAGGAAAAAGAATTGTCCATAGAAGTATAATGTGCCCAAATATTCTTATTGATAAAAATGGAAATGTTAAACTTACTGGTTTTCATACAGCTGTTTCATTAAATACCAAAAAACATTGGATTCGTAAAAGTGACAACATTAATGAGTATGATCCAGATTTATTAAAAGATTGTCTTAATTATCTTGCACCAGAAGTCCTAAAACAAGATCTTGTTGGATATCATTGTATTAGTGATATATATAGTTTAGGTATTACAATATGTACAATGATAAATGGATTTACTCCATTTAGTGATATGTCAGAGTTAGAAATGTTATATGAAAAATATTGTGGAACACGGCCAAAAATTATTGATTCATCAAGTACTGTAGACGAAGATGATGAAGGTATATTTGATAAACATAAAGAAAAAATATTAAGTAAAGAGATTCACGATGTTATTGTAGAGACATTAGATTGTAATCCTGAAACTAGAATTTCCCTAAAAAATTTAAAAGAGCATGCTTTTTTTAAAGTTAACGGTACCTCAAAAGAAATTATTTCATATGATAAAATATTTAGTAAAAAATAAAATATTTTGTTGATTAATTTTTGTCCTATAAATAATTATGATTAATCACTAATATATCACCTTTGTAAAAGTAATATAAAACATATATGAAAAAAAAAATGTAAAATAATAAAAAATTTAAATATTAATGTTTACTTAGAACTTGTATATTTTGTAACAGCTTTTGTTCCTTCAGATACAGCATGTTTAGCTAATTCTCCTGGAAGAATAAGTCTTACAGCTGTTTGAATTTCCCTCGATGAAATAGTTGATTTTTTATTATAATGAGCCAATTTAGATGCTTCACTGGCTATTCTTTCAAAGACATCATTTACAAATGAATTCATTATAGACATTGCTTTTGAAGAAATTCCTGTATCAGGATGAACTTGTTTCAAAACACGATAAATATAAACAGAATAAGTTTCTTTTCTTGTTTTTTTTTTACCTTTTCTATCATTATGAACTGTTGATTTTTGACTTTTAACAGCTTTCTTACCTTTAGATGCTGTTGTTGGAGGCATATCTAAAAATAATAATAACAAAACTACAATAATTTTATATATTTTTAAAAAAAAAAAAATTATATATAAATAGAAAATTTATTGATATAAGTTTATTTTAATATAAAAAAGTACAAAAATATCATGTATAATATGAAAGGGAGTGTATAAAAATTTTAGAAATCATTACGCTTTTATTAGTCATAAAATGAAGGTTCCAAATAAATATCAGGTGACTGAAAATGATGTAATATATCTTTTGAAACGAAAATTTAAAGACAAAAGATAGTTATTTCATTTAATTCATATTGTTCATATATAATAGGTTATATATACAATAATTTTTTTTTTGTTACAGAATTATATAATAATTAAAAGAAATGTCGGGACGTGGTAAAGGAGGTAAAGCTAAATCTTCTGGAAAATCAAAATCACGTTCAAGTCGTGCTGGACTTCAATTCCCTGTTGGAAGACTTCATCGTATGTTACGGAAAGGAAATTATGCTGAACGTGTTGGAGCTGGAGCACCAGTATATCTTGCAGCCGTCCTTGAATATCTTGCTGCTGAAGTTCTTGAGTTAGCAGGAAATGCAGCTAGAGATAATAAAAAAACAAGGATCAATCCAAGACATCTACAATTAGCTATTAGAAATGATGAAGAATTAAATAAACTTTTGTCAGGTGTTACAATTGCACAGGGAGGAGTCTTACCAAATATACCAACTAATTTAATGCCTAAAAAAGGCACAGAAAACATTGGTGATTGATAACATTTAATGTCCCATTTTTAATATAAATTTATATTATTTTTAATAATTACATTGATTTGTTATAAAAAAAAAATTATATTATAAATAAAATATGTAAACAATTATTTACAAAAAAAAAAAATGTTTATTCGAGAAAAAAAAAATTACATGTATAGTGTTTAAAAACACAATAACAAAAAGTAAATCACAAGATAGGATGAGATGCAATCAATAAATGTTTAAAAAGAGTTATCCTCCAAATCCATAAAGTGTTCTTCCTTGTCTTTTGAGAGCATAAACAACATCCATGGCTGTAACAGTTTTTCTTTTAGCATGTTCACAGTATGTTACAGCATCACGAATAACGTTCTCCAAGAAAGATTTAAGAACAGTACGTGTTTCTTCATAAATAAGTCCAGAGATACGCTTTACACCACCTCTACGTGCAAGACGACGAATAGCTGGTTTTGTGATTCCTTGAATATTATCACGAAGAACTTTACGATGGCGTTTTGCACCACCTTTTCCAAGACCTTTTCCTCCTTTACCACGACCAGACATTTTTAGCTAAAAATTGAATAAAAAAATTTGACAAACAAATTGTATATCTAAAAAATTGGAATATCGCTGACTCCTGTCAACACTTTAATGATGTACTTTGTTTATGGGTGTGGTTTAAAAGAAATAAATATTTTGTAGTAAGTTTTGCTAGTAATATTAATGTCTTGAAAAATTCTTCAAAAAAAAGTGTCTTTTTTTTTAATATGAAATATTTGTATTAGTTTCAATATTTAAATATTTCATAGTATATTATTTTAATAGTATCATTTAAACATAATACTTTGAAATTTTATCATTGATGAGATAAAAAATATGACTCTTTTAATATAAAACAAAGTTATTTATATAAGACTTTTTTTTTTTTTTTTTATTAATTATCACTATAAGATTACACGACCGGTATTCGTTTTCCATTTCTTTGTTTTAATATCTTTTGTAGAATTATAAAAATATGTAATTTCTTATTTACTTAAAAAAATTTAACTACAGTAAATTAATTTAAAAAATATTTAATTATTATTCAGTTTCTATTTATATTAAAGAAAAAAACAACTTTCTTGTAGATTCTGATTTATATAAAAAATTTGATTATTATTTAAATGAGTAAGTTAACTAGAAATTATATTAATAAATAAATGTTTATTTTTAATATTACTTTATATATATATATTATTTAACAGAATAATTGATAATTAAACTACATTTTAATTTTACTACATAAAAAGCTATACACGGAATGAAGATGATGTATGGCAACTTTTGGCAATATAACTCATAATGAGCTAAATTTGTAGAAAAAAATAAATTATTTTTTTTTATTTTTTTTCCTTTGACTCAGTATTTGCTTTTTCATTCATTAAACTTTTAAGATTATCTAATGTTTTTGGAAAGGCATCATCTTTACCCTCAGTTAAAATTGACATTTCATATGCAGCATTAATCATCTTATCTTCTAATTCATTAATTTTTTGATCATATCCCTCTAAGATAAATTTTTCAGCCAAACTAGGTACCATTCCAAAAGGCTTTAAATGATAGATAAGATATTCTAATTCATACATTGCATTTGCATTGATATAATGAAAGGCAATAGCATAATCACTACAACAAGATGCTCCTTGTTCTATTGGATAATACATGTATCTCCAAAACCAAAATTTAGGATCTTTTTTTTTCATTACAAGGTGACTTGTTGGACCAAATGGTAAAAATCTATGTTGTCCTAAATCATCTCTTGAATCACCGGCTTTAACACCAATTTTTTCTAAACATTTTCCCATTTCTGCATCTTCAGCTCCACTTTCAGCTTGTTTACATTTTTTAGGATCAGGTAAACCTTCAGTTATAAGTTTACGTAAAGCCTCTTTACTTAAAATATACCCAGCACCACCTGACATATATCCTTGTTTAGTAAATGGTTTAAATTTACATCCAAAATATATAGGTTCAGAGGGTGAATGTGATAATAACATAAATCGTAAATTTTCCATTACAACAAAAGTATCATCATCAGATTTCATAAACCAATCATAATCATTATAATGATTATCATATAAATATTTAAAAGCTGCTTTTGTTTTTGCCCATAAATGATTTCTTCCCTCACTAATATTTAAATTTATTGCAGGAAGTGAGGGATCTTCTTCTGATGACATAAAAACATAATTATTACATCTTTTTAACCATGTAGCTTTAACATGAATAGCACGTTTCTGATGATTTTGTTTTCCTGTTAATACCCAACAAAATATTCTAACTTTTTTAGATAATTTATCTGCAATATTTATTTTACCTATAAAATAATAATGTTTAAAAATTAATTTAATATTTTTTTTTTGTATTAATCATTAAATATACCTCTTTCATGAATAGATTCATTAAGATGAAAACGAAATATACTTTCTGGGCCTTCTTTATCATCAGTTTTAATACTACCATCATCAATATAACCTCCTTGTGCACTTATCTGTTTATAATTTTCACTAGAAAATTTTTTTTCAATATCTTCCAAGGATGTGGGAACATAAATTTTGCCATCATTAACCGTTAACATCATACCTATTAAAATACCAATTAAAATACCAATACATAATATAATTAAAGGTTGATACTTTCGACTACTTCTCATATTTCAATATTAATATAGATTATAAATATAGAAAAATACTTTTATTTTTTTTTCCAGTTAAAATATCAATATCTAAAATTAAAAATATCTTTAAATAGAGATTATTTCATTTTATCTTTTAAATATTAGATTGAATGATATTAAATATAAAATAATAAATTTTTACATAAAATTCATAGGATAAAATTTAAATTTTGATTATACATAATCTAAACTATTTCCATAAAAAATATTTTTAAAAAAATTTTTAATAAACATTTCTTTTATAGAGTAATTTTTTTTAACAAAAAAATGAATTTATTCATTAGATACTGTAGTTTCAATTTCAAAAATAATATTTTTATCCAAAAAAATATCATATTTTTTTTCATTTTAGTTATGTTATATGTAGAAATATTATAACTATAAAATGATAACTTATGAAATATTAAACTAATATAAATAATGTTATAGATAAATTTTTATATACAAGTTATACAGTTTTTTTAAAATAATTATTAGTTTTTTTTTTATATAAATTATAATAAATAGTATGAAAATGTTTGGTAATATGATAAAAACTTGCAAAATAAAAAAAAATAATATTTATATATATACAGTATGTTTAATGAAAAATGTAATATTTTTAAAATAAACTAATTTTACTTATAGTTCTTTATATAATATATTATTTAAAAAAATATAATTTATATAATGGAATAGCTAAAAATAAAATAAAAAAAAAAAGATTGAAAGTAGTCATAAAAAAGTACTCTTTGAAAATATCTACTTTTTTAAAAAAAATAATATATATATTCAGTGATCTAAGATATGTGTATACTATAACCTAGTAATAATACAAGAATTATTTTATAAATAAAATATAATGTTAAATTATGACATTGTGTTTTAAGGGCTATTTAAAATTTATATATTTCAATAGATTACATACATTTTTACCAACTGCTTTAATAATATAGTTGAATGAGATACCAGCTGAATAATTAAATGAAAAGAATATAATTCATATATAATAATTTTTGTGAATTATTTAAGTTACTTTAAATTGAAAGGTATCTATTTAATCTTTAGCTCCTGGATTATAACTATTTTATAGCTTTTTGGTATTCAATTTAGTAAATTTTTATTTAAAAAAATAGTATATAAAAAAAATTTAAAGATATTATTTAAATTTATAATATATAAACTTTAATGATATAATTATATTGGTAAAATTAACAGTGAGTTAGAAATCCAAATTTTTCTAATAAAATATTTTTTTTATATTAAATAAATATTAAATTAATCTATGTAAAAATTTAATTATAATAGTTCAATTTCAACTTAAATAAATGTTTAAAAAAAAATTGCAATTTAATATTTATTTATATAATTAATAATTAATGATTTATTAAATTATTAATAATAATAATAAAATATATATATTTTTTTTAATTATTTTTTTTTCGTTTTTTATATATATATATAAATGAATAATTGTTATTAAAATAAATAAATATAAAATACAATCAATATATAAAAAGTGTGGCAAATTTAAAGAATATATAGAAAAGAGTGAATAAGTAATATATGTGCCTAGTTAAGATAGTATGCTTTGTAAGGATGCGGGATTCCTGATGAGATGTTATTTACTTTCTTTTTTATATATATATATACTTTTTTTTATTTAAAATAAAATTATAAAATGTTAAAAGTATATATATATTTATAAAATAAAATATCAAGTTATATATATATAAAAATGTGAGGTTTAAAAGTATTTACAAATTTTCACTACTCAATACCATAATAAATAATTTCTAATGTTAAAATATATATTTTATTTATTCTCCCTCCTCATTATGTCTATTTGTATATGTGAAATTTTTATTTCATCATTCATATTCTTTGTCCCTGATTATTTTATTAATAGAAAAAGTTCATTATTATTTGGAATTTAAATTTATAACAATTGTTTATTTATCTTCTAATTATTTACAAACATTTTATTGTCTAAGTGAATCTTTTAATTCTTAATCATATTATTTAAACATCTGTTAATTATTGAAAATTTTTAATATTTATTTAACATTTCATTAATTTATGTACTAAAAAATTTTAATACTTATTTTGTACTTTTACATTAAAAAAAATTTTTTTTTTAAAATTTTTATGTAAATAATAATTTCATCATTTCAAAAAAAAGAAAAGCAAATTTAGCCATTATAATTATTAAGTAATTTTTTTGTATTATATTTTTATTTAAAAATTATTATTTATATAAAATAAAAATTATGTGAAAATAAATAAATAAATATATACAATTTTTTTTTTCTTTTTATATAAATAGTTTAAAATACAACTAAATATATTTTAATCATAAAACAAGGTGGACAAATGTCACATTTTTAATTTAAAGGAGAAAAAAAAAAACAAACGATTATCTTTTGTCTACTATTGGTAGTTATTGAATAATTCTTTCTAGTTTTGTATGATTATAAAATTTTTCTTAACAAAATCAATATACTATTTATGTTTGTATGTATATTATGCTATATAATTTACATTATTACTATTTACCTTTACTTTAAATAGGTAAAAGTATATTAATAATTAATTTTTTTTTATTATAATTATATATAATTTTATTTAATAAATTAATATTAAATAATTTTAAATTATATATATATTTTTTTATCGTGATAATTGTTTATAGTTTTTAAATACTATATATAAATATAAAAAATGATAAGACGGCATTTCATATCTTCTTTTCAACTTATCTTTTTCAATTACTGTTGGACCCAATCTGTATGCTTATGTGTTTTCTCTTACCATTTATTGACCCACATTTATATATCATTTCATATTACATATGTTTAACAATTACATTCAATGGAATCGTTACATTTTCAGAATCTTTCTAAAAAAGAAATCAAGCCTTTTTTAGGCTTATCATATTCTTCTAATTATAATCATCCTACATCAGTGACTCATAAAAAAAAGGAATTTAGTAATTTATCAAGACAAAATAATAAGAATAAAACAAAATTAGAAGACAGAAATCGATCAATTGATAGCAACAGAGATAATCAAAAAGACATGGCTATTCATAGTAGAAGGAGTTCACTCTTAGACCCGTTGCTTGACGAAGATCATAGTATGGGAAAAGATAGAAGAAAATTTTTAATTGTTTCTGTTTTCGATTTTTGCCTTACAACAGTTTTATGGTTATTATCTACTGTATGTTTATTTATTTATATTATATTATTTCTTTATTATTATTTTTTTTTATTATATTTTTATAGGTATCACAAGGAGATTCTGATTGGGCAAAAGTTTTTTTTGATGAAATAAATCTTTTTAAACCACAATTTTTTGAAAAATCATTATTTGATGTAGTATTTGTGGCATTTTTACGTATGACATTTCTCCTTACAACATATGCTATTTGTTGGATAAGACATTGGGGTCCAGTTGCATTATCAACATCTATAACAACTATCTTTATTGCTATTAAAGTTTTATTTTTTTTTAATAAAAGTAACGGGTCATTACCAGCATATTTAGTTATTGTTTCTACATTTATTGTTGCCTGGTTTGAATTATGGTTAATGCCATTTAGAGTTTTAAATAGAGAAAGACAAGCATATTATCAATCAACACAATTTGGTGAAAATGATAATAATATGGGAAGAATTGGTGGTAGTAATAATTTACCAAATAGGGTAAATCATAATAGTTATATTACTGATGATGATGCATTTGGAACGGCAAGAGATGTCTCTTCAGAAGAAGATGAAAAGGCAGAATCAATTGTTCAAGGAAGTGATACAGAAGATATGAAAATAGAAGATTATCAATATGCAGTTACAGTAGCTGAAGATAAAGCTGACAAATTATGGAAACAAATACATACATGGAAAGTTCTATCAGAAGGAAATATTTTTATATCATATAGTGATGAAAATAATAGTTATTATGTTAAAACAACCTGCGACACAAATACATTTGTTCTTTATCAAATTGTTTGGATGGATCAAATAAAATATAACAATCAAATAAAATCAACAGAAAAATTATTATTTGTTGATGAATGTACAGAAATTGTTTATTCAATAAGTGCTCCTGCTATGTTAGGTCATATTTCATCAAGAGATTTTCTGGATGTCAGAAGAATTACTTATAATCGTGAAGAAGATATTTTTAATGGAATATTTGTAAGTGTTAAATCAGCAATAAAACCTCCTGATACTACAGGAAAATTAATTCGAGGTGAGAATGGTGTTAATTTAATGAGGATCTCAAAAATAAATGACAATTGTTCTCTTTATGAATGGATTTTCAATAGTAATATTAAAGGAAAAGTTCCAGCTAATTTGATTAAATCGGGTACCAAATCATTTTTAATGAATACCATAAAAAATCTTCAAAAGTATGTCAAAAATGAAGCTCATACATATTTGCAAAAACCTATTTAAATATTTATTAAATTTTCTATCATCATTTTATAATATTTAAAGAAACAAAAAAAAGTTTTATGTTTGTGCAGTCCGAACATCTTTCACCTGCTAGTCAAATTCACAACGTAATTTGTATATATATGCTTTATAACAATTCACCGAAATTTTTATCATTTATTATTCAGATAAAATATTTTTATCAATACATTATAAAATAATATAGTTAACAATACCATAACTATATATATATAGTTTGAAAATATTTAAAAAGAAAAAAATTTAAAGCCTAATTTTTATCATAAAATATATTTTATTTTATACCTTATCTAAACACAAGAAGCACTTAATAAACTTGACAAATTATTATTAAATATAATATTAATTCAATAATATAGTTAGAAAGAATGATATATACATACATATATAATAAACATACCAAAGTTTTTATTTTATGGTTATCATAAAAATTTTTATACCCTAGATTTATTTTTATCATCCTATCAATTATATTGTTTTGATTTGGTAGACGGAATTAAATGTCGTAATTCTTTAATGTCACGATAAACAAAACTATAATCATATTGCGTAGTAAAATTATATTTTGTATAAGGCATTGAAGCATTCGTATTTATGACAAAATTTTTCTTATTTGTTTTTTGTTGATCAAAACCAATAGTTGAACAGTATGGAATATATTCACCTATCTTTAATAAATACTTTTCTTCATATGGTTTTTCTCTTTCATAGTAATAATTTAAAAGTAAATCTACTGTTGATGCATGACCAACAAGTAATATCACTGCATCCTCTCCAGAATGTTCTTTTTGAATAAATGATACTGTTTCATTGAAACGTTTAATATAATCATTTTCTTTCCTTTCAATTGGAAATAACTATAATAAGATATGTATATTCAAATTATTATTATTTATAACTTACATCATCTAAATCCCAATTATGTTTATATTCATAATCAACATCTGTAAACCCAGCATTTGAAAGTTCATCTAATGACATAAATGTTGGAATTCTTTTATTTTGATAAAGAGTACAATTTTCAAATAAACCTGGTTCAATTTTTATTTTTGCTCCACTTCCAGAACCATCTAGTACTCCAATAGCAGTTTGAATAGATCGAAGTGCTGGAGAACAATAAATATAATCTGGAGTTGATCCACATAATCCTAATCCTTTTCCTGTTAACTGTGCAAGAAAGGTACCAAATAATGTTAATACTGTATCTTCTTCAAAATCACACATATTATCTCTATTTGGAATTTCAAATGGCATATTTGCATCAAATGTTTCATAATCAGAAGAATTTTTTAAATCTTTAAACCAACTTGGATAAACATGATCTAAACGTTCACTATGACGCATACCAATGATACGTAATCCATTACGTGAATTAATCTCCATCATCAAATAAAAGTTATTTATAAAAATTAAAATTATACCTTTTTATATCAATCTTTAATCAAAAATCAACAATTGATGTATAAAAATTTAAATTTTTCTTTGAAACACATGATTAACAAAATATGTATACACATATATATATGGTCATACTTTTTTCCAAAATCTGGCGGCTGGGTCTTAAAGCGAAAAATGTGTGAAGCTTTATTCATATAAATTTCTAATTAAAGGTATTATTCTTATAAATTGCAACATTTTTAAAGTTATGAAAAATACCACTTCTAGCTCCTCAAAAATTAAAACAGCTCATGATAAATTAAGTGAACTTGTTTTATATGCAAATAAACATATGAAAGATCAATGGAATGCAAAAACTGTTGTCATCAAAAAGGTAAAATTTAAGAAAATTTAATTTATTTTATCAATATTTACAGATACTTAATATTACCAGTCATTGTCCCATATATAAAGATGCATTATTTTTTATAGAAAATGATATTGATAATGAAGTTTGGTTAGATGTTGTAAAAAGATGTTTGGTGGAATTAAATAAAATTAATATTATACAAAAATTAGAAGGATTATATACTACTGTAAAATCAGAAATATTTCCTTTACTTTTACAAAATAAAGATAGTATTGATAAAAATATTTATGGAAAGTCAATTGCATTGATACGAACATTAGGAGCAATATATATGTTACATGGATATTATAAAGAAGCAATAGATCTTTTTAAAATGGTTTTTGATATATTTTCGCGTGATTTCACAACTTTAACTTGTATTTTAAAAATTTGTATTATAACTAATGATTTGTGTTTGCTTACAAAAATTTTAAATGAATTAAATCGAACGATTCAAAATTACAAATTGCCTACTAAAAATTATTTAATTATATATAAAGTTTATAGTATTTATGTTGAATGTCATGGTATTTCTGCAAAAGAAAATTGTCAAAAATTATTGGATTCTATTTCGAAGGTTGAAGCAGAATTTAATTCAAAAGGACCTTTATCAATTATGATGTATGACATTCAGGTTCCTCTTTTACTTTGTAAAATATATTTAAAAATGCTTGATAATGAGGATGATGGTATTACTGATAATTACTTAAAATTACGTGCAAAAATTTCTGATAAATTACTTCCATCCATTTTATATTATTACTACAAAAATTCAGCCACTAATAATGTACCAATGGATTTTGATATTAATGGAAAGAATGATAACTTTGTCAGTGCAGTTGCTGTGACATCGTTTCTTTTTGAAGAATCTTTATTATATTCAAGGATGTTACAAGATTCTGGAAGAATCAAAGAATGTAATATTAAATGTTTACAACTAGTTACTTCTGCGTTACGTGTTGGATGTCAGTACAGATTCCTATCTATAATGAATACTATTGGTATGTCAGATTTTCTTGTTAATAACAATCCACGTATTTATGATTTAATATATTTATCATCAAATACATTTGATAATCAGGATACAAGTCAAATTGAAAATAAACCACCATCACCAAATAAAAATATATCTGAAGATTCAATTTATGATTCAAGTTATGATTATCTATCTGCTAGTGATGATTCTTTTGAGAAATTTGAATGTGGAAATCTTTTTAATTCTACTTTAAATGTTAAGTTTCATAGAAATTTATGTCGTTGTCAAAGATGTAAAAATTTTTCATCAAATAAATTAATGGAACAAGAAAGACTTTTTTCAAAATGGTTACTAGAACAAAAAAAGAATAACTCATCATCAATAGTTGAATCTTCAGTGAATTATTCTGAAAGTTGGTGTGAAATGACAAATCTTTACAATAAAGAATGGTGGAAAACAGTGGGTCATACTTCTGAATCAACCGTTTATGGTATTGCATCAAAAAATAGTAGTTATTTATTTTGTGGAGCTATAATAAAAGCCATAACTACTAGTTCTGGGCAATTTGATAGTCAAATTGTTAAATCATTATTAAAAAAAGTAAGGTTACAAATATCTGTTTTCTGTTCAGAATTTCACAACATGAAAATTTCATGTTCACTTATTTGTAAAAAATATTCATTAAGGTCGTATATGGTTATACCAAATTCTTGTTATGCTAGTCCACTTAATATTATGAACGGAATTGAATTAGTTTTAGATGAAATAATTTCTGCAGAAGTAAATAGTATTACAAAAGAATTAAGTAAAAATGATGCCGCTATCGTTAAAGCTTTCAATAAAACAGTAAATATCAATAAACAAGCTGTTATTGATTATATTATTGCTTTCAACAACTTACGTCTTTCTCCAACGGGTGATTTAAATTATTTAAATTTACGAAAATATTGTAATGGTAAACTACTTGTAATGTTGAAAGAAAAAGTCAAAGAAATTTTTGATATTTTTACTTCCAATTTACGTTTTATGGATGTTACTAACAAAAAACTTATTTTATCTAGTTTATTAAGAATTTATGATATTGCAGAAATGGATGAATGGGATATAGCATGGATTGTAACTGAATGTACGGGTATTGCAACAAGATCATTAATAAGTTCTACCGGTTCTTTTAATTATTACTTTTCATCACGTAAAGAATTTAAATCTCATGTAACCAATTATTTTCCTACAAATTCAACTGTTGTTCAATTATTTATGGATGATGACAATGTTTTATGGTTAATGAAACTTCATCGAAATATAAAACCTCTTGTTATACCATTAAAAAAACTTCATGCAAATTATTTTAATACTATACATCAAAAATTTTTAGATGTTCATGATAAATTAACAAAAGAAAGTGGACAGGTATCTGGACGTGTATTTTGGTCTGTTAGATATTCTTTGGAGGATTCATACAAATATATATGTAAAAAAATTCAAAGTGAAGTACTAGGTTCAATGGCATTTTTATTACTTCCATACACAGAATTACCATTTTCATCATGTTTTATGTCTTTTGTTGGTGCATTAGAGAAAGCTAATTATCCAACTAGTGTAGCAATAAGTATAGCATCAGCCATTCCTTTTTTAACATTATCTGACTTTCAAAATATTTTAAAGGATATTACCACTATATATCCAATGAATTCTCAAATTATTCAATCATTGTCGTCACTCTTTAAAAGTTTATCTTCAAAAATTACACGTGATTTGAAAAATGCTGGATACCTTCCATCTAAATTTCTTCGAAATTTAGCTTCTTCTCAAATGATTGAATGTCCAAAAGAAATTTTTACCACTCTTATTCTTGATAATGAACTTTCATTATATCCTTGGGAAATGGTTTCATTTTTTAATTATCGTCCAATGATTGCCCGAATGCCTTCAATAATGAATTATGCATTACTATTAAAAAATAATGTTATAAATAAATTAAATACTGATAATTCGTATTATATTATTAATCCCAAAGGAGATTTAAAGGACACAGAGGATTGGATGTTGAATTTATTAAAAAATATGAAATGGGAAGGAATAAAAGGTCAATGGCCTCAACCAGAAATTGTGAAAGAATTTACATCAAAGAAAGATCTTTTAGTATATATTGGACATGGAAATGGCAAACAAGTTTTTAGAATTGCATTAAAAGAACAAAAATTTCGTTCTGCAGCTATACTTATGGGTTGTTCAAGTGTTAAACTTGGACCTTCTTCAAATGGTTATTCACATTTAGATATGGTAGAAAATTATTTTATTTCTTCAGGACCTGGTATACTTGGATGTACGATGCTTGTTACAGATGGAGAAATAAATAAATTTTTTGAATGTATATTTAAAGCATTCAAGAATAATAATAAAGATGGAAATGATAAAAACAAAAAAACGATAACTTATTATATGGTACAAGCAAGGGAATCAGTTAGATTACGTTATTTAACAGCAGGTACAGTTGTGTTTTATGGTATACCAACATTACTTTTATAAAATATATGTATATTAATTTTTGTAAATGTGTTTTAATTAAATATATTAATTAAAAATGAAAATTTATGTAAGATTATAAATAAAAAAACTTCTAATTTTATTAATTATCATATTTTAATTTTTATCATATTTTTACAAATATAGAAACGATATTTTTTATAACATGGGATTTTTTTTAAAATTCTATTTAATTATATAATTAAATATTTCCCATAATATCAATACAACATTTACCAAATTCAGCTTTACACGTAGTACAAAAGTTTCTACACCACATACAACAACCATTATTATTTTTATTATTTTTTTCTTTTTCAATATTAATATTTTTTAAATGTTCACCAACTTTTGGTTGTTCAGTGACAGCTGTAATTTTTGTTGTGTTACCAGATTTTGTAATAGTATTATTTTCATTTATTTTTATTAACTCATTAGGAGATAAAACAATATCTGATTTCTTTTCCCGTTGTTGTTTTGGCACATTATTAACATCTGTTTTTATAGGTTCTTTCATTAAATTATCTTTTTTTTCTTCTAAAAATTCTAATATTACATAATTAATAATTAGAAATTATATATATAATTTTTATTACCTTTTTTTGTAGAATTAATAATTGCTTTATTTTTTTCTTGTCTAAATTCTTGATATGATGTTGGTGTAATAGAACAACACTGACAGGGTACCTCAGAGTTTCTAGATAACAAGTATATGTGAGGAAATGATTCTTCCTCATCTTGATAAAAAAAAAATATATGTTTGATTGATAATTTATTTTCAAGTAACCTAAATAGGATTACATTGAAATATTAATAGATTATGTCACAAAAAAAAGGCTCACCATTTAATAATAATTTCCTGTACATCATCAACATCAAGTTTTGGATATTTTAGTTTACTTATAGCAGAATAAACCAGATAAAGTTCCTCTTTACTCATGTCCATAACTTTTTTACCATATTTCATGTTGACATTCGTTTCAATATTTGTGGTATATTAAAAGAAAAAAAAAAGAATAAATATCAAATATTATTAATATATAAATATTTAATAATAATAACAATATATATGTATATATATTGTCACTTATAATATTACAAAAATTTTAAAATATATATTTTTATTACATAATATTGTAACAATAGTAGAGGAATTTAAATTTTGTATAGTTGAAACCGGATAATATTGATAAATACCTTCACTTTTTAGCATAATCAGTCTCATATTATTGTTAATTATTTCAATTGAATTTATTATAAATAGATAACTTTGAATACACTTTTGTTACTATTTAATATTATAACACATAAATAAAATTTTTTTTTCTATAAAAGAACTATTTTTAATATAAATATTTATAGTCTAACAGTCATATTTTTTTTTTCTTTATCTATTACAAAATAAAAAAAATTGTAAACATTTTACATAAAAAATTTTTTCAATATCTATTTTTTAATTTTTTTTTTAAAAATAATTTTTATTTTTATCAATAACAAAAAAAAAATTTATTTATAAATCAATATAAATAAATTCTAATGGATAAATCAAATTATAATTGAATAAATTTTACCATACATTCTCAAATCATAATTAAATATTCAATCTAAAAGTGAGAAATCAACTTTTTTAATCTAATAAATTTTTAAAATATTCTTATACCTCATTTAAAAAACGCTACTTTATGGTGTGAGGGTATACTTTAATGTTGTGACATATTAAAGAAAACATACCGCTTTGGTGGAGTCTAACTGGCGTGTGGTTAAAAGTTTTAAACAAAGAGATAATAAAATTATAAGTAAAAAAGTTACTTAATTTAATTGAAATGTTACTTTTTAATAGTAGTTAAAGTATATTGAAACAATATGTTGTTTTTTTTTTAGTAATACAACAGGTATACTGTAATATAAAATTTAATGTTTATGTATATATGGCACTTTATTGATACATTAAATACATTCTTTAAATATGAAAAAAAAAAAAAATGTTTCATTGTTAAAATGTAGTATGATAATATTTTTATAATTTAATTTAAATTCTTGAATGTGGTGGAAAGAGAAGAGGAAAATTAGAAATATTTAATGACATCTCATTAGGCATATATGGGTGTGTGAAAGGTAAATTTTGAATAAAATTTGTATTCTTTGGTATTATTTTAAAATTTATTCTTGCACAACTTGATTCTTCATGTTTAGAAAGGTAACTTTTTAATGCAAATCTTTTACCACAACGATGACATTCAAATGGTTTTACTCCTGAATGTGTTTGAATATGAGCTCTAAGATTAGACTTATCAGCAAATGCCTTATTACATACAGTACATTTAAATGGTTTTTCACCAGCTAAATTATAAATATTTAAAATAAAAAAGTTTTTAAAAAATAAACTTACTATGTGTTCGTATATGTCCTTGAAGAAGCCAATGTCTTGAGAAACCTTTACCACATATAGGACAGGAACAATTTGGGCTTAGTGATGATTTAGATGATATTGAACTGTTACCTGATGACATCTTACGTTTTCTTTTATTACCACTTTCTTGAATTTTAATTTTTTCATTTTCTTTAGATTCATTTTGAATATCAAGAAGTCTTGTAATTTTTGTAAAATCAGTTACCCTTTTAATATTTTGCTTATTTTCTTTTGTATCCTCCTCCAAACTTAATATTGATTCTGGTGAACTTAAATTTGAATTGATAATATTTTTTTCAAAATTATTAGGAATTTTAACAATAGGTAATCCATCAATTATAGGTTGAAATAAAGGAGTATTATTTTGAACAAAATTAAGGTAATGATTTTGTTGTTGAAGAAATAGACCAAGAATCTGATTATTAAAATATGATGTCATGATATATTTTTTTTTATATTAATTTTTTTTTTGTATAGAATTATATTAAATAATAAAAGTTCACTGAAAGTAATTAGATGTAAAATGAATAAACTTGTTAATGAAAAAGTAATAGAAAACAATTTGATTTTATGATGTTGATTATTATCTAACAAATATCTATGAAGGGTGGAGCGGAAGTGTAAAAGATACTATAATTGAGAAAAAATGTCTTCACCTTATTCTCACACTTATTACCATATGGCCAATTTGAAGATATGTATACAACACCCATCACTGAATGAATCTGTTATAAATTTTGTGGATTATGACGACTGGTGGAGGAGAGATTAATAAAATATTAGAAAAATAATATTGTTATTATGTTAATTTGTAAATACATTAAATAATTACTTGAATATGATGTAAGAATAGTTAAAAAAAAGTTTTTTAAATACTAGTAATATGATATATGATTATTAAAAAATAACTATCAATAAAAATATATTTATAAATATAATAAAACATATAATATATAAGTAAAAGTAAAAAAAAAAAGTTATTTGTTTTGACAATAAAGTGATTATCTAAAAAAATTATTATATAATAGTATTAAAATAATATGAAATATCTTTGTAAATGAAATGACTAATTAGCTAATGACTTTATGTAACACTCCAATCAAAGTTCATCTACCGACAAAGGGGTGTCCGGAATAGTTAAAGGAGGTGTGTGAAAAAGGAAATAACTTTAAGCATATATTAATACATGATCCTTTCCTTTCAATATGTAATAAATACCGATATCAATGAGGGAGATTGATGTATATATTATAAGGAAGTTGTAAAAAAATTTTGAAGTATACAAGTTAAAGTATTCTTAACAATGTCCTGAAGAATTTTACTTTCTTTTAATAAGCGCCGTTAAAATTGTCTTTTTTCTTTTTTTATAAAAATTTTTGTCCTTAGGAAACTTTTTTTTGTCATAAATATAAGAACATAAATCACCGTTTAGGGTGTTCCTATTCTCAAGTCTATTCTAGTTACCATTTATCACTTAAAGAAGACACCTCTCATACATCTTTTAATACTATGTGGTAAAGTAATTTTTCATTTTTAAATTTAAATAAATCAAAATGTTTTTTGAACAATGATTACAATCAACAATTAAATGTCTTTCCATTAATTTTATAATATTTATTTAATGAATGAAAGTTTACTTAAAAATTAGAAACATTCAAATAAATAGATGTCAATTATTTTAAAGAAAGATATATTATAATATTTTGTATATTTATTATAAAATTTTAAATATATACCTTTATTATGTATTTGGAGTAAAAAGATATAATATATATCATGTAAAGTAATTGAAATATATGAATATTTGTTACCTACTTTTTGGAACAACAAAGAAAATCAAAATTTTTCAAATCATTTTATATATTAAACCACTTCAAAATAATTCTTTTTTCATATTTTTAATAATAGATTGTCATCGTTTCATTTTCATACACCTATATTTTTTTTTATTTATTTCAATATCTATATATTATAAAAAATTTATATTAGCTTTTTTTTTTATAATATATCATGAAAAATTAATATATCTTGGTTATTAAAATTATGTTATATATTTTAATATTTTATTATAAAATGGTATTGTAAAATACATAAGTACATATGTCTAAAAATTTTTATGATAACACTACTTATTAATTGACGTTTAACTCTTATTCAAATAAAAAGATATAAAATCCTCCTATATTTTATTTTTCATTCCTCACAATTCATTAGTTAGACATTGATTCAGGTCATTGAAGAAATTTTCTCATATATTATTTCTAATTATTTTATATTAAATTTTATTCTTATCAATTTTTAAAAAGACATTATTAATGCTTGCAATTAATATAAAATATTATTATATAATATTAATTTCCTCATTATAAACTTTTTAATTAGTTTTAATTTAAAGATTTTCCTTGACATATTGTTAATATTATTTTATCTATATTTCTTATTGTTACATATTTTTTTTATATATATTATTATTATAAAGTGGAAAAAAAAAATTGTTTAAGAAATTATACCGTTATATTATTAAGAAATATTTTATTTATAAAAATGACAAAAAAAGATATGAACAACTTAATTAGTTTGACTAAGGGTCATTTAATTATACCTACAAAACCAATTGTTTTCTTTTCTAATATAAAGTATAATTAACTTTTTTTTTTTTAAAAAAAAATAACAATACTTTCTTTTATAATTAAACTATATTATTAATTTAACTTGTTTTACAGTGTTAATTTTGTTGATTATTTATTATTAAAAATAATATTATATTTGAAACTTTATTTATTTTAATTTTTGTCACCTTTTTAAAATAATGGTGATTCTAAATATTATCCTACTTTTTATACTACCAATACTAATCTTAGGAGTTATGTATAATAAAGAATCATTAGATAGAGGTACGTTTCTTTAATCTCATCTTATCCTCTTTCATAACAACCAGGGCATGTTATGACAATTTTATTTCTTTTGATTTATATTTACATTATCTGTTTTAGGAAATTTTTCTGTTTCAGGATTTTCTTCAACATCCATTTATAATAATTATGAATACAATATTAGGACAGGTAATAATACATCATTGAATGATTTAGTAAAACATAATGCCATTTTACAACATATGCCTATGTTTGATTATCATAATACTGTGAAGAATACTTTTGTAACATCAATACCTACAACTTTAACTATTAAGAAAGCATTTATTAAAAGAATACGTAAAAAATTTAATAAAAATGGTAAATTAAAAATTTTTAATAAAAGTACCAAAAAACAGGATAGTATTTTAAATTTACCTGAAGAGGAAAAAAAAATTAATTTTAGTGTTCTTCTTAATGATTCACTTACTAAGATGGGTTATATGAAAGGGTATGATTATAAATCTCATGAAATACGAAAATTACAACCACATATAAAAAAATTTACCAATAATGATATACAAAGAGTTGGTGTATATTTTAATGAAGCATCAATACCATCACTTATTAATGTTGATAATGATATAACACAATATGAAGATATTAATAAAGTAACATCAACAACAATGAAAATAACAACTATTTCAAATGATATTATTGAGAAGTATTTAAAAAGTGGTGAATTAAAAAATTTAAATAGAGGAATAACAAATTTTGTTGATGAATCAAATACTAATTTACCATTTACTGTAACAGAAACTTTTGAAAAAGAATTTGACTCATTTACAGATAAAGAAAAACAATCTAAAATAAATAATGATATAAAAAATAAAAGTATATTAACATTAACGAGGACATTATTACCACCACTTGAAGATAAATCATTATTAAAAACATCTATTAATAATGAAATTCAAGAGAAAGGATTAACAAAAGAAAGCAAAGAATATAAACTTATAAAGACAGAGGATGACCGTGATTCATTTAAAATGTTAAAATACTTCAAAGAACCTCAACAACACCTAACGTTCATAACAAAATCTTTAATTAATGGAATTGAAGAAAATAGTGTCAAAAAGGTTATTTCAGGTGGTAAAAATACAATAACTTTACCCAATATTTTATTGCCCTCATTAAATAAAGATAATATTAATTATAATAAGGTAGAAAGAATAGAAAATACACATGATTCTACATTTATTAATAATGATAATCTACTTCTACCTATCAATAATAATAATAATAACAATAATAAAAATTATGCTTTTGGATCATTAATACAACCAATTATTGAAGAAAATTATTATGATAAATATGATAAAGATTCAACCCAAAAACCATATATATTTGATATACCTGCACCAGTACAATTACCAACATCAAAAATATTATCATCAAATTCAAATAATATTATTAATAATCCAAAAATACAAGAAAAAATTGTTATGTTAAAAAATTTAAACTCAAATAAAAATATGATAATTGGGGAAAATTTATTAAATTACCATCCAAATGATTTGTATTATTTAAATAAAAAGAAAAATAATGAGATAAGAAAAGATAATGTTACACCAATACAATTTGGAAGTATTATAATTGATAAAGAAAAACCATCAAGTATAATAAGGGCATATAATGATGAAGATTACCATTCAAATCTTTTACTAGAATGTTTTGATATTAAAGAAAATTTTTATATAACTACATTAAAGAGTAAAGAAAGAAGAATTAATGTATCAGAAAAGGAATGTGGAATGTTTTGTGCCTCACATTCAGATTGTTTATTTATTACATATCATAAAAAATTAAAAATTTGTGATCTTTATGTAATTGAGAATAATAAAGATTCAGAAAAACATATGTTTATTGGTAATGAAAAAAAATTAATACAAAAATATGGTATTCAATTAAATGGAGTTAATCTTTTTATTCCATTAAGAAATAATGGTGGTGTTGGAAATTGTATTAAAAGTAAGTTATATATTAATGTAAAATTTTTTTTTTCTTATATTATTAATCATTTATTGTATATTTCTTTTTTCGGTAACTTGTAATATTTATTTATATCATTTTTTTTTTCTTCTAGAAATATATGACGAAGAAAAAAATTTAAATAATGAAGATGGTTATGTCATTGACAGTGAAGAATTACAATTTATGAATAGTAATATGGGTGAAAGTAAAATGAAAGAGAAAGAAAATGATAAAAAAAAAATAAAAAATAAAGCATTAGGAAGTACAATGTTTATTGTTCATTCTGAAAATAATTCTATACCAAAAGAGTTAATGGAAAATTGGAAAAATACTTTAAATAATGATAAATTATTAAAATTAACAAAAGAAGTATCATTAAATAATAATAATACATTTTATGAATCATTTTCTATATTTAATCCCTGTTCTGGTGGTAAAAAATTATATTATATAAAAAGTGAAGGACATCAATTAAAAGAAGATCTGTCAAAATCAATCATTCAACAAAGTAACTTAATAGAATGCCAAAAAGCATGTAGTGAAAATTTTTCTCTTGAAGGTTTCAATATTACATGTTCTAGTTTTTCATATAATTTTATTAAAAAAGAATGTCAACTACATGAGAATGGTTCTAATTTTGAGAGTAGTAATCATTTAATTAAAAATGAAAATTTTAATCATTATGAAAGTGTCTGCCTTTATGGTAAGTTTTAAAAAATCATTATATCAAAAAAAATTTTTTTTTATCTAGAAACATTAGTAGAAAAATGTCAAAAAATAAAAAAATATCCAATTAGAAAAAAACAAACAATATTAATAGGTTATGCAATCGATTCATTTAAGTTTTCAAATATACAAGAATGTATGGGTAAATGTTTAACTAATGAAGATTGCCAATCAATTACTTATTTCCATGATAATGAAGATGATAATTGTGTATTAAATTCAGAAAATTCAATATCAGATGTTAATAGTTTTATAGAAGTACAAAATCCAAATTCAGTTGATTTTTTTTCATTTTCAAATTGCCAGAAAAAATTCTCTAAAAATCAGATGGGTGTTATATAAATTATTATATATATATATTTATATCAGACATTTTTTTTTAATAAAAGAAAACTTTTTTAAAAAAATGACAAAAAAAAACTTATTTATTAACAATAAAAATCAAAATAATTTTTTTTTTGTATTTAAATTATCTTTTTTAAACAAGGTTTAATAGTATTTTATGGGTAATTGATATAGTTTAATTGTCAAAAATAACTTTAGTGTAGGGAAGATAGATTAAATTCAGTTGACAAAATTTTTTTTTATTTCCCAATAGATTTCATTTTCTTCAATATGGTGAGAGTTTGGTGAGCCTATAAAATTTTACTAGGTACTCCCTAGCCAATTTCTTTATCTCTTCGATCTTCTCCTTTTGTTTAGTATACTTACAATCATTTGTATGCCTTTAACAACCATAAAGATGAGATTAATTTAATTAGGGTTTTTGAGTGATGAACCATTATTAAAAAAAAAGAAGATACTTTAAGGCCCTCCTTTGATTGGATGATTAGGGATTTTAAAGAAGGAAGTTTTTTTTTCTATAAACCTCATCTTATTAGATAAAAAAAAATTAGATATTTTATCGTAGTTTTCATTTAAATATACAAGAAAATAGTATGTAATATTTAATCTAGATAGTAAAATTTTTCTGAAGTTAAAAAAAAAAAATTTCAACAACTATATATCTCCATAGACGGCATAAACTATTTTTCAACCATATATTTTATAATTCCATAAATATCTTTATCAAATTGTAAAACAACAACACTCGCTTCCTATTCCTCAAGAGATTGTTCAAACCCTAGAGAGAAGAAGCTTATTTTCTCTGTAATTTTCATTTCTTAATATCCATTATACAATTCTCCTTTCTTCATCTTTTACAAAAACCCTTTGAAATAACAATCTAATATATACCAGAACTAATTTTGTAATTTTTAAAAGAAAATTATTGAAGAAATGTTTATTAATGTTTTTATATATTTATTTCTTCATTAAAAACCTTTTTTTTTTTATTAGAATGTCTTGTGAGGTTTACAAAATTATAGGATAATGTTATAAGAAGAAAAAAAAAATTTCTTCTAAATGTCGTTTGACATTCTTTTTAAAGTTTTATTAGATGATTAACTAACAAGATAATGAAACTGATAAAGCTTCTTTTATTTTAGATTGATTTACATTTATTACAATTTTTTTTTTTTACTTTTTAGAAATTTCATTTTAAAAATTGTTTCTTTATAAGGATGTCTAAAAAGAAAATCGGTAAATGTAAGTTTAAATTAATTTTGTTTTTATCATACATATATATATGTATATATATTATTAGTTATGTCAGAGGAAAAAAATTCTACTAAAAATGTTGAAATTTCAAATATCTATTCAACAGATTCATCAAAAATATTTAATCCTTTTGAATGTTATTTTTGTAAAACAATATTTATTAATAGTGAAGATCTTCAAAAACATATTTTTGATATACATACAAATGAAATTGTAATGTATAATGGTAATAGTAATAAATTTGTCTGCCAACAATGTTATAAAGAATACAATGATTTTAATCTTTTTGCAGATCATATGAAAAGTCATATTAATAATTTAGAAGAAGATATTATAAATAATTCAAAATCATGTCCAGTATGTAAACAAATATTTTCTACAAATAAACTTCTTGAACTTCATATATTGGATCATTTTTTAACAACAACCTCAAGTTTTATATGCCCCTACTGTCCAGATGAAGTTTTTTATAATGATAATTCATATCGTCAACATTATATTAAAAAACATTCAGAAACATTTTATCGTTGTTCACATTGCCTTCAATTTTTTAGTCAATATAATCTTTTTCAGGATCATATGCTTATACATAGAAAAGAAATTATTCAATATAATTGTATAATATGTTCAATAACATTTCCTAATTTAGATATATTTACAAATCATATCCAATTGATACATGATAATGGAAATAGAATACTTCCAATTGTTGTACCATTTATTCAACAAAAAAATTCATTATTAAATATATCTTCAGATGATGAAATAAAATCATCTATATCATTATTTTCACCAAAAATTTTAAAATGTTCAGTTTGTGATATAGAATGTACCTCACAATTTGCTTTAGATAACCATCGTTTACAAGTACATTGTAAAATAGGTAAATCTAATAAATGTGGTATTTGTCATAAAATATTAGATGGAAAAGTTTTGTTCATAGAACATTCTTTGGAACATAAAATAGACAAATCTCAAATAAGTTGTTGTGTATGTAGGCAAACTGTTAAATCACAATGGCAGCTGTCAATGCATGCAGAATTTCATTTAAATGATGTCTCTCCCTTAACATCCTTAATTTTTAAAAATAATAAAACATTATTAGAGAAAATGGTAAATAATAATGAGAAAAAGCAAATATTGAAATGTGATTCAAATAATGAAAATATTTTATCACCATCTCTTACCACTTCAGTAGTTTTCTCAGAAGACCAGGAAAGAAAAAAATTAATAGAAATAAATGAGTTTACCTGCTCTGTATGCTTAAAACAGTTTACATCATTAAATGCACTCCAAGGCCATAGTCATATTCATAGAAATGCTCGTAATCATAAATGTTGTTTATGCAAGATGGCATTTAGTACAAAGGGAAGACTTGAATTACACAAAAAGAAACATTACTGTAACAAAGAAATAAAATGCCAAATTTGTGATGAAAAATTTAATAAAAATGATCTCTTTAAAGAACATATGAAAACCCATGAGAGTAATTTAAAAAATATTTCCTAATTCATTTTTTTTTTCTCAATATAATATAAATTTAATTTTATGCTTTATTTATATTTAACTAAAAAAAGTATTAGAAAAAAAATAAATAATTATATAAAAGATAAAAATTTTAGCACTTTTATAAAAAAAATAATAATATTAATATATAATAATTATTATATTTTTAATCAATAGACTCATTTTTAACACTCTAACTTCTATATTAAATTTTATAATTCCCTGGCAACCTAAAACTAATCGTTATATTTTTATTTACAAAAAGGAAAAAAAAAATTTTAATCTTAACTAATTTATTTTTAATCTCAGTATTTCTTTTGTAAATATTTATATATTCATTTTAATTTAATTCAAACTATTCTTTTTTTTTGTTATTAAAAGTTCTTATTATTTTAATAATGTCAAATTTAACACCATGTCTTTATTGTCATCGGTTATACTCTAAATATTCTTTAAATTTACATCAACCAAAATGTTTTGATAATCCTAGTAGCAAGATTCAAGAAGATATTAATAATTTAAATAATAAAAATTTTTCCCTTCCATATATTAATAAAAAAAATAACAAAAGTAGAAAAGGTTCATCCTTAAATAGAAGTAAATCATCATCATTTAATGGCAATAAAACTACCAATAAGATAAATTCATATGATAATATAAATATAAATTATAAACGAAGATTTTCAAATGGAGATAGTGATCGTAGTGTTAGTCAAAAAATTGTTACCCCATCACTAGACTCCACCACAGAAGTTGTTGAAAAGTTACAATCATTAATTTTAACTGAATCAACACAAAATATTTTAGATAGACCTGGAACTCAAACATTATATCCATCACAGGAGAATTGTGAAAATTATTTAATGTGTTTTATTTGTGGAGTATTTTGTGAACCTATATTGATTAAAAATCACCAAGAACAATGTTTAATTATTTGGGAAACTATTCATAAACAATTACCAATGTACATTCGTTCAACTCCCCCTAAAATTATTAATGTTCCAAGTGTTGATGGCACAATAAATATTACAAGACATAATCAATTAGCTGAGGCTAGTTATAAAAAATGTCAAAGAACAAGGTGTAACAGATGTGGAAAATATTTTAATTTTAATGAAGTTTTAAATCATGTTTGTCAATGTTTTGAGCCAAAATTTGAATTATATTTTTGATTTACATGTTTTTTTTTTTATCTATCTAATCATCATATATATATGCGTGTATTGATAAAAATAAATAAAATTTGTCTATTAATTTTGTCTGGTCATCCTATTTTTCTTATCAATAATTCAAAAAAAAAATTTTTTTTAAATAATAAATAGATTATCTTTTATTTTTATGAGAAGTCTACCTAACTAAATAAAGATAATATTTATTTATTATATAAATAGGTTAAGATAAAAGTTTGATTAAAATAATATAAATATCTTATTATATTAAATTTTTTTATCATTTTAGACTTTTACATTACATTACTATTTATTAATAAATATGAAGAAGCCTGTTGTCTTTAGACAGGTAGATTTTTTTTTCTCTTTTTAATTTTATAATAAATAATATTATATATTAAGTTTTTTGAAAACATAACATCTACATATACTTATATTATTGGTTGTGAAAAAACAAGAAATGCTGTTATAATAGATCCTGTTTTAGAGACAGTTGAAAGGGATGTAAAATATGTCAAAGAGTTAAATTTAAATCTTGTCTATGGAATTAATACTCATGTTCATGCTGATCATGTAACAGGAACAGGTGCCTTGAAAAATATTTTTTCTTCAATGAAATCAGTTTTATGTTCTTATAATAAAGCAAAAGCTGATATTTATATTAATTTTAAAGAAAAGTTACAAATTGGTGAAATAAAATTAGACTTTAAATCAACTCCAGGGCATACAGAAGGTTGTATGATTATTATTTCTGAAGATTTAGAAAGTGCTTTTACAGGTGATACATTATTAATACGATCATGTGGAAGAACAGATTTTCAGGGAGGTTCTCCTGAAAAACTTTATAATTCTATTCATGAAAATATTTTTACATTACCTAATCACTATAAATTATATCCAGCTCATGATTATAATGGTGTCACTAATACAACAGTTGAAGAAGAAAAGAAATATAATCCTAGATTGACACAGGATAAAGAAAATTTTATCAAAACAATGAATAACTTAAATCTTCCTTATCCCAAACAAATAGGTAAAGTTTATATTTTTAATATAATAAAAAATTCTTTTTTTTTATTTAGACAAAGCTGTTCCTTTAAATATTAAATGTGGTATTGATTTTTAATGGAAAAAAAATCATTTATTATATATTTTGTAAACATTTAAAAGTTTTCTTTTTAAATTAATTTATTTATAGATAAAAATATCAAACTTATTTGTAAAATATATTTGTTTATTTTTTTTTAAATCTTTTAGTTAATTTGTTTATAACAAATTACAATATCAAAAAATATAAAAGTATAGTTAAAAAAAAGTTTTTAATAAATAAAATTAAAAAAAAAATAAATTTAGAAAAGGAAAATAATAAAGCTTTTATTAGTATATTTACTTGTTGATAACTTTTTCCTTATGGGATAAATTTTATTTCTTAATATATTGTTAAAAGAAAATATTAAAATGACAATGAAACTTCATAGTAATAAAATAAAAATTACCCATTTATTATCTATGTCTCCGGAGAAAAAAATGAATGTATTATTTTAATTAAAAATTTATAATATTAATTATCAACAAGTTTATTAATTAATAATTGAAATGTTTACTAATTTTTATAACTTAATATACAATAAATAATTTAAAATATTATATTGTCAACTGTATTTATTAAATTCCTAAAATAAAAATTTTTTTTTATGCATCATTACTAGGAATATTTGTTTTTTTGTTGATTTGTGCTTTCAAGTATATTCTTCTTATGAATACCAAGAAAAATAATAATATTGCAATTACCAGTGTAACAATTTTAAGAATAAATATTAATTTTGGTACAAAAACAAATCCAAGCCATAACTGTGATAATAGATTTTCATATAAATTACCTTCAACAGATGCCCAAAATATAGGAATAATATTATTAGGCATTTGTGTATTAATTCTATAAAAAAAAAAAATATTTTTTTAATAATTGTTATGACTTACATTGTTGGTGCATATCCAAAAATTGGTACATTAACTTGAAATTTATAATTTACATTAATAACTTGTCCCGAATACTTAGAAAAATTTATATAAATAAATATATATTAAAAATTTACCGGTTCATGAAAATAATAAATTGGTTGATGTTCTTTTTTATTTGGTCTTATACCATATAAAGCATTTGAAACTTCTGGTGGTGAATAATAAAAATGAGGAGCAGAAAAGAATAATAAAAATGGAGGTGATTCATTTCTACCTGGATAACAACCAATTGGATACATTCCAGGTGGTAATAAATATGTTCCATCAACATAACTACCATTACAACATGGATTACATAAATTTGGTCCTATTGTACAATCAATTTTAGAATTTGTACAGTCAAGTGATTTATAATCTATATCACTATTATTACATTTTGGCCATTGAGGAAAATAATTTATCTTTTCTCTATTTGCATACCTAAAACCTTTATTTTTTTCTAATGTTGTGTCATAATTATCATATGGAACATAAAATTTATATGTTGGAATATCAGAAACAACACTTTCTTCTTCATAAATCATGTCAAATGATCTACATAAATATGAGTTAAATTGTGGTAGTACATCAGTTTTTTTAATATCCATATGTTGTAATGAACCACTATCTAAATATTATATCATTTTAAAATAATTGATAACAAAAAAAAAAAGAAATTAAGATAAAAAAATAAATACCTGAACCATTAATCATTCTAGCTTGATCTGTTGACCAAAAATTTTTAGGTAATTTTGTTGATCCTGCCCATGTAACTATTTTACCATAATTATTAATATCATCTTTACCAGTTTTAATAACATAATCTTCATCATTTGTATTATTATAACCATAAAATATTCCCATTTTTTCCATACTTGGTATTTTAAAAGGAAATAATTTATCTCCATTTTTACCAAAATGATTATTAATAAATTTAAATAAATCAGAATTTCCAAATGATAATAAATTATCATGATATCCATTAAACATTATATCATTAAAAGAAACATCTACAAAAGAATATTCACCAATAAGATGAATACCTATTGATAAAATACTTTGCATTGTTCGTGAAATTTTTTTTGTTGGATCTGCTAATTGTGCTAATGCACCAATAAAAACCATATTTGGATAATGTATAAAATTATTATTTCCACAAAATTTACAACTTTTCTCCTCAACAAAAGTAAATGTTTTATAATTTTTATAATAAACTTCTGTTTGATTCTCATTAAATTGTACATCTTTTTTTTTTTCTTCTTCTTTTATAGCAAATGGACCAACTTCAACTAATTTTGGTTCTTCACCCATAAATTCAACCTCATCTCCATTTGTCAAATTAAAAATATAAAAATACATATAAGTATGTGATGGAGGTGTTGCCCAGAAGAATGTTGAAGTTGGATATGAACCATCTGTATTTTCTTTTAATATTAAATTCTAAACTAATAAATAAATTACAAAACATCTGTGACATACTTCTTTTACTTCAGCTTTATATATAAATGGAAATCCTACCCATAATCCAATTGAGATCAACAAAATTATAAATGATAAAATAAACCATATCATCTGACATTTTGTTGGTTTTCCAAAAATTTTATAATCCTTTCCTTCTAATGTCATTAGAAATTATTAAAAATTGTCTTAATAAATTTTTGGTATTAAAAATAAGTTATAATAGATATGCAATTTATGTGGAAAACATTTTATATCTTTTATTATAATAATTGATAAGAAATTCTATATAAATTTCTTATATCATATATTTGTATATATATTTTTATCGTAATTATATCACAACATATGGTTAAGATTATACTATATTATATATATAATCATACTTTATTATGTAGAAACTATTTTTTATCAGTTATAAAATATATATTTTAAAAATTTTTCTACCTAACATTTTTGTTATATCAAATGATTAAAATACTTTTTTTTATATATTGATAAATTAATTGCGTGTTGTAATATATTATTTATATTATACATTATTACTTTATCTTATCATTAACTATATGATCTTATTAAAGTAGAAAAATAAGATAAGAAATTATTATAAAAAAAGTATAAAATGTCAATTATATTATATATTTTTTTATAGTTAATAAATTATGTTATATAACTAAATTAAAAACTTTTACAATAAAAAATAACATTTAATTACTGTAAATTTGTATGTTATTTTTTTGACATTAATGTATAAATAACAATAAATTTTGAATATATCAAAAAAAAATATATAGTAATTTGATTATATCAAAAATTTGTAATTCTATTGATGTATATTAATATACTTAAATTATTAAAAAAATATTTTTTCTCTTGGTTAAATTTATGAGTTATCATGAATCAAATAACTTTTGGAAGAAATAAAAATTCAGTATCTATTTCATCTTCTTCAATCAATAATACTTATAATGAAGAGAAAAAATTATCTGTTTTTTACAAGGAATACTTACAATCAAAAGAAAAATGTGACTTGAAAATAGTTCTTAATAAAAAATGTATAGAAAAAATGCATAGTGTTGTATTTTTTTGTTTTGCCACAAATTTTATCAAGACAAACAATGATACAATTGAGATTTGTAATGATAATATATCAGAAAGAATATTAAAACTTATGATAAAGTTTATGTATACAGGACAAGTCATTTTGAATCAAAATGAATTTGCAAGTTTTTACTATTTAACAAAAAATTTTGGTGTTAAAAGATTGAAAAATGCTGTAGAACAGCATATATCTAAAAATAGAAGTGAAAGCTATAAAACAAGAAATAGTAGTAAAAAGAAAAATCAAATAAATAGAAAAATGTTATCAACAAATAAAAGTAGCAAAGATAATTCATATACAAAATCTACTAATTCCAAGATAACTGATACTTTACCTACAAGTGAATTCATAAATATGCAAAGTTCTGTTACAATTCCTGAAATTAATAATCCTTACAACAAATTTTCAAATTACTGTAATAAGGAATATATTCATAAAAACAAAGTATTACCTCCTTTAATTGCAAGTATAAATCAGTTTTCTAATGAAAATAAAAATTATGGAGGAAACAGAAATGTAAAAGTAACCAATTCTCAGAAGAATAAAAGTTCCAGAAAAAATACTTTAAGTAACTCTTTAAACAATACAAGTTTTAATTCAAAAAGAATAAATAGCTATAGATGTAAAGGAGGATAAAATATGGAGTCAAAACACTATCAATCTTTGTCCATAATCAAATTTTTTTTTTCTAAAAAAAATTTTTAGTACAAGAATAATAACAATAAATAATAATAAAAAAATTTTATTTCTACTCTACTTAATTAAATAATATTTTAAAAAAAAAAGTCTAACAATTTATATATTAACAAAAAATTATAACAAATAAAAAAAAATACCTTAATTAAACTTCTTCTTTTTTAACATTTATAAATGATAATGTATCTTGTACAAGTAAAGCAGAAAGCCGAACTTTACCATAATATCTTTTAATTAATACATGTTTTTTCATATCATGAAGGCGAACAAATCTATCAAGACCTGCCGACACAACATATGGTAAATATGGATGAGCAACAATTGAACGAATACTTCCAGATGCTCCTTTATATTTGTGAACCAATCTTTGGGTCCTTAAGTCAAAAAGTCCCATCTCACCAATTGCATTACCAACAACTACATAATGTTTTTCATAACCAATAGACATTGCCGTAATTGGATTTTCTAGCCATGATATATCAACAACTGGTTTTTGTTGAGCTTTTGAATCATACATCCTAATCCTATGATTCTTTGTTGATGTTACAATTTTATCTTCACTTCCAGCAAAAGAGATGTTTAAAATATTTACTGGTACACGTAAATTGAGATTATCATGTTTAACATTACGAGCTTCAAATTTTTTTTGTTTTGTCGATAAATCCCATACTTTTAATTCATTTTCTTTACCTCCAGTAGCAAATACCGAAATATCATTATAATGATCTGTAGCAAATCCCTGTAAACCAGGTCCTATATTCCATTCGTCTAATTTATTATCACCGCTATTGTTTAAAAGTAAAATATCTCCATTACTAGTTACTGTTAAAATATCTAAATCACCATTTACAGCAACTCCACAAACATTTCCCTTTAATGTATCCTTTTTTTCAAAAATTGTAGAAACAGAATTACAAAGAGAATTATAATAATTAAATTTTTTTCCTCTTGTTACAAAAAGAAAATCTTTTTTATCAATATCAGAAAATGCCATTTTAACAACTTCATCTTCCTTTGGTTTAAGTTCACTAATTTCATTTAAATTTATAAACGTATCTTCTTTAAATGATAATGCTGCAATAAAAAATACATCATATTAATAATAAATGTCAATAATTATTACCTTTTACAGCTCCAGTTAAGGCACCAACATACACATCTGGAGAACGATTTTGATTATTATTACTAAAATCAGACATTCTACAATCAAAAGTAATAGAAACTTTTGCTATATTTATTTTTAAATTTTGATGTACATAGTTCTCCAATGGTTATAAATGCAATCTCTACGAGATATATTATTTAAAATATAATTTTTTTAAAATAATAATATTTACAAAAAAGATAAGAAAAGTACTATTAAATTTTGGCAAGTCATTTTTTGTACAAAAATATGTGAATAAATCTTTTTTATGTTTGTAAAATAATTTACTAAAAATCAAATATAAAATAACTTTATTTTTATTGGTTTTTGATATTTATTTTTTTAAAATTGATGTAAAAATTTGTTTTTTTAATAATTTATAAAAATGATTATAAGTTATCATATAATTTTTTTCATTCTTTTTCAAAAAAAAGGAAAATGGAGGGTACATAAAACTCATAATGAACCAAAAAAAATTTTATAATTAAATTAAACATTAAAAAGAAGTATTTTAAAATAAAAAAAATTTTAAATAATTTACTGATACTTTTAAAATTATAAATTTTTGAAACTTTCTTTTACGCAGAAAGATTCTATCGGTTTTCAAAGGATTCATGGAATTTTAATTAAGAAGAAAATATTTTTAGAAGAACTCATTAACGTCTTAATAAAAAAAAGGTATAAATTGTTAATATGGAAGATTATACACAAAAAGAAAAAAAAGTTTTTTTAATATAATTTTTTTAATAACTTCTTTTTCACATCAAACACTTTTTCCAAGTGTTACTTTTCAATTCAAAATATATTATTTCTTTGCTTCTTTTATTTATCATTTCACAAAAGTTAATATTTAACAATTTTATTTAAAGTTACAATGTTGATTAAGCAAAATTTGTTATACTAAAACAACAAATAAATAAAGAAAAAAAAATAAAAAAAAATTTTTTTTTAAAAATGTAACAAAAAAAAACAACTTTTTTTGCAAATCTCAACTTCCATGATGCAATGAAAAATTTTTTAAAATAAATACTTTATCCTAGACTAATTTTTTACGAAAAATTTATTTAGCCTATTTACATCTTTATAGAATTTCTAAAAATAAAGTTATGATAAGAAATATGTTTAAAATAAAGTTTTAATAATTTAGTGATAACTCAAGTTAATGAAGTCACAGGTCCATAAAATTTGTTGCGCTGTGCTTCTTTCTTGATTTAATGTGTACCCTACGTTGAAAAGATTTTAAAATTTTCAACCGTTCTTGAGATATGAAACTTGGTACTTTTTCGCGCGTAATCCATTGTCACCATTTTTTTATATCACGAAAGTACTTAAAGATATAAAAAAATTTTGAAGGTAGACCCCACTTGAAAACTCATAAGAAGACGATTGCAAAAATCTGATTTTATTTATCATAATTTTGAAGCAAGATATGAACAAAGGCGGAAATTTTTCTAAAATATTCATTGTTCCCGACTTTTCAGTATCTCAGCAAATACTTACTCTATGAGGATAGGACTAGTTTCATTCAATTTCTATTTAAAAGATGGTCTAGAGGAATAATTTCTAGAGCTATAGCATCATTATTTTCAAAGATTCAGAAAGTGGCTGAAAATATTCTAGATTTCCGACTTTACCTCTAAAAATGTGAACAAAAATGAGCAACTTTTTTTGGAATTTGAATATGCTACTATATTCATTCGATAGCCCTTGAAATGGGATGAATTTTGAATATAATCAACAATATTCTAAAATTGAAACTTCAGGAGTTATAAGGATTCAAAGTTGAAGGGCGAAATTGGGGAATATTTTTTTGCAAATCTCAACTTCCATGATGCAATGAAAAATTTTTAAAATAAATACTTTATTCTAGATCAGTTTTTTACGAGAAATTCATTAAGCCTATTCACATCTTCGTAGGACTTATAAAAACGAAGATATGATAAGAAATGTGTTTCAAAAAAAGTTTTAAGAATCTAACGATAACTCATGTTAATGAAGTCACAGAACCGTGAAACATGATGCGCTGTGCTACTTTTATAAATTAAGGTATACTCTACGTTAAAAATTTTTTCAAATTTTCAACTGTTCTTGAAATACTGTGATTGGTACTTTTTCGCGCGTAATCTATTGTCACCATTTTTTTATATCTCGAAAGTGGTTAAAGGTATAAAAATATCTTGAAGGTAGACCTCACATGAAAACTCATTTGAAAACGATTGCAAAAATCTGATTGAATTTATTTTGATTTTGAAGCAAGATATGACGAAAGGCGGAAATTTTTCAAAAATATTCATTGTTCCCGACTTTTCAGTATCTCAGCAAATACTTATCCTATGAAGATGGGACTAGTTTCATTTGATTTCTATTCAAAAGATGATCTAGATTATAAATTTTCAAAGCTATAACATCATTTTTTTAGAGGTTCAGCAATTTGCTGAAAATATTCTAGATTACCGGCTAAATCTTTAAAATTGTGATAAAAAAAACAACTTTTTTTTTAAATTTAATCATGCCAATGTAGTCATTCGATAGCCTTTGAAATAGAATGAATTTTTAATATAATTAACAATGGCTTAATTTTATTGTCACGTATGTATTAGAAATTTTTTTGAAAATTTGAATATTAAATAAATATTTATTTTGGTTATTTATGTTGAATTTTTTTTTATATTTGAATAAAATGAAAATTTTTTTTCTAAAACATTTTTTAAACTTTTTTTACTTTTTATCTATTATCAAATGTTCCATTCACTATATAATTAATTAAATTTTATAAAACTTTTCAAATACTTTATTTATTTGCATTTTTCTTAATTTAGTACGTCATTGAGTCTAAAAGAGATCCATGTTTTATATATTTAAAATATATTAAATTACAAAAAAAGTAATTTAAAAAACTAATGGATGTTTTCTAGTTTATATCTGATTTTGACATTACTTATTTTATTCCAAAGAGAATCAAAACTGCATAAATAATCTTTTTATTATCATTTTGAAAAAATTATATTTTAAAATGTTATGACTAATCAAAAGAGAAAGAAGACATAAAAATGATAAAATTTCTGAATTTTTTTACATACATTTCAATATATCTCAAGAACGAAAGATGATGTACTATGTTATAATACTCAAAATTTAGGGATAAAAATTAATACCCAGACGATTTTTTTTTATTAATACTTTTTTATAAAAAAAATTTTAAAAAAATGAAACTTTTTTTCTTTAATATTTAAAGAATGGACAATCTGTTTTTAGAGATATTTATTTTATTTGAAAGAGCATTTATAAATGAATAATTTTTGTTTTTAGTATTATAATGTAAAAATTATTTTTTTTAAGTTATGACTAATTTAAAATTAAAGAAAATTTTAAACATGTTAAAGTCATTTAAAAATATTTTAAGAAAAAAAAAATGATATAAGTAAAATAAAATATTTAAAATGTAAAGAATAAAATTACCCTTTGTCTTTTTTTAACAAATTTTTATATTTTTCATAAAAAACGTTTTTTTACCTCAAGAAAAGTTTAAAAAAAGGTTAAAAATTCAAGAAAAAAGTCTCTCATTAAATTGTTGATTATATATATTCTTGGCTTTCATTGATAAATGATAAATTGTTTTGTCAAAAATTCTATTATATTATGTAGAAAACATCATTCTAAAAACTTTTTAATTTTATATGTATACTATTTTTGGTTGGAAAATTAAAATAAACTTTACATATAAATTTTTTTATTTTTATAAAGTTTTAAACATTATTTAATTTAATAACATAGAAATACGAATAAAATTTCAATTTTTAATTGTATATGGATCATTACTTTTTATGATTAAAAAAATATTTCAAATTATTTCATGCTGTTGAATTTTGTAAATAGGAGAAAAAATTTACTTTTAATATTTTGTTAAATCATATTATGTTTTATAGTTGATTAAGTTATTCTTCTGTTTATTGATAAAAAAATTTAATAATTAGGCATAACATTATATATAAGGTTTTGTTATAAAAAAAAAAGTTTTATAGAATATTTTAGAAGTGATTAGTTTTATAAACACTGCATTATATATATATAATCTTATTATAATGTGTGTATATTTAAATTTGCAATTTAATTATCAACCCATACATTGCAGTGGTAAATGATAAATTTAATTTAAAAGAGAGAGATAGAAAGGGGTAGTAGTGTCTTACGCTCATATCCTGCTGAATGCACCGGATCCCGTCCGATCTCCGAAGTGAATCAGCTGCGAGCTATCTTAGTACTTGGATGGGAGACCTCCTGGGAACCGTTAGTGGCGTAAGTCTTTTTTTTTGTTAGCATCTAACTTTTCTCCATTTTTTAAAAAATAACATTTAAATCCTATTTAAGTAATTTTTTGTTGTAGCAAACAAAAATTATAATTATTATTTACATTAAAAAATAAATACATTATTAAAATTATTTTAAACTAATATAATATATGTTAAATTGAATAAAATAAAACTTTTTTTTTATTTCAAAGATATAATGTTATGTAAAAATTATTTCTTCTAACTATTTAAGATTTAATAACCTTAAAAATTAAATGCGGAAATGGTTTTTCTGAATCTAGTGAAGCAAAAAATTTAATAAAAAGAAAGAATTTGTTGTAAATGGTGTTGATAAAACTGGTACCAGTAATAAACCATTTTTAATCGAAGCTTTATTCAATATTTTTATTACTTTAACTGGACAAGATAAAATTAACTTTGTTCAAATTTTTATTTAACTTGAAATTTACTTTACTTTTAAATATTTTACATTACTTGAAATTGTTAGGTAATTTTTCTTTAAAATTAAACAATTTTTTTTTATCAAATATCCCGTATTTTATGAGAAATGTAAATATATGTACATTGGGTGACGGTGAATATTGTACTATTTATCTCAAGTTGGAGTTTACTATTCTATCGATAAATTTAATGAATGTTAAATTGTAATGAATTTTGGAAAATTTGTCCTTATTAGAGGATTATTACAATTCAAATCAAAGTAGTTAAATCTAGAATCTTTTAATATTTACATTACAGATGTTACATTAATTTTTTGTTTTTATCAAGATGATATATGCAGATCAAGAATAATGTTTCTTTTCTCTGTGCAAAAAGGATAAAATTTAAAGAATATTAATTGATAGAAAAGACATTGATAAATTGACCAGTACAATCATAAAGTTAGTATTTGATGTTGAATAATATAAATAACTTATCTTGAAAAAAAAAATCTAATTTGAAACTTTAAAGTCTCAAGATAGAAATCTTTTTTGTTTGTTAAATATTTGTAAATTTTATAAGAGTAAATGATAGAAAAAAAACGTTAATGGCTTTCTTCAAAAATAAAGTTTTTGACTTGCAGATTTAGACAAAGAATAAATGTAAATGTGGAACATATAATTCCAGTGATTAAATAATTAATTCTTAAGGTAGTTATGATAATTTAAAAGAGTTAAAATATTGTTGACTAAAAAGTTGCTCTATCAAAATTGAAAAGTATCAAAAAAATTACAAATTAATTCGAAAAAATCGTTTATTATTTAAATTTAACAAAAATCAAGCAAAAGTGCTTATTTATTGATAATTAAAAAATTATAGCTGATTATAAATAAACTTTAAATAGCAATTTTAATTACTAGTTATTTCTTCTTTCTTATTGTCTTCTACTTTTTCATCATCTTTTTTGACTTCTTCTGTTGAAGTCTGTGCCTCAGTTTCTTCATTCCCTTCCTTTTTCTCCTCAGTTTCAGATTCCTTTTTTTCATGTTCTTTGGTCTCGTCAGTTTTACTTTCTTCATCTTTAGTTTCTTCCTTTCCACCATCTGTATCTTCAACAAGAACTTTCTTATCCTCCTTCTTACTTTTTTCTTTTTTTGTCTTTTTTTCTTTTTTAGGCTTAACAACTACATCAGGATCACTTAAATTTTGTTTTTTAGTTTTAGTTAACTCATCCCAATCACTCCAATATGTTTCTTTTATTCTTTTTATAAATTCAACTAAATTTGGTGTCTCTTCATCCATAAATTTAACAATTGCCTGTTTATTTAATATTGGTGTATAATAAAATTGAGCCAATTGTCCAAAAACTGTAGCATCTGTCTAAAAAAAAATAATTTATAATATGATAAAAAATTGTAATTATATAATATTAACATACTGTAGTAAAAGAATCTCCAAAGAAGTATGGTTTATCACCAAGTAAAACAGATAATGCCTTAAGATCTCCTTTTAACATTTCTTCAACCTCATGTTCCTTATTTTTTCCAATTCCATTAGCTTGACACTTATTTTCTAACTTTCTTTTAAACATTCTTAAACCAAATTTTTCAAAAAATTTTTTTTTCAAACCAGATACAACATCACCAAATCCTTCTGAACCAACAATCCATTCAATATGTTTAGATCTATTAAATATAAGAACTCTAAATAAACTTTCTTCAGCTAATACTCTAATGGCTCTTCCAATAGCTTTTTGTTCTTCACTTAGATTATTATCAATATCACAAGTAAATTTTTCTTTTAAATGTTCAATAATAGCATTTGAATCAGCTATTTGTCTTCCATTTAATTCAGCAAAAGGTATTTGACCTTTATGAGAAAAAATAGTAAAATTATTACTAATATTATGATAATTTAATTTTGTTGCTCTAAGCCAAGTTTCAAGTTTAAGAGCAAATGGACTTATTTGTGGTATACATCCTGATCGTGGAAATTGAATATGATAAATAATATCTTCTTCCCAATTACGTTTAACAAGACGTGTTGATGGCATTATATAATAGTTTAAATAAAATCACTAAAAATAAAATAATAAAAATTTTTTTTTATTAATATCAAAATATATAATATATATAATATAATTTAAAATTTAAGAAGTATAATAATAGTGTAAATGTTGACAATTGAAATATTATATATGTAATATTCAATTATTTAAATATCGTGAACAATTTAACAAGTGAGAATTATTAATAGAAAGTGAATCAAAACCAAGTAACGTAATGCATTTAAAAAAAAAAGTATTTTAATTTTAACAACTATTTATTACTTTTATATACTATTCTTTTAAAAATTTTTTCGTTAAAATAAACAAAGGTAGTTAGAAGAATACATTAAATATAATCTCTAAATGTATATGAAGATGATGTAGTTATTAAAAATGTATTGCCATATCTTTTATTATAAAAATTTATATTAGGGTGAAAAACTTTTTTCTTTTTTTTTTTTTTTATATATATATATATATATATAATAAAGGTAGAGAGTAGACATAAATTTGGTTTGATCTAGTAAATGTTATAAAAAGAAATAAAGTAAGTAAATATTAATTATGGTTAGATATATTTGAATGGATTTGTGTACTTTAAAGATAAATCAGAATGCTAGAAAACTGTAAATTGTATATATATATATTGAATGACCTAGGATATAATGTGAAGAAAGAGGTTAAGTGAGTATTGTTTGTGCCCTTAATGATAATATAATAAGCGACATTTGGCATATATATATAAATATATATATATGTATCTTTTAAACTAACCAGAACATTTAATATAATGGATGAGGACAACACTTTTAGACCAAACCTTTTCTAAAAATTATACATATATATATAAATTTATTGTCTGTTCAGTTTCACAAGAATTATATACATTAGATTTCTCCTTTTTAATGGTTTACAATATAAAAGTTAGAAAGATATGTGGAAGTAATTGTTGTTAAATTTATACAACTGTATTAAGTGATATGGGATTAAAATGAGATATAGTAACTGTATCTTTCTCTCTATCATGATATAATAAGCTTACTAAAGTATTATTGTTTATATCTTTGTATTGTTATATGTATCTTCACAACATTTTAATACTTTAAAATTGATAGCTGACAAAGAAAATAGATATACTAAAAATATAAATACTCTATAAAAATATATACATAAATATTTTACAATTGATAGATTGAGACTATTTAAAAAGTAAACATGAAAAAATATTAATATTTTTTTTTTCTAGCTAAAAATAAGTTATGGTATAATAAAAGATATATAATATATTTTTAAAAAATTTTTCAAATAATTTTACTATTAAATATTTTAAATATTATTATTAAAAAAAAATATATATATATATAATAATTGTATAACATTTTGAATAGATAAGGTATATTAAAATTCTTGTTTTATACTTTTGAGTTAGGTCAAAATAGAAGCCTGAAACAATGTTTATAAAATAAAAAGTACTTTAAAATTATTAATTTATGGCGATAAAATAAAACAGACAGTCAATCTAATAGTCAATTTTTTTTTAACCAATAGCTATATTTTGACATTGTTTAATTGAAAGATAACATTTTTAATTAAGGGATGTTTAAATAAAAAAAAAAAATTAAAAATATATTAGTAATATTAAGTACAATTAGTCATTATTAAAATCATGATATTCTTCACATTGATTCATAGGTGATATAAAAGAAATCAAAATGAATAATTTATTATATTAAAATGACTAATTGTTATATAATTAAAACAGATGTTGTTTATTAAAACTACCTTAAAGATAGTCTAATAAATGTATATTATATAGTTATATGTCATAAATAATATTACATTAAATTATATAATTTTATTTTATATTACACATTATAATAATATCAATTTTAATTTATTATCAAACAATACAATAATTTTTTTTTTTTTACATTTTTCAATATAAAGTAAATTTTTAAAAATGAATGTTTTATGTTTAAATACAAGTATAATAATATAATATTATAATTATAACTAAAAGGTCACCAAATAATTATTTCCATAACTTGACAAAATATTAATCATTTTCTTACATTAACAATCATACTTTCAAATAAAATATTTAAAAAAATATTTACCAATATTAATTACATTTACATTCACTCTTTTATAAAATCAAATTAAATTTTTACATCAATGGCATTTTTACTATTGTTTAGTTTAAAGACTATTTAAACCAATTTCTTATGATTTAAAAATATTTAAAAATGTGATATTATCTTATCCATCTGTTCATTGTAATTATATCTTGAAGTATGAATTAAGATGAAAAAAAAAAATAATTTATTCAAAATATACTTTTATATTAAAAGAATTATAAAAGAAGTTATATTGATATCTTTATTGTATATTAAATTAATATTTTATTTTTAATAGTTAATAATATTAATTTAGTAACTATTAATATATTAAATAATGTCTTACCAAATATAAAATGTATTATATATATATACAAATTTTTCTTTGGCAAATGTTAAAAAGATTGTTACAACTTTTAAATTTATGTTGAAAAATGTTGTGCTTTTTAAAGATATTATTAAAAGTTTTACCAGTCATATATACAATATTTTTTCTTCTTAAATATATTTTATCATACCAGTAAAATCTGTTATAAAAAGTATTTGAATAAGTATTGTATAAAATATTTTACATTTTTATTATTCTAATTTTAATGGCATACATTAATTTTATATATCACAAAAATTTAAAAATAAATTGTTTAGATTATTTATAATATATATATTTTTTTTTAACAACTTTGCTTATATTTATATTTAAGATTATTATATTTAGATAAGAAAAGTTTACATCTATATATTATTTATTGTGAATATATATATAAATATATTTTAGTAATGGGAAAAATTTTTGTTAATAAATCTTTTTAATGGCAATTAATTATGATATTGCTTGTAAAAAGTTTACCATAAATAAAAAAGAATAATTTTTATATGTATATATTTGTCGGCACATTGCTTACAATTATCATTTTCAAATAGTATTCTTTTTAATATTTGATATTTTTATTGTTATATATGTATATATATATTAAAAATGTTACTGAAGTAGATATATCTAATTGCAAATGTAAAATTTTTATTGCTTCCGTATAATGATAGTGATATATTGTATATATGATAAGAAGAAGAAATACTATAGTTAATAACACTTTATGAAAGGAAGAAAATACTTTTTATTTTTTTTATACCAAAACCAAATATATATTAAACAAAAAAAAAAAGAAATAATATAAAAGAAAAAATAAGTTTTTTTTTTCTATATATTATAAATTTAATATTCTATAAAATATTATTCTTGTATAGAATAATAATTCAATTTAAAATATTAATAAAATTTATGATAATTTTATGATTTTAAATAGTAATTATAAAGATTAGAAGAAAATTGATTCCTCCTCTTTAATATCATCAATTGTAAATAATTTTCTACCAAAAATGAAATGAGATTTTTGTCCTATATCTCATTTCCCTTTTTTATTAATATATGCATTGTTTTGTTGAGAAATGTGCCATGACATGGGTGAATAATAATCAGTAGCTTTTGTTTACCATTATTGTCTTTACCCGAAAGTATAGTTATAGTATGTATTAACATTATTACAAATCCGTTCCGTTCCTCTTCATTGACATTGTCAATTTATATTAAATAAATCTATGTTGGCATCATTAAAGAAATATATATATATATATATCCATTAAAGGCAGATGTGTTGTAGGAGGAAAAAAGAAGAAGAAGCGGGGAAAAAGGAATGGCTTGTTTATTAAAGAGATAATTAAGAAATGGGTCTTGATTATAATTTATGTGAAGTAGTGTATTTTTATACTCTTTTCTTTTTCATTATATTATAAAAGTAATTATCGAAACATTTAAATCATTTCTTATAATTAAAGCATCTAATCATGCTAAAGACTTTATCATCATTTATTATATTATATTAAACTATTATATACCGTTAAAGTACAATCTTATTAATAATTGTATCAATCTTTTAAATATAATTTTATTATTAATTAATCATGATAATTTATTTTTTAATGATTAATATTAATTTATATTTATCTACTATTAAATTTCTCACAGTCATGCTATCTTTTTGTTTTCTATTCTTATATTTATACATTTATTTATATATACACTTTTTTTTTTATATAGAAGTATAAAAATATTCTATAACATAGATAATTTTATATATATATATATATCTATATATATTTTTTTATTATAACTCTAATATTAACATTAAATCTTTTTAGATATTTGATTTTTTTTTTCCTTCAATTTATTTATTTTGTTTTATTTTATTCTTTTTTTTTATCATTATCAAAAAAATTGTTATATTTAAATGACAAGAAAAAAAAAAAGTATTTCTTATCTTGTACATATTTTTATTAAATTTTTCAATTACATACTTTATATATTTATATTATAATTTTTAACCTTACTTAAAACAATGAGATGACATTAATTTGTACTTTAAAAAGTAGTTACACAAAATATTTTGGCATTTACATTGTTAAATATCAAAAGACATTTTTAAAAAAGAGTCTCCCCATATCTATTGATGATGAGTAATTCATTGACAAAATCAAAGTTATATTTTTAAGATGTTAAAATATTAATTATGGATAGAATTTTTATCTTCCTATGTCCTATTTTTAATATAAATATTTAGAATGAATTAAAATATTTATTTGTGTTCCTTTAACTAGACAAATTATTTTAATTTACCATTTTTATTCTTTTTATAAAATGTTAAAATTTATTAAAATATAAAAATCACTATTATTATATATGTATATATGATATTTTAAAAATTTTTAAAAGTATTAATAAAGGATATAATATATATGATAAAAATATCCCAAGTATTAAGTGATTTTAAATAACAAAAAGAAATTAAAGTTTTGCCTTATTAAGTATAAAACATTTATAATATATAATAAATATATGTTTAGATTTATTATTTAAATTTAAAAGTTTATTATAAATTGTGTGAGAAAAATATTTTACTAAATAATATTTATAAATATTTATATGAAAAATAATTTATAGCTAATTATGAATGTTATATGAGTTGTTCGGAGTTCTTTATATATACATATTTACTTTTAGTAGTAGAATATATAATATTAATAATAAAAACTAGTATTGAATGTTTATTTATAAAAAGTATATTTGAAATATAAGTACTTTTTTTTTAATGAAATTAAACATATTTAGAATATTTCTTTTAATATAAATTTTTCTTTATTTTCATTTATTTAAAAAGGTTAGAATGTTGTATTAAATGTGATATTTTAATAAATATTTTTTTTTTAAATAAAAATGTTAGTGTTATAAAATAATTTATTTAATTTAAATTAAAGATTATTTATCATAATGACTAAGGAATATGTTAAGATCTCTTTCAATGAATAAATCATTATTTAGAATGCAAACCCTTTTCTCTATCTCTGATTGTTCCTTTTGTTGAGAATTATTTCTTTTGAAATAAATGAAAAAATTATTTTTTTTAGTGGTATTTAATTCAGTATATATATAAATACCATTAAATTCATTTTTTAAAAAAAAAACTATTCATGAAATAAAATCAAATTTTATTTTATAATAACATATATTACTACAGGAGTATAATTATTTTAAACATTCATTAAAAATATAATTTATATTCTATTAATAATTAAAGTACAATTCTAAAAATTTTTTTTTTACAATACTATACTTTAAATTTTAAATTAGAAAAAAAAATAAATTTATATATTTTCTTATAAATATTACACATCTAGTACAAAAAAAAAAAAACAGACTAAATATTTTATTGTTTTTATCGTTTCTTTTTAATATACGTTTCATTTCTTATCAAAAAAATTTCTTGTTCTTTATAAAAATTTTAAGCTGTTGTTGTCATTTTTAGTATATCTACAAACTACAATATTTTTCTTTTTTAATCATTTATCCCGTCATGTTATTTTAAAAAAAAAATTGTTTTTTTTTTATTTTATGGTGAAATAATAATAAAATTAATCTTTTTATTTTAAATATTATGCCATTAATATATATTAGAAAATGTTTTAAAATTAGTAAAAATGTTAAACATGATTATGTTGTATTATGGCTTTTGGTGTTAGAGTATATATAAACTCTTTTGACATTGAATAAATTATAAGAATTATTATAATGATTTTTAAAAATTTTTACCAGAACAAATACTTTAAATATGGCCAAATTGTTGTCTACGCCTTAAAAGGTGAGAAAAGATAGTTGTGTATATTGTATATGTTAATATATATATATACTAACTTATTTTCTCATCTATTATATAAAATGTTAAATTTTATCGAAAAATTTTAAAATTATATATTTTCTATAAATTCTCACGTTACTTACACTTATATTATTTATCTTAAATTAATTTTTTTTTATTACTATTTTGTACTTTTTAAAATTTCTCACGAAACTATTAATTTTCTTAATTTCAGATAGAGAAAAAGTAAGACAGGTATACCTTTTTGAATATAATGATCAACAGTATCTATTATTAAATTTTAATATTTTATATCATTAAATTATTAAAATTTTTATCAAAGAAAAATATTATAAAAAAAAAGCCAAATTTATATTCTTAATTGGTATACATAAAATTTTCAAAGTTAATACTTTCATTTATTTTATGTTTTTATAAAAGTAAAATATTATACTTATCATCATCTTTATTAACAAGTACTATATTATAATCAATTTTATTATACATTACGTTTATTAACCAATTAACTTGTCCTATTGGAAAAATTGTTAAGTCATACTATCAAACATTCATCATTTTATTCCTGTTTTTTTTTATTATTATTTTAACGCATATTATTATTTTTTTTTCTACATTAATTTCCATAAATAATTGAAAAACAAATTTTTATCAAAAAGCTAAATAAAGAAAAAAAGCTAATATATATTGAGAAAAAAAAAATAATTTTTTTTATTTTATTTTTGTCTACTCTATCTTCCTATTTTAAAGAAAAAAGTTCAGGAAGTATATAAATTAAAATGTTGAAGAAAGATGAAGATAAACTAAAGAAGGAAGTAATGCCTATATCTTATAAATCAAATAATTTACATAATGTATTATTATATAAAAAATTTTCAGTAACATTTTTAATGATAATTTTTTTAACTGTATATAATAATATCATTAACGGGTCTATAGTTGTGGCTGCATCAATTACCTCAGAAGATAATATTGTGAGGACACATTCTTACTCAAAAATTTATAAAAATGAATTTGCCGTAAAAATTATTGGTGGTAGTAAAGATCCTTCAAAAGCTGATCGATTAGCTATCAAACATAATTTAATTAATTTAGGACCAATTATTGATGGTTCTGATTATTTTTTATTTAAAAATCCATTTATACGTCAACGTTCAAGGAGGAAAGGAAGATCATTAAGTACATCAACATTATCAAAAGAAAATGATATTGTATGGATGGAACAACAAGTTTCAAAAAGACGTGTTAAAAGAGGATATAATTCTCAAAGTATTTCTAATTTAAGTCCTAAATTAAGATTATTATCTAAAAAAGGTCCATTAAATATATTTGATAATGATAATGAAAAAGATATACCTAAAAATTTAGATCCAAATGATCCATTATGGAATGAAATGTGGTATTTACATCGTTCTGATAATAAACCAGAATTCAAAGATCATAATGTTAAAGAGGCATGGGCACTTGGATATACGGGTAATGGGGTTGTTGTTACAATCTTAGATGATGGTGTTGAATATGAACATCCAGATATAAAACCAAATTATGATCCTAAAGCTTCTTATGATGTTAATGATAGAGATTCAGATCCAACACCAAGATATGAATATACTGATGAAAATAGGCATGGTACACGTTGTGCCGGAGAAGTTGCTGCTGTTTATAATAATTCTTTTTGTATAACAGGAGTTGCTTATAATGCTAAAATTGGTGGTATAAGAATGTTAGATGGTGAGGTAACTGATGCAGTTGAAGCAAAAAGTTTAAGTTATAATATACAACATATCGATATTTATTCAGCTTCATGGGGACCTGATGATGATGGAAAAACTGTTGATGGACCTGGAAAATTAACAAGAGAAGCATTTGAAAATGGTATTAAAAATGGACGTGGTGGCCTTGGTAGTATATTCATATGGGCTAGTGGTAATGGTGGAAAAGATGGTGATTCATGTAATTGTGATGGATATACAAATTCTATTTATACTCTTTCAATATCTTCAGCAAGTGAAAATGGTCATATCCCATGGTATTCAGAAGCCTGTTCCTCAACATTAGCCACAACCTATTCATCTGGAAGTAATGATGAAAGGATGGTTGTCACAACAGATCTTCATCATTCATGTACCAAAAGTCATACAGGTACTTCTGCTTCAGCACCAATTGCTGCTGGTATTGTTGCTTTGACATTAGAAGCTAATCCAAGATTAACATGGAGAGATATACAGGTAAATTAAATAATTAAAAATTATAATAATTATCTTTTTTTTTTTAAGCATATTGTTGTTCAAACATCAAAACCAGATGGTCTTATATCTGATGATTGGATTACTAATGGTGCTAAACGTAATGTTAGTCATTCATTTGGATATGGTTTACTTGATGCTGGAGCTATGGTTAAAAAAGCTACAAAATGGAAACCAGTACCAAGACAAAGAAGATGTAAAATAACTTATCCAGCAAGATATAAAGTAATCCCTAATAATAAAAGAATTGTACTTTTACAGCATACAAGTGCTTGTGCAAATACTGAAAATCATGTTAAATTTCTAGAACATGTACAGGCAATCATAACTTTAACAGCCCCCAAACGAGGTGATATACAAGTTTTTTTAACAAGTCCCAGAGGTACAAGAAGTAAATTATTACAAAAAAGAACTAGAGATAGTAGTAGAGTTGGTTTTAGAGAATGGGCATTTATGACAACACATTCATGGGGTGAAATATCAGAAGGTACATGGTCTTTAGAAATTGAAAATGGTGGATGGGATGAAGCAGAATTACAACGTTGGGATCTTGTATTTTATGGTACAGTTGAGGAGATTGGAGAATTCGGTGGTGGTGATGGAAAAAAACCTATTGGAAGTCATGTCACATTAAGAAGTGCCGATTTAATAAAAACAGTAACAAAGATATCTTCTTCTAAATCTTTTAATATTATTCAAATTATTCTTTCTCTATTAAGTTTTACTTTGATAAGACGGATAATTTAATTTAATTAAACATATATGTTAACATAACCGATGATATAATTATGGTACTTTTACCAAAATAACATTCCATTACATTGCTTTACTAATAAAATATTATATACATATATTTTTATTCTTAATTAAAAAAAAAAACTTTATGAAGAAAGCACGATTTAAACTCAAAAGTTAATACTAGATTTATCTTACTTCAAAACGTTTTTTAAATTTTTTTCAGATACTTTTTAAAGTCTTTTCTATTACATTATTTTTTATTTAAAAGTATATATTTTATTGGTAATAGTGATGGTAATAAAAATAATTATAAAATCCAGTTTTATTATTTTTTCTATTATTATTACGAATTTGTTTAATTGGCAATTTGATTAAAAGACTAAAAATAAAAATTATCAAATATTCCAACATCTCCTAGGGTACATAAAAATAAAATTTTTAATTTAAATATAATCATGATAAAACAAACATGAAAAAAAAAATTAGTTAAAAAAATTTTTAATGATGTTTTTTTTAAAAAACATTTTTTGTTTTAACTTTATCAGTCTAGTCATTTAAAACATATGGTAATCTATTGATTTAAAATAGCAGTATAATAATAGATACTTTATTATTTGTATAAATTAATCTTTAAACATAATAGATTTAAAAAGAAATTCATTTTTAATTCTGTAAATATTATTTTAAAGTTATTAAATTTAATTTTATCATTTTTTTTTTATCAACCAATGATAATTTAAATTGCTTTTAGATAGATATTCTTATTGATGATTATTATCATTATTTAAAGTTGTTTTTTTATCATTATATATATTTTTAAATTCTATTTCCAGACTTTTTTGTTTTTACTTTTCTTAAAGGGTGTTTCAGAATTAAAATTCATTTATGGTGATTCTTTTTCTTTTATTTTAACAAATACATTTTTTAAAAATTTTAAAAAAATATAACATAATAATTAACATTGAAAATTGACATGAATTTGTTAAGAAAAATTATAAATATATTTCAATTAGAAAAAGCTAATACTGGAAAAACAATTATAACTAGAATAAATAATTAAAAAATTGACATTGAAATCATGAAAATAGTAAAGAAATGACCTTATCAAAACTAAATAACATCAAATTGTTTTCCCTTATTTACAATATACATTCTATTTTTGTTCAATGAAAAAAGACATTCATTAACTATTCACTATTCAGGATAAAAAAAGATATAAAATGAAATTTAAAAATAATTTACAAAACATTATTTATCATCATGTTAATTTAAATAAAAAATTTTTTTGCTAACATTTAAAGGTTTCGAGGAATTTTTAACAATTACAAAAATGATTCTTGTTTTAATTGATGTATGTAGCTAAAAATATTGCTAATATTTATTTAAAACTCAGTTTTTTTTTGTGACGTCTTAAAAATATTGTTGTTAATTGAAATATTAATAAAAAAAACAAATAATTGTGTTTTGAAATGCTACTTTTATTTACCTTTAATAGATGTAATAATTTACAACTTATTGTGATATTTTTTTTAAAAATTAATTTGTTTGTTTCTTTTAATTATCATTTTTTTAATTAATTATAGTCAACACGACCTACATTTATCATCACTATCTTAATATATAAAGAAAAAAATTTTAAACATAAATATTTACTTTTTTTAAATTTAAAACAATTGTTTTCACGGTTATCTTAGGAACCAATAAACATAATTTAATGATATCAAAATTATTCAATTGATAATTTTGATCACCAAGGATGTATTTCCAATTTTCAGCCAAATAAGTTTGTAAAAAAAATACATCGCCATTTAAAAATAAATCATTAAACTTTTTTTTTGAAAAATAAATTTTTTTTTTTGCGTTCTTGGAACCCTATATATGTGAAGATAAAATTTTGTATTCAAAGCAGTGAAATTTTTTTTCCAAAAAGATTTTTAAATACTTGAAATATAAAAAAAAATTTTATTATCTCAAATTTTGACAACATATAGTATAAAAATCATCTACCCTCATCTGGGTGTTCAACTTTATATCTATATGTCTCCAGTTGATAAGACAATTTGTCACTTTCATTAAGTTTATCCTGAATCCTGTTAATTATAAATTTTCTTTTCTCTCTATTTCTTTGTTTTTGTTCATCATTTGTTGAGTCACCAAAAATGACAAGTCCATCAAGTTCCTCTAGCATTTTAACACCCCTCTCTTCTATACTTTTAATTCTTTTCTCGGTATTTTTTATCATTTCCATACGTTTTTCACCTTCCAAAAAGTTATTACATAACTGATTGAGATCTTCTTTCAGTACTGCAAAAGACTCTGCATAAGGCTGGTATTTTTTCTTTTCATAATCGACTAAAAGTTTTTCCCCTGGATCTACTTCTTTTTTAGGATCTGGTTTACCCATACACATAATTTTATCTCCTTCTTTAAATTTAAAATTTGAAAGACGTGTTGAGTCATCACCTGTTAAAGTTTTTCCTTAAACAAAAAAAAAATATATATGTAATTCGTAATATAGATAGAAAAAAAAAAACCAAACCTCTATGAATAATTCTAACACTATCAGAAGTATATTTACACTTCTCAATAACTACATGCTTGAGTTCTCCTAATGTATATAATGTTCTAATTTCATCCTTCTCCAAGTCCAAATCTTCAATGTCAGAGGGTACTTCTTCACCACTGACATCTATTGTCACTTGAAAACTTTGTTTGTTTCCGATGACAAATATATTAACAGTACTCATAGAAGAACCCAGCTTGAATGATAAAAATTTTTTACAAACAAGAAAAAACTTTAAAATTATTATTAAAATATTGTTGTCATTTTTCCAAACACTTTTTAATCCAATTTCTGTACAAGAACATACAAGCAATTATATATAATATCAAAGTTGACTTATTTTTGTTGACTCCTAACTTTTAATTTTTATACCTCCTGATATAGAGATATCTTTTATTTACAGCAATATTTTTTAAAATTTCTGGATAAATGAATGAAATTGTTAGCAGAGATGGTATGTTTTATTTTGACAAATTTTATATTTACTAGACATCCAAAATTAATTGTTATATAAATTTTTTTCATTTGATTATTTATTTTTTTTTTTAGTTTCCGTCTCCGACATGGTATATTTTGATCGACGACTTAACGAAATTATATATCATAAGAAAAGGAAAGCTATAAAATGGAGGGGTATGTTGAAATTTTTATTGATGTTTTGTATATTAAATTATATTTTTTTTTCTGTAGTTGTATTGACAGCATCAACTTTACTGGCCGCATATGGAGGTTGGTTTTGGTTAACAGATCCAACTATAAGAAATGTAAGTTTTGGTAAATTTTCATTGGTAAGGAAAGTATTAGTTTTCAATATTAATTTTTCTTATAGGTTCCTGTATTTGAATCACTCGGAAATCATTCAACGTTTTGTTTTGCATTATCATTATTATTCTTTTTGTTTGTATTTTTACGAATACACCATAGGATTGTTGGTTCATCAATGTAAGTTATATTTTTAATTTTTATTTCATAATCTTGATGTAACGATTATGGTGTTATGAAATAATTTATATAAATGTATTGTATATGCAAAGAGATAAAAGATTATTTATTGTTTTGTCTATATATAATATAAATATATATATATATATATATATATATATATATATATATATAATAGTTGTCAGAAAGTTAGGAAAATTTTTATGAGAGATTGTGATGAATTATAAAACTAAAAATATTTTTATATGTGAATATTTGTTACAGTTTTATAAAATTCAAAAATATTTACATGATATTTTGTATTTAAAAGAATTTCTTAAATCTAGTTTGAAGATATATTAATATCAAAAGTAAGATATTATCTAACAATGATACAATATATTTGCCATTTTTTTTTAATCCTATTTTTAAATTAAATGACTAGTATGAGCACATGATACTACATTTTAATATAAGAAAAAGAGATAAGTATTTACATTATCGTACATATTATTTTATATATATATAAATTTATTTTTTTAAAACAAAAATAATTATACTTATATTTATTAAGTTATTGTGTTAATTTTTATTTTTAGAGTTGCATCGAGGTGTCGGAAAATTTTGACACAATATTGTTTGGATTGCAATGATGTATGTTTAAAATTGAAGAAATAGTTTCTTTTACAGTTAGTTATTTCAGGAAGGGAAATTAATAATACAACCAACGGCATAAAATTGTTACTTCTAAAAAACGTTTTCTTTTTTTGTACAAATTTACGTAAATTCTTAATTTAAAACGTGAATCAAAGTATTTTTTTTTTTTAATTTTCTTGCTTTGTGGAAAGTATTAAATGTTTTTCTATAAATCCACTTTATATTCTTTAAAATTCTTAATTTATTATTTTACTATTTTAAAGAAGGGTTATTATATTTATAAAAAAGATTATTATATAATATATTAACAAATAAAATCTTAAGTTGTCTGTGACACCTTATTTTTTTATAACTTTACCACACTGGTTAATTTGATAAGTAATTTTAAATTCTGATTTTTACCTTTATTTATCTGATTTTATTATTATTCTAACTTTTAAACTATTATTTACTTTTAAATCAATAGATGAAATATGTTAAATATTTTATTTTGCAATTTAAAAGATATTCTTACTAACATGCGCACCCTTCAATCCCCATGTGATTGACAGTTGGTCGAGGTAATCACACCACTGATAAAAATTTCATTATTAAAACATTATGATTAATTAAAAACTTTTTGTCTTTTTTTTTTTTTTTTTTGATACAACAATGTCATCTTCTTCATAATTAAAAGCATTACACGTTTGTATATGATATTTTAATTTTTATAACTATTAAATATTATACATTAATTCTATTGTTATATTAATAATAATAAATTATGAAATATAACATTTTTTTTTTCATTAGTTACGGATCATTATTGGGTAGATAAATCTATTTAACGATTAAATTACCTGATAAAATTTATTTAATAAATGTTGTTATGTAATTAATTTTATTTTAGATCTCAAAAAATTGGATTGTTTTATATTTAATCTTCGAAGTTAAATTTGTCTAATATATGGGTTACATTTCTTAAACAATATATTACTTAAATACTAACTCATAGTTTAAAATAAAAAATAACGTTAATAAAGAAAAAATAATTCATTTCTAAATTTAATCATGGAAAGTTTGAATGACAACACCACTACTCCGTTTAATCTAGAAGACATTGCTCTTAACACGAGTGTTTCTTTTAATACAACTACTACTACAGAAAGTGTGTTTACCTTGTTAAACCCTATTGATGCTAAAACCATTATGTTAGCTATTGTTAACGGATTAGCTTGTTTATTCATAATTTTCGGTGGATCTATTCCTTATGTCTTTCAGTATCTGGAAATCAACGACCGTAAAGATGCAAGAGGTTTCTCATTATATGTTTGTTTAACATTATGTATTGCTAATATTTTGAGAATTCTTTTTTGGTAATTTTTTTTTTTCATGTTACTATTTATTTATTTTTTATTTTTATTTTAGGTTTGGAAATCATTTTGATACACCACTTCTTATACAAAGTGGTGTTATGTTAATAACAATGTTCATAATGTTAGAAATATCAGTAAGAATGAATAAAAAAACAATTTTAAAATCTCAATGGACATCAATATGGAGTAAGTTTCTTAAAAAAAATGTCATGGTTAATGGTAAAATTTTTTTATCATTTTTATTTAACATAGACATAGAAATTATTTACATTTCAAATAGAAAGTCTTTAAATTTTTTTATTAATTTAATTATTTCTTATTTTGTTGGTCTTCTTTACCATTTGTATTATTATCTTCTGGTGGAACTATTATTTTTATTTCCTCAATTTCACATTTATTTTTTCTTCTTTTTCTTCCTTTTGGGGTATAGTCTAGTCGTATGACAGTCCTATTACCATGTAAATTTAATGATTTAGAATTTTTACTAAGACCACTAGCAAATAAGAAATTTGTATTAACTGGTAAATTTTCATCAGAACCAATACGAGATAATGTTTCAATATTTGCAAAGTCACTTATTGTTATTGAGCGCCTCCTAGAGGAATCTTCACGGAACATTATACCACTTGTCAATATTTCATCGTCAGAATTTAATGTTATACTATCTGGATCATAATGTTTTCTTCCATTTAATTCATATTCATGCATAACACCATTACTAATAATAGAAGGAATTTCTGTACAATTAGTTTTATTTGTTTGTTCCTGTTGACTTTTTATTATACTACTATTTATTGTAGTTTTGGTATTTATATTATTAGAATTATTCATACCAAATATTTGTTGGTCATTTTCAATTTTTTTCTTATATGTATATGGAATTATTGGTTTATTTTGATTTTTAATTTTTTCTTTACGTTGAGTAATCAAATTGTCTTTTCTTCCAACAGTTGATTTATTTTTACTTCTTACATTAACATTTCTATAAATTTTTGTTTTAACATGTTCTGGTGGTGGTTTAACAATTTTAGGTAATAATTGATATAATATCTGCCAAAATGGTAATATTGCTTGTAAAGCTGATTTTTTAAATTGTTTTACAGTAAATGAATATATTATTGGATTTAACATAGAATTACAATAACCTAGCCATGATGCTCCTTCAACAAATATTGTTGGTATACAACCTGAGCATTGGTAATCTAATAAAAATTAAAAAAAAAAACATTAATTTTTATAAGTTTAAACTAATATTAGTGATTTTTTTTTAATTGATGTCATATATAAAGGACATTATTATAAATAATATAGATATAAAATATTACAAATAACAACTTACTTGTTAAATAAAGAATAAAAAATGGCAGCCAACAAAAAAGAAATGAACATGACACAACACCTAATGTTTTTGCAATTCTTTCATGTGTCCGTAATACTCGTCTTTGATGTTCCACCATCCCGTTTTTTCTTCCTATATGAACACGCAATGTTGTCTATATAAAAAAAATAATAGTGTTAAATGTTAATTTATTTTTAGAAATCTTACATTTTGCGTGATTGTATTTGTAAGAAAATTCATATTTTGTCCTAGAATCATTAAAAATCCTCTATCCAATGCTTTTTGGCGTTGCCTAGCTAACCGATAAATTCTCCAATACAATGTTAATGTTACACTTGCAGGTAAAAAAAATGCAAAAACAACACTATGTGCTAAATATCTTATTTCATTTCCAGCAAAACAAAGAGTCTATATATATATAATATATAAGATTTTTTTTTTATATTAATAAAAATATAAACTTACATCATCCATATTTATAGGTTGTTCCCATCTAACAGTACTTAATAAGATACATGATGAAAATGTCCATATAATTATCATAACACAGATAACTTTATTTTTAGTTACTACTGTTTTATACCTTAAGGGTCTAGTTACAGCTAAATATCTATCCACAGAAATTACACAAATTGTTACAACACTACATGTACAAAATGTTACATCTGCTCCAACCCACAATCGACATAATATTCTTCCTAATTTCCATTCTTGTGTTATAAAATGTATGGCACCTAATGGTAAAACAATTATACCAACTAAAAAATCTGTTAATCCTAGATTCCAAACCAATAAAGTTGTATTAGTTCTACCAACTCGAGCTTTAAAACATAAAACTAATAAATTTCCAAATATTGTTAAAAAAATTATTACTGTAACGGGTAATGATAAAATTAATAAAACCCAATTGGGAATAATTTTTCGAAGTGATTGATAATAATTAAGCTTAAATATAATAATATATATTAATAAAAGAAAAAGAAAAATATATAATTATTAATAAATACATACCTCTGAATAGATAGAATTATCATTTTCATTGGAATTAAAATGCCCTGTTTCCATTTCAACCTTAAATGGTGTTGAAGTTATATTTAAAAAGTTCATAATTTGATATAGGTTTTTTTTGATGTAGTTTAATAGACTTTTAAAAATCAGTCATTTTTTATATTACACCGAAAAGTTTTCTAAAAGATAAGACTATAAAATAAAAGAAATAGTTAAGAATATTTTAATTGAACTTAATAGTATGAAAGTTTAAAATTTCTTTTATGGCATAAGTATAAAATATTAAAGGACATAAGGGCTATTATAAGCATATAATGAGTTGAATAAAATAAGATTAATAATCAAAGATGCAAAGATATCCTCTACCCATAACCATGATTCTCACATGCTCGAGAAGTAAGACATCATAAAAAAATATTAGTATTCTTAAGAGATGCACAAACTTAATGATCGAAATAATATGAGATATGACAAGACATTTTATTCAAGTTGTTATAACAAAATTGAATTGTAGATGCAACCCTTTCAGGATACATTAAAGGCTTTATTAAAAAAAAATTTTTTTTCGGTAATAAAAATAGTATATGCATTCTTTTATCAGACATAAATTTCTTTTTGCCAAATTTTGACTATATGGAAGCATAAAAATTATGCCTGTTTTAGACGTGAATACAGCATTAAACAAGGATAATTTAATAAAGTTTCAAGAAAATAAAAAGATAGATTTGTATTTAAAATTTATAAAATAACATAACTTAAAGTATAACCTTTGTGAGAATAGAAGAGAATAATTTTTATGAAAAGACTTTTTGAAAGTCAATTTTTTTTTATATAAATTACTATTTCGAGAGATTGTCATAATCTTAACCTATAAGTTATAGAAAAAATTTCATTATTTCATTGGTCTTTGAGTACTTACTCTAATAGATAATTTTAAATGTTCCTTTAGATTTAAAGTATTTATTATTATTATAATATATAAAAAGTTTAGGATAGGAGTAAAATTTAACAAATATATCTCATAGTAATGTTCATAATAAATGAAAAATAATAAAATCTTCAAAAGATAAAAATTTTAAATAATATTTAAAATGTTTAATTATTAAATACCAAACTTTTCAAGAAAAATTTACGATTCAATGTTATATTAAACATATAAAGTATGTATAACAATTTCTCAATACATTTTTCCATCTGGAAAATAATATTAATTAATATTTAGAAAAAAAATTGTTTATTGAAAAAAGTAAAAGTTCTATGACACAATTTATTGAATAATAATTATTAAATCAATTGTTTTATTATTTTTTTTATAGATGGAAATTTTATTTCTGACTTTTGGCAATGGACTGATTTACCAAGTTATTTTGTTGCTTTAGCTTTGTTTACTGCAGCAGCATCCATAATAACAGCCATCTTTATTCAATTTAATTGGTTTATTGATGCATTAGGTTTATGTTCATTGTTAATTGAAGCATGCTTGGGATTACCACAATTGATAAGAAATTTTAAAAGAAAATCAACTATAGGAATGAGGTAATTTATGATATTCACTAATTTTTATCAACCATTTTTAGTGTAACAATGGTTTTAGGGTGGTTTGCAGGTGATGTTGGAAAAACAATATACTTCATAGTTAAGAAGACACCGTTCCAGTTTTACGTCTGCTCCTCCCTTCAAATAACTATTGATATTCTTATACTACTTGAAGTATTTATATATAGGAAATCAACTTCACAAACATCCCATGCAAGTAGCATTTCATCAAAATCTAGTTCAATTGTGGATTTACCTGAGACAAATGATTTAAGATTCAATTAATAAATATTTACTTTTTATATTTTTAATATATACAAATTAAAATAAACTTTACCCTGAAAAAAGTTTATTTAAATATTATTTAACTGGTTTAAATACAACTTGGTAATATAATAAAAAAAATATATAATTGGTAGATGTAATTTAATAATATATTACGACTAAATTAACAAGAATAATCCATTGTATTTAAAATTCTCTTCAATGAGCTTTATACTTTTTTATTTTGTACAATAAAAAAATATATTGTAAAATTTATTATTAACTTATACGTAAATAAAGGTTTACTTATTTTAAATTACATTATTTTATAAATTGATAATTTCTTTTTGGTTAATTTTTGATAATAGTAGAAACCATTTTAAATTATTCTATAGAAATATTTATTTATAAAATTATTAATATTTATGATAGTTTTTGTTATATGTCTTTATGAAGTTGACTTATTTATACATCAGTAAAATGTACATTTTTAAACAATAATTTTTACTTGATTAAACAGATAAATTACTAATAACTTTTCTTTATCATCATTTACTCAAATATTGGTATAATTATTTATAATAAAGCTTCACTTTCAAATTAAATTTCTTTATATCTTTAATTACTTTTATTAAAATGAATTTTTTTCACAAGTTAGCAGAAAATTAAATTTACATGAAGTCCTCAGACACGTCTTTTTTTACAACATGTATTGGCGATTCAAACCTTAGAATCTTTTCATGATTAGCATGACATCTTTTAATCATAGGACTCATTGAACTTCGTACTTACTTTCTAACTTATTTTAATTTTTCAAATACGTCTTCCTCAATGAAGACAACTCAAATCTATGATTAAAGTTTACATAATATATGCAAATACATATTGTATTCTCAAAAAAAAGCGGGATTTCTTGTCACATATTATAGGTCAATTGGAATAGTGGCCATTATGTATGAAAAATGATGATATATTATATTGATATCACAATTATTTAGGATATCTATATATATTTCTAGAATTATTAATATAAAGTAAATGGATACACCAATTGCGTGGAATCCTACAATAAGAGAAGGTAAGTTAGATATTGATATTCAATAACAATTTCTTTTATTTATAGATTCTAATGACTCTAGTATTTCACCTTTTACTACACCTTCAAATGGAGTTGGAAAATTTTTAAAATATAATCAAAATAGCAAATATGATAAAGTAAAAAATGACCACGGTAATTTGAATGCTTTTTAGTTTTGGGGAGGAATATGTATATAAATATTTAATTTAGGGCAGATGAATGATAACTTACTTGAAATTAAAAAAATACTTGAAGATGAAAAAAAATTTGATTGGCAAAGGACACCTTTTGATGGTATTATCAATAATGAGTCATGGGGCAATAGTTGAGAAATATTTAAACACTATTCATTTTCGATAAATTCACTTTTTTTTTACTAGAAATATTATGCTACCAAGAGATATTTACCTATTTTTTACAAAAAAAATTATTTTAAAACCGTGATTCTTTTTTTTTTGGTATTATTATTTTTTTTTAATTTGTGGGTAATATTATTTTCAATAAATTGCTATAATTTATTATCTAATTTGATACTATGATTTTTTTTATATTTTATAGTTGCCTTCAGAATTTCTATCTTATCATATTTTAATAGTAGTTTATTGTGATTAAAAAAGAATTGATAGAAAATAGGAGGATCAAGTATTGGGATTTATTTCTAAAAGTGGTACAGGATGTTATAGTTCTCCATCCTCTTGAAATCTAGGATAAAAAACAGGAAACTTGATAAAAAATGACTTTTTTATAAAATGAAAAGTAACTATATTTTCTTATAAATGTAAATAAATCCATATAATTATAAAAATTTAACTCTTAGCCATAAATGATAACTCTATTTTTGTTTTCTTGTAGTAATTCATTTATTTTTGTGACATACTTAATTTTTTTCATTATTCTGAAGTGTTTTAATTTGTTATTTTAAAAAATTGATGAAATAATTTACTTCCTATTTTTTTCTTATATGGCTCAATTACAAAATTATTTTTTTTCTAATAAAAATATTATTTTTAGTTAAACAATAAGATTATTATCGTTTCATTGTAAAAAAGAAAATGGAAAGATATTTATAATTTGAGTGAAAACTTTTTCCACCGATTTGACAACAGTTTAAAAATTACCAATCCGCTTTTGGATCTTTTAACACGACTGATAAATATTTTTATCAATAATAATCTCCAATAAGTATATACCGATGGGATTTGATAGTATTCTTATACAAAGATAATAGTATGTCACTTCAAGAATGTTATGTTATATAGATGTTGTATAGTATCGTAGTTTTATTAAAAGATCTAATTCTCCATTTACTTGTTTTTAGATATTAAGAATACTTTTATTACTTTTATTTATGATGGAATTGTTTTTATAAAAAAAATTTTAATAAGTCTTACTTGTAGTAAAAATACTAAAAAAGAATGTATGTTAAAAAAAAACTTAATAATTTCTGTACAATATTACAAAAAAATATATAGATGTCAATCTTCAGTTAGTTTTTGTAATAAATATTATTTAATGAAAAGGAGATTTTTTCAAATACAATAATTTACCAAAAAAACCACACATATAGAAAGTGTTAATGATAAAGGTCCTGTTAATAAATTAATAGATTTGTACAAAAAATTTTTTTCAAGTTAAAGTTATTAATTTTTTAAAAATATACTATACAAAATATGACCTCAAAGTTACATTAATAAAGATCACAAAAATGGTATTGGTATTAAAAATAAAACATTAGATCAAAAAGTAAAATATGATTTTTTATTTGAATTGCAAACAAAACTTTTCATTATAGTATTTAAAATTATGCTGCAAAATGTTTTAAGAATATTATCAATATGTGTAAAAAACATAAAAAAAAAGTATATCACTATTTCAGAAGACAAAATTTCATTTTGTGTTAAAAATGAAGATTCTATAAAGGAAATTAATTTTTTCTCGATAAACTGAAAATTGTTTTAATGCTTTTCCGGGAAAAAAAAATAAAATAAATAATTTTCTACATACTTTATCAAGTATGTTATAAGTAATTACTTGTAAATAATATCTTATTTTATTAGATTTATTTTTTCAATTTATTTACGTGTTTTTTATTTTTTTAATAACATACTACGTGATGAAATAATAACATTTAAATTCTATGACATCAATTTTATATATTTTTTATATAAATTGATTTTATATTTTAAAAAAAAAGAAGAAGTAAGAATTCACGCAATACAAATCTTTAAGCTTTTAATATAATATAAATTTGAATAACAATGAAAACAATAAAATATTTCAAAATGCATATGAAAGTACTATCAATCATGCAACACAAAATGACTTCAATATAATTAAGATTGATAACATTTTATAATATAAATGTCTTTTATATATTACATGATGTCCAATATCACCTTCATTTAAAAAGATTTTTTTTTTTAATTTCCTAAAAGAAGAGTAACCTTATAAAAATTTCTATTTATTTAGAGATTACATTTACGACATTAGTATATAATAGAAAATGGTTTTGGCAAAAAAAAGTTTAGCACATAATATTTTAATATGACCTTGCTTGATATTCTATCAAAAGTATCACTGATAATTAGATTTTAACACAAAACAATTTATTTTTCTTTTTATTATAATAATATTTGATCAAAAATTTGTAAAATAAAAAATAATTATATAATTCTAACAACTAAAAAGTTTGTGTCTATTGATATAAAATTCAGTTAGAAAATTTAACAAAAAAAGTTATTTATTACTTTTGATAATATATTATAAGCTTTATTTATATTTTTTTTCAATGTAAACTACTCATTATGAAACATTAATCTTTAATCATAAAATTAAAATATCATAAATTTTAACTTGCAAATTATTTTTAAATTTCAGTTTTTATTTTTTTTTGATATATTTTCAAACTTTAGTAAATAAAACATAACTTTAAGTTTGCATAAATTAACAAAACATTATTATAAGTAGTTTTATTTTAAAATTTACTTTTTAAATTATATAAGTGGTACCTTTTCATTGTATAACTACTAAATTTTACTAATTTTAAAATACATTATAGTACAAATAAAAATATTGATATAATATTTTAATATTTATTCACAAATATATTTAAAAATTAATTATATCTCTTAAAAATAATGTTTGAAATTAAGTTTATCTAAAATATAAAAATTAAATGTAATGAAAATAAGTTAACATCTATAACCTATTTACAGAAGATTAACTTTTTATTTAAAATTATATAAACAAATTTTGATATTGAAAATTATTTGTCTAAATAATTATTGTAATTTTTTACATTTGTACTTATTTAAAAATTTTACTTTAGTTTTTTTTTTAATTTAATTTTAATCTTTTTGTTTCATTGTTATATTACATTTTAATTTACAAAATTTTTATTTTGGGACATTTTCTATTAAAAAAAACTACGATTGTGTATGAAGAGATACAATTATTTATAATATTATATTAACAAATAATTTATTATATCCCATTTTTATGTTTGTTTAGTTTGTTTCCTTCAATAGCAACCATGTAATTTTTCATTTTAAACTTTACAGTTACCATTGAAAGTAGAAGCCCGATAACAACGATATTTTCTAACACACATAAAAGCAAGTTTCTATTGATAAAAGTCAATTGCGAAAAGGTGAGCTTACATTTTTTATTATTATATATAAAATATTTACCTAAAGATATAAATTTTTCCTACATGCACATTTTGAAATAATTATTATTAGTAAAACAAGATTATAGCGACTTTTTTTTTAGTTTTATTATTATTTTGAATCTTTTATTAATTTTCTTAACAAATCAATATTTTTCTACAAAGCAATTTTTTTTTTTTAAATTTTTTTATAATTATTAACATGTTATGTTATTTTATTTTATATAGTAAATTTTTAATAAGATATTTTTTTGGTTATGATTACTTAAATAATAAATAGACATCATATTTATATAATAACAATTATATCATATTATTTATGATATGAAAAAATATTAAAAGAAGTGTTAATTTAAACTTACTTATTCACGATAGGCCTTTATCTCTTTACAAGATAACTCACGTGAATAAATTATTATTTTCTAAGTAATTAATACTCTTAAAAGTCATAATTAATAAAAACAAACATTTCATTATAAATTAATATTAAATATTAATTCAAAATAATTATATAATATTTACTTATATAAAAAAAATTTAATTTTTAAAATGACTTACGTAATAAATAAATAAGTATTATTTCTTATCAATACATTCAAGTAAATATTGTTTATTATTATATTTTTCAAAATTTATTGGAATCGTGATGAGACACTATTTAGTTATAAAACTTTTGCACTTTTATCATACGACAACAAAATAAAAATAAATACATTTTTTAATGTGAAGTTTTAGTGAAACCTTATAATATATTTTTAGTTATTTTCTAAATTTTTAATAAATATAAAATGTCATCTTCTGATGAAGAAATTGCTATTGGAACAACAATGGATGTCTTTATTAAACGTTCAAAATATAAAAGTTGGTCAGCTTCTGAAATAATTGGAAAAAAAGTACCAGAAACAGATGAAAGTAGTAAGTTTTTTTTTTCTATCATTTTAATGTAAAATTTAATATTTTAATTTTTTTTTTCTAGGAGAAATTAGGCAGAATTTAGATGATATTAAAAGAGTTTTAGATAAAGAAAAAATTAATGATTGGTTATATACAAATTTCGATAGTGTAATGAATTCCTTCTAAGAACTAATATTCATAAATCTCAAAAAAAAACATTTATCAACTGTATAATACATATAAAAAAAAACCGAGTGTATATCTTTTATATATATATAATAAATTACGCCATTTTTATTATTTTAATTGAACGGTAAATGTTAAAGCTCGATGTAATGATGAATCAGCAATAATTAAAGATGATCCATTTTTTATATCTAATTCTTTAAGTTGCCTTTTTAAATTATTTTTACTCATTGTTTCTAAATTGTTTCTTAATGGATTAATAATATATAAATATTCTCCGGTAGATGTTTGTATTGAAGGATTTTTTAATGAAAATTCATCAATTAGTATATCTATTAATTCTTTTAATGTTCCTTCTTTTTCTAATTTAATTAATTTAGAAGATTCAGAACAAATTGTACAATTATCTTTTTTATCTAATTGTAATGTATACATTGACACACCCTCTGTCTGCTCAAATTGAATATAATTTGTTATTTTTGAAGCAATTCCAGTTGTTAATTTTAATGCTTCTAAACATACAGAAGCAGCAATTATGGCATTTGTTGAGGCAACTGCAGGAACAATTCTTTTTACAACACCTTGTGTTAATCGTATATCAACTCCTGATATTCCAAATTTTTCTGCTCTTGCTAATGCTTTTTCATATATCCACATTATATGATCAGGATTATCTCCATCAATAGAAGCATCAAAAGGTTTTTCATTTTCCCATTGAATTATTTTGACATATTCTATACAATGTTCAGGTAATCTTGGTGTATGAGCAATCGTACATAATGGATATGTTATTTGTGGAGGGTATAAATCCATAAGACATTCCATACATGGTGAATCATAAGCAGTAAAAATTCTTCCATTACCTCTAAATCCTTCTGTCCCACCATCAATTAATGGAATTGCTGTAGTTAAATCAGGTTTTCCATCTTCATCTAATTCAATTAAATTAAATAATAAATTATTTAACCATCTTCTAGCATCAATAGAATCAAGTCCACAAATAATTAAATGAAATTTTCTATAAAATTCATCATCTTTATCTTGTATTTTACATGTATGTGAGGTAATATTACAATCTGGAAAACGTTCTTTAATAAATTTTGCCGCAACATCAGATTTATAAAAACCTATATCACGATCTCGAAAAAGAAATTGTCTATTAAGATTAGACAGTTCGATAGTATCCATATCAATTATATCAATATTTTTAAAACCAGAAAGTGCTAAATTTTTTAATATTTCACATCCTAATCCACCAGCACCAACAACTAGTAGACGAATTTGTTCAAGCATCTCAAAATTCTAAATAAAAAAAAAAATTTTTTTTTATAAGAAATTGGATAAAAATTAATATTTACCTCACTACCAGCTACAAATTGTGGTTCAACAAATGGACCATTTTTATAACATAATGTTTTAATATCATACCATTTATCAGAATGATCTTCATTTATCATTATAATGATAAATAATTAGTAAAAAAATTTTTGTAAATATAAACAAGATATTATATTTAAGTTTTTTGGTAAAATATTTATTAATTTTTTGGTATCTTATTTGGAATCATTGGTATTATTTTTTGAAATATAATAGATTATAAATTATAATTTTTTTTTTCATTTTATATCATTTTAAATTCTGATGTTATTTATATCATTCTTATGCAATTAATTAAAATAAAAATTAGAAATAATACACACGTGAAATTAATTAATCAGGTCATATATTTATTATAATTCCTTCTAATGCAATAAATAAAAATTTCTACTTAATAACTATGAATGTCACATGCTGCAAGTTTGTTTTTATATAATTTATAAGATCAATGAATCTTTCTACTTCATATGAGTAAATTACAACGATTTGGAAACTTTATTATATAATGTTAATATTAAATAAAGTTAAATAATCATATAATGTTAACAATCTTGAAGAAAAGTGATCTTAAAAGGTATATTAAACGCCCACATTACAATAAACTGGATAATGTAATTAATATTGACAACAATTTGAACTATTAATTAATGTTCATGATTAATAAGTTATTTGGTCAATTATAGGTAGTTGACGCATTTTTGATTTGTCTTCTATCTCTTGTCCGAAATAATCTTATTTTTACTACTATCTTTAGTCTACTCTAAAATTAATGAGAAAAAAAAAACATTTTTATGGTAATTAAAAATACATACTCAAAATAGAAATTTTGAATTTTTCTTTCACCACTTTGTATATGTTAATTAATATAAACATATACAAGACACTGTCTCCATAATTTTATAGTTACTGGTGTATCAATATTGAACCTGTATTTACTTTTTAATTATAATTAATTCTTTTAATAATAATACATGGTATAATGCTGTTTTTCTTTAATATACATCCTGAAAATGATCAACTTTTATCAAGCTTGAAAACTAAACCAGATATTTATTCACCTCGTTGGGATCAATCAACATTCTCAGGACGTTTAAGGCACTTTAGAGCTGTTGTGAATCCCTTTAATTTGTTTATAACACCAAGTAAATTAGAAGAATGTAAAAAAATAGTTTTAGATTATGAAAATGGTAAGGTTGATAAAAATATGACATTAAATGAACTTTGGGAAGCAAAACATATTTATGATTCAGCTTACCATCCAACATCTGGAGAAAAAATGCCAATGTTTGGAAGAATGTGTTCACAGGTACCAGTTAATTCAATGATCTCTGCTGGAATGTTATTTTCTTATAAGTAAGTTAGTTTATTTTTTTTATTTTCAAAATTTTTATTTTTATTTTAGTTCAACAAAAGGAATGATATTTTGGCAATGGTTTAACCAATCTTATAATGCCTTAATTAATTTTTCAAATCGATCAGGCGAAGAACATTTAAAAAATTCACGATTACTATGTTGTTACTTTGCAGCAGCTGGAGGAAGTATGGCTGCAGCAAGTGCATTAAAAATATATGCTGATAAATTAAATTTACCAAATGTAATAAAAAGATTAGTGCCATTTGGAGCTGTAGCATTAGCTAATATAATAAATGTACCTATGATGAGAAGTGGAGAATTTATAAATGGTATTCCATTAAAAGATGAACATGGGAATACATTAACAACAAGTACAAAAGTTGCTTGTTATGCTATTCCTATGGTTGTTATTTGTAGAATTTTAATGAATTTACCTGATATGGTTTTTTTACCTATAATTATTGATCGTTTAGTAAAAATACCTTTTATACAAAAAAACAAGTATTTTAGATATGGTATGAAGATTTCGCTGGCAGCGCTAGCGGTATCATTTGCCACACCTATTAGTTGTGCTATATTTCCTCAAATGTCACCTTGTAAAATAGAAAACCTCGAAGAAAGTGTTAAAAAAAAACTAAAAGAACAAAATTATAATAAAGAAACTGTATTCTTTAACAAAGGGCTTTAAAGTTACCCTATCACAGTCAAGGTATTTAGCAGCATTATAGCAATTTAGTTATTTATCTATTAACATAAAAAAAAAATAGAATTTTAATAAAATATAATCAAAAATATATTAGACAGCAAAAATTTGTTATCATTTAACCAACATACGTTCCAGTTAGCAAAAAAAAATTTATTTTAGTTAATTTTTCATTGTTAAATTTGTAAAATCCAAATATATTTTCTTTTAAATATATTGATAGGATACCATTTTATATATTGGTTTATCTACACATGTTTTCTCTTGAATCATTTCTTAATTACTATAAATTTGCTTTATTAAATATATAAATTTTTATTTATATATTATTTGATCCAAAAGGTCATATTAGTATCAATTTCAATACATTTAATTTTAAATTCCTAAAGTAATTAAGTTATTATTCGTTTATTTTGTTTCTATTGTTTTGTTATCAAAAATTTTCTGTTACAATATCAATTGTGTTTATAATGTTATTTCTTACATTAAGTAATATACTCTAATATAATTATTCATTTATGATATTTATTAAAATAATAATTTTTAAAAATGTAAAAATTTAGTTTTTTATTTTAGTTTGTAAATTTTTTTTATCATTTAATAACTTATATACATATCAAATTATATATTTTAAAATTTGATATTATAATGTTTGATTTGGTTAAATATAATTTTATATATTGACAAAACATATCATGTTATATAACTATTTTTAAAAATTTTAATTTTTTTGTTCCATCAAATAAATTCGTAATTATTTACATTAATTTGTTATTTTAGTCATAAAACTATTTTAATAATGTTTAAAAATAAGAGTTGATTGTCTGCTTTCATAACAACAAATATTATTAACAAAATTTAGGTACATTTAAATTTGTATTAATCTATTTTTATTAATGCAAATATGAAAATTTTTTAAATTGTTTTCATTTCTGAATTCTTAATGTTATCCATTTTAAACTTTTTTCCACTTCTTTGTAGATTTTGATTTTTAAATAACTTGTTAATTTTTTTCTCTTATCAGCTGCTTTCTTTTTAAATTTTCTTGTCAAAAGTGAAATCTCATGAATAAAGTTTTTCTTAAAGATTATTTTCTTTATCAAAATACTTATTACCTTCGTAGTTAAAAATTTCATATTTAATTTTTATATTTTTGAATAAGTTATTCATATCATTCTGGATCATCTATCACTTTAGAGTATGTAGTTATTATTATTTAAAAATATTTGCTTATAATAATTTTTAATGCAAATCATATAAAATTGATAGATTTTATTTTGTAAATACAAAAATCGTTAAGAGTAATTTACATAACTCCAACATAATTTTTAAAATACTCATCAGTCTCTGAATACTTCTTTTCAAAATCTTTTATTTCTTCAATGTCATCGTCAACAACTCTCCATTCAAGTCCAATTAATGTGTTAAAAACATCATTGTTAAAAGGAGTTACCTCACTATTTCTTTTAGGATAAAATTCTTCTACTAAACTTTTAATACAATCAAGGACAACTTTTTTTTTATTTAACATTTGACATTTGCCACAAAATTCAGAAAACTTCATGTTTGGTTGCATTTCATTTGCCCATGCTATAAATTTATCCTCAATAGCTGTAACATCTTTGCACTATAATGATAATAAAAAAAAAAGATAACCAGATAAAAAATAAAAACATACGAACTTTCTCGATGAAACCACTTCTGTTTCTTTTGGTAATTTGATATCTTTAACCATACTAAATAACTTCCGATATCCATTAGCACCAATAAGATCTAACTCATTAAAAACTCTTTTTTTCTTTGTACCAGTACTTTTATTCTTTTTTGCTGCTTTTAAAGCTTTATTTAATTTCTTGGCATCCTCATCTGGTGATTCAACAGCCTCAATATCAGGATTAACAGGACCGTCTTCATCTTCTTAAATATATAAAATTTTATAACATAAATAAACAAAAATAAAAACACACCTTTTTCTTTATTAAAATCTCCCAATTCTACATCATCATAAAAATCATCCATAATTTAATTGATAAAAATAAAGATCCTCCTTTGAAGTATAAGAAAAAAGATGCTTTCCGCCATTTACAAAAATATCTCCTCAAGACAAATCATTTTTCATATATTGGTAAAACGTCATTTTTATTTAAGTTTTACATTCCATATATTTTAATTTTTATTAAATAATGGATTTTGAAAAACTATTAAATACAAAAAGTAACAGAAAAGCAGAAAGAAAACAAAAGAAAGAATTTAAAAAATTAGCCAAAGAGGCTTTTCATAGAAAAAAAAATGTAAGTATAAAATGAAATTTATTATTTTTATTTTTTTTTTAAGTTAAAAGAGGTGATTGAGGAAAAATTTCGTAAATCAAAAAATGAAGAAAATAATATAAATATTGAGAGTTGTAAAAAAAAAAATAAAAAAAAGAAAAATAGGAATAAAAAGAATAAAGAAGCTTCCGAGGTGGAGGATTATAAAAGGAGGATGTTTCAAGATCCTAGTGATTGTAAGGTAGAAAAATTAAGTAAAGAAGAGGAAAGAGAAAGAAAAGAAATGCTAAGAAGAGAAGCAGAAAGAGATGATGATGATATACAACATTATGAAAAATTATTAGGACTTAATAAAAAAAAGAAGAAAAAAGATTATGATGATGATGGTTTAGATTATCTTTTAGATTTTTGTGATTTAGAAAGTAGGAAAATTGTTGTTGAAGAAGAAGAAAAAATTGGTGAAGTGAATGTAGAAAAATTAAACAAAACTGAGGATATGGATGTTGAAGGATTCTTTAATGAGAGTGATAATGAAATTGATGAAACAAATAATGATGAAGAAGAAGTAGAGATGGATGAAGAAGAATTAGAGATGGATGAAGAAGAATTAGAAATAGATGAAGAGGAAATAGAAATGGATGAGGAAGAAAAAACCTCACCTACATCTATGGATGGTGATATTATGTCTGATGAAGATGAAGATATTGTTGAAGATATATATGGAAGACGTATTTATAAATCTACTAAAGAGCTTGTTGATAAAGAATCTAGATTACAAGAAAAATTATCAAAACTTGATGAAAATAAATCAGAAGAATCTAAAGAAGAAACAATTAAAGTTGAAAAAACAATAAGAGCTCTCATGAATCGTCTTAGTGAGGTGTCTTTTGTTAATTCACAAAAAATAATGCTTGATACATGGAATCATTATAGTAAAAATGATGTTAAACGTTTAACTTATAAACTTCTCCTACAAGCTATAGATAAAAATTATGAAATGGCTGATAGGATGATTATGGAGTATGCTGCTTTTTTAACAATTATGCATTCAACAATATCAAATGAAATAACATTTTATATAATTGAACATCTGGTATGTGATTTTGTTAAAAGAATCAAACAAAAAATAGATAATGAAGAGTATAGACTTTGTAATATTGGAAGATTTCTAGGTAATTTATATAATTTTAAAGTTATAAATGCAAATTTTTTAATTGAATTATTTACAATAATTTGTCAAAATATGAGTGAATGCAATTTATCATTACTTCAATCAATGTACATGACAACAGGAAGTTCTTTAAAAAAAAGAGATAGCACTTTATTTGATGAACATTTATCATTTATGAAAAAAAAATTACCTTTATTAGAAGATATTCAAGATAATTTTAAATTAAAATTTTTAGTTGAAGAATTATTAGAATTAAAAATTGTTAATGTGATAAAATTTACTACAAAATTTGATGAAAAAGATATGCTTCATATGGTTAAAGTTATTCAAAGTTTTGTTAGAGGTAATAGTCAAAAAGAAGGAGTATTAGGAATGAGTGTTGATGATTTATTACATGCCTCAGAAAGAGGAAGATGGTGGATTGTTGGTTCTGCCTGGCAACCTTCTGCAAATCCTTCATCTAAAGAAGATATAAATAATAAAAGATGTAGTCTTATGAATTTTGATTCATCATTATTAGAATTAGCTAAAAAAGCTAAAATGAACCTTGAACATCGTAAAAATATTTTTTGTATTATAATGTCAGGTGAGGATGCTTTGGATGTCTTTCAACGTATCATGTCATTAAAATTAAAAGAAACTCAGGAACGTGATATAATTCATGTTGCAATTATATGTTGTACATTAGAAAGTAATTATAATCCTTTTTATGGATATATTATTGAACAATTCTGTTCTTATAATAATCGTTTCAAGGTAAGTGTAAATATCATTAATATGTCAGATGGAGAATGATTTATGTATACATTTATTTTAGTTAACGACTCAGTTTGCTTTATGGGATAGGATAAAAAATTTGAATGAATTAAAGAAGAGACAAAGAAATAATTTAGCCTCCTTAATTGGTGATTTAATTAAAAATGGAAGTGTTACTTTAGGAGTCTTAAGAATAGTTGATTTTAGTGATATTAATGGTGTCACTGGAATAACTCTTAAAAATATTTTTTCAAGATTATTTACAACTACTAGTGTTTCTAAAATAAATGAAATTTTTGAAAAATTACTTTCTAATCCAAAATTTGATTTGTTAGCTCAAGGATTACAAATATTTTTTGAAATTAAATATAATGATGATGAGGATGCTAATAAAGAATTCAAATTACGTTTGGATGTTGTTAAAAATTTACTATCAACAAGAGATCAGTAAATATTTTTGTTAATATTTTTTTTATTGTTTTTAGAATTTTAATATTGTTAATAACAAAGTACATTTTTGTGACTACAAATTGCTCAATTAATTTTCATGTATTCTATTTAAAAATATATATTTTATTCTACTAATAGTAACTAAAATATTTAATCTGGAACATTTTTTTTTATAATAAAAAAAAATATAATAGTTACTAGTAGATTTGGCATATAAAATTTTTTCAATCAATTACAATCCTTCTTTAGTACATCATTTTTAACTATCCTCCTGGATCATTAATCACATTTTAAATGTTCTTTTATTTTTACCTTCCGATTTAAAAGACAAAAAAAAAAAAGTAACTTACTTAAAATTTATAGTACATTTAAAATCACCCTAAATTGGTTTTAGATTAAAAAATATATATATATTCCATAACTCAATGTCATTTTCTTTAAATTTTGTCTAAAAAAATTTAATCGTCTAACAAAAGAAATATATAATATAATAGAAAAAATAAAGTTTATTGGCATATAATATAAAGATTATTACCTAACTGACCACTGTTAAATTTTGTTTAATAATAATAAATATTTTATATTTACCTATTTAACTATTATATTTATATTACAAAACACTTTTATTCTTAAATACTATCAAAATTTGATGAGATAATAATTTTTTTTCTTTTCTATTGTGTTTAACATTTACCACAGTTATAAAAACTTGGTAATTAATTTACACAATATTTAAAATGCATTATTAAACTATAATTAAAATATATTTATTTAAAAAAAAAAAATTTATAATTCATATTGCTATGGTTTTATGATATTTTTCTTAAATAATATCACCTGTTATAATAAAGTATTAATATTTTAATTAAAATTAACAGTATAACATATATATAATTCTTACAGTATACCTACAAATTTTCAAGATAAAAATATAGACATTTTATTTAAAAATTGTTTGTTTTTTTTTTCCTTCATATTTTATTATTTTACAAAATATTAGAAATGTTATTAATTTGTTTAAATAAAAAATTTAAATAAATTTGACACTTCTTTTTCACTATTTATATAATTTTTTTCATTTATTTTAATCAACTTTATTACAAATTTATTCCCATCTCTATCATAGAAATGACAATATATTTTAATTATTTGTATAGTTTAATAGGCTTAAACAAATTATAATATAAAAAGAAATTCGATTTTAGTTAAAGTATAAATTTTATGATTTTAACAAGTAATTTAATTAACAAAAATTTGAGTTTATTTAACGATTCCTAATTCATCTTGCTTAATAAAATAAATTACATTCTATTGGTAAAGTAAATGAGTGTATGAATAATTTATAATAAATTAATAATATCTTATATTATAATAATAATAATGTTCATTTCTCAAAAAGCTTATATTAATGTATAATTAGTTATTGTAAAGATCTTTATATATATATATATATCAATTTCACAAATAGCTTCAATTCAATGATAGATGATATTATGATGAAGAGGAGCGGAAAAAAGTATAATATATTAGAAACATCTGGAGTTGATTATGTATTGCCATTCAATGAATTTTGTTAAATGTTAGTTAAAGAAAAATATTTATCGAAAAGATTTTATTTTAAATTGTATTATTTTTAAAAAAAAAAAAAGAAATTATGAATATTTCATAGTCATTTATATATATATATATATGTAGAAAACTATTTTTTTATATTAAAAAAAAACATTAAAAAGATTTTAAAAATTAAACATTGCATAATACTAACATTCCATAATATTACTAGCTATATATTTTTATACTAAAGAAAATAAAGGCCTTTTAAAGCTTTGATTTGAACAGCTGTCGTTTATCTGACTCTACAATCAATCTCTCTTCTATTTTCAGTGTACAAAATCCATATCAACAATAGGTATTAATTTGCTTCAAGTAGGTTATATGTCTCTTATTCATTTTCATCATTATCCCATTAATACTAAATATGGATATTATAAAAATGTTGCATAGGTATACTTTTACGTATCGTTATATTATTTTAACTAATCCTATATTACATATAATTTTTGTTAACATTTACAATGTAAAGCATCTCAACATCCCTTTTTATTTGATATATAAATTTTGTATCACGAGCATCTATTTGATTATTTTTATAAAAAGAATGTTTGCCTATAATTTTTTCAATTTTTTTTTCTATATATCTATTATTTTTGTTTTATGAAAAATAATATCTACATTTATACAGTATCTATTTATATTATATATTAAGAAGGACATTTCAAAATATTATTAAGAAAAAAAATATATTTTACTTTTATTTAATTTTTGCATAAATAATTTTTATTAAAATGTTTAACTTTTCTTTATACTATCGGCATTCCTCTTTTGATCTTTATCCTTTTATCTCTTTATAAATATACAAGTAATAACCATATAAATAAGGTTATAATATGTTGGTGATATTGATATTGGAGCAACTGTAATTTAATTAATATAATATCTATATATTTATTAATATGAATAATTTTATGAATGGCGGAAGGTTTTTCTTTAACATGAGTGATTCTTTATTTCATTCTGTAGCTTCCATTCATACTTATATATATTATATATATAATATATTTCTTTCTTTCTTTCTTATTTTATCTTTTTTTTTATAATTTTTATTACTATTTATAAAAACTTTCTATCTTTTACAATATATCCAAAACATTACATAACATTTCTTTCATTTTCAATAAAATCTGCCACCAGATGTAAACATTACTTTTAAAATATCTTCCTACTATATTATTATTACTAAACAAAAATGAATGTAACTTATTACCTCTTCTGTCATCTTAATTTTATTAATATATATATATATTTTTTTTTTGTTAAAAAGTAAATGACATTGAAAGAAAAAAAAAATATATATATATATAAATCTAAAATATATTTTTAATTTTTGTCATTAAATTATAAAGAGTTAGTTAACCTTTTAAAACAAAGACTATTATATTATATTTACTTATCATATTATGTATATATTATGTCAGTCTGATTAATGATATAATTAAAAAGTTTTATCTTCTTTTAAGTTATCTATTATTAATGGCATTTAACTTTATTATTACCTAAAAAAGTTTTTATTATACATATAAATATGTTATGTATATATCATTGTTACCTTATTCATCATCATGTTAAACTTAATATAAATTGAAGCGCAGGCAAAAAGTATTTAAAAAAAAAAAAGAAAAATTTTTTCTCCATCCATTAAAGGAGTGTGCTAATAAAGTGTTGGCGGTACAAAAAAGAAAAGAGGTAGAAAAAAGAAGGTTTTTAGTAATTTTAATACTTATCTATTATTATACATAAGTTTTATATTAAATAGTAGTAATGATATGACAATCAAATGGTAGGTTATGTTAACAAAAATCATTTTTCATTTATTTTTAAAGGGTAAAATGAATAGATATATATATATATATATATATATATATATTTGTTTATTTTAAATTCAAATGTTGTAGAAATAAAATTGTAAAAATATTTTTGTATCTTTATCAGGCGTAAATTTTTAATATTATTTTTATGAAATTTATAAATTTTAATTTTTTTTTTCTTACAAATTTTTGTCATCAATTTACAATAACTATAATATAAAATACTGCTATTTGTTTGCCAATATATATGTATAATGACAGTACCTTCTTCTCTTTTCATATCTTGTATTATACTTATAATGATATAAAGGAATGTTAAGTTACGGTAGTTTTCTAATATAATATATATCTTTTATTTTTCAATATAAATTAAAAAAATTAATTTAGATAAGATGATAATGAATGATATACTTATACTATATGGACTACACAATGTATGATATTTAAACCGATAAGGTGGTTATCTCTATTTTAATTTATTTCATTAAATTTTTCTTTTATTTAAGTACATTTTATTAAATCCTTTAATTAAACCCCCTCTTTTTTTTTAAATTCATATTTCGGCAAAACTCTATAATTAATCATTTTTAATATCCTTAAAGTTATAAATCAAAACATATTAAGCCTCAATTCACACCTTAAATGTTTCTTAAAGCAAAAATTATAAAACTAATCAACAATAAATCTTTATTTTTTATTTATATAGTTTAGTCTTATTTTTGTATTCATTCTATTTAATTATGACATTTCTCGCTAACTGCTACTATCTATTTAATTCTTTTGAAAATAACTTTATATCCTTATTAATACTTCCCCGTGAAGTGGATCATGCTGTGCTTTTATAATCTTCTTGGCGCGATTATTTTGTGACAAACTGTTTTCTTATAATTTAACTTTCTTCTTTTAGTTACCGACTACTTTGTAAAATAGATTCTAGATTATTTAGCTATAATCGAAATAGTATATCAATTTATATCAAATTTCTATAATATATATGTATATAGATGATATTTCTTTTTAATTATAAAATAAAGGGTGTTTTTGGCATATAAATGTCAAAAACATAAACTACTTTTAAATTATATTTTATTAGTATAAAAGAAAATTTCTATTTAATAATTTAAATAATTATTTATAAAAATAATATTAATAATTATTTTCTCATTATTAATTGAAGTTTTTATAAGTAATATTTAATTAAAATTTATGAAATATATATATTTAATATTTTTACAAATAATTTATTTATCTGTGATTGCCTTTTTTTTTTTATTTTTATTTCTGTATATATAATATACACATTTATATATATATACAATTTATGGCATACCAGTTTATTATTACTGTTTTTATTTTAATAAACTTATTTAGTCTTTTTCTTTTGTATATTTTAGTAATGTTATAATTTCTATATATGACAATCGTTTACACTTAAAACACATATAATAAACATCTTCCATGTAAACTCCCCCCACTATAATAGCTTTTTATAGAAAACTTCTATCCATATATCTATTTTAAATTCCATTTACGAGAGGGAAGTAGGGACATAACTATGTCATCTACTCTCAACCTTAAAATAATGCCACGCCTTTTTGTTTTACTATTTTCTTTAAACACAAATCCTCCTATGTAGTTTTAGTTTAGAAATAGTAGTTGATCATATTTAACAATTTTTTATTGAGGACATTTTTTAAAATGCTATTTCAAAATTGTTAATAGAAACATTTATTAAATATAATTTAACTTACAGTACAATATTAATAACCTTTTTTTCAATTTTTATAATATTTTTTTTAATATTAAAATACTTTTATTTTTTTTACAATTTATATTTAAAATAAAAAAAAAAATTATTTTTATTTTATTATCAATATGTTTTTATTTATAATAATTTAATATATTCTTAGTATTATTATATAATATTTAAATTTTTTTTTTACCATATTAAATGTTTATATAATTATATTCTTTTTTTCTTTTTATTTAATAAGATAACATATATTAAACCATTTTTTAAATTTAAACTAATTTTTTTTAATTATTATAACATTAAATATAAAGCGAAAAAAAAAAACTATACATTTTGATAATATTTATAAATTATATATTCTCTCTTCGGTAAAATTTTTGTAAAAATTTTTTTTAATGTGTAGTTATTGTATTTATTTCATATATCAATAAAATTTAATATTTACTTATGATTTTTTTTATTATAAATAAAAATATTTTTATTTATGCAATATATAAATGTACCTATTTCAGATATCCTTAGAGATATTTATTCTTTTTTTTTTTAAAAAACTATTAACCACTAATAGATTATTATTTTAAATTAAAAAAAAAAATTTATTCATAAAAATGTCAATAGCTGTGACTACAACAGTTTCAGCATCATTGCCACAAAATTCAAATACTAACACATCTCCATCTACTGTAAATTCAAGATCACCTGGTAATGGTGTTAATACATCACTTATTCCATCAGTAGTTGTATCTTCATCTACTTATTCATCCTATCCTGGAATTGATATGAATTATCAAGGAAATTCATTACCAGATCAATCTCATTATTATTGGGGTAATCAACATCAAATTACAGGTGTATATCCTCCCATCCATACACCTTACCCAAATCCAATGGTAAATATGAATGGTATAAATAATGATGTTTATTCTCGGACAAATGTAACAAATTCAGTACCACAAGTATCATCTCCAGCATACCCACAATCAATGCAACCACCAACTACAGCATCTGGCAGTGACTCTGCAGAGGTTGTTGAAATAGGTAAAATATACGAAAATGCCACAGAAAATAGTAATTCATATTCTACATTGCCAACAAATCATTACCAAAATTCATCAACAATACCTGGACAAATTCCAGCACCAACACCAACATATAATCATTATCATGTACCAACAACCTCAGATAAACCTACAATTAACAATCTTCTTGAACTTAGTAGCTGCCATTCTCAATCATTGCAATCTCCAGTTTATAGTTTTCCTCAATCAAATATAGAAAACATTAATGGCGTTCCTACAAAACCAGAAGCATTGACATCTATTCATAATCAACTTAATAATCCACATAATTTCTATCAACCTTCTCATCCTTCTCTTCAAGTAAGTTTGATACTATAATTAGTTATCCTCTTAAAATAATACCTTAAAAAAAAATTCTCAGATAATTATTTTTATTAATTAATTAATTGCAAAAAGATGTATCTTATTTTATTTACGTCATCATTTTCTTCTCATTAAATACATATTACACATATATATATATATATCTCCTCCTGATGTTACATATTTAAAAATACTAATAAAAAAAATTATCTGATAATTGTTTATATATAATAAAATATAATTATAATAATAAAATTTTTTTCTTTTTTTTTTTAGAATTTACCAGCATCCGATTTGTTATCATCCCAAATTCCAGGAGATATTTATAATATTCCTTCAGTTAATCAATCTCAGTCATTAAATCATCGGGAATTGCTATCCAATGGATATCAACCTATCCCATCATCAGAATATACAAATTCATTACCTTCAATGCATGGTATGAATATTTCCCCTAGTAATCATAATGTTACAGGAAGAAATTCTTCCAGATCTAATAGACGTTTAAAAAGTGAAGTTAAAGATTCTGATGATGATGGAAAGTCATCAGATGATAAAGAATTAGATAGAAGATCAGCTAATAATGCCCGTGAACGTATACGTGTTCGTGATATTAATAGTGCATTTAAAGAACTAGGAAGAATGTGTGCTCAACACCTAAATCAAACTAATGATAAAGCTCAAACAAAACTTAATGTTTTACATCAGGCAGTTAGTGTTATTACGCAATTGGAAGAACAAGTACGGAGTAGAAATTTGAATCCAAAAGCTGCAGCTATCATGAAAAAAAGAGAGGAGGAACAAAAATTAATGAATTCAATGTCTGGAATACAAAATGTTGCACCTCAAAATGCTTTTGCACAACATCAAATAAATGGAATTGATGGGGATGTGAAACCTCCATTACAATCTAATGTTTCTGTTTATAGATAATTATAAAATTTTGACCATTAGAATCTATAATATTATCTCATTAAAATTTCTTTTATACATTTTATAAACTATTCTATAGCTTTTTTGTGTTACATTTTAACAAAAATAAACATGAATCATAATTTAGATAGATATTAAGAAAGATGATAGTTTATAAGAGTTCATTAAGATAAATTATGAGTAAATTTGTTTATTTACTAATAGTTCAATGACATATTGAAAAATAGAGATACTTTATCATTGCTAAGACACATGTCTAGTTAAATAATTATTCTAAGTAATGTAAGAAGATTTTAAAAAAAAAAAATATAATACTGACTAAGATAAAATATTTTTTCATTATTAAATAAAAAATATTTTATTAAATATAAACAAAATATAGTTATGTTGGAGCTATTAAATTTCCATAATATGCTGTTAGTGTTTTAATTTTCGAATTTAAAACTGAATGTTCAATTTCACATTTTCCACCAGGTCCAGCTAAAGAAATTAATTGCTTAAGAGGTGTATTACGAGGTAAAAAATAAGAAATATTTGAAGATAATTTTTTAGAATACTCAAAAACTTTAAACCCATCAATTGGAATGTCATTTTTTAAATCATAAACTTCTTTGGTTAAATATTCTGGGCCACCCCATGGTGGTGATAAAAATACACCATCAACAATTTGTTGATTATTAGAAGAAAATTTGTCACCTTTTCTTGATCCAACAAATGACTCAACAATTTTAAAAAAATCACCTAAGAAAAATTGAATCCTATCAGCAACTCCATAAACTTGTGCATTTTTAATAGCACATTTTAAGCGTATAGGATCCATCTCTACAGCATAAACATATGCCCCCCTCAAAGCAAATTGAATTGCGTTACCACCCACACCCGTAAAACCATCAAATATTATCATATTTTTACGTGTAACCATCCGTTCAGCTATATGTTTAGCAATTTTTTCAGGAGTTACAGAAAACCATCCTTCACGATCCATTAAAATACCATGATTAAGTTTTGAAAATAATCGAAAACGTTGATTCCAATATTTTTTCATTTCACTATCAGAATTAATGTAATTACGAGCTTTTGATGCAATTAAATATTCATCTTTAACAGGATCAAATGATAAATCAATATTTTTATCTATTTCTTTTACTTCATTATTACTTTTTTCCTCATTTATTATTGTTTTTGTTTTACTATTTTCTTCTAAATCACCACCTTTAGGTTTAATAGAAAGTATTCTTAATTTAAATTCAGGTCTATTTGAATAATATGTAACATTTCTCATTTCTTCAAATCCTTCACTACATTCTAAATCTTTACTATCCATAGGAAATTTATCAGGATTCTTACAATCATTATATATCTCAATAGATTTTTCCTCATCAGACGATTTATCCATAATTGAATATTTAGACTCATCAAACCCACTAACAAACTTGGCCTTCTTAACCTAAAACTCAATAAAGATTGAACAGATGTTTTTATTTATATAGTTAACTATAAACTTACGTTTGCAAGAAAAGAAAAGCATTTGCCCTTGATGTTTGTCCTTTTATATTCACTAAAGTCCATTAATGCTTGTTTTCTAACCAAATGGCTATGTTGTTCATACAAATCATCCCAATCAAGGGAATTAATATAATCTAAACCAAAAGTCTTTTCTGAAATATTTGAAAATCCCTAAAATTACAAAATATATACACTACAAAATAGTTTCCATTTAAGATAAAAAATTAAATAAAGAATAATTCTAACCTGTAATAGGGGATCACGATGTAATTTGATAAGATAATATGAATCTGATGGTTTGATTTTATCTATTTTTTCTTCATATTTTAATACTTCTTCTTCATTTAAACTATCTTTAAAATCATTTATAAAACTTTGTAATGTTAAATATTCACCGTTATTTGCCCAGTACTTTGAAAATGTCATAGATGCTAACTCTAATGCTATTTTTTTTCTTTTTTCTCTAATATCTTTCTTACTAGAAACTACATTTTCAGAAATTTCACCAGGGCTATCACTAGAACCCACTAATGGATTTGAAACTGATGGAATAACTTTTTTTTTAGTAACTAAAACTTCATCTGAAGGTTGATAATTTTTAACAAATTCCTCAACATCTTCAATACCTTTTATTCCAGCCATCATTAAATCGTCGTCATAAATGTATACTTTACTTAATGATACATCAGCTGATATTCCACTTTCATATTCTATCGTACCTTCTAATACTTCTTCCCAATCAAATGAATAGTTAAACTCTTCTTCAGACATATGACCTGAATACTATATTATAAAAATTAATTACAAAAAAAAACAACTTTAAATATAAAATTGGTTTGAAACCAAATATATAAAATATGATGTAAAAATTACAAAAGTATAATAAACTTCATGAAATTATATAAATTATATAATATTTATTTATTTATTTATAACATTTAAAATTTCTCTTAATTGTGTCATCTTTTTTTCCAATGCTCCAGGTTGAGAGGATAATATTTGATGAGAACGAACTGCTAATGATAATAAATATGAATATTCTGTATTTGAAAATGTAGTACCTTTATCAACAATCATAGCTAATAATCTATCAGGTTCATGATCTAATAATTCATAAAATGATCTTGCCCGATCTAAATCCATTTCTCTACGTCCTGTTATTTGACTCATTAATTGTTGAACGGCAAAAATATTTCTACAAACTCTTTTTCTTCCATTTTCACGAAGTTTAGCCATATGTTGACTTGAATGAATAAAAATAGAAGCACACAAATGTCCAAGACCTTCAAAAAGATATTTCCATTTATGTTTTGAAGTTAATTGTGATAAATTTTTATGAAATATATATAAATCATTCCTAAAATCTGTAGCTTCTTGATCATTTTCATCTTCATTGTACTTAGAATCAGCTCTTGAAAGAGGATATATATAATAGAAACAATGAACTCTTAATTCTAAATGAATAAGTAGAAGACATGTCTCTGATATTGTTTCAATTTTACTTATTTTAGAATTTAAAACATTTATCATTGTATCTTCACCAATATGTAAATTATTTGAATCAATATCTGGAACTTTATATTGAATAATTTCATTAGATTTCTTACTAAGTCGTCCCAACAAATAACGAAATTGAAGTGTAAACCATTGAAGTGATTCATGAATAAGAATTAAAATTTTTATATGTTCCATATCAGTTACAAGTTCATTTCGTTTTATTTGTTTTTGTACACCTAAATTACCAATTAATATTTCTGATTCTCTTTGATTTCTTTTTTTTATGTCTAATTCACTTTCTGTACCTAAATTATGTTGATATGATGTTGGAGTGGTTTCACTAGGTGTTTGTGTTGTTATAGCAATCCAACTTGGAAGTGATTTTAATAATCTAGAAATATCTTCATCAACTGCCCACGCAGCGCTTATCTTACCACTTGTTCTCACTTGATTATCACTTCCAAAGTTAGTTATTGTAATTTTATTATAAATTTCTTCAATATACCCAATAAATTTTGTTAAAATAAATAACCATTGTTGAGAAAAACGCAAAGTATATGTTTCCATATGTTTAATTAATTCAAAGATGTGGTCACACATATTTTTCACTTTTACAACACTTCCAAGTACACTCTATAAAATTAATATTGAATTGTACTTTATATAACTTACGACTTCATGTGATTGAACATTAACAACTGATGTCCACACATCATTACTACTAAAAACAATATTTAATTTTCCTGATATATCTTTTTCAACTTTTTCAACAAAACTATCCATAATAAAACTATTCAAAAATGTGTAAAGATCACATGGTTCTTTTTTAGTTATAGATTGAATTTCCATAGCAAAATGATTTAATAAATGAAATATATTTATAATATTATATGGATCAGTTTGACAAACAAGATTATTTAATTTACCATGTTCTACAGTACCTTGAGATGACATTAAGGCTCCAGAACTAAAACGGAATAACAATTTACTATTATCTGATGACGACTCATTTTTATTGAAACGTTGAGGCCAAATATCTAAATGATCACTGATAACATCTTGTATGGCTCTTTGACAAGATTCCCAGTACTTCTCCAGAATAATTGGACAATTTTCTTTATAAGCAGAATGTTTAGATAATTCTTTAATTAAAATTGAATGATATTTATAAGAATCTCTAAATTCTGTAATAAGACTTTGAATTAATTGATATAATAATTTAGAATCACGATTTTCACTATGTGTTATGGCATTTAAAACTGTTACCGTATCGTGAACTCCTTTTTGACATAAGGCACTTTCTTTTGAATAAATTTGATTTAATGCAGCATCAACTTGATCAAATACCGCAAGAGCCTCAATTGAATCAGAAATTTTAATGCATGCTTTATGCATAAATTCCTCATTATCAGTAGTACTTGAAAAACCAAAATCTCTTGAATTAATAGATTTTTGATACTTTTGTAATAATTTATTACAAAGTTCAGATTCTTGTAATGTATTTTTGTTAATATTTTTTATTAATGCAACTAGATGTTTTTCAAAAGGCTCAATAATAATTACTCTAAGTAAATCATCTATAATTTTTGTTAATAAATTTTTAGATATATCATGAACATTATGTCTTATCTGGCTAAGGCCCTCAATACAGGATAATTGTCCATTAAGAAGAATTTCATTTCTTTTTAATAAATTAACAGCATCTTTAAATTTTCCTTCCTTAACATACTCTTCAATTGTTAATTCCATATTTTTTATTTCATTAATTTGTTTTAAAATATTACAAATATATTTTTGCTCCTCATTTTCCATCCAAAGTTTTTTTAAATCGTCACGTCGACATTCTAGTAATGTTGTTGACTGACGAAGATTATTTTTGACGTTGTTTGTACCCTCTTTAAATCTGGTGATTTTTGTTGATACATTTCTAAATGTATTTAAACATGCATTTACATCTGGCTCATGAGCTAAAAAATATATAAACACAATTATTTGTAAACATCCAACTCACCTTTTATAAGCTTATCAATAATATCACCAGAATTTTTATAAGCAATTTCAAGACGATTCTTCTCATGTTCTCGTTGATCTTCTGAAGCACTCGTTGTTAATGTTCTTATAACATTTACTAATAGTCGACACTAGAAATAAATCTAAAAAATTATACAATTTGACTTACAGAGTCATTGCTATCATCCGAAATATTAATGGGCATATTTCATAAAAAGAATTGTTTTATACCATAAAGTGATGTACAATCTACCACTATGGTCCTAACACGAAAATGTTATCAAATTTAAAACATAAATATTTTTAAAAATACTGTAAAAAAAATTGTCAAATAAAAAAAAAAAAAACACAATGTAACAACAGGTATAATTTATCATTTAGACCAAACGTAACAAGAGAACAATAAAATGTATATTATTTACTTCTTCTTGGCACCAGCCTTTTGAGCGGATTTGGTTGCTTTAGCATCTCCATCTGATTTGGTAACTCCCTTGATAACTCCGACGGCAACAGTTTGTCTCATATCACGAACGGCGAAACGTCCAAGTGGTGGGTAATCTGTGAAAGCTTCAACACAGAGTGGTTTGGATGGGATAAGTTCAACGATTCCTGCATCTCCTGATTTAAGGAATTTTGGAGCATCTTCAACTTTCTTTCCGGTACGTCTGTCGACTTTTTCTTTAAGTTCAGCAAATCTGCAAGCAATGTGAGCAGTGTGACAATCCAAAACTGGAGTGTATCCAGCAGCAATTTGTCCTGGGTGATTCATGATAATAACTTGAGCGGTGAAAGATTTAGCTTCCTTGGCTGGGTCATTCTTAGAATCAGAGCAGACAGATCCACGACGAATATCTTTAACGGAGATGTTCTTTACGTTGAAACCAACGTTGTCTCCTGGAACAGCTTCTGTGAGAGATTCGTGATGCATTTCAACAGATTTAACTTCAGTAGAAACTCCTTGTGGGGCGAAAGTGACAATCATACCTGGTTTAAGGATACCAGTTTCAACACGACCGACTGGGACTGTTCCGATACCTCCGATCTTGTAGACATCTTGGAGTGGAAGACGGAGTGGTTTGTCAGTTGGACGAGATGGTGGGACAATAGAGTCAAGAGCTTCAAGAAGAGTTTTTCCAGAAGCATTTCCTTCTTTACGTTCAACAGACCATCCTTTGAACCATGGCATGTTGGTAGATGGCTCAAGCATGTTGTCTCCGTGGAATCCAGAAATTGGAACGAAAGCAACGGCTTTTGGATTGTATCCGATTTTCTTGATGAAGTTTTGTACTTCAGTAGTAACTTCATTGAAACGAGCCTCACTGTATGGTGGTTCAGTAGAGTCCATCTTGTTACAAGCAACAATAAGTTGTTTTACTCCTAAAGTTTGAGCTAAAAGAGCATGTTCACGGGTTTGTCCGTTCTTTGAAATACCAGCTTCAAATTCACCAGTACCACAAGCAACGACAAGGACAGCACAATCAGCTTGAGATGTTCCTGTGATCATGTTCTTGATGAAATCTCTGTGACCTGGAGCATCAATAATGGTGACGTAGTATTTGGAAGTTTCGAATTTCCAGAGAGCAATATCAATAGTGATACCACGTTCTCTTTCAGCCTTAAGCTTGTCCAAAACCCAAGCGTATTTGAAGGAACCTTTACCCATTTCTTGGGCTTCTTTCTCGAATTTCTCGATTGTTCTCTTGTCAATACCTCCACATTTGTAGATCAAATGTCCAGTAGTAGTGGATTTTCCGGAGTCGACGTGTCCGATAACAACAATATTAATATGGATCTTTTCCTTACCCATGATAACAAATTAGTGAACCTAAAAATAACACATTAATAATGAAATTTCAATAAATTTATAAAAAAAAAATTAATATATACGATTTAAAATTACATATCAAAAAATATTCAATATAATGATGAAATATTTTTTGGGATGTGGTAATATGTGTACTTTCGTAAAACATTCCATTTAAGAAAAATTTTAAATGTCAATATTTCCCCAAAACGACCGTAAAAAAAACAAATACCCATACTCTAGCAAGATCTTGAAATTTCCACTTTTATGCCTGCACATCACAATAGGTGGAACAAAAAATTATGCAATGATTTATTTACATTTAAACAGATGCCCAGAGAAGATAGAGAAAAAGTATTTATTTACTTTAAATATAAAATTAACATGTGCACATTATAAAAATGATTATATTTAAAAAATATTCTTTTTTTTCTCTTACAACACGAATGATAACCAAGCCAATATAAAACAAAGTCCTCCATATGGCGTAACTGGAGCGAGTCTTCTATCGTCTTTAATAGCAATGTAATAACATGATCCACAGAACGTAACAATTCCTGCAGCGAATAGAGCTCCTGTTACAATTGGATAGCGAGATTGTGTTGAAAATAGAAGTGCTACTGAATGAACTAAATGGTATTTAGAAGCTATTTCAAAAGTTCTTTTGTTACTTTCTGAAACTTCGTATTCTTCTTTTATTAAAGCTTAAAAAATTATTGATTATTTGTTTTTTTATTACTTACAATGCGATCCATATGCAGCTAAAACAATTGCAGCAGCACCAGATAAACCTGCAAGCCTTACAAAAGGTGATGTCATTGGTATAATTGTTCCTTGATTACTAAAATTAGAAATACTTTCCTTTTTTTTGGGTAATTCTTTAAAAATAGATGGTATGTAATTTGAAACTGCCGTTATGTAATCAATTGTTTGTTGCAAATAATATTTCATACTAGAAAGTTATAATTATAGAAGGAAGCTATAATGTGAGAGTGTAAACTAAGTTAATGTACTATTAAATGTGAATTGTATTTGATAACAAATACAAAAAAGAAAGATAAAATTTAAATTTTACATTCTTCTAAATTTAGAGAATAACATTTTATTTTTTAAATAAGAGAAAAAACATAAAAAAAATTGTATTAATTTTAGATATATTTTTCTAGCAAATAGAAAGCATGTAAATTTTATTCCAAAATATCCTTTGTTTACTGTTCCTCTGTAGTTTGTAATGAATTCGTGACACTCTTTATTGCTTCAGCTAGTTTTATGTCATTAGACAGCATGAGTGCCCCAATACATTCATGCCAATACTGAATACTAGCATATAATTTAATTGCCAAACTCTTTTGAAATATATTTTCAGTTAAAAGTTGATCTGCAAATTTTTTAATTACTTCTTTAACATCAATTTTATTGTTAGCTTTAGCATAAAGAACACTTTGTAACCAGTTTCCTTGAAGTTGTAAATGTTTACAAGCATCTAACCCATGATCTATTAAAAATAACATTTGCACACCATCATTTATATTACCATTTGCTATCATGTTCATGGCGACAAGTTTTATAAAACATCGACAACTTTCAGAATCAAAATTAGCCGACAAAAGGCATGCTCGATATGCATTAAAACGACTATCTTTTTCAGAAGTCATTGCTGTATCTAGTAATAATTGACTTGCTAAATCATTTTTCCCCAGAACAATTGCCAATTCAATATTTTTTTCAAGTTGTTCTTTTGTTGTACAATCATTAATAAGAATATTTAATTTTTCTTCAATTCTTTTTTTAAATATATTTTCAGGCCAAAATAATAACAGACATGGTGGTAATAATTTTTCTGGATGAATATTATTTTCAATAATGGCAAATAATTTTGCTGCATCTACATCACCAATAAATTTTAGTATAAAAGTATAGGCAGATACTTTATCCATCTTTGATATTTTATCTAATATTTCATCTCCAAAATTTTCTTTAAATATTTCTTTAATTTCATTGAAAGTATTTGAATCTGATGGAATTGTTTTTAATTTTCTTACAAAACCCATATTAAATAAAATTGGCCTTTCATCAGACTGAATTGTTTTACTTTTATTATTATAATCAGCCATTTTCAAAGTTGAATCGGTGGTTATATATATAGGATTTGTTCCTGATAAATCACAATCTATAATCATAGATCCTTTTGTTGTAAATGAACGAATTATTTTCATACTGCAGACATCCCAAATTGCTATACCATTTGAATGAACAACTGTCAATGAATTATCGCCATATAATTTGCAAAAAACCATTTTTAATATAGGGCCAAAATCGTCTATTCTAGCTTCACGACATTTTTTGTTATTTAAATCCCATACACCTATTTTATTATTTGTATCACCATAAGCTAATAAATCATCTTTCCATACCATACATTTAATTCTACTACTTCCTCTTTTCCAATCTGTACTAACTTCTTTTCCATCTCTTACCTGAAGCCCTTTTACTACAACATGAAATAAATGATTTTCATTATCTAAAACAACTAAATTTTCTTTATATATATTCATTTCTTCAGAAATAACATTAAGTTTATGATGTTTACAACTCCATGCCATATCTAAAATTAATGGACAACTTCGACTCATTCTTCTTAAAAGTTTTAAATTTCTTAAATCCCAAATTTCTAAAGGTTCATTTTGAAAACATAAAGCTACATAACAATGATAATAAGATACTCTTAACATTCGTATAGGACTCTCCTCAACTTCACTTCTTAACATTTTTTTAACACCTGTCTGAATATCCCATACATATAAATGATTTTTAACATAGGAACTTGTTGTTAATGCTGCACTATATGATGATGATATTATTGAATTAGCTCCATTAAATTCTAAACATTTTACTGGTGAATTATGTATTTTAAATTCTTTTAATATTGTAAAATCATAAGCATCTATTAAAAATATACTACCAGAATTTGTACCAACAGCAATAATTTGTTTACCCTTATATAAATCAGTTTCAATATCTATATCATCCATAGAACGAACACGTATAACAGTTGGAGAATGTGACAATGTTGGAAATTGATTTGCTTGTATAAGTGATAATTTAAAACAATTATTATGAATTTTTTCATCTAATAAAACAGAATCAGATAAATATTTAGTTCTATAAATAAATGATGATTTAGAATTTGGTAATGATAATTGATAATTTAAAATTTTTCCTGTATTATATACAACAGTTATTGTATTTTCTGTAACATTACACATATCAGCAGATATAATTTTATTTTTTGGATTTGGTCTAGAAGATTCTGAATGGCAAATTTTTTCATAAATAAAAAATGTTTGATCTTTATCTTCATCAACAGTTATTTTACCAACTTTAAATGATATCATTCCATCTGAATGAACTAAAAAAAAGGCATCTCTATCAGCACAGGGTAATATTTGTACTAAATTTGTTATATTTTCTCTATATATAATTTTATTTGATGGAATATCATAACATAATAATTCATTATATATTGCAACAAAAATTATATTTGGATATGCTCTATGACATTTTATATGTGTTATAAGATTTTCTTGATTACCATTAGAAAATGATATAGGAATAATTTTAGGATTTCCTGTTGGTTTTTTATCAACAAAAACATTTTTTAATTGTAAAATTTCACAACCTGTTGTTGTAAAATAAAAACAATCATTTTCAAAACAATCTTGAATCATTTTAAAAATTTTTTGTGAAAATTTATATTCCCATATTATTTCACCATTATCTGTGTTCCAAAGAACTAATATATCTGTAGAATGAATTGTTAGTAAGAAATCTCTATTAGCATCTTGCCACGTTAACCATTGTAAATCTTTAACAGTTGTATTAGTATATTTAAATTTAGAAATTGGTGATCCTGCAAATACATCCCATATAATAATTTGACCTGTTATATCAGTTGTAACTAATTTTGGATCAACCTCATTTTGGCGTATAAAGGATTGTTCAGGACTCCATGATACTATATTAACAGCTGATGTATGTTTATCTAAAACTTGTAATATTTTTGTTGTATGAATATCAAGGATTGTTATTAATGACTGAGTTCCCAAAGCAATAAGACCTTTATTATTTCTATAATAATAATAATAATTACTATTATTATTTATTTTATAATACAATATACCTCAAAAATTAGGGTGTTTTTTTAAACTTTAATATATTTTTTTTAACATTATTTTTCTTTCATTTATATTTGTCATTCGACAGCTGACATTTAGATGTTTGTGACTTTTTTTTTTCTAACATTTATTACAATCAAATTACTATAGACAAAGTAAATAATATTTACATAAATAATTTTAAAAAGTTTAATTACAAACAAAAGTGTAATTTTATCTTAAAAGTTTTTTTTACAAGTTCTATTTTAGAAAAAATTTAACTATTTCAATAAATTTTTTATACAACTATTATAAGTTCGCTTAATAAAACTTATTTAATTCATTGAAGATATGTAAAAGCTTTATACAAAAAATTTTTCATATTAATTTTCTATTTTTTAATATGATAGCAATTGACAAATATGCAATTTTAAGATATTAAAATTAAAAAAAAATATTATAACTTAACTTTTTGTAATTATCCTCATTATTTTTAAATAGGAATTAAAAGAAAAATTAGAATAATTAAATGTTACATTGAAAAAAAAACAAAAATGTTTCTAAGAATATAAATTTCTTACATATATAGTACACTCAAAACTTTGGTTGCAACAACTAAATTTTAATGATTTTAAAAATGATAAAAATATTATCTATTAAAATTAGTATAAATTAAAAAGAAAAAATAAAAAAAAAACACTTTAATTTTTGAGATATTCTGTATATCTATCATAACATACATTGATATAGCATCTTTATTTGATGGATGTAGTGATCCAGCAATTGCATTAGGCATATTAATTTCAAAAGTTTTATATAGCCACGTCAAAAAATTTTGTTAGCATAAAACGTGTTAGGGTTAGATAAAATATGCTTACAAGACAAAAATTTCCAAATAACCCAATAAATTAAAAAAAAAAAATTAGTAGATTTTTTTTTGTTTTTTAGTATATTTTTTTCTAATTATATTACATAGAAAATAAAATAATTGTTAGTAATTTAGTAATTAGACTAAACAACTGATTAAAATAGAAGGCAAAGATATTAATAGAAATTTTTAAATGATAATTTAAGAGGAAGAATATCGAGCTAGTATGTATATGCGCATGGTGTTTGTTCAATTGGAAATGTGTGTTTCTACACAATATTACAATTGGTGAAATGACAAATGAGAATTTTTAATATACAAAAAAATATTTTTTTACCTAGGTGTTTTTTTTTTTAAAATAAAAATATATATATATATATTTTTGTTATTTTATGATATTATTTATAACAATAAATATTATAATTATATAATAAAAATAAAATTTGTTATTAAAAAACATATTTTTTTTGGATAAAAGTACTTGAATCGGTTAATTCAAAGAACACTATGTAATTTTAAAGAAAGGTTTTCAATCATTATGTAACAGGTCAGTTAACAGATTTCATAATTAATATTATAAATATATCTTTCAGAAAGTAATCTATCAAACTGAGATCAACATCTTGACTTGAAAACTATTATACACGTCAACAAATGCTTAATTGTTGTTAAAGTCATCAGGTTTTAGACAGATACCACTACTTAAAGTGCACTCAAATTTATAATTATGTTTAAAATTTAATGCCATCTAGTATTCTGTCACATCATAAAACACAGCATTTTTATAAGAATTTAACATTTATATTTCATTCATTCTTCGACAAACATCTCATTATATTGAGACTCTTAACATGTTCCTTTTTAAAATTGCCTCATTCTTCTTTTGAAAAGCATCTTTCTTTTCATTATATAAATCAAATATTCGTTTTACACCTGTTTAACAAATTATGAGGATGATCTGTTTCATTCATTAGTTTATAGTATTATAACTTTTTAATTGATAGATTGGGCGTTTAAAATAACTAATCGTAGAAAAGATTTATCTTATATACTATTCTTCTGTTGTTTATTTTATATATCTATAGGAAATTGTCAAAAATGAATTTTCTAGTACTGTTTTTTAGTTTTTTATTTTATTTAATACTTATTTCTGGAGAATCAAAATATTCTAACTTATCTATATGTCTTCCATATCAAGCCTGTAGAGGTCAGGTTAAAATTTTTCATATTCTTGATAATTCAATTGAAAATATTTCATTGAAAGGTGATAGTGATGTTGAAGGATCTGGTGAAGGATCAGGAGAAAGTTTTCCACTTTATGATGAGTCTGTTGAACCATTAACAAAATTTAATTATGATGGAAGTTCTGAGGTTAATGATACTCCTATTTGTCGATGTCCAGAAACTGAAGATACTGATGAGGGATATGAAGATACATGCAATTATGATGATAAATCAAAAGTTATGAATATTGATAAGTCAATACAATTAAGTTTTTGTAAACCTATAGAAGAACTATATCCATTAGAATGTTTTGGTCGTCGGAATGTACTTAGGGTTATTGGTGAGATTCATGAATCAGGGGAAACATTAAATTCTGTGGCAGATTCAGTTATTTTTTGCCACTGTAAATCAGAAACTTTTAAAAGAATAGATATAGAACCATGGTCAGGTTTGAGAGGATATTCATTTACCTACAAATGTTTATAGTTATACCAACAGTAACACGGTGAAGGTAACATTTTTTTTTCTTCTAAAATAATATTATCTTTAAAAATATACTTTCAAAAACTGCCTTTAGTTTTAGATATTGTAAATTTTCTTTTAACCATTAATAAATCATTAATATTTATTTTTTTTAATAATTTATAACTCTTCATTAACTAAAGATTCTTATATTTACTTTGTTTAAAAATACAATTTTTTTAACTTTATCAAATTTTTATATAACAAAGTAACAAATATAAGAAAACATGCATAAAACTTTTATTCTAGAAAATCATGCAAATTTTCAAAAAAAAAATTATTTTTATATAAAGAATATTAATATTTGCATGCAAAGATATGATTTTATACTCAGTTGAAGAATTGTTCGTTTTTTTTTCACGACAGTATTTTGACATGTCTATTATATAATTTTTTTTTAATATATAATCTTGTTTAAAAATAAATAGGAAATTATTACGTAAAAGAAATTATATGAATAATTTATTACTTTGGAACATACGATATTACAATAAATTTTTATATTCTAAAAACAATTTGAAATTACAAATGTCATTAACTAAATGTACATAATTATTTTTTTATAATATGAAAATTTGATGTTTTTTTTTTATCATTAGACATATATGCCATACATCTAAATATGGTGGGTGTTAAAATGAAAAGTATGTATAAATTATCTTATTGTTTTATTTAGAAACTGAACAGTCAACAAAGTTAGAAAAAGAAAGTTTATCATATTTTCTTAATCAAATTTTAAAATGATTTCATTATAATTATTACACTTTATTACGCATGAATTTTTTTTTTAGAAAAACGGTGGTCTTTCAAGAAACAATATATTCACAAGATTACTTTAAAGTGTATATTTTTCAAATTGGAAAATTTAATATCAAGGTTATTTTTTTTAGATTGTGATAAAAATTTTTATGTTTATAATTATTTTATTATATTTTGAAAAATAAATTATATATAAATATTTTCTAATGAATATATAATAATTTTTAGAAATTTAAAACAAATAGGATTATATATATATTTCAATTGTAAAAACTTTTTTTTAAATAACATATTTTTAAAGAAAACAAATAATCACCTTTCAAAAGTTCATTAAAACACAAAAAAAAATTAGAAGTTAAAAGACAAAAATTATTTTTAAGAAAGTAAATAACATTTTTTAAAACTAAGATATTTGAAATTAATTGTCACCGAATGGTAGAAAAGTGTGTTAAAAACAATATACTAGAATTTCATGAAAGAATTCTGACTCTAACATTCTTTTGAATAAAAAGAAAAAACTTTTAGTCTTGAAAACTTTTTAAAGCACATGAAAAATGAATTTAATAATAACAACTAGTGGAATGATATGTTTAATTAAATGATTAAGATATTCCATATGAAAAATAAATTTTCAACTTTCAATATCAATAAATATCAAACTTTTTTATAATTCGAAATTTAAAAAATAGTTAAAAAAGTTTTTTCAAAAAAGAAATATTTAAAAGTATAATAATACTTAACATATTAATAAAATCTGTAACTTTTATGGAAAAGATTCTTTTTTGAAAATCAGATTTTGACAGAGAAAATTCAAAAACAAATAAATTTTTTTAATAAAAATCTAAGATAATTTTTTTTACAAATTAAAAGCGACTTCATTTTAATTTTACAAAAAGATCAAGAACACTTTTTGAAAAACCACACTAATGATTGTAAGGCTTATCTTAACTACAAATACATGTAAAAAATATTAAAATGTCAAAAAAGATTAGAGAAGCACAAAACTAAATATTCTGTTAAATAGAAAATTATATGATTAATACCAAAATTGATAAAATGATAAGGAAAAAAAGTTATTTGTATGTGGGCTTTTTTTTATTATACTTAAAAGTTTTACAATTTTGACAAATTTTTCTTCAATGATCAATTACTTTGTTAATAATTTTTATCACTTTTTGTATTTATTTTATCAAAAATAATATGACTATACAAAGATTATTATATAATGAAAATCTATATTTATTATATTTGTTCATTAAATAGCCAAAAAATTTTATCTTATAATTAACATCTTATTTATATATATATATATTTTATGATTCATATATTTCTTTCGTTTTACTAATCATTTAAAAATAAATATTTTCTTTAATAAAAAAAATAATCAACAATAGGTAAAGTAAAACTCTCTAATTAAGAAGAAGAATATCAAAAAGGCTGTTCTTTTGTTTGGTAATACCTGCTTTTTTTTACAAGTATTATTTTATGTATAGTTATGTTACTGTTTTGTTGAAGAATTTCAATGGTAAAACTATCAATCACCATCTATTTTTATCCTAATATAAATTGTACTTTTAATATAACAGACTATTTGTACAAGTTACTCCTAACCAGTATTTGTTCATTCGATGAATAAACCAAAATTAATCATTTTCATAAAAAAAAAAAAGCTGTACAACATATAAAACGATATCTTATTAAAAATTTTATTCTTTTTTTGCGTTTTTTTTTAAAATAACTAAGGAATGATAGAGATACAGTTAACATACAATTAATTAAAAATTATTTTAAGATAGATAGATATATAACAATTTTTAAATAATAAAAAAAAAAAAAAATAATAAAAAATAAAATGATGAAGACTCTTCTTCTAACATATTATTATTATAATTAACAACGGAGAAACGCTGAATTTAAAGCATTTTTTTTTTGGCGTCTTGGCAGTGCCGAATCAAATGATGCCCTATTTCAGTTATAATAATTAAATAGGAATTCAAAAAAGATCTACAACAACTACCTAAAAGACAATAATTTTAATCAAAAGTATACACTGTTTAAAAAATGACTATCATCTTAAATTAAAAAAAAATAACAGTGTAGACAATTAATTGGAAATGTCTATGACAAAGAAATCCTTATCAAACTAAAATATATAAATTAATGTTTCCACCAAATATCATATGTACAAAAAATATTTACAATTTAAGTCTCTTTGGAGAGGAATTGAGCATCATATAATTAAGAGAAGAATTGCCAATAGTGTAATCGTCCTCTGTATAAAAACGTTCACTCATTGACCTTTTCCGAGTTTGGGGAATCGGAGAAGAAAACTCCGAATCAAAATCCGTTAAATTAGAATAATTTGAATTTATATTAATATTATTAGAAAAATCCTCATGAAGATGTTCCGTTTGCACATTTAAATTTTCATCAATTCTCTCATTCAACATATAATTTCCTTCTTCGACTACAGTATTCATTGTATCAAGATCCGTATATAAACGACGGAATGATCCTTCGAATCGACAATTAGAAGTTCGTAAAGGAGACATACATGGTGGTGAATAAGACTAAAAGATAAATAAATATTTAAATAATTGAGAAAAATTAAAACTAACTATATTCTCAAGATTATTTAAGGAATAATCATCTTTCACTTGTTTTTTATAAAAACCAGAATCATCTTCAAATACTGTATTTTTAGTTCCTAAATTATCATTTACTGAGAGATCATCAAATAGGCAATCAGAATTATTATCAACATGAATAGTAGTACGATCATTATAGGAACTTGTCATACAAGAATATGGAGATGAAAATTGATCATGATTTTCTTCTCCAGATAATAAACTAAAAAAAATATTATGTAAAAAAAAAAATAATTTAAAATAAAATAAACATACAATGGATATTTGTGTCCAGTTAATTTGTTAGTATCTTCCCAGTTATCAGACATAACATTATTCCCATCCATATAATTACCAAAATTAAACATAGAATCATGGACTTCAGGACAGGAATTTTCAGACATTTCATCATCCGACAACAGACGTTTTTCATCATCCTCATAACTATCCTCATCAATCTCCTCGTCATCCAACTCAGGATGAGGGTGATTAGAAGAATCACTACTACCATAAAGACCTAGATGTTCATTTCCAATGTATCCATCAGTACATGATTCTTCATCAAAATCATATTCCTCTGTTTCATTAGCTTTACTATCATCTATTATCATTTTTTCTTTTTTTTGTTTCAAAATTGTTTCTTGTTTAAGAAGAAAAGCCACAAAATTTTTTATTAATAATCTTTTTCTCATAGCTTCCCCACCACATGCAGCTTTTTTCTTTTCTGATTTTTTAGAACATTTTTGAACGGCTAATGTACACATGTAAGATAAAACATCTTCGGTGATATGACTGATTTCTTCAATTGGCATCCTAAAATTATAGTTATGTCATTAGAACCCGTATGTACATTTTACATCGTAGTATATTAAATATAAAATAAACGAATTATTTACGAGATTTTTATTTTTTTTTTTTTCTATTTTTTTTTTCTTTACTTCATACACATATTCTCGCTCTCAGTCTCTCTCTCTCTTATAAAGAATAGTTTACTCAAAGTGGGGAAGTATTGGTTCAACAACAATAATTTATTCATTTGAGAGAATTACCAATAAAAGTGCAGATGAAAAGATTGTGAACATAAAAGAATAAGTAAATAAAAACCAGTTGAAATGAAAAATCTAAAAAAAATTTCACCTTTACAATATGGTAATTCACCTTTGACTGTTATATAAACAATGAAAAGGCTTCCTAATGTACTGATGGAAGTGAAAATAAAAAATAATAAAAAAATGGAAGAACCAAGTAGTGTTATTGAAGGACACATATAATTATATGAAGGACATATGAAGAGTATTAAATTCAAGATAATAGTCACGGTATCAACAATAATTCTTAAAATTATTCTTAATACACTCTTTGGAGGAATATTATTATATATATATATATATATATTTTTTTTCCAAAACAATTATTTTAACGTCCATTTAAAAGACGATAATATATTCAAAAAAAATATATTAATTAGTAATTTTTACAGGTCATTTCATATTAAATGAGAAAAAAAATATATATATATATACTAGTAAAATATACAATATATAAAAGCTTACTCTAAACAATAAAAAATTTTTTTTAAAAAAAAAAAAAAGAACACATAGTAATTTTTTATTTATGGCTTAAAAATACAATTGCATTAGGTTTTGAAGCAAAAAAAAATCTATTTCATTAGATTGAATCCGCTTTCCATTTCATTAAGAAATGTAACTGAAAATATAGATAGCTAAATTTAATTAATTAATGTTATATTACTGGTTTTATATTATCATTAAGGTATATAATATATTTTAGAAGATAATTTTTAAATTTTAAAAACAAAAATTGTAGATTTCTTTATTTCAATGTATATATATAAAATGTTTATACTACAACTGTATACCAACTGTTTGCTTGGTATTTTGATAACAAAAATATCATTGATGAAAATACTGAAAACTACACTACCTATACCTGGTGGAATCTATATAAAAGATTCAAACAATATACATGGCAAAATAATTTCCATAGTATTAACGATACCATTTCCTTGTTTTATAGCAAACATTTAGAACTACAAACAATTCCATAGCTATAGATATTTTTAGTTAGTTAAGTATATACAACTTTCCTATCAATTTACCTTTATAGTATCACTATACTAAAAATGATAAATAAAAGTGTAAAATATTTATCTGTAACATACATAAAACTCCGAAACGAATTTCTGACTAAAAGATATATTATTATATTATATCAAGGTAAATTATTATAATCAACCGACACTAACAGCCACTGTATAAAAGAAGTTAACTTAAGAAATATTCTAAAAAGATAGGTATGTAAGTACCAAAAACCCCTCTATATATATATATATATATATAACTAAAATATATATATATTATAAATTTTCATTAGTTTCCTCTCTATAATGTATATATATATATATGAAAAACCGACTGTATATATTTATTCGACTTAAAATGAATAATAACATTGAAATTGTGCGACTATATGCACAACTTTTAAACGCGAATAAAAATGTCATACTGTATTGACGATACATATTTGTTAGCATTTAATAGGGAGGGCCTTCGAAAAATGTAGAACTACCCGCTCAATTTTAATAAATGTATATAGGAAATTGGTCGTATAGTGAAAAGATAAAATTTTTAGTTAGAATGAATAGTGCGATGGTGAAGGCCTCTTTATAGTTGTTGTTATACAACTTCATTCGGTCATAGAACTAGAGTAATATGTTGTTATTCAAAGACCGGAATAAAATATATAATACTAACGCTTCATTCTATATATACTATTTATTAAAAGGAGCAGATAATATTACACCAGATGGTATGGAGAAAGAAATGATGATGGTTACTCATACTATGGTTATATTCGCAAAGAATATATAAAATAAAGTAGAAAAGAGATTATTAAAATGAAGAGAATCAGACCATTCAGAAAAAACCTTCATATGTCCTAGTTAAATATATATATTTATGTTAGTATTCAATGATGTGTATTCAAGTATCTTTTTCTCTACTAATATATCAACAAAGAGCGATGGAAATTTTATGTTTGTGACGAAAAATATTATTTTAAAAAGGGACACGTGCATCGCATTTTCATTTATCCATCTTAATTCACCATCATTTGTAATACAAAAGAAATACAATATTTAAAGACTTAGTTTTTTTTTTTTAATACAGTATTTTTATGCTAAATAACAACAAAAATTTTCTGTAAAATTGATGCAAGGAGAATAAGAAATTTGATATATTAAAATTATTAATCCTTCCGTTACATACAATTACATTTTTACTAACCCAACAACCTTCTTTTTAAGGCTTACTATTATAAATAAGAAAAAAAAACTTGTTTATTTTTTTTATAAATAAAATTATTTATGAATTACAGTTAATAATTTATTTATTGACAGTTAAAAGTGTTTTTCATCAATAACTTTTTTTTTGCCTTAATACTTTGTCAATCTTGATAGTTATAATTTAGTTGTTTATCTATTGTTCTATTTAACAAAAAATTTTGAGTCATATATTTTTTTAAACTTTTAATTTTTTCAAATGGTTATTGTTTATTTTCACAGTTGAAATTCTTCTTCAGAATCATCATTATAATGTACTTCAAATTGTTTTATATTATCCTGTGAAATCAAAATATAATTATCTCTATTTTGAAAAAAGTTATTAATTTTTTTATGAAATATATTCGTTCTAGAACTTTTCGTGTCAGAATTAAATTTTCAAGAATAATTTGTTTTAATTTAGAAATTGTGTATTCTCATCAGTATATTAAATATTTACATTTAAAAAATTTTTTCTTTAAGAATTTTCTAAATTTTTTGTTATAAAAAACTTTGATAATTTAAATATTGAAGATTCAAAATTAATTTTTCAGATGAATTGTTTAGATCACTCTACATCACAAACTTTTTTACTAGTTGTTTTTATCATTTTTTTTATGTGTTTTGAAATTTATTTTAACACTTCAACTTTTTTATTTAAATCATAAAAAATTTAGAGTTAGAATTCTTCTAATAAAAATCTAATATTGTTGTTGTTTATAGTTTTCTCTACAACTCTGTGGCATTTGATTTTAATTATTTTGATTTTCATACATGTTATTTATTTTTTTCAATATATAAGTTTCATCTTATATAGTTTCGTGTTATAATAAATTTTGGAAGAATGATTATATATTTTTAAAAATAAAATTTCTTATCACAATATTACTCACTCTGATATTTCATTCTGCTTTGTCACACATTGTTTTGTTGGCAGATATTATTATTTTTAAGTCTCTCCTTATGATTTTTAGAAATTTTTTTTTGAATTTTGAAAACATCATTCTGAATGTTTACAAATGTTTCTTTTACATGTTTCGAGAAAAAAAGCAGTAACTTTAAAGTTGTTTTAAATACATTGTTTTAAAAATTTCTTATCAGTTAAATATGTTATTTTTAATAAAAGTTATTTTTTTTAAATTTACATTTTCTGATTTGAATTATTTTTTTGCATGAATTCAAATAAGTATTCAAAATATTTTTTTTACAGAGTATATGTATCATTTGTTCAGGAAAAAAAAATGTTTACAAATAAAATATATATGATTCTATTTTTTTTTAGCTTCAAGGACGTTATATTATTTTTGCAAAAATAGATTGTCATAGTGTGTATTTATTTACATGTAACAAAAGCATTATAAGTTTAAATATATTATTTCATTAAATAAAAACATTGAGGTGGAATATTTTTACTTATAAATATATAAATAGTTAAAATTAAAAGGTACAACATTTTTATAAATTAAATTTTTTTAAAATAATATAAAATATATATTAAAAAGAAATATTTTAAAAAATGAGCTAATTGTTTTTTTAAAAAAAGATGTGATATTAGATAAAACTTAACAATCTGGTAAAATAATAAAAATATTATGATTACTAAGAGATTATCAAAACATATGATAAAACAAAAGCATGATTAAATTTTCCTGATTGAAATAGTAAAATTATATTTGTATATAACATGACTAATTAATATTATATAGAAAATTTTGTAAAATTCAAACTAGAGTGGCTATGTATAAAAAACTATAAAAAAACAAATAAATTATTATCATTTAATAAAGATTCCTGTTTAAAACTTTCAATCAAATTGTCATGAAAAATGCCTAATATAATTAAAATTAAAAAGGAAGTTTTTTAAAAGATTTATCTAAAAAAGGATAGTTCAAAATAATATATTTTTATCAAAATCTTTTGTAAAAATCTCTTTGAAATTTTTTTCAAATTATCATATAAAATGGCATGCATTGACATCAAAAATATTACTTATTAATTTATACAAAAAAGTTTTTTAACAAAATATTTCAAAAAAATTACTATGAAGCATGAAGCTTTGTTGACAATTTGCATTTATTTAACCGGGATATTTACATCAATATCTTTGGTTTCAATTATATTTTTCTATAGTGATATGAATAGTTATTATGAAGATTCTCTATTAGAATTGGAGCAATTTCATGTAAATATGTTGTTTACAATAAAATTTATTTTTAGGTTTTGTCAAATGTAACATGGAATGCAATTATATTTACAAGAAATAATAAGGTTACCGAATTAAGAAATATTTTTAGATATAAAAGGGATTACCAAGGAGAACCTGGTACTGAACAAGGAAATTATCCACAAGAAACTACTGATGAATCCGATAATAATCAAGAAGAAAATAAAGCAAAAAATAAAAAATGTAATAAAGTTGGTGAACCTGGTTAGTTTATTATTATTTTTTTATTTTATAAATATTTAATATTGTTTTTTTTTAATTTAGGACCTGATGGTTTACCGGGACCTGATGGTTTTCCAGGATTACCAGGTGAAAAAGGAAAACCTGGAAATCCAGGATCACTTGATAATGGAGTTAGACCTGTACGAGATTGTGCATCATGTCCACCAGGTAAAAAAAATTATGAACTTTTATTGAGAATAATATTTAATTTTAAGGTCCAGCTGGTCCACCTGGTGATGATGGTCCTCCAGGACCACCTGGTGATGATGGAAAAAGTGGTAGTCCTGGTGAAGATGGAAAACCAGGAGCTCCTGGAGCAGAAGGAAAACCTGGATCACCAGGACCTGATGGAAAGCCAGGTGAAGATGGAAAACCAGGATCTGTTGGAAAAGATGGAGTTAAAAAACTTTCAAAACCTGGCGAACAAGGACCACCAGGACCTTCAGGGCCAGATGGAAAACCAGGTAAAGATGGTGAACCTGGCAAACCTGGTAATGAAGGCCCAGTTGGTCCAATTGGTCCAGCAGGAGAACCAGGAACTAAAGGTGACGATGGTCAACCGGGATCTCCAGGACGTCCTGGTGAACCAGGATCGGATGGATGTAAGTTATAACATAAAATATTTTATTTATGTTTCTTTTTTTGAACAAAATAATTTTAGCTTATTGTCGTTGTCCTCCTCGTACTGATCAACTTCCAAAAGATAGAGATATTCCAAAACCAAAAAGTAATAAAAAGGACAAAAAAATATCTGGTAATGAAAGTGAAACTTCTACTTCAAAATCGTCTATTGTTGAAGTAGAACCTCCATTAACAACTGTTGAACCTGTAGATGAAATAAATAATTCTGAAAATACCTCACCACCATCAAAATCTGATCCACATATAGAAAAAACTTCTGACAATTCAGATAATTCTAATAATAATTCAGGAAATTCACCAAATGAAGGATATGACAGTGGAAGTTCTGTTCCAAAAGATAGTAAAAATGCTACAAATGAAGTTCCAGCTTCAGAAAAAACCAGTGAAGTTACTACAAGTATAAAAATTTCTGAAGAAGAAACAAAAATAATAAATAATAATGATAAAACAGATGATGATAAAGAAAGTGAAGATGTAAAAAAAGCAGAAGAAGTTAATATTTCAACTTCTGTATCACAAAGTTATCAAACTTCTTCATCTTCAGCAATATTACCTCCTTCAATTTCACCAGATGTAAATACAAATGAAACTACTACTGATGAGCAAATAGAATCTTCAGGTGATGAACCAGAACAAGATGGCACTAACGCATCATATAAAATAGCTAATGAATCAATAATTAATAATTCTACAGATGGATCAGCTTATTCTGACGATAAAAACGAAGAAAACATTGCCAATAATAGTTTAAAAAACAAAGAATCAACTTCTAATGATTCTTCAAAACCAAGAACTGACGAAGACAGTTATTCTGAATCAATAGAAAGAAAGATTTCTAGACTTCAAGATGGAATAGTTAAAGTTAACAAGAAAGAATAGACATTTATCAAATGAAATACTACTTATTAATTTATGTTAAAATTAAATATATATTTAATAAATTCTATTTATTTAATTATTTATATTATAGATACAAAATATAAACGATTAATTTAACTTTTAAAAAATTATTTCCGATCTGTGATAAAAAAAATGGACTTAATTTTAGAGCCACTGACGTAATAGAATTTTTTTTTGAATATTTGAATATTATACATGTGCATAATTTTTTTTTTAAATTACAATATTGATTTAATTAAAAAATTTTTATTTTAAAACAACAAAAAAATAAAGAAAAAATAGTAATTAAAAAATTTCCTTATAATAAAAATTAAAAAAACAACTTTTTTTGGAATTTGAATATGCAACTATAGTCATTCGATAGCCCTTGAGATGGGATGAATTTTGAATATAATCAACAATATTCGAAAATTGAAACTTCAGAAGTTATAAGGATTCAAAGATGAGGGGCGAAATTGTGGAATATTTTTTTGCAAATTTCAACTTCCATGATGCAATGAGAAACTTTTAAAATAAACGGATGATTCTAGATCAATTTTTTACGAGAAATTCATTAAGCCTTTTTACATCTTTATAGGACTTCTAAAAATGAAGATATGATAAGAAATATGATAAAAAAAAAAGTTTTAAGAATCGTATAATAACTCACGTTTATGAAGTCACAGAATCATGAAACTTAGTGCGCTGGGTTTCTTTCGTAATTTAAAGTATACTCTACGTTGAAAATATTTTCAAATTTTCAACCGTTCTTGAGATATGAAACTTGGTATTTTTTCGCGCGTAATCTATTGTCACCATTTTTTTGTATCTCAAAAGTGGTTAAAGGTATAAAAAATTTTTGAATGTAGATCCCACATGAAACCTCATTAGAAGACGATTGCAGAAATCTGATTGCAATTATCTTCATTTTGAAGCGAGATATGACCAAAGGCGGAAATTTTTCTAAAATATTCATTGTTCCCGACTTTTCAGTATCTCAGCAAATACTTATCCTATGAATATGGGACTAGTTTCATTCGATTTCTATTCAAAAGTAGGTCTAGAATATTAATTTTCATAGCTATGACATTAAAATTTTCAGAGATATAAAAATCGGCTGAAAATTTTCTAGATTTCTGATTTTACCTCTAAAAATGCGACCAAAAATGAACAACTTTTTTTGGAATTTAAATATGCCACTATATTCATTCGATAGCCCTTGAAATGGGATGAATTTTGAATATAATCAACAATATTCGAAAATTGAAACTTTAGAAGTTATAAGGATTCAAAGTCGAAGAGCGAAATTTTAGAATATTTTTTTGCAAATCTCAACTTCCATGATGCAATGAAAAATTTTTAAAATAAATACTTTATTCTAGACTAATTTTTTACGACAAATTTATTCAGCCTATTTACATCTTTATAGGACTTCTAAAAATGAAGTTATGATAAGAAATATGTTTAGAAAAAAGTTTTAAGAATCTAGCGATAACTCAAGTTAATGAAGTCATATGTCCATGAAATTTGTTGCGCTGTGCTTCTTTCTTGATTTAATGTATACCCTACGTTGAAAAGATTTTAAAATTTTCAACCGTTCTTGAAATACCGTGATTGGTACTTTTTCGCGCGTAATCTATTGTCACCATTTTTTTATATCTCAAAAGCGGTTAAAGGTATAAAAAATTTTTGAAGGTAGACCCCACATGAAAACTCATTAGAAGACGATTGCAGAAATCTGACTGCAATTATCTTCATTTTGAAGCGAGATATGACTAAAGGCGGAAATTTTTCTAAAATATTCATTGTTCCCGACTTTTCAGTATCTCAGCAAATACTCATCCTATGAAGATGGGACTAGTTTCATTCGATTTCTATTCAAAAGATGGTCTAGATTATAATTTTTCAAAGCTATAGCATTATTAATTTCAGAGATATTAAAATTGGCTGAAAATTTTCTAGATTTCCGACTTTACCTTTAAAAATGTGAACAAAGAAAACCAACTTTTTTTGGAGTTTGAATATGCCACTATAGTCATTCGATAGCCCTTGGAATGGGATGAATTTTGAATATAATAAACATTATTTTAAAATTGAAACTTCAGGAGTTATAAGGATTCAAAGTTGAAGGCGAAATTGGAGAATATTTTTATGTAAATTTCAACTTCTATGATACAATGAGATATTTTATAAATAAACAGTTGTTTCTAGATCAATTTTTTACGAGAAATTCATTAAGCCTATTTACATCTTCATAGGACTTATAAAAATGAAGTTATGATAAGAAATATGATAAAAAAAAAGCTTTAAGAATCGTGTAATAACTCACGTTTATGAAGTCACAGAATCATGAAACTTAGTGCGCTGGGTTTCTTTCGTAATTTAAGGTATACCCTACGTTGAAAATATTTTAAAATTTTCAACCGTTCTTGAAATACTGTGATTGGTACTTTTTCGCGCGTAATCTATTGTCACCATTTTTTTGTATCTCAAAAGTGGTTAAAGGTATAAAAAATTTTTTAAGGTAGACCCCACATGAAAACTCATTAGAAGACGATTGCAGAAATCTGATTGCAATTATCTTCACTATAAAGCGAGATATGACCAAGGGCGGAAATTTTTCTAAAATATTCATTGTTCCCGACTTTTCAGTATCTCAGCAAATAATGACCCTTTAAAGATGGGACCAGTTTCATTCGATTTCTATTCAAAAGTAGGTCTAGAATATTAATTTTTTATAGCTATAACATTATTATTTCTAGAAATATAGAAATTGGCTGAAAATTTTCTAGATTTTCGACTTTACCTCTAAAAATGTGAACAAAGAAAATCAACTTTTTTTGGAATTTGAATATGCTACTATATTCGTTTGATGTCTTTGAAGCCGGATGAATTTTTAATATAATTAATAATTGCATAATTTTAAAGTCTCTTATGTATTGGAAATTTTTTTTTGAAAATCCGAATATTATATATATGTATAATTTCTTTTTAAAATACAATAATGATTTTAAAAATTATTTATTAATGAAAATTTTATTAAAATATCTACTACCAATTTTCTTAATTTTATTTTTATTTATTTGTATGATAATTTTGATAATTTATGTAAAAAAAAATTCTTTTTTAAATTTGAATATAATAAAATAAATTTTTAAGATAACAATAGTAAGACTTTATTAGTAAACCATTATATACTTAGTATAAATAAGCAAGTTAAAAAACAATAATAAACAAAAAAAATTTTTTTATGAATTTATATGTGTAATCAGAATTGTTTTATTTAGCAGAATATATTTTTACAAATAAAATATATATAATTTTATATACTTTAAATTTAAAAATATATTATCATATAATACATTTATTAAATGTAACAAAAATATCTTAAGTTTTAAAACAGTATCATATTTTCTAAAAAAGTTCAGAGTTTGAATTTTTTTTACCTATCACCATAAAAATGATTCAAATTATAAGATATAACATTTTTTATTATTTAAATTTTTTACAGTAATTGATAATTGATATTAATAAATGATAAGACATTAAAAAAAAATTTTATATAAGAATATATTATTTCTCGAAAACTAAAAATAAAGTTTTTCTTTCTTTGTATATATATATTATATTGTAAAATAAAATTATTAATATTATATATAGAAGTTTATTTATATTTTTAAAAAATCTATCAAATAACTAAAAATATATAATAAGTTAAATTTTAAAATATATATTTTATTTTTTTTTAACTTAATATGTTACTAAAAATTGACATACAAACATTTGTAAGTAACAATATTGACAGATTTTATTTTCTAATGAAAGTTTCTTTATTATATGATCTAGATATATGAAGGTATACTTTTGAATGCTGTCAAAAATTATTAAATACTTTTTCATGGAAATTATGATGGGATATTTGACAGTACTGTCAAAATAACTACTGGTCATTCTTGATTCTTAGTAACTATTACCTAATCATACTTCATTTTATTTTAGTATTTAAAGAATTCTGAAAAATGAAAAATATCATTTAATTCTTTATATTTTATATTTTCAACAATCATCTAAAAAAATGAATTCTTTCCCAGGAAAATTAGCTGCTTATTGTGGATTATTTTTGGTTCTTTTTATTACTCAAGCATATTTACTTCCATTAAATAAAAGTGATAGTACTGAAGTTGGAAATAATGTCAATGATATGACATTATTTTCAAATGAAACTGCTTTGGTTGATACTTTAAATAATCCAATGATTTCTGGTAATTCTACTGAACTTGCTAGAGTCAAACGTCAAGGAGGAGGATGTGGATGTTGTGGATGTGGTGGAGGATGTGGTTGTGGATGTTGTTGTTGTAGACCGTAAGAAACAATATAATATAATAAAATTACTTTAAAATTTTAGAAGATGTTGTTGCCGTTGTTGCAAATGTTGTACATGTTGTACTACCTGTTGTAGAACTTGCTGTAGACCGTATGTTATAATATTACCATAAATAATTACTTATTTATATATTTAATTATAGATGTTGTTGCGGATGTGGATGTGGATGCGGATGTGGTTGTGGATGTGGAGGTGGAATGGGACGTAAAAGACGTTCTCTTGAATCTCTTACTCACAAACTTATGGATTCTATTGCTGCTTCCAATCAAACAACAGCTATTACAACTGCTGATATTCATTCATTTGGAAGACAATAAAATGCTAAATATATATATATATTTATTCTAAATATTATATTCTAACATATATCATATTTTTTATTAGTGAAATAAAATATTTTTAAGTAAAAGTGTTTAAATGTAAAAAAAAGTATTATTTTTGCTATTTAATAATATTACTATATTTTAATTAAAAAATATGTTATTTAATTTTAATAATCATCATACAAAATACTACTTTTATTTTAAGTTGACTTCAAATATTTTTCTTTTATTATCTTTTTTACAACAATTATATATATATATATATATATATATATATTCAAATTTTCATAACAAACTTTCAGATTATTATTTACATTATTTTAAGTAATCTTATAAACAATTTTTTATATTTAATGAAAAACAAATAGCCTTTATTCATTAAGTTAAATGCCAATAAAAAAAAATAACTATTCCAGAGCAACAATTGTTATTATATAAAATGAAAACTTATTTTATATTATTTTTTATATTTTCTTATGTTTATTCCTTATATAATTATCCAACTTTTGATTTTTCTAAAACATATGGAGTTGAATGTCAATATTTAGCTAATTATGTAATGTTAGGTGTTGAATTTCTACGAACTGCTGAAATTGAAACTTGTAATATTGGAGAAAAATGTGCCTATTTGCAAGTAGATATACCTGATTTGATGATTGGACAAGTACAAGGATGTAGTAATACAATATTTGATATAATAAATGATCTTCTTTATGATAGAAAAGATTTTATAAATGAAATGCCAAAAAATTTTATAGAAAAAGCAAAAGATTCTTGTGATGTTAGTATAAAATATTTTTTGTTATTTATTTTTTTTTTTAGGAAAATGAAAATATTTTTATAAAAGGAAAAATTTTAAGTGGTGATTTTTATTTTTATTTAGCATGTAGTTATAATCATAATTATATTACAAAAAATAATGCTCCATACTTACCACCAATACCAGGACCATCAGAGAATGTTAAATGTAAAAGAAATAATCATGAAGGTGAATATATATGTTCTGAAGGTTATTGTACCCATATTCAAATTAATTTTAATGATACTATGAAACATGTATCGTTGTCTAATACTTTTTATGGTTGTCCATCTGAATATTTTAATTATTTATATGAAATGGAACAAAATTATGCATTACCTAAGACATTTTTTCAAAATCTTGGAGGATCATGTTCAGAATATTCAAGTGTAGAAAAATATGACTTTTATATGGAAAATGTTATTTATATTTATCAAAACTGTAATCCAGATATAAATATGATACTTAATAATATACCACAAATTCCAAATATTATAGAGTATGATAATAATATAATTGGAGAATGTGATTATTTGGTAAATGGATATTTATCTAATTCTGATGAAGATATTGGAAATGTAGGAACATTATGTAATAGTGAACATTGTGTTACTTTAACAATTAATATTGATGATGTAAATGGAATATTTATGGGATGTAGTTCAGAATTAAGGCAATATTTATATGTTATAAATAAAAAAACATCAAATTTAATTGAGTCAAAAATTGAAGAATATATAGATATTTGTAATAATGGTGGAACGACATCAGTATCATATGACGACATATTTTCAATGACTATAAATTGCAACAACACAGTAAATTTTTTTGACTTTAAACAGATAAAAAATGATTCAACAAATGTTGAGACAGGAGAATATAATATTTCACATTTTTTTACAAACAAAAAAAATGACACTAATGAGGAAAATATTATAAATAACTCTAGAAATATCTTTTTATTGTCTGATATTTATAATATCTTATCATTAATATTCCTGTTTATAATAATACAAAATCTGTATAATTAATTAATTATTACTAATAAAAAATTGGAAAAATATAATATCATTATTTAAACAATAGATTGAACATTACTACGTATCAGAAAGATTAATACATATACTAATGTCTTATTATTACTTTTTTCCATCAACTCCTTTTACCTATAATTCACGTCCCTACACTAGTTAAAAAAAAAAGAAAATGTTATATTTTTAAAAAAATATTTCTAAGATTCAAAAAACATTTTTTTTCTTGTTATGTTATCAATAGCTTTATCAAATTTTTAAAAAATAATATTTTATTATGTTCTACTTTTTAAAATAATTCATTAAGATTTTTTAATTTCATTAAATTTAAGTAATTTTATTATATTTATAAAGATTACAATCTATTTAGAAGATACAAAAACACATAACATACACTCTGTTATCACAATACATTTATTATATTTTTATTTGTATTTTTAATTGCTATGATTGTTTACTGAAAAATAGTTTTTTTTTGTTAATTTTTTAAAATAAAATAAATAAAATTTTTTTTTTGCAAATCAAAAAAGTTATATGTTATCAATAGTATATATTTAAAAGTTGAAATTTTAAAACTGTGTTATAATGTGTAAAGATGACAAAATTTACTTTATATTGCAAACTAATAAAATATAATTTTTGGTATCTTGATTTTAAAAAAAAGTTACTAATATTTTTTTCTATCAGTCATTTATTAAAAAATTTCCCATTAAAAGAAAAATATCAAAAATCAAATTTTTAAATACCATATATTTTTCAAAATTCCTTGAAGAAAAATATTCTTATTGCAAAAATTCATCTATGGTAATTTTTTTTCCTTCAAAAACTAAAAAAATTATTAACACATTAAAAATAAACAAAAATTTATTTGAAAAATTAAAAATCCATTACAAATACAATTAGCAAATTCTGAGTAAATAATTAAAAAATTGACATTGAAACCGTGGAAATAATAAAGAAATGGGTTGACCAAAACTGAATAGTACCCAATTTCTTTATAACATCAGCAACTTATAAAAAAACCAATTATAAGTTTCGCAATATCCATATTCATATAGAATGACTTTAGGATAAGTAAAGTTCCAAAATTCAAATTGGCTATATGTATAATGTCTTAGTTGTTTCGGCTTCACCAAAAATAAAAACATCATTTTATTTTAGTTATCCGCCGACAAAAAAAACTTTATTACATTACTCTATATTTTTGTATTTCATGTAATGAATCCAACTAAAATCCTATTTCCAGTAATTTCTCACAAAATTAAATTTTTGAATCTTCTGATAACATTAATCCATTCAAATCTTTAGCAATTTGTGACATATTTGGTTCAATGTCATAAGGAGCTGACATCTGTGATTCAGACATCCTACTAAATGATATAGATGTTTGACTCATTTCTTGACTATGAAGTGTACCAAATTCCATTTCCTGGGATAATACATCGTTTCCACGTTGATTGTAACTAGATCCACTTCTAGAATTATTTTTATTTTTTTTGGTAACTCCTTGACGAGTACTTTCATATTGAGGTTGAATAGCATTTTGAAATCCATTTGCTTGACCAAGTACCGGTTGCCTAAAGGTAAAAGGTTGATATGCCCCACTTGGGTGAGTATTTTGAAATATAAATGAATTTGGATTCTGCATTCCTGTTGGATAAGTTTTTGTTAAATCGACAGTTTGTAATTTGACAGGTTCTGTCATAGATAAGGCTGGTGAGACAAATCTTGTATGTTTCTTAAAAAATTCTATTAAAGATCTTTCTTTTGGTAAAGGAATTTGTGATGGTCTAAGATTATTTATATGTCCATCCATAAAACAACCTTGTTCACGATAATTAAGTAGCAAATGATTCCATAATATATTTTTAGATAGAACTTTGGCATTTCCAATAATGACTAAGCCATATTTCGATCTTGTTAAAGCAACATTTAAACGTCTAGGATCAGAAAGAAAACCAATTCCATTATTTTCATTAGATCGTACACAAGATACAATTATTAAATCTTTTTCTCTTCCTTGAAAAGCATCAACATTAGCAACTTCAATTTCATTGTACAATTTATAGTGTAATGTTCCACAAGAATGCATATGTTGTACAATATAAGCTCTCTGACCACCATATGGAGTAATGATACCAATTTGTTCAGGTTTAACACCAGAATTTAAAAACATTGTAGCAAGTAATTCAACATTGATAGCTTCAGCACGATTAAGGTAGGAAGTACCGGTTGGAGATAATTCTTCAGTACCATCAGTATGCCAAAAGATAATTGGTTTATTTGGTACGGGCCATTGGAAAGTAAGATTTGAAAGTATACGGTCTGATGATGTAACACCGTTCTGAAGAGAACCTTCATAAAAAACATTACTAGGGAATGCTGACATAGCTGGATGCATTCTATATTGTACTTGAAGGCGAATTGGAACATTTCCGTTTAACATAAGGCGTTCAAATAATGTTTGAGAAAATCCTGCTGCATTTGCCTTTTCACACATAACAACAGGTCCTAATTGGCAATGATCCCCAACAAGAATAAGTTTACTTCTAGCTCTTACAACTGATACCATAATTTCTGGTTCTGTAGCTTGAGAACATTCATCAATAAGAACTGATTTAAATTTAAGGAAAGAAATTCTCGAATCAGCAGCACATACACAAGTACAACAAATAACATCAGCTCTAGAAAGTAAAACAATTTCTTTTGCCTTAATAATAGCTTTCAAACGACTTTCATCAGCAGCCGATAAACCACCACCTTCCTCTTTCATTTTTAATAATGTTTGAAGATCTGTATCCTGTGTCAAAGTTTTCAATTGATTATGCAATGAAAGAAAAGCAACTGGTGACTGAACATCTTCTCTACCTTTGGCACAAAGCCTCACAACTTTTAATTTTGCTTGATGTAACTTTTCTGCTAACTGATCAACAGCAATATTTGAAGGAGCACAAACTAAAATTTTTCCCTTCCTTTGATGTACCAAATGATAAATTAAATTTGCAGAACAAACAGTTTTACCTGTTCCTGGAGGACCTTGTATAAGTGTTAATTGTTTACGTAAAGCTTGTCTTACTGCATTAACTTGTGAATGATTTAAATCAGGTAGTCCTGGAACATTAAAAGATTTAGGTAATTTGACATTCAAAAGAACTTCACTTGTTGGATGACCCATTAATTTATCATAAATATAAGGAGAAACACAATTAGGTTTTTGAGCTAGTGTATCAAGTGCATTATACATTCTAGTATATGATGTTGCATTCCAAATAAATTCAACAGTATAAATAATCCTTTTAGCAGATGGTAATTGAAAAGACTCATCAAATTCAAGAACAAAATCTTCACTATGGTGATCTGGAACTTTAATTAAATGCCCATGACATTCCCATGTTGTTCCAAGTAATGTTTGATTATGCTTAAGTTTTAATTCATCACCAATCATTAATTTAATTCCAGATGTAAGTAATTCTTGAATTTGAAATGTTGCCAATATTTTCTTATTCTTAGCATAATCCCATTTGACATTAGAAACAGTTGGTTTCAATGCTTCTTTAGCAGCCTTGTCATAGTCAGCTTCAAGACGAATTAATGGTGCAAGAATTCGTCTGTAATTATAAGCATCTTTATACGTCCTTTGTACTGGTTCCACAGCTTCATCTAAACCAGGTTTATGTAAGTCTGATATATCTGCACTTGGGTTTACTCTCCATAATTCTTCCAAAGCTTTAATTTGTGCAGTTGTTATACGAAAGGCTTTCATACGTTCTTTTACTGAAGGAACTTTAGCAATCCATGGTAATAGTGATCTTTCTTCAATTAAACAATGCCATTCATCAGCACACCAATTAGCACTTTTTGTTGCCATAGAGCTACAATTACGACAAAGAACAACAATAACATTATCATTCTTTGCTGGTACAAAACCTAATAGAAATATATTTTTAATACCACATTGATAACATTCAAGTACTGAATCACCAAGTTCTGCATCTTTATGAAAATTTATTTCTCTATGTTGAGCACGAATCATATGTTGTAATATATGAGCTCCAGTTGTTATTCCTTTTCCGTTACAAAACCATTTTTCACAAGTTGAACATTGTAAAACTTGATCTACATTATGGATTCCACAATATCTATGAAAAGTAAAAAAACATAAAATATTTTCAATTACCTGCATGCATGAGGTGGAAGTTTACTAAAATCAGGCCCTAATAAACCATCATACTCTCCTTCATCGTCATCACTTCCTTCATCAGTCTTTTGAACATTATCAATTACAGAATCTATGTCATCCAAATCTAAATTCTCCTCATATTCTGAATCTTGTGATGCTGCAGCCATATGTTCATAATCATCATTCTCAGAGAAACATAAACCATCTTCTTTATCAGCCATTTAAATATCTAAAAAAAATAAAAATGTAACATTATCAAATACATAACAATAAAATAATAATTTCAAAACACAATAAAAAAAATTTAAAATATTTCTACTTACATAACCTATATATTAAAATCTCAGAAATCCTAGAAAGAATTAACTCACAGTTTGAAAATACCAACCTAAAATACAAAAAGAAAACATAAATTTATCAAAATACTTCCATTAAAAAAAATATTTTGAATGATTGGTTATAGGTGAAAATCTATATTTTACATGTGAAACGACATACAGATAGTCATAAATCTACCATTGCAAAAATATTATATGATGGCCAATTTTAAATGCATTTGAAGAAAAAAGTTTTAAAGAAAAATAGTATAATTTGAATGTATAAAAATATTTATTAAATATTTCATTTGATACACAGTAAGAGATGCATAAAATCAGCGTCATGTTGGAATTTGGAAAAATGTCACTTTAGAAATGTTATGCGTCAATCTTGACATGCAAAAAGATAGTGTAAAATTCAATTAGAAAATTGTATCTATCAGTAAGTGACTAAATATCTTTAGATACACACATTTTTTTTCCGTCTGCAGATCTTATTTTAAAATGTAGAATGCTAATGATGTTATTAATTTTTTTATTGCTGTTACTTCAATAAAACATGAGATTAATAATGGACTTATTTTATACTAATGGACAAGCTAATATAAACATCTAAAATAAACTTTTCTAAGTTTTTTAATTCTAAATTATTTGATATGTAAAGCTTACTAAATTCAAATAATCTTTTTGACTTAGAATATTTTCCAAATTCCAGAAAATTTGTCTTCAAGAAAAAGGCATTTAACTATGAAAACAATGGAATTAAAATTTTTATCATAAAACGGCACCTGAAAATTGATTTGTTTTTAAACAATAAAAATAATTTATAGGATTTCAAAAATGTTACCTTAATTACAAATAAAATTTTTGGTGATCTCCAATCTATCTTTCATTATGGTTAACTTAATTGATACGCAGAGAAAAGTCAAAAAGATTTGTGTATGATTAAGAAATCATATTTTTATTAAGACAATAATTAAAAATAATCAAAAAAAAATCAATTTTTTTAAACTAATAATAATAACAAATAGAAATTTATCAAATATAGGTTTTTAATAGTAAAAATTGGATAATATCCAAATTATTTCTAATAAATGCTTACAATTAGTGTATACAGTAAAGTGGACTTTATCCATAAAAATCACTAGTATAAAAACAATAAAATCTTTAACCAATTTCTATTAAAACATTATAAAATTAAGTAATCAGGAGAATCCCTTTCCCATTGCCAGACATTAACACCTACATATTGGAACATCGCTTCCAAATTCTTATCAATACACAGTAATTTTCCCCACAATAATTTATATCATTTTGTTTTTAAATTTTGAACGGATAGACATTTATTTATTTGATGAATAATATGGATTCAACTCCAGTAAATTGCCTTGATTTTCAATCATTTGAGGTGACTAATAATAATTTAAATATTTAAATTTAAATATACAAAAAATAATTTTTAGAGCGCTTTGGAAAAATTACGTAGAAATGACGACAAGGTCAGTTTTCGATTAAACTGTGAGATTCCAACAAAATCATTTTCATCAAAAAAGACGGATATTCAATCAATTTGTTCTCAGATTGAGAGTGAATTTAAAAAATTACAGGAACAACGTTATAATATAATTGAAAGATGTTTAGATGAAAACAAAGTTTTGTATAATAATTTGTCTAAAAAAGATACTCCTGATTATGAATTAAAACCTATCCTTAATAGAGTGAGTTTTTTTATACTTTTTTTTGTAATTTATATTAAAACCCCTAATAAATATTTATTTTTTTAAGATACGTCTTATCAAGCGTGAAAAGTCTGTTGAAGAGGTAATAGAAACTCAAACACAAAAAATGATGTCTGAACGTTGTAAAAAGGAACTATACAAATAGATGTTACAAACTGTTAAATCAAAAAATAGTTTTTCAATAGTTAATTAAGTTATTATTTCAAATATTAGAATAAAAACTGTTAAATAAATATAATAGTTTATTTTAAATAGTAGTAAGATAATTTTAATAACAACTATATCATAAATCTAAATTTTTTTTTTTGAAAGATCTTTGATTTACAAAACACTTTTTTTTTCAAATTAACAATTCTAATTATCAAAAAAAGTAAATTCAACCGCAATTTTTTTTTTCTGTGATCTATTTCTATTTATCAGGTAGAAAAAAAAAATGTCTCCAGCGAAAGTTGTATGCACATATTCAAATTTTATAATTAATTATTTACGATTGCTGTTAATAGCGTAAAGATCTTAAAACAGGTTTTTTAAGACATTAATATAAAATATTATACTTTTGTTACTTTATCCTAGTTATTTAAATTGTTTGTTTTCACTTTAGCCATTTAATCTTTTTTTTAGATTAATAAAATACTATTTATAAATAACTTAAGTGTATAAATTACATTTATTTAAATTTGTGTTTGCAAATAATTTTTAGAAACTAAATTGCAATGTTCAATAGATGCCCGTAACATTGCACATTCATCACGTAAACTATGAATATCCGCCAATAATGTTCTCCTTTTTTCATTTTCTTTTTCACATTCATTTTTCCAGTATTCTTTTTCTTCATCAGTCAATAATTTAATATTTGATGACAAAATGCCATAAATTTGTAGTTTTTGAAGTTTATTATTAAGATCCACAATAAGTTTAGCAATTTTTTCTTTCTCTTCTGCTAAATCATTTTTAAATTTAGTATTCATTTCAATTAAATATTTTTCTTCTAGTACAATTAAACTTTCATTATCACATTTACTTAAATACAATGAATTATTTATTTCTTTATTTAATGAATTTTTTTGATCATCTATTATTTTATTATTTTCCGAACTATTTTTTCTAGATAACATTTTTAACTATTTGATTTAACATATATAATATATATAATAAAACTTACTCGTTTATTTATAGCTTCTATATTTCCTTGTACATCTTTAATTTCATTTTCTCTTCTTTTCTTTTCATCACTTTTTAATTTACCATTCAACTCTGCCATCTAGAATATGTATGTTAATTTTTGAAACAATTAGAAATGATATTTATATTATATTAAAGAAACTAACCTGAATCTTTAAATCATGAAGATAACTTTCTTGTTTCTTCAATTCATCTTTTAAATCAACTTCAGTTGTAGGCATACATTCTTTAATCATATGTGCATCCATAGGCAATTTATATCTTAAGTTAAATAGTGTTATTAGAATATAATAATTTTTACTATTTAAAATTCTTTTATTATTATTTGATTATCATGTGGTAAATGAGATTGTCAATGTTTATGTAAAATAGTCATTTATAGTGGTGAAATTCATACACAATAAAATTGTTCCTACTACTTCAGTGAACGGTCTTGTTTTTAATATTATATTTCACTTAATATTATCTATCTAGTATTTTCAAAATATCCTGAATTGTATATTAAATCTATTAACGCATCATTATTAAATCTATTGTATTATTAAATATCTCAGTTGAAACCTTACTATAATATCTGAATCATCTCCTTAAATAATTAAAATATAATTGGTAAAATGTTAAAAATACAAATTAGGTCATAAAGTATAATGATTTTTATTGACTAATAGTTATTGTATCATTATTTAATTAATGATAATAAAATTTTTAAAAGAGCATAACATCTTTCTTAATTAAAAAAAGAAAATTTCTTTTTTTAATCTATAAGATTTTAAAGTCTATTATCATGATATTTAATTATATTAAAATATAATTATTTTCAAATAAGTACATTTTATAAATTAAAAAAATTTTTTAATGTTTATTTATATATACATAAATTTTTTAACTATCAATTTAAATATTTTTTTAAATGTTATTCTAGAATGAGAAGGTGGTTTAGCTTATTTTTTCTATTATTTATTTTTTTAAAAAAAGCCCATTTTTCATCAATTCAAGGATGTTTATCTACTAGTGAATTTGTCCTTATAAATGAAGGAAATTCAAAAACTGTTACTGAAAATTTTTGTTTTTGTAATCGTAATGAAAGAGAATTATATGATATTATTTGCCTTTTTGGGTCTAATTCTAATAATCTCAAACAAACAATTGAAGCCATCAATTCATCAAATAACACAGTTGAAACTGTAAGTAATTATAACTACTATTATATTGTATTTTTTTTAGATATCTATAAGAAATGCTAACGTTTCTGATTTTATTTTATCAGATGGAATGTTATCAAAATTGGCACCTCAATTAGTTGAATTTGAAATGTCAAATTGTCGTGGACAGACAAATCTTAATGATGCATTTAATGACCTTCAAGTTTTAGATTCAATATTTATAGAAAATTGTAATTTAGAAAAAATTCCTACATCAATTTCAAAGTTAAGTGGCTTAAAATCACTTTCATTATCTGATAATAAAATATCAAATATTTCAAAAGAAGATTTTTCTAACAATTATATGTCATTGGAATATCTTAACTTAGCAGGAAATTTTATTAGTGAAATGGATAAAGATTCACTAAGTAGTTTAATACGATTAGAAACATTAAAAATTGGTCATCACAATCATGCAAGTAAAAGTTTAATGGATGAAATTTCAAAGATGGAAAATTTGAAAGCAATTGATTTTGCCGCTATAGATGGCCTGTCAACAATTAATGATAAATTTTTTAAAAAATTAACAAATTTAGAGGAATTAAGTTTAGCTGGTTGTAGTTTAAATTCTATAAATAAAACAACATTTCAAAATTTACCTAATTTAAGAATATTAGATTTAAGAGTTAATTTAATAGAAAATGTTTCAACTGGTGCATTTGAGGAATTAAAAAATTTAACACACTTGTCATTGGCAGGAAATTATTTAAAAAGCTTTAAATCTGATATGTGGAGTGGTTTAGAAAAGTTAAAAGTTTTGGATTTATCTTTTAATGAATTAAAAATGTTAAACAAATCAAGTTTTGAAAAATTAGGTAAAAGTTTAAAAGAATTAAATTTGGCAGAAAACAAATTATTAAATAAAATAGATTCAGATTCTTTAAATGGGTTAATAATGTTACAGAAATTTAATGCTTCATCAACATCTATTAAAAATATAGATAGTAAAATTTTTGCAGAATTAGCATCTTTAGAAAGCGTTGATCTATCTAATTGTAAAATTGAAACAATAGATAAAGAAGCATTTTCTCAACAAGATTTTTCTCTGAAAAAGTTATACTTAAATAGAAATAAAATAACTAAACTTGACTCTTCAATAATTGAAAAAATGGAAGCACTTACTGATATTGATTTATCAAATAATCCATGGTTATGTGATAAAGAAATAAGAAATTTAAAAAAAGCTATTGAAAAAAAATATGAAACAGCTATAAAATTCAAAGTAGAATTTTTCCTTAAACAATCAAACAATACATTATGTAATAGACCATATAAATTAGAAAATAAAAAAATAATGGAATTAGAGGTTGACAAACTTGAAGATTATGATTCTTCAAAAGATTTTACAACATTACCTCCAGAAACAACTACACAAAATATTGATAAAATAACAACAGAACCATTTAAAATTGAAGATGTAAGTATAAAAAAAAAGTATAAAATTTTTAATAAAATATTTTTTTTAGATAACTATTGTTACTGGAAATAGTAGTGATGAATTAACTAGACCAATAACAAAAGATGATGATGATAAACCAATATATAATATAAATTCAATAATAAAGGACAATCAAAATACAAATTCAGGTGTTATACCATGGCAAGGTTTACTTATTGTAATATTTGCAGTTGCTACTGTTGCTATATTAGGTATTATTGTAGTAAAAAAAGTACGAAATGATTTAAAAAATCAAAAGATACATCCAGCAGTATCACCTAATACAACTACAAAAACACAACATCATCCTGTTAATTTAAGAGAAATTGATGATAGTAATGATAGAAGAAGAGATTCCACAATTCAAATAGATTAATGTCAAAAGAATAAAAAAAAATATGAATAAATACATATTCAATGCTACTTACTTTTTTAGTATTACATCTTCAAATAAATAATCAACCTAAAAAAAAGAGAATTGAAAATATTTATATAGACGACTTATTATTTGCTTGTTTTTTTTTTATATTTTATAATAAACATAATAAAAACTTACTTTGATATTTGAAGTATTCAAAAGATTTGAAGCATTCAACAAAAAAATTCTAACAGTATTTCTGGGAAGATTTAAAATAGCTTGAAGTAGAACACCCAAAGCTGGTACATTCATTTTATTTTTAGATGACATTAAAACAACATTTTGAGCATGAAGAAAAACATATGCTAAAAGGTAATAATTTTCTCTGGGAATTTTTTGTAATAAATTACGAAGCATCTCCACAGTATTACATGAACATGGATGATTATAATCACATGTACATACTAAAAATTAATAATAATAATAATATATTAAAAAAAAAATTAAAACATACAAGCTGAAATTTTATCAAATTCATCAAAATATTGATCTGTTAAAATATGTTCTGGTAATTGTCGTAAAAATCTTTTTAATAATCCAGCTGCTTCATTAACCTCTTTAAAATTAACCCAACCATATTCATTTGCCATTTTTTCTAATTCATCTAATCTTGTTTTTGGACATGAAATCCTATAAATTCCTTCAGAATCAAGACCATATTCATTTACATAATCTATACATAATCTTACAATAACTGGTACTAAAATTCCATCATGACTTTTATTACTATATACAGCTTCACTTAATGGAATACCAAGTAAAGGCTTACTTCGACATATACCATTTAATACTTTATTTTTTCCTTTTTTATGATCTTTAACTTTATTTTTTTTTCCAAATAACATTTTAGTAATAAAAATAAATAATATATAAAAATTATCTATAATATAAAAAAAAATATATTAATAAATATAATTTATAAAAGTTTCTATCATTTTTGTATGTTTTCATTTTTAATAAAAATTTTAAATTTCTTTCTTTATATACTCTTTTCCAAAGATAATTGATAAAGTTTTACACAAAGATAAAGATGTATTAAAAGTAAACTTTATTATAATTAAGAAAATAATTAAGAAAATATATAATATAATAGTTTAAATGTTTTTAGTTTAAAACATTAAAATTATTAATAAAGTTAGTTTAACATTTAAACATAAAATAATAAAAATTACATTAAAACTAAACATTATCAGTTGTTATCTTAAACTCTAAATAAATAAAAATGATATAATTAATAAATAAAAGCTAATCCTTCATAAAATTATAAGTTTATATATATATATATACATCAATAATGATACATAAAAAGTAAATATGTAGTTTAGTTTATTTCTCTAACAAAGTTAAATTTTTAGACATGGTAATCATTGTTAAAATATGCTTAATTATATTTACACAACATTAAATTCATAGAAAATATTTATCTAACACTACCTTTTAATTGAAAAAAGAAGTTTGAATAAAAAAGAAATAAATAGTCTTTTTTAACTTTTTAAAAGATGATAATATTAAGATACACTAAAAACAACCTATTTAACCATATATTAACAAATTTTAAAAGAATATTTCTTGTTTAATAGCTTTTTATTATTTTTTTTTCTATACTAACACCTAGTTAAATATACACAAAACAAGGATAATACATCTATGTTTACTATCATTGAATCTTCAATGTCATAATGCTTTTAAAGTTTTAACATATATAATTATATGGTATTTATTTGGATACAAAAAAAGATAATTTATTTGGTATATAGGAAAAAAAAATACTGAATAAAAATATATAATTAAGATAAATTGAAACAAACTTTTAAATATTCTAGAATAAAAAAAATTTTTTTAACAAAATCTAGAATTTTAAATTAAAATTGTTACAGTACAATAATTATATTACTATAAGTAAAACAAGAAAAAAAACATTAACACATTATGTTAAATTTAATATAAATAAGTATTAATTACTTATCAAATTTTAGTTATTGTAATCTAACTAGTAAATATAGTACAAAGTTATACTTTTTTGTTCTAAATATTATTATGGGACAATTCTAGCTTTCAAAATGATACATATATTTTAATGTTCTTTTCTATGTAGAGATAAAAATATGGATTAATAGGACATGTAAATAAAAATATTTAACAAATAAAAAAAAATTGAGAAGAACTGAATTAAAATAAATATTGTCAATTTTTTATATTTAATAATTTTTATTTATCCAATATTATAGATTAATTAAATAAATAAGTGCTAGAAAATATTAATAAAGTTAGATAAAAAAATTTTGAAATTTAAATAGGTTACATTTATCTTTATTCTATGATAGTAAAAAAAAATTATCTATTATGTAATAAATTTTCTACACATATATTCTTTAACTGTTTACTTTATTTCATAAAACAACCTTATTATTTTAATAGTAATAAAAAAAAAAATTCTTTTATAATATAACCTAAAATTTAATAGCTAAATTTTAGTAAATATAATATAATTTTTAAGTAGATTTCAATTTATTAATCAAACAAATAAATCTTATATATCACTTTTATATATTTGACAAACATTATAGTAGTTACATTATCATCTTTTAATTCATCGTCACTAGATATTTTAATCCAAAAAAATAAAAAAAAAAAAAATTTATCGTTATAAACTTATAAATATGGTACATAAGTAATAGTTTTATATGTAAAATAGTTTAGTTTTTCTTTTTTAAATATTTATCAAGGAATTTGAATAATAAGTATGAAGGTGAATAATTATATAATCAAAAATTGACTCTATATCTTTTAGTGAATTGATTAGTAAAATGCATACACAAATAGTATTTTATATAAAATAAATGTATCCATCTTATTTAAATTTAAAAGTTAAACTGTTTTAAAAAAAAATTTTTTTATTGTAAGCAAAAAAAAATATTAAAAGATTTCTAAATTATATTTCAATGAAAAAGTGTGTAATGATTTTAAAAAAGAATCATTATCACATATTTCACGTTTTTCAGGAAATGACTGAATCCAATAGGTAAAATCAATCATGTTACAAGGTATATTCCATCTCCAAATGTTAACTAAAATTAAGCAATATATGATGAAAGCAGCTTCTTGTTTTGAGTTAATATTTATGACATGCTCTATTTTTAATTTATCAGTAAAACAAATACAATTTATTTTAAAATCTACAAAAATTTCATCTCCAATACATTTGAATTCCCCAATAATTAATGAATTTTTTAATTCATTTAAAAATTTTTGTTCTGTTTCATAATCATATGGATCATATAAATTTGTTGTAGCATATGGTTTTGGAACATTTCTAATTCCTTTGTAATCATTTGTTTTTATGTCAAATGTTATTTTTGTTCCATTAATGTTATGATATTTTTCCAAAAGTAATAATATATCAGTAATGATGTTATTATTAAAGGAAATATTTTTCATTATACCATACAAATAATACATAAAATTTTTATCGTTTTTTTCAAGCGATTCTTTACTAATATAACTAAAAACTTTTTTTTCAACTAAACTTTCTATTACTTTTAAACAACTTTCTTTAACGCTTTCAATAAAATATCCTCCCTCTAAAATCATACATAAATTAATTCCAGTAGAAGCTAACAATCTTGTAAGTAACCCATATCCATATGGTGAAATTTTCATTTTTCCTTCTGGATCTCCAATAGCTGCATCAAATCCACAAGATACAATTATTAATTCAGGTTTGTAATCACAAATGTATGGTAAAATTATTTTATTAAAAACTGTTAAATATTCAAAATCTCCTAAACCAATTTGATTAAGTGGAATATTTATTGTATTTTTTGAACTTTTTAATGATCCAAGACCACTCTCTTCTAAATTAGGCCAAAAACATCCATTTTCATAACGATGAATACTAATTAATGAAATTCCATCAATACCCTCAATTGAAAATTGTGTTCCCTGACCAGCATGAACATCCCAATCAATGATAAGCACTTTTTTAATACCAAGTTTGAGTGCTTTTTTTGCACAAATAGCAGCATTATTAAAAAAACAAAAGCCATTAGGATAATCTTTATATGCATGATGTCCTGGTGGTCGAACACCAGCAAAACCAGTAGAACCACTAAAAAATATATATTTCATTATATTAAAAAAACGGATCTCTTTTTGAGTCACTGATGTACTGGGTGAATAAAAATTAAAATAGATAAAGTATTTAAAAAGTTTTAAATAATTTATTTAAATATATAGTAAATACAAAATTTTTATAATTGATAAAAGGTAAAAAAAAAGTTTAAAAAAAGTTTTTATAAAATTTTTTTTTATATTCAAATTTAACAAAAAAATATTAGTACGTCAGTGACTATAAAATTAAGCCAAAAAAAAACATACCGATTTAGTAAAAGTGTTTCCATAAGTTTTACACAACATCCAACAGAACGAAGTGCACAAGTGTAAGAATCTTTATTAACATAAATATCTTCATGATTTTCACAATATTTTATCATTTCTCCATCACTTTTTGAACAAACATCTTTGAATTCATCTACATATTCTTTTGGATGATTTAAATAGATATCTTCAAGTTTTCCATCAACGGGTTCTAATATGGTTAAATGATTTGTTACTCTAGAATTATTTAAACTATTTAAAATAGATGATAATCTTTCTGGAACTTCAATATGATTTTTATCCCAAGTATTGTAATGTTTTGAAAAATTAGGATCTGATATAAAATATGTAAAAACCATTGGAAATGTATTTTGAAGTAAAATGCACATACATACTATTCAAAACTTTTGATAAGATAAACATATTTACTTTTAAAAATGTTTTAATGATATAAATCAATTATTCTTCAATATACATACCTAACTTTTCTATATCTATCTGAAGTTGGTGGATTTGACTAAATTTTCTTGAACATGATAAACATATATTAATTGAATTTTTAGTTTTTAAACATTTTTTGCAATAAATTAAACCACAATAATTACAATTATTACGCTTATCAAGAACACAATTAAATTCTTGAAAACAGGAAGGTTCAGAACAAGAAATAACATTAAATATAGATTGATATTTAGAAGGTTTTATTAATAATTTTGCAGCATTAATATGATTATTAAAAGAAGAAACAAGTTCTTCTATTGATTCTCGTGGAAGGATTCCACTATCATATCTATTATAAAGAAATGACCAGACATCTAAATCTGAAGGATGAGTTGATAAATTTGTTATTACACTAATAGAATTATCATAGAAAGGATTTTTATAATCATCAATGTGTTCATCAAAATAATTCCAGACACTAGGAGTAGTTTCTACTACCTTTAAATCACTTCTATCCTTTTCACAATTTCCAATAAAAGTTCCAAATTCACATGAATAAACATATTCATTTATCTCAATTAACCATCTTTCATTAAATTCAAATGCTCTTGGATTTTGTTTCATTATTTGATGTACACAATCTAAAAATAAAGTAAAGATTGGTGAAACTTCCATTTTCATTTCTTGATTAACAGAAGTTACATGACCACAACGATCACTAAATTTATGCCCAAAACCAAGCCAATCTTTTTCTACTAATATCTGAAATCCTTTTAATGTTCTATAATATGGATCTAACATTAATTCAGCTAAAGATGTCGTTTGAATTGCACGATCCCAACCATCAGTACATTGAACAAGACATGAAATACCATTTTTAATTGATTCAAAAATAAATATACTACAATCTAAAACTGATTTTATATGTTTATGCCATTCAGATTCATCTAATAAACTTAAATATTCAGATTGTGAACCATTACATTGAGTAGCTTGTATTAATTTTATATAACTATTTCTTATGCAATGAATATTACTTATATCAAAATAATGTGTTTTTATCTCTGGCTCTTCTTTTTTAATAATAATTTCTTTAAAATTATCATCCATTTCAATTATTATTTCATCTTCATTTTTATCTATATTATTATTTATATTATTTACAATATAATTTTGAATATCAATTATATATAATTGTTTTTTAATAATATTTGTTTCACAGATAGCTTTTATTAAATCATCATCTTCTATACATGAAGCAGAGTAATCTTGTACAAATTTTGCACATATACATATTGATGCATTATTTTCACTATTAAAATATGTTAAAATAGGTAATCTTGATCTTGCTCTATATTTTGACGAACCAATCAAAATTTGCATTGACACTTTTGATGGAAACCATAAATCACATGGATAGGTATCACATTTTTCAAAATCATGATTAAAATTACTCCTTTTCCATTGACTAGATACCTTTTGTCGACGAAATTCTTGCTTCCAATCTAATCGTTTCCAATTAATAATATTATCTATATTATTAACTTTTTCATTTATTTCTGGTTTTTTATTACGAAAAGCAAAAACTTCACTAATATTTGTTATTATAGAAGCACGTACTAATGCATCATACAATTCTTGACATTCTTTTTCTTTATTAGCAAAAAATACCATAGTAAGAAAATGTTTTGTTTTTATTGTAATTTTATATCTTGAACCTGTTTCACCTTCTTTATCAATAGTTGATATTAAACCTGTTGAAACCCACATTTCTTTTCTACGTGATTCACTAGTAAATATAACATGTGAAGAAGTTACATGAACAGATCCAAGAATTTCAGTTTTTGATGAAAATCTACTTTGTTGGAGGCATATTTTATGAAACTTAAAATATAAATATATATTATTGTTATCAAAAATTTTAACTTACTTTAACAATACCAATATCTGTGAATAACATGATGTAAAAAATAACCACGAGAATATTTTTATCCTATAAATAGACACGCCTATTGCTTATACATATTCCCAAATTCGATATTATTATGCCGTCTCAAGATTTGACAATGCAATTTTTTAATTACACATAAGAAAAAACTATAACAATAGACATTTATGTTTATTTTAAATATAAAAATTTTATTATTTCTTATTTTTATATATAGAAATTCATTCTCATACAACAAAGATTTAATTTCTGAAACTATTAATTGGAACAAAGTTTACCTAATTGCGTATGAATAAAATAGTTTTACTGCTGTAACAAATACAAAAAAAAATATATATATTTCAAGAAAAAATTGTTAGTAATCTTTAATATGTTTCAACGTAGGTTAAACTATATTTTAATAACTATTCTATTTTAGTATTTGCAGAATTAGGAAGGAAGTTTCTATTTAGTGATAAGTCGAGTGATAAAAAAAGCAGTAATAATTTTTTAAATAGAAAAAAGTATAGTACAGACATTACAATTTCTAACTCACATAGACTATATGGCAATCAAAATGATTTTAGTAATAGTAAAGGAAGTAAATTGAGATCATTACTTAGATCTCTTATGAATAGAAAAAATGAAAACAAAAATAATATAGATTTAGAGTCAAAATTTATTTTTAACAAACTTCTTACCGAATCTTTGGAATCAAAAAATCAATTTAAAAATGATAACATTGTACCATCAACTGAAACCAAAAATATTGAGGAAATTACAATTTCTTCTGGTGAGTCATCTCCAATTGTAGCATCAGAAACAAGTGGAAGAACAATTTCTATAAAAGAAACATCATCAGAAGTTGAAACAATAACAATATCCTCAAAAGAAATATCACCAAGTCTTTCTACAAATAGGCGTTTAAAGTTTGATTCATATGATAATTTTTCACTCAGGTCTCGTGCATTAGAAAGATTGGAGTCATTAGATAATGATGTTAAGAGACTTCTTGAATATTCATCAGCTAACAAAAAAGCCACTCGACCTAAGTCATCAAAACATGAAGATGTAATTGTTATTTCACCTCATTATGAACATAGTTTTGGGTATGATGAAAATTCACAAATATCAACACCAAAAACATCATCTGTTGGTTCTCGTAAAAGAGTTTATAGTTTTGTTGAAGATGAAAAAAGGATTGAATATAGTAAAAGAATAAAATCACTAGAAAAAGAGGTAGATAACCAAGTTTTTGATTTTGAACAAACTCTTAATTTCCATGATATAATTGTTCCAAGGAAGAATTTCGTAGATTTAAGAATTACGGGTTCTGATTATAAGAAATTGCCAGCGGATATAGATGATGTCTTGAATAAAATTGAGTGTGCCGGTAGCAATGATGTGTTATCAGAAGGATTTTCAATGTCAATAACTAAAAGTGACATTCAACATTTAAATGATAAGACCTGGTTAAATGATAATATAATTAACTTCTATTTAGAATTAATAATGGAAAGGTCGAGAAATTCTTTAAAATACCCAAAAGTTTTTGCCTTTAACACGTTTTTCTTTGTTAATATTGTTAATCCACAGAGGGGATATAAAATGGTTAGAAGATGGACACGAAAAGTTGACATCTTTCAAATGGAATATATTTTTGTTCCGATAAATTTAGATAATCTACATTGGTGTATGACTATTATTAATATACCAAAGAAAGAGATTCGTTATTGTGATTCAATGAGAAGAGAAAATGTATCAGCATTAGAAGCTATAAAAAGTTATATTAAAAATGAAGCAGCTGATAAATTAAAGATAGACATAAATCTTGATGAATGGGCGGCTGTTCATGCCCAGGTAAGAGATATACATATATATACATATTCTTAATATATTTTCTTTTTTAATATTTTTAGGATGTACCACAACAGAAAAACGGTTTTGACTGTGGGGTTTTTGCGTGTATGTTTGCTGAATATCAATCACGTGGAAGAGATTTTGAATTTACACAAAATGACATGCCATTTTTTCGTCAACAAATGAAATATGAAATAATAACAAAGGACATGGTGAATTAAAATTTTTTTGATCTCTTTCTCGATTTTTTTTTATATTTATATCTAGCTATCATATTTATTTACATTCTTTTTTTTTTTTTAAAAAAAAAATACATTTAATTTGATTTTATAATTTGATTTTTTATCATTTTAAATATTTAAAGGTTACATTACCTTAATAACCTTTCCTTTTAATACATATTTATTTTATTTTTTGATAAAATTTTTATCTTATTCTTAATAATTTTATAGAAAAAAAAAAGTATGGTTGTTGAAGAGTTAGAAATTAATCATTTTAAAGATGGAGTAATAGATTTAATGGCCGGAACGATGGGTTTGTCTTTTTTTTTAATTTTCTTCAAATATACAAAAAAATAAATCTTTTAGGTGGGATTGCTAATGTTTACTCGGGGCAACCATTAGATACAGTTAAAGTAAAAATGCAAACATTTCCAAAATTGTACATTGATTGGAAAAAATGTTTTAGGGATACATATAAAAGTAGTGGAATTAGGGGATTATATGCTGGTACAGTACCTGCATTAGTAGCTAATGTATCAGAAAATGCTGTATTATTTACAGCATATGGTTATTGTCAAAAAATAGTTGCAAAAATAACAAATAAACAGGATGTTTGTTCTTTAACACCTATTGAAAATGCTAGTTCTGGTGCTTTGGCAGCAGTATTTGCCGCTATGGCATTATGTCCTACTGAACTTGTTAAGTGTCGATTACAAGCTGCTAAAGAAATGAAACCAAATATTAAAAGGTATTATTTGTTTACACTATACTTTAAAACAATTGTACTTTAGAACAACATTATCTGTATGTAAAGATGTGTGGAAAGAAAGTGGTTTTAAGGGCTTTTTTATTGGACTAACACCAACCTTGGCACGCGAAGTCCCTGGCTATTTTGCATTTTTTGGTGCTTATGAAACTTGTAGATATATGATAACAAAAGAAGGACAATCTAAAGATGATATAGGTATTGCTTATACTGCTTTATCAGGTTCTATGGCTGGTGTAACACTTTGGTGTCTAGTATTTCCATTTGATGTTATAAAAAGTAGGATGCAAGTACAAGGAAATAATTCATTTGTAGAAACATTAAAAGATACCCTTAAAAATTATGGACCAGCAGGTCTCTATAAAGGACTCCTTCCGACAATAATTAGATCATTTTCAGCTAGCGGTTGTCTTTTTATAACTTACGAGTACACAAAAAAATTTTTAAACATTGTTTGGTAGTAAAAAATTTTACTTTGATTTATTAGATATACTATGAAGAAAGAAGTTTTTTTTTTTTTTAATTTCATTTCATATACAAAAAAAAGAGAGAAGATATAAATACTTATTATATGTTTACTTATAATTAATGTCATTTTAAACATTTTAAATAAATTGGTAGCTTTAAATAATTTATTATAATCTTTATTTTTTCAATTTATATGGTAAAATTTTTATAAACTTTCAGATTGAAAAGTTTTTTCCTTCATTTGTTTATTTGAAATTCAACCCCTTTAAAGTTTTTTATCAGTTTGATTGTCAGTATAATGTTTATCAAGTCATTCCTCATGTCTAACCACTCAAATGTAATCGATGTTGAATATTCGAGTTGAAACCTGATATGTTTATCCTCAAAGCTTTCATAAAACATCCCATTAACTCAAACCACTCAACGGCCTCTCTTCACCCTTGAACCGCTTCCCATAGGCATAGGAATAGAAGAATATACAGTAGTCTATTTGTATATATGTACCTCCTCATAAGTAACAGCCTTAAAGCTTTATCTATATTTCTTTTTATCTATAATTCTTTCTTTCTCATACCACAAAATATATTTTTGCTAAATCTTATAAGCTTCTGTGTTGTCTGAGATAGATATTGGGTTGTATGTGTGATTCAACAACTAAATCTAAAATCTATTCAATTTTATCTTTTTTTTTTTCTCCTTTTTATCTATTAATATAATAAAAGTTTATTGACTAATATACCAATATGCTTCGGTTGGATAGCTCTACAATATCATCATCTTCTACATCTTCTCAGGTACGTAAGATTCTTTTATAAGTAAATTTTTTTTAATAAATATTATATATAAAATATATACTAAATTTAATAGTATATCTTAAGAACTTTTTTTTTTTTATTTCATCACTTTATTGAGTTTCCCTTTTTATTATTATTACAATTATAAGATGTTAGCACGATAGAAATAAAAAGTCAAATATTTACCCATGTTTGTAGTTATTGTTTTTGTCACCTTATAAAAGTGGACAGCCTAACACAGCACGAGTCTTCCTTTTAATTCTAACATTTGTATAATTATTTACTTCTAACTATAAATCTGTTTCAAGACCAATTACGTAAAATCTTTTTACATTTTTAATGTAAATTGATTCTTACTTTTTTTTTTCTTATTGCAATTAGTTAATTACTAAAAGTTATTTCCACAGTAGACATATTGCGTAAACTGGAAGAGAAATTTGATCATATTTAGATGCCTAATTGGTTAGAAAGAAAAAAAAAAGTCGTAAAGCTTTTGAACTGTTTAGTTACATATAAATCTTGTTTCATTTTCATGTGCTTTAACTTTAACAATTGTCATTTACATGTTAAACAAATAAAAGCCAGAAGCTAATGTTGGGTTCCATTAGCTGGGTTGGCATATGGACTAGTTAAGCAAACATTTTAAAGAATGGAAACATCTGTAGAGGTTACTGTTAAGGTCAATATTACATTAGTAAAAACTTTTATATAATGTAAAAATAATATTATTACTATTAAGGAAACATTATTATCTTTTACCTATATTCTCATGTATAATATAATAATAATAAATGTTAAATAAATAAAGAAAACTTTCGTTTTGTCTGTTTTGTTTAAATATTAATATTATTTTATTTTATTTAAAAAAAATTTAATTTAATTTAATTTTTTATTTTTAGACAAAAAGTACGGCATTTACTTCGTCTGGTGAAATTAACAGGTAGGTTGAAATATTGAATATATCTGTTACAAATATAACTTTTAAGTACCTGCTAAAACCCCCTATTACCATAATATATTTGCTCTTCTCCATCACTAAAACTATCATCCCTTGTTAAGTCCACTTGAGAATAATTAGACTACGCCTCCTAACATACAATTAACGTTTTGTTGATCATTTTAATTCTAACTTAATTTTCTTTTTAGCCTACAGTCTACAAACAATAATTCTAATTTATCTTTATCTGGCTCAACTGCTGGAGTTTGGAGTGTTTTAGATTCAGCTGCTTTTACTTCTAATATTTCATCTAATAATTTATCATCTATGACAAAAATTGAAATTAATAATACAAATATGCCAGTTATTTCGGCATCACAAACATCTAATCCACTTAGTGTAATGCAAGATGCTGCAGTTACTGCTGGATATGATCCAAGAATGTTAAATGCTTCATCATATTATAATAATGGTTATAATTCATCAACCTATAATTCATATAATTCTGCTTTTACTGCTTCAAATTATAATACTTCATCAAATAATAATTTAAGAAATAATGTTGTTGCTACAGCAACACCATTTGCTAATTATTTTTCTGCAAGTGGTCAAAGTTATTATCCAGGATCAGGATCATATCCAACTGGTTTTGATTATTCATATGCTACAGCAGCTGCTGCCGGTGTTTCTGCTCAATATTATAATTCAAGAAATAGTTATTATGGGGCAGGATTAACTTCAGTATCACCAAATTCATTAACTAATTATACTGGATTAACAGCAGCTATGATGGATGGTGTGGCAGCTGTAGCCGTTAATGGATCTGTTACACCTTCATCAACAGGACAATTAAGTCCCTTTTCGGCTTCTTTGAAATCAGTAAACAGTTCAACAGAATCAAAAAAATCTAAAGTTTCAAAAAAGAAAAAAAACAGTATTAATCCTTTGTTAGAATTAAATTATACTAGAGTTTTTATATGGGAATTAGAAGATATTTTTGTTATTCCTACACTTTCACCTGACATATCATTAATAGCTAAAAGTTTAAGAACAATTGTTGAAGAAATAATAACAAATGGTTTTAGAATTGAATGTAATGATGATTGTGAACAAATGAATATAGAAGATACAAATTATGAAGAAACAATTCAAGATCTCGGTTATCAATCAAATGATTCTAGTAATCCATCAGTAACACCAATAAGTTCATTATCCTCAAAAAATGGTGTTGATTGGGTAAGAAAACTTTCATCACGTTATCAACAAATAAAAGAAGTTTATAATCAATATAAAAATAATGTTTCATCATTATTTGAAAATTCTGGAATGTCAATAACATGTAATGATGTATCAAAAACTTTAGCATCTATTGAAGCATTAACAAATAATTGGATTGAAAGTTTTAGAACATGTTTATGTAAGATAGCTGAACAACAATCATCATCAGGAAATTATACAAATGTCATCATAACAAATGATAATCTTTCTAGTAGTTTAGCAAAAATGCTTGTTATTAATATAGCATCATATATTCCAATAGAAAATGTTTACAGTATTGGTAAAAATTCTAGAGAATCAGCATTAGATAGAATACAAAATAAATTTGGTAAAAAATGTTCATATGTCATGATAAGTGCTAATGGTGCAAGTATAGAAGTATCAAAAAAAGAAAATATTCCATGTTGGAAGATAAAAAATAAAACTGATATTGATGCTTTTTTTATGGCTTTAATTCAATATTTACTTTAATCAAAAATAAGAAAGAAAGAAAGAAAAAAAAAATTCTTGCCAAAAAATTGAACTAAAGACATGTTTTATATATGATAATGTTCATTATATACTTTTAATGAAAAAAAAAATTGATATTATTATATTTGTGTATCGTAAACGGATATTTTAGTTAAAAAAAGTATAATTTTGATTTGTTTATATTTATATATTATTTTGATGTGTATATAAATAAAAATAATTCTTGAAACTATTATGATATATTATAAATCATTATAAAAGTGTGAAAAATGTCATAGGGTGATTTGATGAAATGACAGTGTGTAATTGGATAGGAAGGAAGTTATTATTATGTAATTATATAAAGTACAGGTGGACAAGGAAAATCAACATATGTGATTAAATTAGATAAAATATAAAAGATTTATTATAGAAATAAAGTAAAAGTTTAATGTATCATTAAAAAAAAAAATATTTAAAGAAAAAAATAAATAAATCAAAAAATAATATTTTATAGATATAGGTTAAATGATATCTTAGTTATATATATAAAATATGATAAAAAAAAAGTATTATAAAACACTTTAATATGTACATATGTTACAGTCATAAATATTTTTTGTTCTCTATAATAATTTTACATTTTTCAAATTTTATTTGTCAATTAAAAGAAATTAATACTGGAAATAGTTCTATAAATTGTAAATCTCCAACAAAACCATGTGTTTATACAAAAACACGTAAAATTGGAGCATATTATGTAGTACCAAAATATAAACTTCATACATGTGTAATGGGAAAAAATTTCAGTTCAATGATTGTAGCAATTTTTTGTTACTTATTTGATGAAAAAAAATTTTTTTCAATTCATAATCATTTAAATGAAGATTATTTTAATAATCATGCATGTAAAAAAGAAAATCAAGGTAAGACATTTAAAGAATTAATAAAAAAATATAGTAATGGAAAAAAAAAATATTTTTTTAATAAATGGAAACATTTTATTATAATAAGAAATCCAATTGAAAGATTTATTAGTGGTTTTACACATATTTGTGTTTATGGAAAGGATTCATTGATATCTAAAAAAACATGTTTCAATTGTAATGGTGATATTGAATGTTTTATTAATAAATTGTATGAAGAAATTTTTTTAGTATTAAATGGTAAGAAAAAGTATGCCGAATATCATTTAAGACATCATTTTTTTCCTCAAAGTTGGTTAGTATAATATAATTATAGTTAAATATTATATTTAGGCATTGTCAATATTTAATATATAAGAAATATTATAAAATTTTAAAATATACAAATGATAATTTACAAAAATTTTATAATGAATTTATTGAATTATTAAAGGAACAAAATATTCCAAAAGAAAAGTTAAAGTTTATTTTGTATGAATTAGAAAATAATAAAAGTATTCATAAAACTCAAGGTTCAAGTAAACAATTAATAGTTTCAAAACTATTGTATAACAATACCAGTTTAATTGATATATTAATAAGAATTTATTATGAAGATTTTATTAATTTCCATTTTCCTTTCCCGGAGATATTAAAAAAACAGGAAATATTTGTCAATAAAATATATGTCAAAAAGGAAAACAATCTTCAAAATGATAATGATAAATAAAAATAAATATTTTTTTATAATTTTTAAAAATATTAATTTTAATTTATATTTCCCATTTTAACTTATTTTTTTTTTTAAATTTTCAATATTATATATTTTTTTTTTCAATGATTAAATTACATATAAAATCTATGATACTTTTATTGATGTTATATAAATTAATAAAACCGCAAATAAAAAACAATACTTTAATTAAACATCGTCAATGTCAATTTTTTGTAAAAATTATTGACAATAAAACTGTCACCAATTGTGATCATGTCCCTCGTGAACATACCTGTGTCCCTCTAAAACCTCGAAATTGGGGAACATATATTGTTGCTCCAACATATAAAATCAATGCTTGTGCAATTGGAAAAAATTTTTCAACAATGTTAATAGCAATGATATGTTATTTATTTAATTCAAAAAAATTTAAAAATTCAAAACATTTATTTGCTCATGAAAAATGGAAAAAAAGAAGTTGTTTAAGAAAAAATGAAGGAAATACTTTTGATAAAGTTTCAAAAAAATTTAATTCACATGATGGTAATATAACTACATTTGTCAATGATTGGAATCATTTAGTTATAGTACGTAATCCAATTGAAAGATTTATTTCTGGATTTGTTCATTTTTGTGTAAAACAACCAAAAGAAACTAAAAGTAAGGGAGATTGTTATGGTTGTCATGATGATATGGTATGTTTTGTTGAAAGATTATATGATGATGTTCAAATGACTGTAGCAACAAATAAATGGGCTAATTTACATTTAATGAATCATTTCTATCCACAAAGTTGGTAAGTTATTATTTATAAAATTATTAAATAAAAATCTTTTTTTTTAAGGATGTGCCAATTTTCTGAGTATTATAATAAATATAAAATAATAAAATATTCCTCTGAAAAAGAGGCAACAAAAATTTTTTATAAAAATATGATAGATTATTTAAAAGATATAAATATTCCTGAAAATAAGATAGAATTTATAAGAAAACAATTTCTTATTAAAAAAGTACCACATTCAACAATTGATAGTAAAGAACGAAGTATTTATATGAAAAAATTAGAAGAAAGTGATTATATTAAAGATATCTTAACAAGAATATATTATTCTGATTTTATAATGTTTAATTTTGAATTACCAGAATTAAAAAATTATGGAGATTCAATTATTATTTATAATAATCCTTAAGATATAACAACTTTAAATAGTAATATTTTATATTTCAATTACATAATAAATATTTTATAATAAAAATATTAAAATTATTTTTTACAACAATAATAACCATTATTACTAGTTAATTTACAAGTTGAAGATGTCATTAAACAACTTAATTTATCATCTGGTCCTTTACAACTAACAGGATTCCCTGTTGAAGGATTTAAAACTGCTTCTTTACATAATTCATTTTTTGGTAATGGACAACAAGCATATGAACTATCTAGTAATTCTTTACATTCATATTGATATGGACATGATTTACCTATTGATGGATTACATTCATATGGAAGACCTGTTGTTGTATTAAGTATTGGTTCATCATTATTAGGACAACTATATATATTCATATCATAACAACAATGAAATATTTTTGATGAAATATTTATAGTATTATTTTTATTAGATTCTATTAAACTTAAATCTTTATTTTGTAAACAATGTGTTCCCTCAGGACAAATACTTTCTCCAGGAAAACATTTTTTTGGTTTTTTTGTTTGAATATTAACATATGGACTTATACATGTTTTTTTAACTTTACAACAAACATTAACATTTGTATTTTGTCCTTTTATACATAAATAATTATCATTATTAGGACATGTTCCTGGAATATCTGGTGTACATATTTTTATTTCATTTTTTGAATATTTTAATATTTCCATACCATATGGACATTCAATTTTAGGTGTACAACATATATATTCTTTATTTTTTGCCTCCTGACATTGATAATTAAATGGACATGATTGTTGTGATTTTGGATTACAACGTATTGGTTCATTAGTTGTTGGTAATGAATATGATAAACTTCCTTCTAACATACATGTTGGTGGTGTTTTACAACAAATTGCAGTAATGTTACTTGTTTTAATACATTCATATCCAATAGGACATCCTAATTGTTTTTCATAATTACATAATTGTGGTTGATTTGTTATCCAATTTATATGTATTTGCATTCCATTTGGACATGTACCAATACAATAATCAGTACATTGTTCAAGATTAGCAAATGAATTTATTTGATCTAAACATGATATTTCATTTTTTTCAATACAATAACCCATTTTATAATCAAATGTCCATATTTTTTTAATATCATGTTTTGCTACACATGCTACATCACTTATATATTTTGTTGTACAGACACTTTCTAATGTCCTACAACATGCTTTATTTTCATTATTTTTTCCATAACATTCATAATTTGTTGGGCAATCTTTATTTGTTTTACAATGTAAACTTCTTGAAGGTGAAAATCTATCAGGATATGGTTCACCTTTTAAACAACTTATCTCTTTTTGACAATACTTCATACAATCACCTTTTGAATGAAAATTATTATCATTACCACCACATCCTAAATATATAAATGATCTACAGACATTTGCTGAACTATCAAAAAAATATCTTGTTTCTGGAAGTATATTACATCCTTTACCAGGTTCAACATTCATAGCACATATTGTTTCTTTTTCTTTACAACATACAGATTGACTACCAATACCAACACATTCATAACCATAAGGACATTTTATTTTACCATTATTACAATGTTTAATATTACCACCAAAATCCATATATGGTAAACCTTTACGACATGTTGATAAACTTCCACAACCATTATTACATTCATTATATGTTCCAAATCGATTTTGATTACCACCACAACCTTTAAATTGAAATTTTACACATTTTAATATATTTATATCAAAATAATAAGCTATATGTGGTTTAAATTTACCACATTCATAACCATAATTTTTTGGTTGACTACATAAAACACCTCCAAGTTCAACAGACTTTGAGACAATTAAAAATGAAGAAAATAAAATAATACAATACATTTAAAACTTTTTAAATAAATATAAATTAAACTTTATAATATTAGCAATTATATATATATATATATATCTATATATTAGTAGTTTAAAATGAGATAAATAGGTTTTACCTTATCTCAAGTACCATATTCTTTATCAATACTTTAGAATGGTAAACATATTAGCTAAATAGATACTTTTAAATATATTATAAATTGTTTATTTATTTAAATTAAAATACAAATTAATAATAACTTTAAATTATGGAATAAGATTAGTAGTACAATATGAACATACTATATCTTTAAAAAAATCTAAAATTCTTAATACTGTTTCTCTTAATAATCCAGTTCTAAAAATAATTCCTTCTAAATGTTCAGGTTCATTATAATTTTTAACAATATTAAAAAACATTAACATTATTTCTTTAATTTTATCCAAATCATAATCTTGTTCCTCATTTAATTTTACCCCAATTTCTAAAAGAAATGGTGTGAAATCATTTGTTAAAGTACTATGTTTATTAACAAAAATCTGAAGATCTTTGTAAAATTGTGTATCCTGAGGTGGTAAAGGTTTTTTATCCGAGAATGGTAATGTTGCTACATAATAATCATGTAATTGAACAATAAAACGATATTTTAAAAGGCAAATAAATAAACTTTTTAAATCATATTTTCCTGTATTTTCATCTGAATTATTTGATAAAAAATCTCTTAATGTACATGGTGGTGAAAAAGCAGCAATAATTTTATAAACATTTACACCTTCATACTCTTTAGCTATATCTTGAAGAAGGCTTTCACTATAATTTAAATCTAATGATGATGTATAAACATTATTCATACATATAGGATAAATAATTGAACATGGTACCCATGTTAAAAGATTTCGTATTGTTAAAAATATTTGCCCAATAGAAATTCCTCTTTCAGTTGCTACTGTATTAAAGCTTTTTTCTGGTGTTAAAAATCTAACTAATTGATCAATTAATGGACTACAATCTAATGAAGGCATTATATCTTTCATTAAAACAATTGTATGATATGGTCTTATTCTTCTCATTAATTCATTAATATCTCTACAAGCAATATTAGGAACATTAAGAGTAAATTCAGGAATACTTTGTGCCAAAACAAATCCTAACTCAACATTATTATTTACAAATGTATGAACAAGTCCAGTATACCATATTTGATTGTATACATCTTTAAGAGTTCTTGCAAAACTACTTGCTGTTAAAATTGTTTCACTAAAATAAACTTGAAAACTATTTTTATAAATTTCTTCAGAATATTTTGGTGTTGCTGATACAATACTTTCAACTTCTTTTTGTAATAATCCTCGTGATCTAGTTTCTTCAACAGATATAGCATGACAAAGTCTTTTACTTAATTGTTGATATGAATGAATAAAATTTTTATCAACATTTCCATCTAATATCCATGTTATACCAATACATATAGTTGTATGATCAATTAAATTTGGATATCCAACAAATAAAATTCCTTCTGCTTTTGCTTCATATGGAAGATTTCTATTACTTTTTGATGGTAATAAATATTCAGCTAAACTATCAGGTTCAACTTTTAATTCTTCCATTATTTTAAATAATTTAGGAACACATCTAAATATTTAATAAAAAAAAATATTTAGAAAAAAATATATTTATTTAACATACAAACTATGAATATATAAAATATGACATTCAGTACCCCATTTTGCCGTAAGTACCACAGCAACAGGTTTATCACTCTCGTTATCTTTATGAAGAAACTCCATCTAAGAGTTCTAATATAAATAAAAAAATTATATTGTAAAAATAATATGAGATCAAACTCATCAAACTATACATAAATATAAACAATATTTAATATTCCTCATCAGCTTCAATACTACTGGTTAACAAAATATCATGTTGTTTTAAAAATAAAACAACTTTTTCTGGTATAATATCATCATTAAAATAATTATCAAATCTTATAAAATTTCCAACTAAACTTTCATTATAATAAACTTGTAAAGCTGGACAAGCATTTTGCCTAAATTTATCTGAAGTTGGTAAAAGATAAGATTCAATACGAAAATATTTATGATTAGGATATTGAATGGAAAGACTTGCTAAAGCTGAATCAACATCTTCACAATTATCACAATTTTTTTTATATATATGTATGAATGTTAGGCAGTTTCGAGAATTTTCAATGGCAGTTAAATATTCACCAGAATGTTCCAGTGTTTTAAGAGAATTAAACTTTTTTTGTTTTAATTGATTTAATCTTTTATTTCTAAGTCTTTCAAGTTCATCCTCTGAATCACTTTCTTCATTATTTTGTGAAGATGTTAAATTAAATTTTTTTGCCTCTACAACAAGTAAATCTCTCTTAATTTTTTCTTCTTCTTTTTTAAGTTGTAAATGTTCATAATAATCTTGTTTTACTCCTTTTGGTCCTGTATTCTTAGACAATCCATAATTTGAAGCTGATATTCCACAATTTGTATCATCATTATTACAAATCACCTCTACATCTTCATCCTCTGAAGAACTACAATAGGTAATTGTTGGACCATTTAATAATTTATCTTCTAATGTAGACATGATTTGTAAATAATATTGGAAAAAGAAATGATAAAAACAACAAGCAAGATACGTAAATCTCCAAAGCCAATACCTCTTATTGGAGTAACGCTTTTCTCAACAACAACAAAATTTAATTAGAAACAAATAAATAAGAAATTTTCTTTATTTTAAATACAACAAATAATATATATAAAAAATGAAAAAATAACTATATACAATATATATATTTTTTTAAACCATAATTATGGAAGAATTTCAATATAAAAAAAAATTAAATTATGTCATAAATCAAAAAATAGCTGAGTGAGTGATTATATATATATATATATACTTAACAAATATTTTGGAAGATAATATATTTAATACAAATAATCTTCAGACATATGATCATTTAAATCATCCTTCAATTCAATATTATTCTCACTGGAAATAAAATCATTATCTATATCTAAGTATTCATAGTCATTATCAACCATAAAATTATTGGTGGTTGGTGGTGAATTTTCACAAAAACTATTTCCAATACTTAATGTCTGTTTGCTAAGTAATGAATAATCATTTAACATAACAACTTTTTTTGCTTTATTTATACAATTATTTTTAACGGACATTTTTTGATTTGTATTAAAGGTAATTCTATTATTAGATCTTCGAGAAACTTTTATTTTTGGTAAATTTAGGTGATCATTAATTTCATTGGAATTTTTTATGGATGAATTATATGGTTTCACATCCATTGAACAGTATGAATTTTCTATTGAATTGATATTATCTATTAATTCAGGTGACAATAATTTTTTACTAAAAAACATTTGGTTATCATTTATAGAAACTACCTTATTTTGATTTTCTTCAAAATTTTTGTAATATTTCACCTCATCATGACTTTCATATTTTATATACTCATCTTTTGGTAACATCAATAAATTATTCTCACTTTTTTGACTGTTTATTTCTGGTATAGCTAAAAGCCGTTTCTGTCTAATTATTTTTGGTTGTTGATTTCCCCTTCCAAGTATTGTTATTATACTACATAATTTTTTTATTATTCCTTGTTGCATTTTACATTTAGCACTTAAATTATCAATTTCTTTCCATATTGTTTCATTTTGCTGTTTTAAAGTTACAATATGTTTCTCTGTTTCTATTTGTTTTTTTCCAATTTGTTTTATTTCTTCCATTAATGTTGTTCTACTGACTTCATCTGATCTTCTATTATTATTATTATTATTATTGATATTGTTGGACATGTTTTCAATAGCTGTCGCCATAGGTTGTTGATGACTTGACTTAGATGTTGATGTTCTTCTTTTAATTTTAAGTAATAAATCATACCTATCTCTGACAAAATAATTATGAAAAAATTCAAGATGATTGGTGAGATTTTGATTTTCTGTTATATTTTTTTTATCAACTGCAGTAATTTTTCTAAAACCATACATATTTAACTGACGTATACAACTATTAAGATTATTATGTTTAAAATATTGTGGCAAAATATCCCTAGAGAATGCCATTGAATCTTGAATATGAAAGCTTAAACCACTCTAAAAAAAATATTGTATTATTTAAAATTTATCCAATACCTCATCCCATTCTACAATATGATTTAAATCAGGATCATTAACAATACTCCATAATTTAGTTAAAAAAACAGGTATTCTATCATCATCTTTAGATAATATATCGCAAGATTCATAAATGTTTATAGTATTATTAATCTGAGATAGGTTATGTTCATGAGTATTTGCCATACTTGTAGACATTTATATTTTAATATAGCATTTAACTTTTGATTGTTACCATATATAATAAGTAGGTGATAATTTATACAATGATAACTTGTAAAAAGATTTTTAGAAATCGTGTTGAGAAAAAAAATTTTAAAAATGAGTACAAAATGCTAAACTAGTTATCACTTATAATTTTAAATAATAATAACTTTTTTTTTTAAAACGCAATTTTATTAATACTAATTTGTTTTCTTTATAAAAGAAAATTCATGTTAAAATAGGAAAGAATTGAGATAAAGATAAAATATAAATCTGATAAATAAATAGTTTCACAAAATGTTTCGTTATTATTCTTGTTAAGTATATTCCCATTATCTATTAATCTTAAGCACATTGTGGAATTGATAATATATCAATATTTTTTGCAATAAAATATTTTAGATAATTTATTCCTATATTTTTTTTTAGATATTTACAATATGAAAATTTTAAAATATTATAAATAACTTTTATTAACAAAAACCAAAGGCAATTGATAAAAATGTAATCATTAACAACATATAAATAAAAAACATTCAAATTTTGTAATTTTAAAAGCAATATATTCATCAGATAAACTTTTAAAAAATTGCCTATGACTTAAAAATTATCAACAATTTTGACTTGATAATTTTAAAAATATAAACTAAATTTTAATGATTATATTTTGAAAATTTAGTTTTAGTATAAGAAATGACTATTATTACTAGTTGTAGAAAACTGTACTAAAAATGAAAAAAAAAATGGCTAACTATAATTTGTGATTTGAAAATTTTAATATAAAAAAAAATTTTATTTCTTGAGAAAAAAAAGATCACAAAAAAAAGTAAATAGTTATACATAAAATAGGGTACTTACTATAAAATTTTAAGACAATAATGAATGTTAATTTCTTTTTAGAAACTTTAAATTAAAATCATGATTTAAGTTATTTACTGTTATAAAATTTGAATATTAATCCTAGTAAAATTTAAAAAAAAAAAGAAAAAAAGTTATGTCATGATAAAATTAAAAGATTAATTTATATTTTTACTACTGTTTAAATTAAGTCTCAATTAAAGGATTATCACTTAAATTTTTTTTTTAAATAAACAAATATTTATCGTATTTTTTTAAACTAATCCTTTACCTTAACCTCTAACATTCTTTTTTGTTAAATATTTCTATTATTCTTCCTTCTAATATTTATATATAACTTGTTTCAATCAACAACATTTTAATTCGTAATTTTAAATTGTAACATCTACACTACCGCTAATAGATATTTGCTTTTTTTTTCTCCTCTTCATTAACAAAATCTTATATTTATTTCATGAAAAAAATTAGTTTTTATATTAACTAATTACTGTCTTTTTTTCTTTAATTTATCTAAAATGATGACTGCAAGCAGGAAGGTGGAAATTTTTGTTTTAATATAAATAGATGTGTTGAATGATTTATTTGGGTAATTATTTTGACATTTTATGTTTTGATTCATTTATGATTTATTGAAAAAAGAAGAAAATTTTTATCTTTATTAATGTGTGAATAAGATATTTGCAGTTTATTTTATTATAATTTGACATATTAGTTATTAATTTTTTTTTTATTCTTAATAATATTTATTTTTATGATTGTAAATTGGATAATATTAAAAAAAAATAATAAAAAAAATGTTTTACGTTTATTTAACAAATTTTATATATATGTATACATATGTATTATGTTTATTTTTATTACTTTTATAAGAATTACTACAAAATTATATTATTGTATGGATATGATAGTAAAAATATATTTTATCTAATGAATGGAGTACTTTTAAGTTTTGTTTATTAATTTTATTAAGTCAATGACCGTGATTTAATTAAATTTTGTACTATTATTTTCTAATTGCCATTGAATAAGATATTATAGATATATTAAATTCATAATAATCCGAATGTGTCAAAGTAACAGTACTCTTTTTAAATTGATATATTAATAAATATATATATATATACATATATATATATATAAAATATACAGTGATAATGAAATAAAATCATCATACCTGGCAGCCGCAATATTTTGTAGATCGTAGATATAGATATATACTATTTTATATTATTAAGTTATGTTAATGATCGTTCAAGTTACCAGTTGGTGCTGGTGATTATATAAAAGTTTTTGAATAGGATAGCCCAACAAATCATGATATGACGTGATAATGTGTTAATAATATTACTAAAATAAGATATCATTTATAGGTTTCTCATTCTTGTTATGACATAAGAATGTACTTTAAATTAATTTATTAATTCTGGCACATATAATATATTCCTCCTTATTCATAAAACTAATATTTATTTAAATTTATATAATAAAAAGATGTTGAATCACGCAAATATGCTAATTAAATATATTAATTATTATTTCAAGTTGTTTTAAGTAACGCCAATTTCTTATAATTATTTGTTGTTTATTACAGTAGCTTAAATATATAACTATATATAAATTTAAAAGGAATTAATTAATTTTTAGAAGATTCTATGAACACTTACAAAAATATGCTTCACATTTTTCTTTTAATATAATTAAATTAGTAATTAATGAAAGATAAAATAAAATATATTAATAGTATTTATTTTATATTACTATATTTTTATATACTTTTATTTTTAAGATATTATTCTGAAAATAACACTAAAAGTTATTTTCTTATAATTATATTTATTTAATTATCTTATATTCTTTCTATTATGACATCAAGAAGACGTTCTTTGTCAGCTTCAAGAACACTTGATCAAACTGTCAATTTTGTTGGACGTATTGGAGCTAGTCTAAGATTACCATCTAGGAAAAGAAATACTACAAAGGTAAGTTTTATTTTTTTTTATACTTAATACTAGATTATTATCAATACAAAAGTTTAATCTACAATTTCCTACCACATCAATTAAAATACTCAATTATTATCTTCAAACTAGCCTTTTTATCATTATATATTGTCGAATTAAACATTGAAATGAGGATATATATATTTATTCTTACATTAAACAAAGTTACAATAGATTTAGAAAGTTAAAGCTAACTAACTTGTTAGAAAGAACAGTAAAAAGTTTTTATCATAACACCATATTCTTCTTATACATAACATACCTCTTTATACTAACAATACTCATGATAGTAAATTTGTTTAAAAATATTCATCTATTAAATATACAATAGAGAGAATATACAAATAATTGATAATGTAAAATTTCTTAACAAAAATTACGTTATACTCATTAGTTAGAGGATGCAAGAGAGTGCGAGATACATCAAATTTATTAAAATTGATCTACTTTTTATTTATTATTTTTGGTATTGTGGACATTATCCCTATTAGTTTATAATAAATTATTATATATGAGATGACTATAATTTTATTTATTTCTAGTAATAAAAATTTTTAATCATAAAATGTATCTATTTATGTTATATATATATATATTGTTATAATTTAGCTTTTTAAACAAATCATGTTGTTTAAATAAATTGATTTTAATAAAACATAAACTTTATTTATAACATTTTTCTATAACAATAAATTTTCTTTATTTATTATTTATAAATTTTCACAATTTTTAAATATATATATATATTTTATATTAATAATAATAAAAAAAAAATAGATTATTGTTTGTTTGCTGATGACAACACTGATCCTAATAGGGTGATCAACATTTTTTTTTACTTAAATTTTTATATGAGTCAGGTTTACTGAGTTGTATTTAAAACTTATAAAGCAATTTTTAATATTGTTCATTTATTTGTTTAATATTTATAAATCAACATATATTTAACATAAATGCATTAGTTATAAAATTCATGACAAAAATTATATTTAATTGAATCTTTCTTTTAAATCATTTATTTTATCGAATGATTTCTATCTATATTGATATATATCTTTAAATTTAAAGTTAAAACTTTGTCTTTGTTACGTCTTTTTATTAATAAGCGATTGTGAACTCAAATATTATAGTCATAGTGTGTACTACTGACCGAAAAGGCATTATTACTTTCAATTGCATGTATATTCTTATTTTAACTAAATGGCATTCTAAGAAAGTTGTACACAATAATAATTACTTTCATATATATATATATATATATATTTAATAATAACAAGTGTTTTTATTTATATCTAATATAGCATTGTACTATCTCTCTTATATAAAACAATACGTAGATACCTTGTCCTAACATTTTATTACACTATTAGTAATCTGTAACTAGATGTTTATAGATTTTTTTTTATTTTAAATATTATTTAAACTAAATTTCAAATATATATATATATTTTTTTTTCTAACAAAAAAAAATAATATTTTTAGAACGCTCTTCAACAAAATCAACTTGAAGTTCAACAACGACTAGCTCAATTGACTCAGTTAAATTTTACAAATCCTACACTTAGAAATTCTTATTCGTATCAACCAAACGACTGTTTATCACCAGCCGCCCAAAAACGTCTTTTACATAAACATTTATCATCAAACAGCAATCAAAATACAGAGCAAACATTTTGTACTGTGTTATCTCCTCTTGTAATCAGATGTGGAGGGGATAAGCAATCACTTGAATTTGATTCTAATAATATACCTATCTCTGGTGATTCACATAATATAGTGGGTAGTAATTTTAATTATTCCAAGTCTGATACCTTAAGACAGCAAATGAAAAGGAGGTATATTAAAGAAGGAGCAGCACAGCTTACTTCAATATCTGATTTGCTGACGCATCATAGATATTTATTTCTATTTAATGATTTATTATTAGTATCAAAACAAAAGTATGTTTATTATTATCATTTTATTATATATAATTTTTTTAAAATAATTTTAGAGGAGAAAATAGTTATAAATTAAAAGAAAAAGTTTTATTAGAAAAAATATGGATCTCATCAATAACATCTTGTTCTAGTTCTTTTCTTATTGGTTACCCATCAGCACATTCAATATCCAATTACGTGGCACATTTTTCATCAGAAAAGGAAAAAGCAGAATGGTTTGAAGTTTTAAATCAACATATATTACGTAAAAGAACTAATAAATCAACAACAATATCAATTGCTGTTAAAATAGAAGGTAGACAACAAATTATTAGAAAAGAAATACAAAATGGTATATCATCAACGGAGGTTGTGGCAGAATTAGTTAAAGAACTTGATTTACCTGTTGCAACTAATTATGAACTTGGTTTTGAAACTCATGCATCTGGAATAACAATATTTAATGGTATTGAAAATGTATATGCTGTTTTAATGGATGTAGCTTCTAAGTCAGGAGCAATACTTTCTGAATCTCAATTAGCTCATTTAGATGTTTGTCCATTAGTTACAGTTAGATTAGTACTTAGAATTACTTCTGCATCCAAATCAACAACTGCATCTTATTTAAAAACGCAATTGAAAAAAGTATTAAGTAGACCAGAATCAAAAAGATTATTTGGAAAAGAACTTGAAGGATCAATGCCACCACAACCAATATTAACATTAATTGATCATATTTTTTTGCATGGTATTAATACAGAGGGTGTATTTCGAAAATCTCCAAAAATGGGTACTGTTCAACAATTAAAATCTCAACTTGATAATGGTCAAGTACCTGATTTTACACAACATTCTGTTCATTGTTCAGCTTCACTTTTAAAAGAATATCTACGTAGTATTCCAGGAAATCTTTTATTAAATGGAAATTATCATCTTTGGATGGATGTTGTATCAGAAAAAAATCATGAAAAACGATTAAATTCATGTAAAAGTCTTTTAAAACTTCTTCCACCATCTCATTCAGTACTTTTACGTTCTGTACTACGTTTATTACGTAGGATAGCTTTGTCACCAAATACCAAAATGAATGTTGAATCATTGGCTGTATGTATAGCTCCAGGATTATTATGGAATGATAGTAAGTTTTTTTCTTTATATACACCGCAAAAAAATCTTAATTATAATAAGTTGATGAAACTATTGTTGACATTAAATGAAGGACACATTAACCTAATATTTAATTTTATTACTTCATTTGTCCTTCAAACCATGTGATTTAGTATAAGATGTTGTAATATATTGAAACTTTTATTAATATTATTTTTTTAAGGTGATTCTTTGAGCGCTGGACAAAATGTTCCAAAATTGGCAGAATTTTTAATAAGAAATACACCAGAATTATTTGATGATTTTACAGAAGATGGACCTTTACTTCCACAAAAATTGGCTCAATCTACTGATTCTGGATTATCTGATGACAGTGAAAACCAAAGAAGATCTATTACACCTGATTCATTATTATTACTAGAATCTCCATTTTCAGATGTCTCAGGGACAACAAGTGAATCACCAACAAGAATACATATTGAAGAGATACCTTCTTCTAACTGTGCAAATGTTACAGAAATAAGAAAAAATAAAAATACTATAGATGATGAAAGAACTCCAGTTGTTTCAAGAGAAAATTCTCAAAAAACAGGAGATTTTTCTTTAACAAATAAATATCAATGGAAATCTCATTTACATCGAACATCACCAGGTGAACAAAGTTATAGTAATCAGATGTCACATTCACCTTTATCATTTAAATCATCTCTTGCATCTGTCGAGAATGATTTACGTGATTTATCTCCTATATCAAGAACAATTTCTTATGATCATAATACAAAAAGATTTATTAATATAGGACCTTGTGATTCTTCTAACTCTAGTTCTATTATATCATCTCCTGAAATACAAATTAAACCTGATATATTTTCATCTGGAGGTAGAGTGATGTCACCTTTAAAAACAAATTATAAATATGATTCAGAAGTTATAAATTCTCATGGTATTAATAATTTATCTTCAAATAAATATCGTGAAAATAGAGGATATTATTCAGGATATAAACATCAAAAAATTGATTCATCAGATTCTACAAAAACTTTAACTGAATCAAGACCTAATTCTATTACATGCATTGGAAAAGATTATGGATATTCATCATCATCTATTTCTTCTTCATCAACAACAAATAAATCTTCTTACTCAAAAAAACCTGTTGGTCAGGCAAATTCATTAAATTGGAAATCATCAGTTAATAGAAGTACATTTCAACCACGAACATTTGATGTTCCTTCTAATTATAAATTTAAAGAATCACCATCAAATGAATCATTATTATTAACAAAAATGTCATCTATAAATAATGATTCAAATTGGAAAGGACAAGATAATCCAGGAAAAGCAAATAATTTACTTACATCATCAATCACTTCACCACAAGCAGTAAAAATTTCATCTATTACTGCTCATAAACCATTACGCCGTCCACCACCACGAACTGCTCCTGAAATTCAATTAAGTCCTCTTGAGGTTAACTGGAGTGTTACGAGTCTTCGTACAGCATTTCAAAATAATGATTCTAAACCAGCATCCATTGATACTATTTATGTCAGCAGAGATATGCTATCAACAATTAATGCTCAATAATATATTTTTTTTCTTGCCTATATTTTTATCATTAGATAAGTAGCCAATAAATAAATTTAGATAATAAAATAAAAAGTTTCATTTTAATTTTGTTAAGGTTTATTATTTTTGATAAAATATTTATAAAAAATAAAAAATTAAATAAGAAAAATTATTTTTAGAAAAACTTTAAGATATACAAATAAAAATTTATCTTAATTTTCTTAAATTTTTATATATTTTAATTTATTTTGTTAATAATTTCTTGTCAATAATAAAAAAATCAACATTAAAATATTGTTAGAGAAAAGTTGATTCATTTGTTTATTAAAAACAGACAAAAAATTTTAAATATTTATTATGATATGCTTTTTAATTGTCAAACATCATTAACTTTTCTTAGGCATCAAATTTAATTTCACTATAAAAACAATTAAATAATATTATTTATAAATATTTATAAATATTTACACAATAACCAATTGAAATATTATAATAATAATATAATAAATTAAAAAATTTCAAAGGTAACCGAATCATTATTTCCACCACCTGTAGATAAAATAATTAAGCTCTGCATGAGGTTAAGAATATTAAATTAACAATAACTCTAGAACAGGGTTTTCTTTCCGACATTCACACATCTGCTTCTATGTATACTCAATCAACATTCACATATACTTATATACATATATACAGATTAGACATATTCCGGCATCATCGCTTAAACTATAACGGGCATTTTAAATGCATTATACTCTTCTTATTTTATTAAATAACATCACTCGATTATTCATTTTTTGACCCGTGAATGTAAAATTGAATTATTCATTATATTTTCAATATGCCTACTTTGCCATCAACTCCACTTTTTGATGGAACATCATCACATAATAGTAATTTATTACTACAATCAACACCAATTTTTTCAACATTAAAATCAATTACTGCTAATCAAAAATTTTCTATTCTTCCACCAACATTCAATGAATTTTCTTCAGTATCACAGGTAAGATTCAATATAATAAAATAAAAATTTATTAAAATACTAACAAAAATTAATTAACTATTATGTAGAGTAATACTGTTAATTTTACTAACAATCACTTAACAACAAACTCAAGTATAATAAATAATAATAAACATTTTGAACCTGAATCAATTGGATCTACCAATTATTCACCTAAAAAAATTCATTCACCTAAAATCAAAGAAATGTTTAAATATAAAGTTAATCAATTTAGAAAAATTAAAGTTTCATGTAATATAATAATACTAATGATCTTTATTTCTTCTGTATCTATTACTGTTTCAACGTTGAGAATTGATAGTTTTGTAGAAAATTTACCAAAATCAGAAGAAAGAGTTTCCAGTAATCAAAGACACCAATTTGAATATGGATTTTGGAAAATGGCATTTTTAACAACTTTATTCCATCTTATGGTTTCAACAACATTATTAATTATATGCCTGATTCATCTTTATTGTGCTTATTCTATTACAAAAAATTTAGAATATTCCGATGATGAGTATGTTTTAATATTTTTTTTTTATACTTTTTATTTTTATAGAGTATTTATATATCTTAATTCAACTGGTGTCTGGAGAAATATAATGGCATATTTTTATCTTGTTTCATTAATGATTTCAATTATAACAAATACATGCTTTATTTTTGTTATACCAACAAATATAGGTAAATATTCTAAAGGAGCAATTTTAGCAACAGGATTATTTCTTTGCATTTTTGTATTATTTGTAGCACTTCATACATTTTTCAAGTGGTGTAAGATAGTAAAAGATGAAAATTATTATAATGATGAATATAATTCTCCAACATGTCCACGAATAACACGAACATCTGAAAAAATGGATATTAATAGTTTGAGTACACTAGTTTAAAGGTATTATTTCTTCTTTTTTTTTTATTGAATAAAATTTTAAATATTTTCAAATTGATTTGTAAAACTGAGATGCGGCCATTTTTGCTGGTAATAAAAAAACTGTCTTTTTTGATTTTATTATCCTTGTTTCTATAGTAACAAAAATTTCTAAAAGTTAAAGTGTACTTTGATATTTAACCTTTTTATTAATTTATCTTTCGTTAATTTTTATTGTCATATTTTTCTAAAATAACGAAATATCATAAAAGTTAATATGTTATTTCATGTTTAGCTCTTTGTTATTTTATCTTTTATTGATTTAATTTTTTTTCCTACAACAAAGAAAGTTTTTAGAAGTTGAATTTTTTTTTCCATTTATTTTCTTGTTAATTTTTATCTTATTAATTTTAGAATTTTAAAAATGGTTAATGAGAAATTTGATGGAATTTTTTTATCTCTTGCCCAACAAATGGAAAATGGTGTTCCAGAGTTATTTGATGTTTTGTTTAATTTTTTATCCCGTAAAACAGATTTTTTTACCGGATCATCTGTTGAAAATGCACGAAATATTGTGTTGAAAGCTTTTGAAAAACATGCAGCTGAAGCTAGAAAGGTATTTAAATTTAAAATTATTAATTAATATACTTTTAGAATGCTGAAAAAATTCAAAAAGAAAAAGCTGAGAAGGAAAAAAAGTTAGCTGAAAAGAGGGCAGCAAAAAAAGCTAAGGAAGATGAGGAATTTTCAAAGGTACAAGAAATCACAGAAGAAGAGGCTGAACGATTTGAGGAAGAACAAAGAAAGTTAAAAGAAAAACAATCTCAGCCTGTTCAAGAAAATGAGAATAATGATGATGGAGAGGAAACTGAAGAGGACAAAAATAAATTGACACCAAATTCAGGTAATGGGTGTGATCTTGATAAATATCAATGGACGCAAACTTTGAGTGAAATTGAAATTAAAGTTCCTTTTAAAGTATCATTTCCACTTAAATCAAGAGATATTATTGTTGAATTTGGAAAAAAGAGCTTAAAAGTGGGTTTAAAAGGCCATGAATTAGTAATTAATGGAGATCTCAAAGCTGAAGTGAAGTTGGATGATTGCACATGGCTTCTTGAAGACAAAAAAACAGTCATAATTACATTGGCAAAGATACATAATATGGAGTGGTGGTCTCAATTATTAGTAACTGATCCTGAAATAAACACTAAAAAGATTGTACCTGAAAATTCGAAACTTTCAGACTTAGATGGTGAAACTAGAGCTATGGTTGAGAAGATGATGTATGATCAAAGGCAAAAAGAGATGGGTTTACCAACATCAGATGAAAAGAAAAAGCAAGATATTTTGAAAAATTTTATGAAACAACATCCAGAAATGGACTTTTCTAATGCTAAATTTTCTTAATCTTATTTAATAAATATTAATTTTTATTTGTATTCTTTGATGATCCTTCTAACATTTTTGGTACTATACAATTTATCTTTAGTATAAAGTATAAAAATGTATGGAAAGAGTAATTTATTGTGTTACAATATTTAATAAAAGTTTCTTATATTGTAGAATGAATACCATTTTTCATTAAATTGAAGAATACTTTCAAATGATACATTTATTTAAATTAACTAATATTTTCAAATTAAAAAAAATAATATAATAATAATTTTGCTATTAACCCCTTAAAAATGAGTAAAAATTTTTTTTCAAGTATACTTATAATTTAAAATTATATAAACAGTGATTTTCTTCAAAATTGGTCTTACAACGTTTTTAATATTCTGAGCACTAAGAAATTTCTTATTTTTTTGATTTTACAACTTAAATTAAAGATTTTCTTTTTCTGTTAAAAGAAATCTTAATTAAAAATTAATACGTAGATAATGAATAAAATTGTATTTACTTGAATTTGTTTAAAAACAAATACCCCTACCAAAACTAAATAGTTTCCATTTTTTTTAAATTCCTTCTTTTTTCTCTTTGCCTTTTATTTCTTTCTTCTCTTTTTATTTCTAGTCTTTTTAATTGTTCAGCATAACAATTTTCTCCATTTAAATGTCTATCTAATTCATGCTTAAGTCTCTCAAAGGCAATTTCAATATTTTTTGGCAATAATCTAGATTCATGAACTTTGACAAATATTCCCGTACTTTTATGTTTTAAAAAAACGGCATTTTGAGCTGTATTTACTTTTTGTCCACCCGGTCCCCATCCAGATATAAATTTCTGTTAAAAATAATTGAAAAATATATGAAAAGCAAAACTTACCATTTCACAATCATCTTGAGAAATAGATGGAAAGACGTAATGTTTCAATTTATCTTTTGACGATACAAATCGAACACAATTACTAAATTCTTTTAAAATTTTTTCATTATTCTTTATCCTTCTAAATAAAAACGTAAACATTTTGATATTAGAAAAAAATATATATATATACACACTTTCAAAACTTCGGTGAAAGTTTTGGAGAAGTGTCTTTGTATTTTCAAAGATTTTATACTTTAAAATTTGCTAACACAATCATGGTCGTAAGTTTATTATTCAAAATTTAAATTCTATATATTTATAGTTACCACAATCTCTTCTTCGATCTGCTCAAAATCATCCTATGCTTATTGAATTAAAAAATGGAGAAACTTATAACGGTCACTTAGCAACTTGTGATTCATGGATGAATATTCATTTAAAAGATGCCATTTGTACATCAAAAGACGGTGACAAGTTTGTTAAATATCCAGAAGTTCTTATTAGAGGTTCAACTGTGAAGTATATTCGAATCCCTGAAGAGGTTGTTGATCTTGTAAGAAAAGAAGCTGAAGAAGCTAGAAAACAACAAAAGGATAACAAAAAATTCAAAAAACAATGGAATAGTAGAGGAGGACATAGTCAAAGAGGTGGTATTCAAAAGGGAGGTGGAAACCAAAGAAATAATAGAGGTGGTAGAGGAAACTTCCAAAATCGTAATTAACTGATTAAGTCTGTATTTATTTGTAATAAAGTTTTTTATCATTTAAAATTATTTTATAGGTTATAATTCCTTTAAATTTTCTTTTTTTTTTTTTATAAATTATACAACTTATCCATATATTATATAAAAGATGTCAAACTTTTTTATATCTTCAAAGTTACGCCTTTTAAAAAGTCCTATTTATTTAAATGTTATATTACGTGAAAAAAGCGGAAAATTTAAAAAAAAGATAGCTAAAACTGACCAAATTAAAACACCGACAAGAATGGCATTGGATCATTTTGACTTTTATTATGGTCCTATGTTTGGCAAGAATTGGCCTTCCGTTAGACTAGGCCTTAATACGCCAAATAATTTTGTTGCAGTCATTAATAATTTCAGTGAAGAATGTCACATTAATGAGGCAATCATAAAAGATTTAGGAACGGTTAATCTTATTGATCAATTAACAAAAGGTATGAATGTTGCATCAGAAAGGTTAAAAAAAAAGAAAGAAGAGATTGAAAAAAAAGCACTTATTACAGAGGATACAGACATAGATGGTAATTCTCAAGAAAATACAAATGTAAGTGTTATATAAATCTTTGAGAATTCGTACACCCGGTGAATTACTTAAACAATTATAAGTCACCATGCCGACAAACTCTTAAAGACATATACTTTCCTTATATCAAAAAAAAAAAATAAATGTAAAACTTTTTAGCTAATATCACGCGCGTTTGTCTACCCGGTGAATTTTTATTTTTATTAAATTCAACAAGTAACAAACCCGTGTGATAGCAACAATTATATAAAATTTTTTTACAACATCCCATGAGCATCTGATATCCCGGTGAGTAACTCATTTGATTAATCATCGATGATTCAAATGCTAATGGAATGTTAAAAAATATATACATAGATTTTTCCCAGACTATTCATATTATAGTAAAAGTAATAGTTTTTCCAACTACTTAAACCCTCTCCTGGTTTCCGGTGAATTAAGAAATGTAACAAAATTCTACAGAAATCAAGAGTTGGTTCAAGTTTGGAATACTTCTCATGATATAATTAAATTTCGTTCATATTAAACTTAAGACTATGAATTTTAATAAGATGTTTTGTACTTATATACATCAACCAGGTCAAACTAGGCGTAAACGATAATAGCATATATGAATGTTGTAGGAGGATACTTTTTTAATTTACATGATGAATGATTGTTTTATTAAATTATTGAATTATGCTAACTCAGCTTGCATTAAAATAAAACAAAACTTTTATAATTATAATCATAAAATTTAATAAAAGATAAGATATCAAATTGTGTGACTTTTGATAGCAAGATTTATTGTTCAATAAGATATTAAAATATATTGAGAAATTAAAATTTATTACTAAAGTTCTTGTCATTTTATTAATCAAATTTTTGATTTCTAGGAAATTTTGAGTAATATTGATGAAAGATCTGAAGCTGGATTATCTGAATTTACACAATCTTCTGAAACATTTTCTATTGGAGATATACAATCAGAAAAAGAAATTTCTGATGATATTAATATCAAGTAAGTTACAGTATAGTTTCTCAAAATATAATTTCAAAAATTAATTTCTTAAAAAGATGTTTATATTGTTTTGTATAATTTTAATATAGTAAATATTTTTCAATAATATGCTTATTAACAAAGTGGAATTCTTAAGTGCCAAAACTATTATTATCTTGTTTCGCTTCTTAGAATTCCAGTTTGTTATTAACTTATTATATAGTAATGGGTTATATTCTTGAACTAAATTAGAGTCCCATGGTGCCAAAGCTATTTAGTAATGCATTGTCAACCTGGGCTCCAGTTCAGTCAAAAGAATAAGTAAAAAATTAACTTTAGTTAGTAAAGTATTTTTTAACCATCATATTTAAAATGGTACATTTAAGAATGAAATATTATATGAGAAATTTTATTTATTTTTATATTAAATATATTAATTTCTTTGAATGATTATTTTATGTTGAAAGTCTTATCCTTACATACGACTTTGCTTCAATTTTAATTTGTTTTTATAAAGCTTCCATAAATATATATATATCTAAAATTTCTATTTAAAATATATTTTTATTTTGTCTTCTTAAATAAAATTGAAGATTTGTATAAGATAATAGGGATTCTAAGAAGAAGATTATCTAGTAAAATAGGATGAATATTTTTAAAAAAATTTAATTGAAGAAATAATTTAAGTTGAGAATTTATTTTCTTATATATATATATATCTGTTATGTCACCTACCATGATGTAGGCTGAATTTTTAAATGTATATTAAAAATCTGAAGGCAATTTTGTATGATTTCATTTTTTTTACTTTAAGGAATTTTTTATCTATTGTATTTATACATTATAACTTGAAGCTCATTTGAATTCTGTATATTGACATTTGATGATTTGACAAGTATCTTTCACATCTTCACAAATAACAATTATAGATTAAAGGGACTAATTGAAAGATTAATTATTTAACAATGTCTATTAATCATATTTCGGCTTTTTATAAATAAGTTAACTTTTTTTTCCTTTAAATGTTGTATGAGAAATGTATTAGAAAAGTTGATTTATAATTATGATTAGATAAATATATATATAATTAAATTGTTTAAATTTTTTATTTTTAAAAATGTTTTTGGATTTATACAGAGCTGGTAAATGTAAAAGAATAATTTATCAGTCTAAGCTAAATCCTATAAAATATTAATTTTAATATGAATAATATAAAAAGAAATAGTAATTAAAATTATTACTATTTTTAAAATATTAAATTCATACATATAAAATAAAATAGACATTAATTATTTTATTGTAGAATTACCGGATTCGAAGGCCAATATGATTCACTTTCTTCAAAAAAAGATTTTATATTTTATCCAAGGAATTTAAAAATTTATTCTTATCCAAGAGGTGCATTGATGGATTACCCTGCACCATGGATAGATAAAAAACAAATAAGTGGATGGTGGCTTCTTGATGGTGGATCTGTTGTTCCTGTATTAGCTTTAGATATTGCCGAAAAAGATCATATACTTGATATGTGTGCAGCTCCAGGTGGTAAAAGTTTACTAATGTTACAAACAGGTCTTCCTGAAAAAGTTGTATGTAATGATGAAAAAATAACTCGTATAGGTCAATTAAGAAAAGCTTTGATAAATTATGTACCAGAAGACTCACCACATGCAGAAAAAATTATTTTAAGAAGAAAAAATGCTTCAGATGTAGAAAGGTGGGATGAATTAAATTTATATGATAAAGTTTTGGCTGATGTTCCATGTTCAACGGATAGGTTGTCAGTGAATCGAGATGAAGGAAATATGTACAGTAAACAATTGACAAATGATAGGCTTAATTTACCTGAATTACAAACAAAAATATTAATGTAAGTTAAGAAACAAAAAATTAAATAAGTTTTATTACATATGAAAAATTTTTTATTATTATGAAAACTTTTATCATAACAATTTAAATTAATAGATTTTTATAATTATATATTTGCTTATTGGTAATTGTATTCCCGGTGAGTTATTTAACAATAAATCAACATGGAAACAATTACTTATATCCAAATATGTTTATATAATAATATTGTAAATATTGATATATTAATTAATAGCCATTTTTGATCACTTTTAATAAATAAACTAAAGATCAATAAACATTCTTTAATAAAAGATTCAATCATAAAAATTATTATGTAAATTATTAAGAAATAAAAGTTTATAAAATATATATAAAATACTTTATAACTTTTTATAATTAATAAATTAAATAATTTTGACAATTAAAACGTCAATTACAAACTTATTTTATAATTATATTTATTTTAGAAATGCCTTACGGTCTGCAAAAGTTGGCGGTACAATAGTATACTCTACATGTACATTGTCACCAATTCAAAATGAGTCTGTTATAGAGAATGCCTGTGCCATCGCTAAACGTAAATTTGGCATTGTTTGTATTGAAAAAAAATTAGATCAATTAAAACAACATTTGACATCAACAGGATTGTATAAATTTAATGATCAATGCAGAAGGGGAATATTACTTGTTCCATTTTTACCTAGTAATTTTGGACCAATGTATGTTTGTAAATTAGTTAGACAACAATAGATTTGTTAATTTTGTTTGTTATTATTAATTTTTGTTAGTATCATTTTTTTTTTAAAAGAAAAGTATGTTAAAAAATATTATTCTTTCACAAAATAAAAGGCAGAATTTTTTTTATTATTATTTACATGGTTTAAATATCAATTGTTTAATTATTTATGTTAATAATAGTTATTTTTTGTAGTATTTTACTGGTTTTTTTTATAATAAATTGTTATTTCTTTTTTTTTTTTGTTAAGTAAATATTAATTATATGATTTTTTTAAAAAAAAGTAACATTTCATAAGTAAAGGAAAAAGTACACAATTAATTTTTTCCAAGTTTATAGTGTTCTTGAGAATTTTCACAGTAATATGTGGAAAAAAAATTATACTTGACGTCAATTTTCATGAAGTTTAATCTAAAGAAAACAAAAGGGTCATTTTTCATCTCTAGTAAAACACAAATTGTTTTACAAAAGTTGACTTTTGACTTACATTTAAATCGATTGTAAATTAAAATCTTTTTCTTCCATTAGAATGAATTTTTTTTTTCAAAGAAATATATTTTTAATAAAAGAAAGATATTATTTTTCTAAAGTTTAACTTTACAAATTAATATTTTATTATTGTATAAAAAAATATATATATAGACAGTATAACTTTTAAATAGTAAAATTTTGATATATATTAAAAAAGTTTTGAGTTCCCGTTAATAGTGACATTTTTGTTAAATATTAATTATTTAATTGAAAAAATGTTGAGAAAATAAGAAGGAAAATATAAATGGACAGTATACAATTACTATTGGTATAATATTGAATGATGACGCAGATGAACTTCCTCTTGGTCCTCTTATTAATTCTAAAAAAAAAAAAAGTTATATATTGTTAATTAATAGATGATATTGCAAGCAATAGTTTTTTTTTAATGCTACATCACATAAAGCTATATATTAAAAAGATTTCATGCCTTTTATAATATCAAGTAATGTTCGTTTTTGATCAGATTTTAAAATATTTGATACTGATGATGTTGGTGGAGGATATGAGACAAACTTATATAATGGAACTTGTGAATAAACAGAATTATCAATTTCTGTTGGTTTCACAATATCAAAATGTTTGTCTTTTACATTATCTAAATTATTTAGATTATGATTATTTTTTGTAGGAAATATAGATCTTAAATTGTGGTAAGAATCTTCATCATCTTCTGAAGAAAATGCTGAACCTTAAATTTGGATATGGAGAATATTTAATTATATAGTATAATATTAATAAGCGGGTGTTAAATTTTGTTAAAAAAAAGAAGCATTTTTTTGTTAAATTTAGATAAAAACAAACCTTCTGTAATCAAATTATTTTCTAATCGTGTTGGAGCTTCTATTAATTGAATTTCTCCTGATCCTTTACCATAATCATTTACCACACTACATATATATATCCCAAAATCACCATAATTAAGTTCTCGTATTTCAAGAATATAAATATTACGATAACGTTCTTCAACAGTTTGTTCCTAAAAATAAATAATACATTGTTAAAAAGACTATTATTTTAAAAATAATACTTAAAAATATATTGAAATTAATGTAAATATTCATTACTTAATTAAATAGAATAATAAAATTAAACTTTTTTTTCCCTAATTAAATAAAATAACAAAAAAAAGTAAAAAAAAAAAAAACATTACCATAATAATTCTATCATTCTCATATAATTCCTGTCCATTAAATTCCCATTTAAAATCTCCTTTTGGCCAGGCTTCAACATTACAAACAAGTCTAACAAAAGAACCGATAATAGCTTCTACAACTGGCAATTGTGGTAATACAATCGGAGGAACTAAAATAAAAAGAAATATATTTTTTAAATTGTTTAAGTATTCTTACAAGTAACATGTAATTTGACCGTCCAAGACTCATCTGGTGGTACTCCATTAGAAGCTAAACAGATATATTCACTCATATGCTTTCGAGAAACTCTAATTAATTCTAATAGTGAACCATTAAAAACAGAAGCTATAAAAAAGATATAATATATTTTAAATATTAATACTACTTACATCCATATCCAGTAGCACCATTGAATCTAATCAATTGTTTATCAGCTCTTCTCCATATAATTGTTGGTGGAGGATTACCATGAGCTTCACATATAAGAGTTACATTATGTCCTTCACGAACTTCAACAGCTGCAGGTGTTGATGATCTTGATACAGTAGGTGGAACTAAAAAAATAATTATACATAATAAATATTATATTATAAAAGTTACTTTTAAGTGTAACATAAGATGTTTTTGTTATTATAGGATCAGTATTAATTTGACAAATATAACCACCTGAATCATCAGCCTAAAAAAAAAGAAATATTAACAATAGAAAAAAAAATAGAATTGGCTTACTTGAGCATTTTTAATTTTCAATATCCACTCCTTATTATTCACTCGAGGTACAATTTCATATTTTTCTCTTTGCCTAAATATCTAAAAAAAAAATTTATTTGGTTAAATTTAAAATATTATATATAGTTGCTATTTACTCTATCATCAAATGCAATTAATCTTGGAGGAATCTCATCTTTAATAAAAGCCACCATATGTTTTCCAATATCTTCAATTAAGCATGAAATTGTAATATCAGATCCTTGTACAGAAGTAATATTTTTCATTGTTCCATGATAAAAGTATGGTGTTGGAGATTTAATACATACTAAAAAAAAATTAATAAAAGTCTTATATATAAATGATAAATTTTTAATTTTAACAAACCATTAAAAATTTGACAAATTAATGTTGGAAACATAAGTAAACTACTTTCAGAAGCATTAAATCTCATTTTAATAAAAATAAAAATTACTATAGATAAATATTAAAAAAAAATACAATTATCAATATAGTTTTAAAATATGAATAAAATTATTAAATCACAGTATCAAATATGGAAAGCAAAAATATAACTAAAACTATTTTAAGTATCCTTATTCTTAACAACTACAATTCACTTATCTTTCCCTTTCTCTATCATTATTTCATTTATTTAATATTATCTCTCTCATAAACATCCTATATTTTATCTTTATAAGCTTTAACATAAATTGACTTCTTTCAAATTCTGTTATTAGACTAATCAAACTTAAAGGCAATAATATAATAATTACAAATAAATTTTTTTTTTTCAATTCTTTCTATTGCATTTGATTATTTTAACTGAAGATAGTTATTATTAAAGAATCTATATATATAAAGAATTTTGATTAAGAATGTAAATGACAGTAACTTTTATACATAAAATAATTGGTTAACATTTTGACAAAATTATATATAATCTTTTCAATCTCTTGAGAATCTAATTTGTAAGATATATATATATATATATATATATATATATATATATATAAATATATATATATGAATAATTTCTTATCATTACATTATCTAATTGTTTAAAATCATTTTACTATTGTAATGGGAATATATTATAATAATTTTTAATATTATAATTATTTAAAACTTACCAATTGTTAAAACTAAAGTCAAAAGACTAAATAGAAATAACATATTTTAAAAAAGATTGATTTATATATTTTCATAAAAATATTATTCTTGAAAAAAAAAATTTAATATAATTTAGTAAAATATTTTAAATGAATTAATTATATTCTATAAATATTATAAATTAAAATTTTAATTTTTTTAACTATATTTTAATAGTTTGTTATTTTTTAATCGCATGATAAAATAATATAATATATATAAATATATTATTAATAGTTTTATACTATATTAAATATAATCTTATTTTCACTAAAAATCATAATTATAAATGATTAATTACATTTAAAGTTTCTTAAATTATTTTCATATTATTTTTATTTTTTTTTCCAATAAATTATATTAAAATCATTTTTATTTTATAATAAAGATATTTTGATTTTAATAAAAGAATAAAAATAAATGCCAATAGATGAAAACCAATTTAGTTTAACACTTAGTTGTTAGTTTTAAAAATGTTAACAAAAGCTCTTATTTATTAAGAGAATATCTAAATTTTATATAATAAATGAAGAGTTATGATTAACTTTAGAGGGTAAAAATTATAATCTTTTAAGATAAAATGGAGGCTGGATTAATAAAAATTGTTTGTACTCATCCTACAAAGAGATTAATATAAAAGTGTGGTAATAATAAATCAAGTCAACAGTTAAGATACAGTTTTTATTTATATATTTTAATAGCTTAAAAATCAAAAGACAATAACCGACAGTCGATTTCTTTAACAAGAACCTGTTAACACGATTAATAATTTTATATTCACCTTATTTTCCGGAAACATAATATATTTTTAAAATGAAATAGCAGACTTATCTTATAAATTTAAATCTTAAGTGAAGAATAATATACTACTATTACATTTAACACAAAGTCAAGATAATTACTGTATAATTTATATAACATTTTAATTTCTTTTAAATATATTATACGGTGATTTAAAAAGATTATACAAATTTATTACATCAATTGATATAAATTTTACTAAACTTTATTTTACTCAAATAAATTAATTCAGACATTTAGATAAATAATTCACATTAATGTTTCATGACAACCATTTAAATATTTATCAAAACATCATTTTGATAGAAAATAAAAAAAAAAAAGAAAAAATTTATTGTTATAAGTTTCTTGACTATATATCAAAAATAACTACATTAAGTAGAGTATTGAAAGATTATCCAAAGAAAATAGTTATAATAAATGGGTAAGAATATTTTGAGAAAGAGTTAAATAATAAATAAAATATTATTTAGATTATAATAATAAACAATAGTTATACTATTAATAGTCAAACTGAAACAAAATACCTTTCCGACATATCATAATTACGTGAGTAAAAGTAAATTATTTCTTATAAATACTAACAAAAAAAAAAAAATTAAATATTATAAAATTGTATGAAAGGATAATCTTAGTTTATCTTAACAAACCAATTATTAAAATATTTAAAAAGTTAATTGCTTATAAGTGGTTAGTACAAAAAGATAATTAAAAATAAAAATTATTTTTAATAGAAAAAATTTAACCAATTTTTTTTTATAAAATTTTTGTTATTATAACATAATAACAATAAATTCATTTTCATTATCTTTTAATTCAAATGGCGCCGCTACATTTGGATCATCTAAATTTTCTTTTTAACTTATTATTAACTATTGAATTATGATAGTAGTCTTTTTAAATGTATATATATATATATTCTAAATAATATATATATAGCTAATGTAACAAAATACTGAAGAAAATACTTAGAAACAATATAATTATAAGAAAACTTCAATATATTTATTTATTACTTATAACAAGAAAATAAAGAGTGTGGAGTAGATTTGAATGACAAAATAACAAATAACGTGAGAAAAAACCGTTAAAATCTTCCTGTTCTCTAATCCTTAAGAAGACATATGTTAAGAACAAATGAGGTAACAATTGAAAATTTTAATAAAACAATTTCATAAGTAATATTTTATTTTTGAACAACATTAACAAAAAGTAATGAAAAAAATTTTTTCTATTATCAAGAATATTCAAAGTTTTTTTTACTGTTCATTTTACAACTAATTAAGCAACAAGCGTGCTCTTTGCAGACACTTATTTAAAAAATATTTCATCAGTCTCCATAGTGAATCTTTTGCCTCCAATTTTACTTTCTTTTTTTTTCCAGTAAGGTTTGTCTAAGGGACTAATAAATATCTAAATATTTTGTTATTATTTAACGAAATTTTGTATTGTAAACAGTTTTATATAAAATAAAAAAAAGTTTTTCTATTAAGAAGATTGTTGTGCTACAAAAATTTGTTAATGATCTATTATTAATATAAAGTTAATTATTTAGAAATATCTTTTCAACCTGTATTTATAATATTTAAAAATGACGACGTACAGATATATGATAATATTTTAAAAAGTAAATGCTAAGTTATAACTTTGTATTCAAAATTGAAAGTTATAATTTTATTATAATGATATAATACGTCTTTGGTATAATTTTAATCTTTTTTACTTTCTCTAAAATTACTCATAATATAAAACGTAAAATTTATAAGCTTTAAAATTATTATTTTAGGAGAATTATTTTATAATTGAGTTGTGAATTGTATCTCAGAATGATTCTTAAATTAGAAAATTATCATCGTTGTATTCAAAAAAGTTATTAAAAATTTTTAAAATCAAACAATTATTTATTTTTCAATATATGAAAAATTTTTTTTTAATTTCTTTGTATTCTTATTATTACTTTAGAAATATAAATTTTTTTTGTATCTTTAATATATTTAACTTCACAGTCTTCTCTATCTTTAGTCAAAAACTGTTTGTTAATACCTTAATTTTGAAGATAGTTATTAATTTTTTCTTGTAAGCACTTTATTTTTAATGATTTTTTTATAATTTTCGATTTACAGAAGTAATGTTTCCTTGGAGAAGAAATTACATTTATTTTGGTCACACTTTTATATATTATATAACAATATATTTTCTTCTAATTTTTTTAAATTGAAACCGTTTTCGGTTTATGTGGATTTTTTTAAAAATATTTTAAGAACAAAAAAAATATATAGAACACTTTTTTGAATTTCATTGCCAGTCGATTTTTTTAAAAAGTTTTGAAAATATTAAACATTCATTAGAAAATTTGTGGAACTTCAAGTTCATCTTTAAAATTTCATATCTACCTTTAAAATTATTATTTACAAAAAGTTAATACACAAAACTTTTCAATTAATCTTTTCTAATATAAGGTGAAGTTTCATTTCAAACAACCTTTTTATAAAACATACTAATACTGCACCTTTTGCTGCAATATATATGTAAAAACATAATTTTTAGAAATGAACTTTCTTGTGATTAACGCATCTTTTTTTAGTAAATTTTATTTAAAAAGTAGAAAATCGAAAAACATTTCCACAACTAATTTTCATTCTAAATATTTAGGATAGAACAAAAATTTCTCCTATTTTATCCATTTGCTTTACGTAATTGATATTCAACAGCAACGAATGGGGTCCAAAATCCAACTGCAAGGAAAAGTGTAGCTTTTATGGCAAATGCCCATTTATTAGTTACGGAAAATGGAAGGCGCTTAAATTTAAATAATTAAAATTACAAAGTTAAAACCTACAGCTCCGGCATAACCATCATGAACTGGACCCATAGGTGTTTGTCCTTCACTCTTAACTATACTACCAGAGTTGTGTGCTTTACGCATTGAAGCAATAAATGGTCTAAACACTTTTGAAGCAACCATTTCTGAAAATAAATATATTATTACAGATAACAATTAATTATTAAATACATATTCTTTGAAAAGAATATATGAAGTCAATCAACGTCAACAATTTTCCAATAACAAATAATTCGTGCTAAGACGCGTGATCTTTAAAATGATATTTGAAAAGTGATTTTTTTTAAAAAAATTTTTTTAATGAATAAAAAGTTTCTATGTTAGAAAAATTTTTCCAATCAATTTACCAATTAAAAATATGTTAAATATTGTATTCAATATAAATTATTTAAATAGATCTAATAACATAAATACAAGGACAATTTATTATTGTTACAATTGAAATCAGAAGTATAAAGAAACTTATAGAATTATACAATAATAGTACTTAGTATTATCATATTTTCTGCTATATATCATATATCAACAAACTAACTAAACAACCATCTTAAAAATAACAATTTTATAATTTGAAGAAGAGAAAAAGTGAATATGTTTTAACATATGTTATTATATATTATTGGGTTTGCCATTTATGGACCACTCATTTGAATCATTACCAGGTCCCTTTTAGGTCAAATCATTTTGTACCTTAATCGGCATACTTAAGTTATATGTATATATATATATAATAATAATATATATTCTATATAAATTATAATATCCTGTTTGTCATACAGTGTTTCATTTACCTGTCAATTTGTGGCCAAATATTTTTCATTGATTTATTTATCATCAATGTAAATAAAGTAATATGATTGATGAGTCAATTAAATAAATTTTAAGATATAATTTTAAACTTTTTTTTTGTATAAAAATTATAATTATTAAAAATATTTTGATTTAATAAAACCAATATATAAAATATAATATTATAATTAAATACTTTTTAAATTTTTAATAAAAATTTTATAAATATATTAATATCTTTACTGTATTTACATAAGTATTTTACCAATATTATTTGTTCTTTACATTCTTTATAAATAACTATTTTTATTATATTAAACATTTTTAATTTTACAAAGTTAAATAATTAAAATTGTGATAGGAATGATACTCTTTCGAGAATACCTTAACTTAACTTTAAGTAGCAAGATGTTAATTTATAATAATACTCTAATTCTTTTGTATAATTTTAGTTATTATTTTTATGAAATTAGAAAATTGTAAGAAATAATTTATAATGATTCTAAGGATACATAAATTTTATTTTTTTATTTTTTTTGTTATTTTGTTATTAATATTAAGATGTAATGGAAATTTATGGAGTGAAACAGAACGTATGGAAGATATGCAACAATTTCGAGATCTTTGTTCATTTTATACAGTGGCAAAAGCTTATATGGAAGATAGTAATGCAAGGATTACGGTATTTGCACCAGTAAATGATGTATTTTTATATAATCCTGTTCTAAGGGGTATGAGACAAAAAGAGGTTTTAAGTCATTTTGTTGATAATCAGGTAATTGAAATTTCTGAAGGAAAAAAATGGGATAAACAAACATTAGTTAGATCAACAATAAATAGTGGTTATATTTACATAACACAATTTGAAAATAATCCAGGAAATTTTTCTTATTTTGCTAATGCAGGTAGAATTTGTAATCATGAAGCTGGACAATGGGGAATTATAAGTGGTGAACAATATCTTTATAAAGTTTGTACACCAATGGGTGAAAGACCATATCCTGGAACTGCTCTTTCTTTTGTAAGAGATGTTGATGATACTTTATTTAATGATAGAGAATATAATAATAGAGATTTAACTGAATTACGAGATATTCTTAATAGAGTTCCTGATATTGCTTTAGTAATTTATGGTGGAAGTGCTTGGAATGCCTTTCATACATATTTTTTACCAACAAATAAAGCTTTTGCAAAAGTTGTTGATAGAAATCGTATTGATAGAGAAGTTTTACTTGCTCATGTTACAGGAACTAATAGAGTTTTATTTTCTTATTCATGGTTATATGATGGTGGTATACATTATTATCCATCTGTACATTTTTCTTCAAATATTATTGAAGATAATTTTAAATTAAAATTAACAATGAGAAATATTACTGATAGGAGAACAGGAAAATGGGATTGTAAGTATTAATGATATATTAAAAATTTTAATATTATATATTTTAGTATATGCAGTTTCTGAAGTTTATGAACGTTACAGTCAATTTCGAAGAGGTGCTGTTTGGGCAAAAGTACTTGTTCCAAATATTCCTCTTCAAAATGGTGTTGGACATATTATTGATAATGTTTTGGCAATTGTAACAAATACAATTGATCAACATCTTAATGATAATTATCGTTGTACAACATTAATGCGTTATATTAATACAATTGGAATGATTATAAGAAATTATTTTTCAGCTTCCGGTGGTTTAGTAACATTTTTTGCGCCTTATAATGAAGCATTTGAAAGAATTCCTGAATCTATTGAAAGACGTTTACTTAGAGATAGAATTTGGTTAGAACAAGTTCTTAAACTTCATATAGTACCGGCAAAAGAATTAACAACAGATGAAATGACAAATGATACTATTGTAAATTCTGTTGATAATATGAGACAACTTTATTTTATAAAAGGAGAATGGCCAAAAAATAATATAAGTATGTTTTAAAAAAGTTAAAATATTTTATTATTAATTTTAGCATATTATGTAATTGGTGGAGGAATAAAAGCAGCTATATTAATGGAAAATGTAGCATCAACAAATGGAATTATTCATTATATTGATACAATACTTGGTGTACCATCACAAAGTTTATATGAAATTTTAAGAAATGAAACAAGATTACAAACAAGTTATTCACATTTAGAAAACTTACAATTACGGTTTTCTCTTGATCCATGGCAAGTATTAACACCTGAACAAAATGTTACATTTTTTATACCATCAAATGAAGCATGGGAAAAAGTTTCACCTGCATTAAGAGCACATATGTTAGATGGAAGGCATTGGCTTGCATTACAATATGTTTATAAACGTCATATAATTCAAGGTATAGCTTTAATGTATACTGATTTAAGAGAAAGAACATATGTTATGATGAATGATGAAAAAGTTGTTATACGAAGACGTGGTAGATTTTTCGAACTTTATTGGCCTCGAGGAAATCGTGTTGCTAGAATAATAGAAGGATCTGAAATATGTGGAATTAATGGTTACATACATGTTATTTCAGATGTCTTAATTTATGAGCAAGATTTAAGAGCTGGTGGAAATACTTCTTTAAACTATAATATTGAAATTTATACTCTAGCATCTTTGATTTTATCCTGGTTTTTATCAAGAAGAAGAGTATGGATTTATATATTGACAAATATTACATTTTAATAACTTAATCAGCAGTTTTATAAAAAATACTTAAATTAAAAAAAATAGATAATTAATATTTTATGTATAATATAACAAATGTTTTATAATTGACAAATAATATTATAAAGAAAATTAGAATTATAATATAAAATTATTTAATTTAAAACTTTGATTTGACATTCAATGTAATTTGTTAACAAAATAATATAAAATACCAGTATATTAATATAGTATATGCTATAAAAATGACTATCTTATATTTATTATAAGCACTAGTAAACTAACTATTATAAAAAAATTAACATTATAATTAAGAAATATAAACTTAATAAAAAAATATTAACTTTTTCCAACAATTATAAACATTTAATTATTAAATTTAGGATGTGATTTTTTTTAGAAATAATTTTCTTAAACAGGATAAGACAAATTAATTAAACAGATTTTTTAAAAAAAATAAACAATAGTTGTATACAAATGTTACATGTATATAAAATTTATTTTTCCTCTTTTTTTTGTTCCATCATTCTTTCTTCATACATTGGACGGTAAGTTTCAAAATATTCTGTTTTACATTTTTCAATATATTCTAAAACTTTTTCCATTCCTTCACCAGTTTTGGAAGATACACAAACAGCATTAATATTTTCATAAAAAGAATCTAAGACTAGAGATAACGATCTTGTCAAATCAGTCATATAAGAACTTTTTTTCTCCTCTAATGATTTATGAAATGATTCAAAATCTTTCATCCATTCCAAAGCATATGTTGGTTTTACAATATCAGCTTTATTAAAAACAATAAAAAATGGTAGTTTTGTACGATAGAGAATAGAACAAGCATACAACATATTAGACATAAAAGTTGTTGGATTGGTAGCTCTGCCGGAGTCAACTATATAAGCAATCATAGTTGGATGTGATGAAGCAAGAGAATCTGTAATAATTGAACCAGAAGCAGACCAAGTAAAAGCCTCAATTTGACCTGGTGTATCAATAATTATATGATCAACCATACTAGATCTTTGTTTAAGAATATTCATTATCTTATCAAATTGAGTACAAATTAAATTTAGAGATGTCATAATAGCCCCATTAGGTCCAAGATTAAATTGTTTCATAACTTCTTTGTATTTTACAGTGTCCCTTATATCAATATTAGCTGGAAATGGAACATTTATTGTTGCAGGATCTAAATTTATAAGATATGGAGGAGTTTTTTTTTCATGAAGATATGATGTCAACCTTTTAACAAAAGTTGTTTTTCCAGAACCTGCCATTCCCAATGTTATAATAACAGGAGCACTATCTTTAGAAGGTTTTTCAGGTATAAAAATAGATTCTTGATTTTCCAAAGTGTCAGTCATAATACTAAATATTCAATGATACAAATATAAGAAATAGTTAACTTTATGCGGGAAATGATAATTGAAATGTCTTTTCTCCACAAAATATCCTGTAGCAACTTTTAGGAATTTTGTTTATTACTGTATCAGAAAAAATTTATAATTAATTTTGTTATAATCTTCCGTTAAATTGTTATGAAGTAATTCATTTAACAATACAATTTAATATTATAAATGTTTTTATTCTGATTCGGAAACTTTTGCTTACAAAAAAATCTATTTCTATGGGATCAAAAATAAATTTTATTTCAATAACAATCATATCATTTTTACTTAATATATCACAATTCGAAGATAACATGGATAAAATATTATTCAAAATATATAACAACAAAATAAATTATGCTTTCAAAAACTAAAAAAAAATTTGTTACAATAATCTTTTTTTAAAAAAGGTTAAAAAAATGTTATCATCATTTAATATACTAATTAAACACATAAATTTTAATACTTACTGATTAAAAGACAAAGTAATATTATTTTATCAATATAAATTTCATATCCTATAATTGTAAGATAATAATTAAGCAATATTTACTAGACGATAGTTGCATCAACAAACTATACAATATTTTAGAAAGATTCTCGTTTTAAATTTTATTTCACTTAAAAATGAAGCTTCTTGAAAACAAGTTCCTACAATTGTATTCTAATTAGTTTTCACATGAGACTTACTTTAAAACAATTTCATAATTTTTTCTTATTTGTGAGATATAAAAAATGATAACAAAAAAAAACCAAATATTGTTCCACAAAAAATAATAAATATATAGAAAAACTTAAAAGAGCATCAAATTTTATGTTTCTATAAGTTGTTTCATCTGAGTTATGAGCACGTTCTTGAAATTGTTTTTTAAATGTGTTTCTTACTATATCTCGAGTTTAAAACTTTCTTTAAAAATGAGATTAGTTTCAATGAATATATCGTGAAAATCTAAATCAGAATCATTCTTTTAAATTTAAAATATCTACTTTATCACAAATATTGAATTTTACTATATCTATGATTTATATGGAAATTTTTAATTTTCAAAGGATAATCAAATGAGTTAAAGATTCTTTTGATATTCAAAAAAAAAAAATTTGAAAACTATTCCTGGGACTAACTTAGTGTTACTGACGTAGTTAAAATTTTTTATACTATAACAAAAATTAAATAAGGAAAAATTAAAATTTTTTTTTTGGAAATTGAACATGCTACTATAGTCATTCGATAGCCCTTGAAATAGGATAAATTTTGAATATAATCAACAATATTCGAAAATTGAAACTTCAGGAGTTATAGGGATTCAAAGTTGAAGGGAGAAATTGTGGAATATTTTTTTTAAATCTTGATTTTTATGATAAAATTGTAAATTTTAAAAATAAATAGTCTATTCTAGATCATTTTTTGACGAGAAGTTCATTAAGCCTATTCTTATTTTTATAGGACTTCTAAAAATTAAGATATGATAAGAAATATTTTCAAAATAAAGTTTAAAGAATTTAGTGATAACTCAAGTTAATGAAGTCACAGGTCTATAAAATTGGATGCGCTGTGCTACTTTTATAAATTAAGGTATATCCTACGTTGAAAAGATTTTAAAATTTTCAACCGTTCTTGAGATATGAAACTTGGTATTTTTTCGCGCGTAATCCATTGTCACCATTTTTTTATATCTCGCAAGTACTTAAAGATATAAAAAAATTTTGAAGGTAGACCCCACTTGAAAACTCATTAGAAGACGATTGCAAAAATCTGATTGTTGTTATCTTTATTTTTAAGCGAGATATGACCAAAGGCGAAAATTTTTCTAAAATATTCATTGTTCCCGACTTTTCAGTATCTCAGCAAATTATGATCCCATGAAGATGAGACTAGTTTCATTCGATTTCTATTCAAAAGTAGGTCTAGAATATTAATTTTTATAGCTGTAACATTATTATTTTCAGAGATTCAGAAATTGGCTGAAAATTTTCTAGATTTATGATTTTACCTCTAAAAATGCAACCAAAAATGAACAACTTTTTTTGGAATTTGAATATGCTACTATATTCATTCGATAGCCCTTGAGACAGGATGAATTTTGAATATAATCAACAATATTCGAAAATTGAAACTTCAGGAGTTATAGGGATTCAAAGTTGAGGGGCGAAATTTTGGAATAATTTTTTTAAATTTCGATTTTTATGATAATATTGTAAATTTTGAAAATAAATACTTTTTTCTAGATCACTTTTTTACGAGAAATTCATTAAGCCTATTTTCATCTTTATAGGACTTCTAAAAATGAAGTTATAATAAGAAATATGCTCAAAACAAAGTTTTAAGAATTTAGTGATAACTCAAGTTAATGAAGTCACAGGTCTATGAAATCGGATGCGCTGTACTTCATTTGTGATTTTAGGTATACCCTACGTTGAAAAAATTTTAAAATTTTCAGCCGTTCTTGAGATATGAAACTTGGTACTTTTTCGCGCGTAATCCATTGTCACCATTTTTTTATATCACGAAAGTACTTAAAGATATAAAAAAATTTTGAAGGTAGACCCCACTTGAAAACTCATAAGAAGACGATTGCAGAAATCTGATTTTATTTATCATAATTTTGAAGCAAAATATGAACAAAGGCGGAAATTTTTCTAAAATATTCATTGTTCCCGACTTTTCAGTATCTCAGCAAATAATGACCCTATGAAGATGGGACTAATTTCATTCGATTTCTATTTAAAAGTAGGTCTAGAATTATAATTTTTTATAGCTGTAACATTATTATTTTCAGAGATATAAAAATTGGCTGAAAATTTTCTAGATTTCTGATTTTACCTCGAAAACTGTGAACAAAAAAGAGCAACTTTTTTTGGAATTTGAATATGCTACTATATTCATTCGATAGCCCTTGAGACAGGATGAATTTTGAATATAATCAACAATATTCTAAAATTGAAACTTCAGGAGTTATAAGGATTCAAAGTTGAAGGGCGAAATTGGGGAATATTTTTTTGCAAATCTCAACTTCCATGATGCAATGAAAAATTTTTAAAATAAATACTTTATTCTAGACTAATTTTTTACAACAAATTCATTCAGCCTATTTACATCTTTATAGGACTTCTAAAAATGAAGTTATGATAAGAAATATGTTTAGAAAAAAGTTTTAAGAATCTAGCGATAACTCAAGTTAATGAAGTCATATGTCCATGAAATTTGTTGCGCTGTGCTTCTTTCTTGATTTAATGTATACCCTACGTTGAAAACATTTTTAAATTTTTAACCGTTCTTGAGATATGAAACTTGGATATTTTTCGCGCGTAATCCATTGTCACCATTTTTTTATATCTCAAAAGCGGTTGAAGGTATAAAAAATTTTTGAAGGTAGACCCCACATGAAAACTCATTAGAAGACGATTGCAGAAATCTGACTGCAATTATCTTCATTTTGAAGCGAGATATGACTAAAGGCGGAAATTTTTCTAAAATATTCATTGTTCCCGACTTTTCAGTATCTCAGCAAATACTCATCCTATGAAGATGGGACTAGTTTCATTCGATTTCTATTCAAAAGATGGTCTAGATTATAAATTTTCAAAGCTATAGCATTATTAATTTCAGAGATATTAAAATTGGCTGAAAATTTTCTAGATTTCCGACTTTACCTCTAAAAATGTGAACAAAGAAAACCAACTTTTTTTGGAATTTGAATATGCTACTATAGTCATTCGATAGCCCTTGAAATGGGATGAATTTTGAATATAATCAACAATATTCTAAAATTAAAACTTCAGGAGTTATAGGGTTTCAAAGTTGAGAGGCGAAATTGTGGAATATTTTTTTTAAATCTTGACTTCCATGATAATATTGTAAATTTTAAAAATAAATACTTTATTCTAGATCAATTTTTTACGAGAAATTCATTAAGCCTATTCATATCTTTATAGGACTTCTAAAAATGAAGTTGTGATAAGAAATATGTTCCAAATAAAGTTCTAAGAATTTAGTGATAACTCAAGTTAATGAAGTCACAGATCTATGAAATTGGATGCGCTGTGCTTCATTCGTGATTTTAGGTATACCCTACGTTGAAAAGATTTTTAAATTTTCAACCGTTCTTGAATTACTGTGCCTGGTATTTTTTCGCGCGTAATCCATTGTCACCATTTTTTTATATCTCGCAAGTACTTAAAGATATAAAAAAATTTTGAAGGTAGACCCCACTTGAAAACTCATAAAAAGACGATTGCAGAAATCTGATTTTATTTATCATGATTTTGAAGCAAGATATGAACAAAGGCGAAAATTTTTCAAAAATATTCATTGTTCCCGACTTTTCAGTATCTTAATAAATATTTAGCCTATGAATATGGGACTAATTTCATTCGATTTCTATTTAAAAGTAGTTCTAGATTGCCAACTATACATTTAAAATTATGATAAAAAAAACTTTTTATTAAATTTAAATATGCCATTGTAGTCATTCAATAGTCTTTGAAATAGAATGAATTTTTAATATAATTAACAATTGCTTAATTTTATTGTCACGTATGTAAAAAAAATTTTTTTTGAAAATTTGATTATTAAATAAAAATGTATAATTTTGGTTATTTTTGTAAAAAAATTTTTCTAAAACTTTTTTAATACATTATTTATTTGAATTTTTATTAATTCATTACACCAGTGACTCTAAAAGAGTTCCCTATTTCTGTATAAAAATTCTTTAACAACAATTTAAAATTTAATGTAAAAAATATTTTAATTTTATATAATGAAAAAGTAATGAAACAACTTTCAGATAGAATGTAAAATCAAAACGATTTCAGGGTACTTTCCAATTCTAATAGAATCATTTTTTTTTTATATTTTATATGCAATAAATGAAAAATTATGAAATTTTTTTATTATAAAATGCTTATTATTAAGTGTTTTTTTTAGTTATGAAATATTTTTTTTTGCATAATATTTATTGTTATAAAATTGTTTCTACTGAAGCTGAATATTATTTTTTTTTTCTATTTATCACTATAGATATTACAATGGAAGTGATTTTTCTAGATAATAAATTTTCAAATGATTTCTTTAAAGATATTTTATTATATAAATATTACATAGTTCTAATTGCAACTACAAGTATATTTAGGTATGTCAAATCAAGGCTAAATATAGTGAAATTTTTTTTCCAAACTTTTCTGTTTGAGATTATTTGTGATTTCTAAGATAAATCTAATTTATACATCTTGTTTCATCCACTTATCAATCTAATAGAATGCACTTTGCTCCACAATGTGTAATATGTGCTTCAAAATTAATTCAAGGTGACAGTGCTGTTTTACCATGTGGACATGTTTTTCATTCAGCATGTGTTTCAAAGTGGGTCAATGTAAGTAGAATATATTAAGATTTGAAATATTTTTAAGGAAGCAAAAAGTTGTCCAAATTGTCGTAAAAAGTGTACTCTTTCTGAAGTGTCAAAGTTGTTTTTTGATTATTTTGATAAAAATGTACCACAAACTTCTACATCCGAAATTGATGATATGGTTGAAAATATTTTAGAAACTCGAATAGAAGAACTTGGAAATCTATGTGAGACTTTAAAGACAGAAATAAATTATCATTTAGAAGAAATAAAAGAAATGAACATAATTATAAATTCTAAAAATAAGGAACTTGAAAATAAAGATAAAGAGATAGAGACATTGTCATCTGTAATTACTGATTATTATAATCTTAAAAAAGAAAATGAAAAAATGAATGGCAGGTTGAAGTTGTGTGAATTTTATAAGAAAATTTCAAAAGGTAATATGTCATGTAATGTAAATATTTTGGATAAATATTTAACTGACAGTAATTCTGTTAATGTAGTAAACATTTTGAATACAACACTAAAAGAAAATGAAAAATTAAAAGAATTAATAAATGAATCAAGAATGCAACAGAAATCTTTGATTGAAGAAAAGTTAAGATTACAAAAACAAATTTATGATAAAAATAATTTGTTAAATACGCTTAAAAATAAATTGAGCTCTTTAGATACTATGTCAGATGAAAAAATAGAAGAATTACTTAATTTATTTTATGATAGTGGAAATCATGATAAAGCATCAATGGGATTTGACATGTTTTCGCAAATAAAATCAGACTCTGATAAATGTTTAAGTAAAAACGTAAATCCTAAAGTAAGTGATATTTATCTACCAAATTTTAAAACGCCAAAAAGATCAGAGTTTGATGTAAGTGTTTCTTCTTTTGATAGCAAAGAAATTTTAGAGAAACTGGTTAAAGAAACTAACAAAAAAGAAAACTCTGATCAGCGTAAAAAAGAATTTGATGTAAACCATTCTAATATATTTGCTTTACGAAGAAATTTTCCTATCAAACGACCAAAATTTTTGTGAAATTCAGCTTCTCTAATAAATTGTGTTAATGTATAATACTTTATCATTAAAATTAGACGTTTTAATTTTATTATCTTGTTAAAGCTTTTGCTTTTTATTCAAATCTGAATTAATCATTTGGTGAAAATAAATTTTGACATTAGAATAGTTTTTTTTAATATAAATAAATTTTCTTGTTTTAGAGACTTCACTAACGAAAATATAAACCTATTATAAGAAATAAATATTTTATTATTATAACTAAAAGATTATAATAATTTTACGGAAAGGTTTAAATAAGAAAGTTAATATAATAACGTTTTTTTTTTTAAAATAAACTTTTTAATATAAAATTATTTAGAAAGATTCTTAATTATTTTTGGAAAAATATATGTTTGTCGTTTATAAATATTAATCACTATTAAAATCTTATCTATTTCTATATAATTTTGAAGTCAATTTTAGAGTATATATTAAGTAAAACAAGTATTCTTTGTTTCGGGATATAATTTATTCATACGATTGTTGAATTTTTTCTGTGCTATAAACATTTTTTGTCTTAAAAGTAATGATTCATTTGAATTAGAATGTAATTTATTTTCAAGTTTTGTATTTGCATATTGGTAAACAAATACATCATTTACAACAAGGAAGCGAAAATTTGCTCTACATAATTCACGTTTCTAAAAGTAACATTTATATAGAAGATAATTTGTTTTACATAAAATTAGACTTACATGTTGTGTATCTGTATCAAAAGGATATGGGAATTCTTCATCAAAAGGAGGGGCAATTTTTGGAAGGACAACTATTGGATCCCAATAAATATTATCATAAGATTTTTCAAATTGAAGTGAACCAATAAATGAATCATTTGTTTCAAACCATTGACGTAATTTTGGAGTTTGATGAGTTACTATGAAATCATTTTGATCAATTTCAAATGCAGTATCATTTTTAATTAATTGTTCTAGTACTTTTTTATTGTTAGGACGAATTTTTGATGAAGTTAATATTTCAAAATTTCTTATAATAAGAACATTTTTTTTGTTATTTGTTAGATGCTCTTCAGCAAGATAACGTACTTTGCGTTCAAAGAAATCACTAAAATATTGACCAGGTTCAAGGAATATAGTATAACTACTTTGACTAAGTTTTTTAATCTTATTTTTCATAGCATTTTGTGGATAATTAAGTAAACTATTGCTTTTGTTTTTTATTTTTAATTGACTTTTTTTACAAGCTATATAAAGAGTTTTCTTATTTTTACAATCTATATTATTAAAAAACTTTTTTACTTTACTTTGAAAATTTTTTATCTTTGAATATTTATAAAAAAAATATGCTGCAAGTCGATTGTTTAAATTATTAACACTTTTCAAATTACAATAAATACAATGTGATGTACTTGATATAATATCTTCATTAAGCATATTAATTCCTACACCAATAGGTCCATTCCATTGTTTAATTTGTTTCATATATGTTACTTTTTCTGCTCCTGTATTAATAAGAATTCCAAGAAAAAGATCTTGTAAAGCAAGAGTTAAATTAAAATTGAAGAATGGATTATAAACATCAAATTTTGGTGTATGAACTACTCGTTTCACTAATAAAATAATTTATTTTATATTATATTATACAACTTACCCTTTACAGTATTATTATTTTTGGCATTTGATAAAATATTTAATAAAAAAAAGATAAATATAAAATAATAATTAATGTAAATCATTTTTTATTTTTATTAAAAAAATATCAATCTTTTATATACTCATGATTTTATATTTTAGAAAAAAAAAACCTATTGTATCTTATTGAAAATCTTGTTTAGTATAACAATAAATAATAATTTTTTTTAAATGTGTTATTATTATATGATTTAATTAAGGAAAAAATAATTTGAGAATGATGGATAATTTTTTTTATTTAACTATACCCATTTGTTCCACCACAAAATTATTAATTTTTAAATCTTATATTCAAAATTTTATTCTTTATATATTTTTACATTTAAACATTAAAAGTCAATATTTTAATAAATTTAATGGTCCAAAAAAATAGTAAGAGTGAAGAGGAGAATAAAAATTTATTATCAACTCATAAATCTTCTCAAAATGATAGTTCTGTTATAAAAGATAAAAATATGAATGTTAAGAAAGTAAATGATCAACCCGTTGATTCATCAAAAACAAATGTTTGTTTTATTATTAATTTATTTAAAATAATTTATTTTAGAATACCAAAGCATTTGAATCTGTAGAAGAGATTATTTTAAAGTTAACAGACAAGATTATTGCAGAAAAAACAATCAAAAATGAAAAAAATAAATTAATAAATTCAAGCAAAGAATCTGATATTAATGTTGCACCAAAAAGAAAACCTGTATCTGTTTATCTTGCTCCAATAGATGATATCAAGCCAACATTAAATGTTAAAGATACATATGCTAATGAAACATTGAATCAAAATGCTTTAAATCGTGATATTAATTTATACAATGGTAATAATTGTGCTTCTATTGAAAAATCACAATCTTATGAAAATTTGAATCTTGGAACACCTAAAGGAAAAAAGAAGACTATTTTTGTACCAATAAATAATGGTTCATATAACTTAGATGTGACTCCTCCTTCAGTAATAAGTTCTGATAATGTTAATGAAAAAAGCAGTAAACATAAAACTAATCTTAGCATGTTTACAAATACTTCAATTCCTCAATTAGCGACTAAAAAGAAATCGCAAAGACATATCTTTGAAGATCAACTTCAAGTTTGTAGTAAGGTATCTACTCCTATAAATCAAAGAAGTTTAACTTCCGTTTCTGGAAATTCAACTTTAACTGCAATAGAGATATTAAAAAGTAAACAAAAAAGTTGTAAATGTAAACATGTAACAAGTGAGAATATGAAAATTATAGATAAATCATTTGAAAAGGTATATGAAAATAATTGTAAAACTTGTTCACAATGTTCTTCTTCAAAGAAGCGTGATACACGCAAAGATAGAAAAAATCAGAAATTAAATCAAAAAAATTCTACTTTAGAAGCGAGCAGAAATAATTCAATGCCGAGAACATCAATGTGTTCAACAGCTAGTTCATTTGCAAATACACAAAATTTATCACAAAATATTGAAAATAAGAGTCAATCAAATGAAAATGTTTATACTTTAGCACCTAGTAGAAACCGTAATAGATTTATTGATATTGATAGTGGTATTGATAATCCCTTATTTAATGATGATGTTTCTATGTTTCCATATACATGCAAAGTAACAAATACTCCTTCTAATTTTGTTCCATGTACAAATATTTTATATCAAAATGACAACAAAAAAATTATGCCTTTAAAAAGTGATATGGTTGAATTATGTTATACAAATATTAGTGAAAAAAATAAAAAACCCGTAATAAAAGTTGAATCACCCAAAATTCCTAGATTTTATGATATGCAAATTCATAATAACGAAAAAAAAAATTATCAAAAACATGATCAAAATAATTTGAAAAAAATGAATGGAAAATTTTTTAATATGAATGAAATGGTTAATAACAAAGTTGTCAAAACAGCTGAATCTCTTTCAACATTAAAAGACAAAAGAACTTTACTAAAAACAACTAAATCAAATACAGGACCATCTTCTTTAAAAACTATTTCTACAGCTTCTAATGGTCAAATAAATAATTGCCTTCAATCTACCAAAAAATCTTCTGATTTTGACTTTAATACAGCTGTTGCTAATGAATCTGAAGATATTATAACTGATAGCTTTGTTCCATATAATTTAAGAGGTTCTTCTAATAATCAAATTATAACAAATCAATACATTAATGAAAATATTTCTAAAGAATGTAAAAATGTTAATGAAACAAAGTCTAATGAAATTTTAGTTGTACTTGATGATGATAAAGGAAATAAAGTAACAGTTAATATGACAAATATTATTAAAAGTATAAGTAGTAACAACGAAGCACTTTCACCACAAGCTATTTTTATAAATGGTAGTCAAATATGGAAAAAATTATAATCTTTTGGTAACATTATAAAAAATATATATATATTTATAAAAACAAGTTCCTGCTATATTCGTATAAATATTATTATAATTAAATGTAATAATACTAGTAAAAATTTTGATAGTAAATAAAATAATATGAATTAACAAAATATCTAATATATATAATATAACTAAAGATAAATAAGAACTAAATAAAATGTTTAACAAAATTATTATCAAAAAAGTTTACTCCTGTGATTTTCCATTTACCTAAAGGAACAACTCTTCTTGATATATTAATATTACAAAAATATTGATTCTTTGGATTTTCAGAATTTCTTATATATGATACAAATGTTGTATGAAAATCTGTTTCCGATTTTTCATCCATATCAATTAAATTTTGAACACTAAAATTTGTTGAAATAATAAATGTTTTACTAATATTTTCCTCAAAACTTGCAGCATTCAATAATTTTTCTAATGATTCCTTATCTTCATCACTTTTCTTATTCATTGCTTCTACCAAATCTTTAATTACATTACTTTTAGCAATATTTGAAAAATCATCCCATTTTTGATCTTTTATACATTGTGCTGATGAAATGATTGCCTATAATAAATTTTTTTTAACTAAAAAAAATTAAATATTTATTTACCTTATTTGCACCATTAATTAATTTTCCTTTTGAAAAATTTTTTTCAACTTTTAATTTATATAAACCTTGATAAAAAGTATTATAAATAGATTCTTTAAGTTCAAAAGTAGGTGCAACCATAATTGGCTTTAAAATAAGACATGTTCCCATAATTTTTGATACATTTTTAGGAACTTTTTGAATGGACATTGAAAAAATTTTTGAAAATATATATAATTATTTTCTGACATACAATTTAATGAGTGACTATTGTCCACAAATATCAAAGTAAGACATTATATATTTAAATTTTTATCTAACATATTTTTAAAAAGAATTTATAACTTTTGATTTTTATTGAAATAAATATATTTATTGGAATAAATTAAATTTTAATATATATTAATTTAAAACAAAATATTTTTCAATGAATAAAACAAGAAGTTAGTAATTTATTTTGTCTTATGTACAAATATTAATATAAAATTTGATATTTTTTATATAATTTTTTTTTTATATCTTAAAATTATTTAAAATATATAAATTTCTTTTAATATTTCATTGGAAAATTATTTTTCTATTTTTAATATACAAAAATAATGTACTTTACATTGTAAAAATTCAATAATTTTGAAATTTTTATTAATTCTACATATAAACTATAAATATCATTTTTATTTTTTAAAAAGATCTATGTTATCTTTTCCCTAAGGCATCTTTTCATCTTCATAATCCCTTGATAATTTATTATATTCCATTCTAAACATCTTAAAATCTTTTTCAACAATTACAACTTTAGCTTATGCTTTCAAATCTTTATTAAGTTTTGTCAAAACAATGACATTCGTCATAAAATATTTTATTTTAAATAAAATATAAATAGTAAACAATGTAATAAAATTATATTTTGCAAATAATAATTATTAAAAAAATAGTCTTAAAGTATATGTTAATAAAATAAAGATATTTTATAATATAATTTATTTTAATTACATCCTTATTAAAATAAAATTACATATTTATTATTATGATAAATATAATTTGCAACGATAAATTAATGATAAATTATGTTTATAATAATTAAATATGGTATTACAAAGAGAATATATTATAAATATTTAATTAATAAAATTATGTTTTACTTGAAAAGTATTATTATAAAAAGTTAATAAAATATGTAAAAGAATGTTTAAGTACGAAAAATTTTCAAAATATTTTATTACATAGATATATTTATTTTATGTGACGAAATGTTTTCTTCTTCTTTTTTTTTTTACAAATTATCTAGATAAATTAAATAGTTATTTTTATATATTTTATAAGACGTCATCATACTTGTAATATGCTAAAAATATTAAATATAATTTTTATAATTAAATTATTTTCACTAAAAAAAAACCAACAATTTTAAATTTCTTATTTTAACTTTTTTTTTAAATATAAAAATATTTTATTATGTTATTTTAATATATTAGATAAACTATTAAATAATATGTTATAATTGTAATTATATAATATGTTTCTATAAATAACATTTTAATTTACATTAAAAATTATGTATAACAAAGAAATATAAAGATAAAAAAAAAATACATCAGATCACTCAATTTATTATACAAAATGATAAAATAAAAATGTCTATGTACAATGGATATGTATTAGTTATCGTTTAAAAAAATATTGAAAATTGTTTTATATACAAGTCACCGGCAAACATTCTATCTTCTATTTATTTATTTTTAAATTATACTATTTTTTTTGTTGTTTTTGTTGATAATATTTTTATATAAAATTTATTTATTGAAAAAAAAAAAACCATATTTGTAAAATAATATGAAGATCTGAAATTTTGATTTATTTAGAAATCATTGATTTCTTCCCAAAAAAGAGAAATAAATATCTATAAAAAAAAATAAAATTATTAAAATATTATAATTTTATATATCTAAAAAATATTATATAATAAAGTAAATGTTTAAGAATGAAAATATTAATAAAAGTTATGTACATTGAGATAGCTTTTAGTTTTATCGCGTCAGACACATATAAATAGTCACCGATAAAAATTTTACTTTTATATACAAATGAGGTGAATATGAAAAGAATTAAATAATGAAATATACTTTAAAATATTATATTACTGTATAACAATTTAGTTTTTCTATGTACATTTATAAATAATATAAAAGTTAAATTTTGTTTTAATATAATCCACTATAGTTAAATAAAATAATATAAAAATAAATTTAATTTTGTCATTTATTATAAAGTGATTGTATTTTATTTTAAAATACACATAAAAATAGTGATTTAAATAATATTATATAATACATATACAAATATAATATTTAAATAGTGATAAGATTTTTGATTATATCAGAATGATAAAAAAAAATATTAAAATAATTCACCATAAATTTCTTTTATGATTTTTGAAAATCAATACTTAACTATTAATATATTTTTAATTATCTTATCATTTCTTTTTGCATAAATAATATAAGATATATAAATAAATAATGATATATTAAATATAATGATCATAATTTTAATTACATTGATTTTTATACTAGGTCATCGTTATTACATAAAGTAATAGGTATATAATTATATTTAATATATAAGCTTTCTTAATTAATTAATTTAAATAACATATATATATATATATATTAAAAAATATTTTTTAAAATCAAAAAGTTTCGTAAAATATTCTTCTTTGTATTGGTTCAATGATTATAATGACATAAATAATATTCCATCAACATAACCATATGGGTAAAATAGTTTTTATTTCAAGAAAGTAAAGTCAATTTATCAATTCAACTCATCAATCATTTTGTAGAAAGAAAAAATTTTACACAATTTAATACCATTGTTTCGATGTTAATCTTATGCGTTTTAAACAAAAACTTTTATTTATATTTTTTAATTTGATAATATAAGAGAGTTTTTTTTTTTTTTTAATATAAAATTTCTAGAAAAACCATATGTTAAAATATTAATTTTTATAAAGAAATAAATGTTAATAAATTTTATAATTTTAATTTATTATTATATTGATAACAATTTTGCCATTTTATTTCTAAAGTTTGCACTTTAAAGTAAAGTAATATTTAAATATTTAACAAATGTTTGCCATTAACAAAACGATTTAATATATAATTCTTAGTCTATCAGTAAAGCGACAACATTGATATATATTATGTTTTCTTTATTTAATTTATATTATTTAACAAAATATATATATAATTAAAAATATTATTATTATTATATAGAAAAAGTAATAATCCATTTATAATTTTTTTTTTTAAATAAATAGATTTTTATTTTGTTTTACTTTATTTTTAAAATAACAAATAATATGACATTTAGGAAGAAAACTTTTTTTTTTTTTTTCATTATTATATTATAGGTTTTTATTAATCTCGATAACTGAGTTACAATACAAATGGGAATAGTATATACAATATATTTAAAACATATCAAATGTTAAGAATATATATATTTTTTTTTAGATAATATAAATATGCCATTATATTTTATAAATACTTTTAAAACATATAATAAAAATATATATCCATTAATTTATTTCTAGTAAAAAATGTAGTATTTAAAAAAAAAATATTTTTGATGAATGGTCAATGTAAATAAATAATATTCAAAAGAAATTATGTATTAAAGTTAGAAAAAAAAAATCCTCATCATATAATAATATTGTCATATTATTAAGTGCCATAAAAAAAATATTATTATTATTTAAAATTAAGAAACAACTAGATACTATATCTTAAAAATTTAATCTATCATATATTAAATTTTTTTATCATCATAATAAAATATTTTTCAATACCTCTGTTTCTTTGATCTTACCGCTACACTTAATATTTTTATCTATTAACAAAATGTATAACTTATATAACTATTTCTCGTTTTAAACTTAAAGTTAACTGTTTAAAGGCATAAATATAAATTTCATAATATATATTTTCATAAAGACTTCTAAATTAGCTTATCATTCACTATTATAGTTGCGGCTAGTCTTTTGATCTTTTAAAAGATGAAATATTTAACGAAGAGATATGCTAAAGTAGAGACGATATTCTACTTTTCTTGTAACATCATATACGTATTTATAATTTCTTGAAGTTGTATTTAATTTGTTCACTATAGGTTTCCTTTGTTAAAACCGACAAAATAACTATATTTGGAGTTGGAGTACAATTTATTTTACTATTAAATTGTATTCTTATAGACAATTTCTTTGTCTTTTTTTTGATGATAGAAATCGCTCATTTATCAAAATGTATCATTTCACCTTTTATGTTACAATTTTAATTTGGTATTTTAAATAATTTATAGTTTGTTTCTTAAATACTTTTTTTTTAATATATTTTATATTTTAAGTGATTTTTTATCAGTTATATTATTATTATTATATTATTAAAAAAAAAAAAACTCTTATCAATTTATTTCTTAAATGAGTTTATTACTTTATATCATTATGTCAATTTTTTAGTTTCTTTTATCATTAATTATATTTTTATACTACTATTATTAACATAATATTACTATTTTATTAATTTATTCATATTTTCATTTCTTTTTTTTGAAAATGTTTTTTCAAGATGCAAGAATTAAATGGACAGAATGTTTAGAAAATGTACTTAATGATGGAAACGCTGTAAATGTAAGATATTACATAAATTTTATGTATATTTGTTTTACAGTTATTTACAACATGGATGAAAAATGACCATCAAAATAGTATTCATCCAATTTATCTTCATTTTGCAATTGTTGCTTATAAGGATATGGTAATAAAAGGAGATATACGATCTATAGAATTAGCTCGTCAAATTTATAGAAGATATCTAAAAATTGATGATGGTTTATGTCAATTTATACCAAAATCACAACGTGAACAACTTGGTTTAATTATAAAAAATTTAACATTTCCTTCAGATATAAATTTATTTGATAATTGTTATCGTTATGTTGATAGATACCTACGCCAACAACATGCTAATTTTGTTGTTTCTGAAGAATTTATAAATTATTTTAATCAAATATCTATGAAAGATATTGATTCAGATAGTTATACTTTAATGAGATGTTCTAATCCAACATTTACAATGACACGAAAAGTTAAACGTTCTGTACCTTCAAATAGTAGTAATCATTTACCTCCCCAAAACACAAATAATTCATTTTCAAATTTACAATATTCTCCATCATCTGTTTTGTCGAATGCTGCGGCAGAATTATTGTTAAGAAAAAATGATAAATCACTTGGTGAAGAAACTGTTAATAAATTATTTCCACCTGTTCATAAGTTTCCTTATGCATGTCAAGTTACAACATCACAAAAAGATTCAACATATAGTTCTTCATTTAGTTCTGATGCAAATGAATCAAAAAATAATGAAAAATTAGAGAAAAAAAAATTATTAGCAATTCAAGAAGAACATATAAGAGTTAATCCCAGTACATCTATTTTTCCTCAAACACAAATTGTAAGAAATTTTGATAAAATATTTAGACATGATACAGCTGAAGGAAGAAAAATTTTTTCAATGGTTTTAATTGAAAAATTAAATTCTTTAAAAAAGAAAAAGGAAAAAGTTAATTATTTAGATGATCGTTTCAAAGATATTGAAACTACAAATAAAATTCATTTACTTCTTAATGATTCTATTAATCAATTTGATGAAGATGAAGACATTGATAATTATTTAAAGCAAAAACTTGAAAACGATGCTTCTAAACCATCATCTTCTCAAGATAGTCCAATGAATCATTCCATAAAAGGAAAATTAAATAATAGATTTTCAAGTAGTACCTCACCAGAACGACCTTCAGAATCATTATTTCAACAAAAAAATTTACCCATCATAAATCAAACCTTATCATCTCCATATGGCCATAATGGTTTTGCACCACCACCACAATTAAATACTTCATTGTCCTATCATCGACATTCTGCCACATTAACACATGGTCATTCAAAAACAAAGCATTACAATCTATTCAATATTAATCAGACATTGGACAGATTTAAGAAAGACCATGAAACTGAGAATGTTTATGCAGATGATACAAGTGGTTTTTGTTCAATGACAACGGGTTCAAATTTTAGTAGCAATAAAAGATTTAACAATTTACCAAAATCTGCTATTTTTAAAAAAGCCAGGGAAATGTTTACTGAAAATAAACATGATGAATTTGAAAAATCAAGTGGAAAAAAAGTAAATAAAGAATATTTTTCATTACCAAGACAATTAAAAGATAAAGAAAAATATATTACAATTGGTTATAAATCTAAAGATAGTCCTGCTCCATATATTTGTTATGCTTCCAAAAAAACAATAACCTTTCGTGATTTTCGTAAATATTTATCAATTTCCTCTAAAACAAAACAACAATTTTATTTTAAAACTCCTTGTGAAGAAGATTCTACACCATATCAGTATGTACTTATTTCTGATGATTCAACAATTTTACCAATATATGAAGGTAAAATAATGGCTGAATGTAGAACTGGTAGTGAATCTGACTAAAAAAAAATAAATTTTTTTTTTGCTGTGTAAATTAATAATACTTAATCTTTATTTAAAATAGATAAAATAATTATAATAATTTAAGCATTTTCTCTAATAAAGCAGCTTTTGTTGAATTTGATAAATTTGTATATTCTTTAGTATCTTTTAAATTTTTTAAATCAGAAACTTTTTTAAAATTTGACATACACGCATCTTGTAAATTAGATAGGCAATAAGCATCAGACCATGCAAGTTTTGAAATAATTGGTATTTCATTTGTCTTAATCAAAAATTTTTCACATTGATTTAAAACATATGATATTTCAAATCGATCACTTAATTCTAACAAAAATTCAACGTTAACCGTTGAAATAGGTTTATGAGATGGATAAATAACTTCTAATAATTCAATAAATTGATCAATATTAACATCTTTTATGGTAATAGTTTCCATAGTTGATTCTGCAAAATTTGAATAAAACATTGCTTTAAATACAGGACTATATAATGATAAGTAATCTTTATTAACTTTAATATTTATTCCATCTACATTCATAAATGTGTCACTTGTTAAATTTTGAGTTTGTGTAAAATCATAAGTTTTAACCTGTTTAATACCTGTTATATTTTTTACAGATATTGTAGCTTCAAGAACTAGTTTATCACCTGTAGTATAACCTTTATTGCTATCAATTAATTTATCCCATTCAACTAATCCAGGAAATCCCCAATTGTTCGAGGTATAATTAAAATTATTATAAAAACTTTTTACAATATGAGGATCGTTAGGATTTGTTGAAAGTATTCTTAGTGTAACATTTGCTGAACAAGACCATAAACATGACTCACTATCTGGATTACATTCAATATAAGCAGAAAAAAATTTTTTCTCATTTGTCCTTTTAGAACATTCTGTTTTTGCAGTTAATCTCCAAGGAATATTACATATTTTAGCAAATGGAGTAAATACTTTTTTAGAGAAATAAGATATATTATTAATATTAAGTCTAATTGTTCTTTCTGTTACTTGATCTATAAAATATATAATAAAAATAATAATAATAAAAAAAAAGTTATAGAAAAAATTACCTTTTTGTATATAATTTAAATAATTGCTAAGCCACATTTCTTGATTAAGTTTAGTTTCACTTGATGTTTTGGATGAAATATTTGAAAATGAATTGGCATTATGTGTAAACTCACCATTTTCTTCATCATAATCATGGATACCCTCAGCTAATGATAATTCTAAAATATTAAAATAATTTAATTATAAACAGTAAAGATTTATAGGATATAAAAACAGCTGATACAAATAAAAAAATTGTTTTATATCATATTATTTATTACCATTTCGAGAAGTTTCAGATTGTGATTCCTTTATAATTAATTTTTATTAATAAATAAAAAAATATAATAACTTACATGTAAATTAATCACAACATGGTCGTCATGTGAAACATTTATTGTTTCATTATCTGGTGATACACTACCCTCTTGAATATTATTAGAATCCATCTGTGTCTATAAAATATTTTTTCGTTATATAACAAGAAAAAAGTATATAGTAAACCAGTAAGTCTTTCAAATATAACTTTCGCTTTTTGTATTTTATAAAGAATAATATTTGTAAAAGTATTAAATTTAAAATACAAGATACTAAATTATTAATAAATTCGTAAACAAAATGTATACGACTTACCACAATGTTTATATCTTTTTGTTATACATAAACTTCTATTTTATGAATCTATCTTATACTAACTTTATAGTATCAAATTATTAACTTTTTTTCTAAAGAGTATTTTCTTTCTTATACAAATATTATCATAAAATATAGTTATTTTTAATATTTATTAACTACCTTATACTTTGAAGGGCAAATGGTGTAATAGTTATTATATTTATAATGATTAATGTATAATTCATATAAATAAGATATGTTACAAAATAACAAATATTTTGAAATAATGTTATAAATTTTAATTTATTTTATAAAATAATATAATTTAATTATATATATTTTTTTTATTATAGCAAAAAATTTAATGGTAATCATTTATCAACCATTTCATAATTTGTTTAATGAAATTTAAACTTTATCATTAAAATAAAACATTTTAGTTCCATACTAAATAATTTTTATTTCCTATAAAATATTTTTCATACAGATATTTATTGTTTACTTTCTTCAACATTTTAAATAAATACTTTTTGATTAAAATAAAAGGTTTTATATTGTTTTATCCAACTATTAGTATTCACAAAATAAATATTTATCATGCCATCTTTAAAAAAGGATGTAATTAGATTATTATTAGATTATATGGTTCCTTAAGCAAACATTAAATATTCTTCTTAAATATTTTATACATCTAGTATATTTAAAATTTTATCAACTATGTATAAATTTGTTCTACAAAAAAAAAAATTCAATGTCTATTTAGTCTTTACTAGGAAATATATATATGTATTTAAGTATATATGAATTTGATAAAACATTTCTTAAACATGATTTATCAAATTTTTTTATTGTACAACTATTTTTTTTTTATAATAAGTATAATTAAATTTCAACATTCACAAAATTATTGTTTATGAAAAAATTAGTTTGTCATGAGCAAAAATTTTTCAAACTTTCCATTTCAATAAAACTATTTTTTTTTTATGTTCTTTACATATAAAAGTTCATTAAAGATAACTTTTCTACACTGTTTATGAGTTTGTACCAATCAAACATTTTTCACCAAATAAAATACCACAATACTAATATAAAATTATTTTGTCTATTCAATATGATTGATTAAAGTTTATTTTTATGCTTTTTTTAATTCTTTTTAATTAAGTTGTTTTTTTTTTTCTCTTATCTAAACAACTTTATACATTTAAAAATTATAAAGTATTAATACCAAATGATTGTAGATATCTACAAATTTTATTTTAATTAATTTAATTCTTTTTTAAATACGAAGCTGTAGTACACGTGTCAAAATATGCCTTTTCTATCGTATATCGACTGGCCATTTTTGTTTTCATATATGGTTAATCGCTTTTTCCTATATATAGCCTCATGGCTAGGGGTACATGAAAATGAGTTACAGAATATATGCTAGTTTATATTAAGCATTTCTAATATATAAACTAACTTGGTGTATCTTTCCAATAGAATTTGTTATTATTTCTTCTTTCATTATGTATAGAGAATATACATACACATGATATAGTTAGTTGGATATTACTTTTAATGAGATTTTTATTTGTATACCCATGTAAAAAAAAAGATAAATGTTATCTATTTTTATGTTGAAAAAAAATTTTTTTTAAATTGATTTAATACTCGAAGAATCTAATCAATGGGAAACACTCACGTGTTGATGTATTCTAATGTTCATTTAAAATAACATATCGCGTGACATGTTGAAAATTGTATACTTTTTACATTTTTATATTGATATAACAATTTTCAGATTATTTTTTGTAGTCCATTATGTCTTATTCCTATCTTTTTAAATATATTATTATTGGTGACACAGGAGTAGGGAAATCATGTTTACTTCTTCAATTTACTGATAAGCGTTTTCAACCAGTTCATGATTTAACTATTGGTGTTGAATTTGGTGCACGTATGATAACTATTGATGGAAAGCAAATAAAACTTCAAATATGGGATACAGCAGGTCAAGAATCTTTCCGTTCTATAACAAGATCTTATTACCGTGGAGCTGCAGGTGCTCTTCTTGTTTATGATATCACAAGAAGAGATACATTTAATCATCTAACTTCATGGCTCGAAGATGCTCGTCAACATTCAAATTCAAATATGGTTATTATGCTTATTGGAAATAAAAGTGATCTTGAAGCACGTAGAGAAGTTAAAAAAGAAGAAGGTGAAGCTTTTGCACGTGAACATGGTTTGATTTTTATGGAAACATCTGCAAAAACTGCTGTAAGTGTAGAGGATTCTTTTATTGATACTGCTAAAGAAATATATCGTAAGATACAAGAAGGTATCTTTGATATTAATAATGAGGCAAATGGTATTAAACTAGGACCTCAACATTCACCATCATCACCAAATGCTCCAAACAGTGGAGGAAGTGGATCTTCTGGATCAAATTGTTGCTAAATTGTATAAATATAACAAAAATAACTGGTCGTGGCAAGCACATAATCATTTTATTTACACTATATTCTGGAAATTTTTCCATGACCATTAAATTGATGGAGAAGATATACTCTTAGTAATATTTTTTTTGTACAATCCAGCTTTTATCTAATTAATTAAGTAATTTTTAACAAACTTATTTTTGATATATAATTACTTTTTTTGAAATCAAGATGTGTAACTGTTTTAAAAAATTTTTAGAATTTGTGGTTTCAAAAATTTATTTTAATGAAATTTTCATAATTTAGACTAATTTTATTTTACATTATTACATTTTAATTTGTATAAACTTTTATATTTAATAGTAGTGTATCATTATTTCAAAGTTCACTTTTTTATCATTTTATTTTTTATATTAGTTTTCTTATCGATGATGTTTATCAATTTTTGTCCTAGTAAAAAAAAATTTTTTACAATGTCTTAACACGATTACTAATTCACATATTGGGAATTAAATGTATTCATTATTTTTAAAAAGGAAATTAGAATCAATAGTGTATTGGTTATATATAATTTTGTGTGAATTATAAGTATAATGGCTTCCCGTATATATCGATCAATCTGTCATTTAGGTGATAAGATTATTTATCCTATATTACCTGCTTTTGCAAAACCAATTTGGAACAATAAAGAACTTGGACCAAAAAGTGTTTTTTTTTGGGCTCCAACTATAAAGGTTGGTAAAATTTAATGGAAAATATTCTTCATTTTTATTTTTTTTATTTTAAAAAATAATATTAATTTAAGTCAATAAAAAAAAGCAATACTTTACCATATTAATAATTAATAAATTATTATTTCATACTAATTTTTAATTTTTATAGTGGTGTTTGGTTATTGCATCTTTGGGAGACTTACGTAGACCAGCTGAAAAACTTTCATTATCACAGGTGAATATATTTATAGTATTTTGTTTATTTTTTTAATTATAGAATACGGCTTTGTTTGCTACTGGAGGAATTTGGACAAGGTATTGTTTTGTTATTATACCAGTAAACTATTACTTAGCATCCGTCAATTTCTTAGTTATGTGTACGGCTGCTATTCAATTAGCTAGAATAGGACATTATAAATACAAACATTAATCAGTATTTAAAATATACTTTTATTTTTATAAATATACATATGAATTATAACTATAAACATTTTTAACAAATTTTATATATAAACTGGTTAAATGTTCTTATTTTAACTATTACAGGTGTAATAAGTGAAGAATCAAAAATATGAATATTGAAGACTAAGTTTTTTAATTTTAGTCGTTCAAGTAAACAATTTAATCGGTTTTTTGCAATTTCTTTTTGTCGTGTAAAATTTGTTTTTCTTAAAAGTAGTATCTCTTCAGCTGTCATTTCTAAAAAATCTTGTATTACCACATTATCTAGTAGACATTCTAGAGATGTTTTACTATCATCAATTATCGCAACTTTCATTGTCCATTGATTATCTTCAACTGATAAATTGTTAATTATCTTTGTAACTTCACCTTTCACTGTTGCGTGATATGCTGCAAAAGAAATTGATGCTAATCTTATGGCTTCTTGAATTGAAACAATTTTTTCAAAAGACAAATTATCTTCATTTTTTTGCATTTTCATTTTTTTTATGTCAACAATTGAAGTATTGAAAAAATCATAGTTATCATTAAATTGCCTTTTTAATATATTCTCTTTATCATAATTACTAATATCCTTTTTTTCATATGTATTTAAAAAAGAGTTTTTATTAGTATTCTCAGGTAGAAATATTGTTAAACATTTATCTTCACTATGGTTAAAATTAGAAGTACAAGGGATTTGCTCATTTACAATTTTTTTACATTCTAGTGATTCGTTTTTTAAATTACATTTTTTACTATTTTCAGAATCTTTTGTTAGACTTACGCTAAGTAAATTTTGGATTGAAGATTGATTTTGTTTTGGTTGTTGCAAAGTCGAAATCATGACATCTTCATTTATACTAGTTGAATCATTTATTGTATGAGTGTTTATTTTATCTTTAGGAATAGGATGAATAATAAATTCACTTAAATTGGGCGTACCAAGTGGTTCTAAATAGCTAAATGAAGAATTGTTTGCATTAATTACATTGTTCTCAAAATCTTCAGATAATTTTTTATTGTTTAAAAATTCTTCATTATGATTATTTTTTTCTATATCACTAAAACTATCTATTTTTATTTGATTGATTTGAGATATTTCTTTATTTGCCATGGCTTCTTCTTTTTGACTTTTGTATGAAAAAATAAATGATTCATTCTTTTTTAAGCATGTTAACAGCGGTTGATTTACAAACTTTAATTCGCTTTTCAATATATTTAAACTGTTATTAGATTTGTATAAACTTTCAACTTCTCCTCCAATTAAAACAATAGATGATTTATTTAAAAATATTATGTTTTTTTGAAATTTTATCATTCCAATTATATGCACTTTTACACCAGGCGGAGTTGACGTTGAAAAAAAATCTATAACTTCATTTTCGATTCCAAAGTATGTATTTTCACCATCAAATAATTCAAACATTAAACATCTTTTATTATCTTTCTTATCAATATTATTTAAACAAGATTTTTTTTTTTCATTCTGATTTTCATTTTGATTTTCATCATTACTTCCATAAAAAAATGACAAATCTATTTTCTTTTCAGTTAAAGTAATATATTGTGAAAAAAATGAAGTATCAATTCGCCTTATTGAATTTATCTGAAGTATATGGTTGGCTGAAAATTGTCCACTTGTACGTTTTAATATTGGCAAGGTTTTTGGTATGGTAGTTTCTCGGATATCAGATACTAGCCAATTTTGAATCAAAAAATTTGTTATATTTCCAGTTAACTTAACAATTTAAAATTATAAATCAAGAAAAACATTCAAACTTACATTTGATGTATTATAAAATTTTATTGCTTGTGAAAACCATATATTTCTCAAATTTATATTTTTGCTTCTAAAATATTTATTTGTTTCTTCCATAATTTTTGCAATTTTAAATTATAGTTAAAAAATATTGAGGCATATAATTGAAAATTAATTATAAAATTTGAATCTTTTGCAAAAACTAATTTTATATACTTAAAACATATAAAATATAAATGCCCTTAGAACAGATTCACATGAATTCAGTTTGATTGACAAAGAGACATTTAAAACGTTTATTGTTCATGAATAACATATTGTTAATAGTTTATATTAATTGTATAGAGTGTTATAAAAATTAAAGTTAGTTTTAATTCATTCGGTAGATCTCTTTCTTGTCTTTACTTTTTAACTCAATGTGCTTTAGGGTAATACTCTTTTGCTGATAAATATATGGTTTATTTCTGTTAAAATAATGAATTATTGTTGGAAGAGTTGCAAATTGAACTTTAATATTTACTTCAGAATTTATATCATTTTGTTTATTTGTAACATTATCACAACACTCCATATTTGATGCACCGAGTTTTCTCGTTTTTAAATGAACAACACTTCTAAATGTATTGGCAGTTACATGCTGCCATCGAAAATACACATCTTTTTGAAACACTATTTCCAAATTAGAAGTAAATGGATCAAATTTTAAATCTTTTAATATTATATATTTTTCTAGTTTTACACTTCCGCCTACTACATCAATTATAAATGATCCATCAACTCTCATATCTTCATCTAAAGTTGATGAATTTCTTTGACTTAATCGTTTTCCATTACAATTACCTTTTAATTTTTCATCTAAATATTCTGATTTAGTTAAAGATGTTGAATCAGAATCGTCATCTTCATCCATCTCTACTTTTGGTTCTTTCTCTATAGCTTCATCCGCTAACATTTTTAATGTTGTTGTGTCGGGTTCATTAAAATTTATATTAAAACTTGATGGTTGTATTTCATCTTTGTTAACATATTTCCAAGTAGATGGCCATTTTGAACAATTTTCAGATGAAAGTGGTTTTACTGATCTAGAAGAATTTCTAGATATTTCTTGTTTTAAAATATCTGGTACTTTTAAAATTGAAGAAAACATTATTTTATTTTAATCATAGATTATTTTTTATAAACAATTATTTTTATTAAAATTTGTAAAGAAAAATTTGAATAAAAGATTTATTGGTAAATTATAATTGAAATATTTTTAACTATAAAAAAAATTAATCAAGATTAGTTATTATAGGATCAGCATAATAACAATCTTTTTCAATTCCCAAATTTAAATCATTTCCTGTTACAGTTCCATTTGTGTATTGTGAAGTGACAATTCTAAACCATCCACGTTCTCCCCAAGCTTCACCTAAAATATTAGAAAATAATGTTATATATTTTTCATAATTTATACGTACCCCAACTATTTCTTACAATCCAATATTCAACATTTGTTTCTTCATCTATACCCCATCCTGAGACAGAAACAATATGATTTGGTTCAGTTGTATTGACTCTTTCTGCATAAATTCCATTTTTATATCCAAAATCGAATTTTGGTGTACATGACATGCTACATGCAATTGGTCCTTTTGATAAAATTTCTGACATCATATTTAATCTTCCACTAACTCTTCCATAATCACCAATAAAATATTTTGTATAATTAGTAACAGGTTCACATTTGTCTGGCCAACAGGTACCACAACGATTATATGGATCACATTTATCATTAACAGCTTTGTAATTTGAGCAACCCTATTAAATAATTTTATCATAAAAATTTTTTTATAAACATACCTCTTCAACTAAACCTTTATTTTTAGCATGCTCTAAAACATCAAAAACTTCACCACCTTGACAACTTCCTTTTCCATTACAATTAATAATTTCTTGTGGTGATAACATAGTCATTGGCCATCTATTTTTTCTTGCAATATTAAATCTATCATTTAATGCACCAGTTGTTCCAAAGACCTATTAATTAAAAATTATTATAAGATAATAAAAACTTACCCAGCAACTTCCACAATAAACTATATTTTAAAAAATTAATAATTATTAATATTTATTTATGTAATTAGAAAATGTATAATAATTGTTGAAATACTTACCTGGTATATGTTGATTACGATTTGGTGAGCAATAATTTGTTCCATTTACATTACGCCAATCAAAAGTCTTTGGTATTTGTTTTTCAAATCCTTCAATTTCCCATGATCTTGGTTTAGTTTTTTCACCTGCTTTTTCCATATTTTTACGATAACATGGTCCACGATGATTTCGAGCATATTCACGTGTCTCATAATTATCATGAAGAGTATAAAGACCATCAGTATTACTCAAAAATTCCTATAAATAAAATATTTTATATACTTTTTAATAATTAAATACCTTAATTTCAGCATTAGTATCTCCACTTTCGTATTCAGCACTTTCTTCATAAAGATTTTTTGTTATTTGTAATGATGCTTTATCAACTTTCTTTTGACTTTTATTTTTTTTTTGTTTTAATATTTCTTCATTAGAAAAATTTGGTTCTGGTATCATATCCATAAATTCGAATCCTATATGTTGAGGAGTGTCATCTAACTTTAATACAAAATCAAAACCATGATTTAATTGATTTGGTTGTTGTAAAACTACATTCTTTTCTTCAAACCAATTTCTTGATTGTCCAAAAATGACAAGTGAGAAGACAGTAACAACTAATAGAAAAAGACCTTTCATAGTTGAAATATAATTTTTATCAGTTTGAAATTCATATTTATATACTAATTGTAATGGCTTTGTTTAAAATATATGTGTTTGATAACATTAAAATATTTGATAAGATAGATGTTTCAAAGTTTATGTTAAACTATGTTTAAATAGTGAATATTTTTTTTTACAATTAAAGTGAATGAAAATTAACATATAACATTTTTTAGTATTAAAATATTATAAGACAAATTATTTATAATAAAAATTATGTAAAAATAATCTTCTATACTGATTTTTATTTTTGTTTCACAAATGTCTAATCTTTTAAAAAAAAAGGAACAACTACAGTATCTTTCAATACTTAAAGAAAATACCAAAGAAAATATAATAACAATTAAAATTAATGAAACTATTGTATGTTTAATAAAATTTTAAAAAAAATATAAATAACAATTTCTAGGAAGCGAATACAATTATTTTAAACAATGATTTGGTTATTGAACATATTGAAGGAAATGAATGTCTTTTTGAATATTTAGTATTAGGTGATAGAATAATTGAAGAAAGTGGAAAAAAATTACTAAATGAAGCTATTTCATTACCAAGTCAAAAAGTCAATCAATGGAATATTAAAATAGTTAGAATTGGTAACTATATACCCATATCAAAAGAAAGATTTAAAAATATTGGACTTGAAGGTAGAGAACCTGGAGCAGCGTATTTTTGTCTTAATATTCAAAAACCAATATCAGAAAAAGTAGAACTTGGAGTTACATGTTATGGTAGTCAAAATTCATTTTATATTTTAGCTGTATGTTAAATAGTTTTTATAATAATAATATAATTTAAAATATTTTAGATAGAACCTGATACAATTGGTGAAATAACATTTTTAGAAGGTGATAGAGTATTAGACATTGAGGGAGAAAAATTTGGACCATCAGCTCAATTGAATGATTTACTAGAAAAAGGATTCCAAAAAAGTGATTCCCTAAGTTGCGCAATTGAAAGAGCTGTTGGAAAAGCTCCATTAAATCGTTTAAGAGATTTACTTATGACATGGTATTCTTTTAGACCAGATCCACTTCCCGATGTTGCTTTGGTTGTTGATAATGAAACAAAACTTGTTAAGAAAGGTAAATCACTACCAAAATCAATTCTTAAAAAAAATAAATCACGTCAAAATAGCAAACAAAAAATTAAAATTTCTAAAGATAACAAGAAATTTGAAATGAAATCAATAGTTCCTAATAACTTATTACTAGAAAGACTAATAAAAAAACCTTCTTGATAATAAATATAATTTTCAAAGTAATTATAACATTTAAACAAACTATGTTAATAAATTGTCAATTGAACATACTTCTTACACTTAATAAGTTTTTAATGCTTCTATTAAGTATCGAATACACTTTACTAATTGTCAATACTTCACAAAAAATAAAATGTCAACAATTTTTTGATAATTTATATTAAAAAAAAAATTATTAATATTCAATGTTATAAATAAAATTACAATTTTTATAAATTACTAATATTCTTAATGATAGCTGTTTAAAATATTTTTTTTTATATTAAAAATGAATTTTCAAACAAATGTAGCTATTTTTTTAAATTTTAAAAATTTATGAAATGTCTTATAATATACAAACAGTTTAAAATCTGTTTTTAAAAAAAGTAGTCAATATTTTAATAGAAAATATTTCTTTGTCTTATTATAAAAATTTATAATTTTAAATGCAATTTATAAGTTTATTTATCAATAACATGCATATGTTAAAAAAATAATTTCAAAAAGTAATAAAAAAAAACGTTTATTTATTTTTTTAATTAAAAATACAAACTTTTCGATTTTTTATGTTAATTATCAAACTAAAACTTATTTAATTTATAATAAACTTTTTCTTATCAATTTATTATATTTTACAAAAAAAAAAATTATAATTTAAAATATTTATTTATTCAGAAAAAAAGTATCCTTTATATAAGACAATAAATCTTTTTTTTTGTATAACATGTTCATCATTTCCTGTTTATCAGTTGTAAAATACCCTTTAATAATAATATTTTAAAGGAAACAAAACAGAATAGTACTTCTTTTCCTCCCGCTTAATATTTAAAAATTCTTCTTCAATTAACTCTAAGACATAGAGATTTTCAACCACAACCACTTTCCCGTAAAAAATCCTGAAACTTGTTTATTAATATCCTGCTACAATTATTTAACAATATCATTAATCGTTAAATAATTATAAAGTTTTGAAAAAAAATGTAACAATACTAAATTAATATGTATGTTTACATATATTAAAAAGTTGAATTCTTTTTGTAAAATTCAACTTTTTATATTAAACAATAAATATATAAAAAATTTTTCAATTCAAAAATTAAGACAAATATGTAAACATCACTAGTGTAGTTTGATATTACAATTCTTTTTTTAAATTTTTAGCTTCTGGAATTAGAAAAAATTTTTGAATTATTTATTGTATAAAAAAAAAAGAAAAAATTCAATCCCTTTTTTTAATGATCTCACCTGGAAAGACTATAATTCCATCAATCTTTCTTTTACGGGAGACATCCATATTGTCACAAATTTCATCTTTTGAAACACCATTATTTTCACAAAGACTAGGAGAAATTAAACAATTAGTGTCTTTTTCACCAAGTGTTTTTTCAGGAAAACTACTTCCAACTTCAGTTTTTTTTCCCAAAAAAATTATATCTGATAACTTGTTAAAAGACATCATTCTTAAAGCATGTTGAGCACAATTTGTAATATCTTCTCTATTTTGTTGACTAAGATTTTGTAAAACATTTCTCTCGTCACGTTCACATGGATCAATTATAACAAACGACTGAGGAATAATTAAACCTGATGCAAGCATTTCAAGAAATCTTCTAAGTAGACCTGAAGGATATAATCTTTCTTTTAATGATGATATTGATGTATGAAATAAAAGAAGCATGAGATATACATCTTCACTAAATACTTTCCATGATGGTATCTTATAAGCTATTTGGCGTAGTATTTGAATTGTAGATTTAACCTCTTTATTTGAACCGTAGTAATACTCAAACCAATTAAAATGTCTTACTTTTCTTAAGATGTTATTTGTAGAATCATATGAAAGCACTTCAGAGGTATGTAAATTTGATATATTTGAATCACGACAAGCAGGAGAAGTAATACATAAACAAATGAAAAAATCTGTATCTAACTGACTTATTATTATAGATGAATCATCAATTTTTGGTTCAATTTTCCATTTACTTTGAGATATTTTTTCTAATTCATCTGATAAATTACTAACAATATATTTAAAGTTTTCACATGTAGGATAATCATTTAAAACAAGATTTAAATCAAATTGTTTATCAATATTTATTGCAATACCACAAGGAAGAATACCAACTTTTTCAATGCATTTGATTTTTAAAACATTGTCAGGAGAATGCTTCACTTCAATAGAAAATAAATTTTTTATAGCTTCTTCTACTATTTTGTACACTTCATTAATACTAGCTAGTTTATCACTAGATAAAGATAATTGTTCACATTTTTCATAAATTTTTTCATCTTCATGTGTTAAAGAATAAAAGATAGGCAAACTAAATGTCATAGCATAAGATGTATCATGATTTAAAATATCGTTAAATAAAAATGTAGAACGTTGTTTTTCAAGTTTATTTTTTTTTACGCCCTTAGTTTTTACTTTTTTACCACAATTTCTTTTTTCACCTTTTTTAATCACTTCAGAATTAAAAGAAGGATTAACTTTTTGTCTAAATGAAGAATGATGTCTCTTACCAGAAAGATGAATATTTTTTGCGTTAACATCACTAAATCGACACTCACACAATTTACAACTATATTCAATAAATTTCCCAGTTATGTTGCAGTTTATTATTTCAATGTATTCTTCACCAACTACCTGTTTACCTCCACTTTCTTCTAAATCTTCAATCTTTTCTTCATTTGTTCCTGGATCATAACATGGTTCTTTAGTCGAAGACACGGGATTGTAATTTACTTGAGGTATTGGCAATTTTAGCCTTTTTAAATTTGCTATCTGTTTTTCATGAGCTTTTCCTTTAACATGGCTAATTAAAGCATCCTTACTACTACATAAAACCTCACAAACTTCACATTTATATGCACTACCCTGCTTAACTGATTCATCATTATTTTGCTTTACTAATGCTTCACGCCTTCTGTGATTTTTACCTTTGATATGATCATCCAATGCCTTTTGATCTGAACATGGTACTTTACAGAGATCACAATGAAATTGTGCACCTTTTGATTTATTAATGTTCATCTGAAAAAACTTAGATTTCCTATTACTAGTAGTAGCATATGAATTTCGTTGTGAATTTATAATAGATTTTCCTTTTCCATTGTTAGGATGAATGATAGTAGAAAGATACTTTGTTTTTGAATCAGATACAAGATTAGGAATTGTGTTTATTGGATTATGGTAAAAACCACCATTAAATTCAGGATTACAACCATTGAAACCATATGGGGGATAAATACTAGTTTGTTGATAAACGATAGGATTGTAATTATTGCCACCCATACAATTTTGACTATTTAGTTGATTATCAGCTGAAATAAATAAATCCTAACTAAGAATTTTTCTACCCTACTTACAATAATTATTTGAAAAATGTTGAGATGACATTGTAGGATTATTAGAATGATAATTTGCAGTTTTTCGGTTTGGAAAACGATTCATAATAAACCATGAAACAAACAATTTTATTGAAAATGCAAAAAACCGTTTAAAATATTAAAATCCTAGATAAAACTTTCAAATATAAATGTATATAAATATAAAAATGTAAGAAGTATACACTCAAATTATTGGAGAAATGATACATTTAGTAGTTCGTTACAGGATACTATAGATATTATTACCTACCATTTGGTTTCACAGAAGGCTAATTAATTATTTACCATTCTTCTATGAAACCACAATTATTTTGCAAATTATTTTTTAGCAAACAAAATTATTCAATAAGATGTGCTTCAAAGTGTACCAAATTTATGTTGATATCTAGCGAAGATTGTAGTTTATGTCATAACTTTAAAACTCAGCTAGACACTTGGAATATAAAAAATGGAAAAATTATAGATTACAAAATTGTTCCATTAAAATCAACAAAAGAAATATTTGACGTTAGTTGTAATTTCCATCTAATAAATATTTTTTATTCAGAAATACAAATACGATCAACCTGTACTGTTACATAAAGACACAGTTGTACTTAAACATTTTTTTAAATCAAATAAAATAAAAGAATATTTGGATAAAGAAAACAATTAAATAATCAAATTTCATATTTTTTCTATTTTCTATTAAAACATTGCCAAAAAAAACTTTTTAAAATTATTTTCAAATTTATTGTTTTTAATGATATTATTAATTGTTCTGTTCAAACTATTTTAAAACATTATTAAAGGGTATAAAATTTTAAATAAATTGCCAAAAGTGTTGTATTATAAAGTATATCAATATTTTGGAGACAATTTACATAAATTTTTATCAATTAAAGAAATTAGTATTAAAAAGATACATTTAAAAGGTGTTTTTTCCTCAATTATGTGAATATTTTAAAAGTTGAAATTGTATAATATTTCTTCTCATCGTTATATTTTAACTTAAATTGCTACAACCAAACTTACTAATAATATTAATGTATTAAATGAGTTCATTTTGATTTAATATACATATTTTGGCACTATAAATTGGTACATTTTCATAAATCTATAATTTTGTTTTATTTTTTTACTTTAAATATTTAAAAACACTTTTTATAAATGTGAATATTCTCTTCAACATTAAAATATAATAAATAAATGTGACATAACTTATTAGAAACATGTGCAAAATATGACCTCATGAAACTTGCTTTTCTCATTGTAATTTCAATTAACATGTATAAGACAGTACATATTATTCCACATGTGTTTTATTCTTTGTATAGTGAAATACAAAATTAGGCGGCTGTAATAACTGGACAATATTGTGCTTTCTATTCTTGTTCATGTTTGCTGTTCATGGTGGAGCAGGATATCACAATAAAGGTGTTGAGAAATATTGTAGAAAAGCTGTAAAAATTGCTCTACAGAATTCTAATATTGTTGATGGAGTTGCATATCTTGAAGATATTAGTAAGTTTAATTGTGGTTATGGTTCAAATCTTACAAAAAATGGAAGGGTTGAATGTGATGCTGCCGTCATGATTTCAGAAAGATATATTTTTGGTGGTGTTGCTGTTGTTGATTGTTTAAAAAATCCTGTCAAAGCAGCGCAAAATATTGTATCTAATCTTATGAAAAATGATGATTGGGATGTAACACCACCAATGGTAATTTCTGGTAATGGAATTAATGATTGGGCCAAAGAAAACAACTTTATTATTATTTCAAATGACGAACTTATTAGTGATAATGCAAAAAATATACACAATTCCATAGGTCAATTATTATCATTGGATACTTGTGGAGGTTGTTCTATAACAAAAAGTACTGAAATATCTTCATTAAGTTGTGTTTCTTCAGGAGGTGTCGCTTTTAAACAAGATGGAAGAATTGGACATTCAATTATGTTTGGTGCTGCAATATGGTCTGAACGTACAGAAAATGGACAATGTATTTCTATATCGATATCTGGGTTTGGTGAAGCTATTTACAGAACTCATCTTGCTCAAAAGATATCAAAAGTATTATTCAAAGCTGACAATAATAATGAAATTTTTTGTTCAGTTATTCAAGAATTTTTAAAGGAAGAATTTTTAAATTCTCCTCAAAATTCTCTATTTCCTAGTAAGCGATTACTTTGTGGAGGAATTATTTTATTTCTAAACTCGAATACCAATCACAGTGAAATCATTTCTTTTCATAATACTCCTAATTTTGTTTTTGCATTTTCTGACGGTCAAAAGGTACGGTGTTGTTTTTCTGAACATAAAAGTAAAAATGATTTTATGGTTTCATCACATTTCATTAAATATCCTTTTTAATTTTTTTGTCGTTGTTTTTAATTAATAATGTTATGTCGTTAAAATATTTATATTTGAAAAATTTAACTTAACTAATTATAGGCAAACTAATTTTTATTTTGAAGATATGGATAACTTCAATTTTTGTATCGGAATTGTTGATTTACACGAAAGAAGTGATGATGATTATTATAAAGTTGACGTAATTTTTGATGATGACGAATGTGAATCAAGACTTAAAAATTTCGATACTTCTGTCAATCCAGATACTTATAATTTTGAAAATCTTCCAATGATTTTTGATGTATGTTACTCTGCTATTCGAAGTACAAATATTTCTCTTAGAATTAAAGCATTTGATTGTATTTTAACATGTAGGTTTAATTTAAATATATAATTATATTTATTTTTATAGTTGGATATGAGCAACAAAATATATTTAGTGATTATATAACTAATTTACAGAATTCCAATGATTATCCGGTATTACAAAGACAGGCAAAATGTATAATCAGTGATTTATTAATGATAATGTATGGTAGTCTCCAAATTATGATGCGTCTTGAAGAATCTCATAAAGAAATGTATTCAAATACATCTGTTAATAAAAAAGGAAATAATGAAAAGATAGATAGATACATGCTTGATATAAAAGATTTAAGAATTAAATTTGTACAATACATAACAGATTTGTTTAAATATATATCCGAAGAACCTCGTTTTTTAAACATTATTGAAGAATCTGGATTTTTAACTCATATTTGCGAAACTACAGTTAATGTTCTTGTAAAATTTATAGATCATAAGCGTTTTCACTACAAAGACGAAAAAGAAGATCTTGTTAAGATATTTATACCATTTGCTTACATTATAAAATGTTTAAACTCTTCAGAAATTGTTGGAACAGGATTGTCAGATATGTTTGAGAATTCACAAAGATTCTGTTCATTTACGAATTTTTATTTTATTGATGCATTATGTGATGTCGAAGAGTATTTTTCATTACCAGAACATTTTTTTGAAGATGTATACGGAAAGATTATTGATGTTTTTGTTGAGAAAGCTCCAACGGATTCGTTAAAAGAAGGCTCAAGCAAAGTTTTTATCTCTTCTTTAAAATCATTAACACAAAGAAAACCAAAATTTATTTTAAGACATTTTCCAAAATTGGCAACAGTACTATTTTCAGAGTGCGGCTACACAAATAAAAATTGTGTTTTATCTATATTAGGACAATTGGTTGTAGATTGGTCTAATTTCAATAATTCTGAAGATTTAGAAATTAGAAGATATTTTGTTGAAAAGATTTTATCTTTTGAAGATGACAAATCATCTCTAATCCGAGCAAAATGTCTTTCTATACTTAAAGAAATTATTGAAAAACGTGTTCTTGACGATAGTCTTTCTGATATTGGTATTTTGAAAATATTAAATAATTCTTTAGTAGATGAACAAACAAGTGTAAGAAAAATAGGTTTACAGGCATTAAAAGAATTAATTGCAAATAATCCATATTCTGAAACTCTTTCATATGATTTTATTAATAAGCAATATAAAAAAGCTTATAGTGATTTGGAGAAAGTTAATAGCTCAAATTTTACTTTAGATAAGGATGCAATATTTAATGATATTAATAATATTTTTGTTTATTATAACAAAACTAAAGATATTTCAAAATACAAAGATGTACCTATTGACTATTTACCTTCATTACTTGATAATACTGAACGAATTAATTTTTGTGCTAGTTACATCAAGCAATATGTTGATTATCAAAATTCATTTAATGTTGAAGAAATTTCCAATAGTATTTTCAATTATATTCAAAATCTTTTAGAAAATAGTGAGGATGATTGTGAAACAGATTTGTTAACTGAACAATGTTTAGATAATATTGTAAAATTGTACAAAAAACTTAGTTTTATTCGGCAAATGGAAGATTGTTTAGATAAAGTTTTAAAAATAGCATTTAATGGAAGTGTTTATGAAGTTAGAGAAGCGTTGTCTTTGTTAACTCTTTTCAAAAAGTTTGGTATTGACAACAGTATTTTAACTTTTAGAAAAATTTGTAGACTTGCATTTAGAAAAAATGAAGATCTACAGCAGGAAGTATTTAAATGTATTGCTTGTGTTTGTATTTCAGAACATGAAGATACAGAAACTAGATATAAGTCAACATTACAAAATGTTATGGAATTATTAATTGGTGATGAAGAACATCAACCAGGTGTTGAAGAAGCTATTGCAAAATTAATTATATGTATAGATACAAAAGATTTTTTGAAAAAAAAAGAATTTATGGATAAGAAAATGTTTGAACTTTTATATAATAAATATATAGATTCAGAAGAATCTGACTCTACAAAAAGACTTGCCGCTATAAGACTTGTTAAAATCTTATCTCTTTCTAGACCTAATCTTGTTAAAGAAAAGTTAGAAAATTTAAAAGTATTACTAATGAATGAGATGAATCCTATACAATTTCACGTTGAAATATTAGAAATTATTTATCAGTTTGGAAGAAATAATTGTGATTTGATAGATAAGAATTCATTTCTATTTCACTTTGACGATGATTTAATAAAATTTTTATTCTCAGAACTTCAGAAAAATTTAGATAATCCAAATTACACTTTGTGGCTTTCGGTAATGCATAAATTTGTTGCAATTATATTTGATGCATGTTATGAATCAACTTTCATAATATCTGAATTTTTTCAAGTATGTCTAAAGAAATTAGAGTTTCTTCTTAAAATTCAAATAAATTTAGAACAACTTCATGATAATTTAATTGAATCATTTCGAAAAGGTGATGATTTGACAATGACAACTGCTTTAAAACATAAAATTAACCGTACAAGAAAATTTGTTTGTTATAAGAATAGAAAAGTTGATCTTGTTGCAATACGATTGTCAGAATTTATTGCTGAAGTTGGATTAAGATTTACTGTTTACAATGATAAAACTTTTGTTCATACAAGTGCTAGTATTTTAGATACTTTGAAAAAAATAAAAAAGGGTGATAATAAATTGACTAAGAAAATTGAAATTTTTAATGGAGACATGAAAAATCTTACATTATGGGAAAAACAAATTTTAAATAATGAAGGTATCTTTTTTACCAACGAAAGCACAGAAGCTCAAGATGAAGCATTTGATCAAGGTTTACCATCGGAGGAACATTTTAAAAGCATTGCTGTAAAAAATGCTAATAATGAGGCTTTCTTAGAAGGTAGAATTTTAGAAAGAATGATGCAAATTACTATTTTTATTTGTTTATCTGAGAAATCTAAAAAAGATGGTGAAGATTCCATAAATTGTTTTTCAAAGGAAGCTGTCAATTCAGCTTATACTGCTTTGTCTAAACTTGCTCTTGTAAATGATACTATTTGTTCAAGAATTATAGAAATCTTATTTAATAGACTTTATAAAGTTGAATCTCATACTAAAATTAATTTGTTGATAACAATTACTGATCTTTTAATTCGATTTCCAAATAATGTTGAACCATTTTCTGATCATTTTATTCAAACGTATGTTTTTAATTTAATTTTTTTTTAAATATTTTAATAATTTTTAGTGTTTTGGATAGTGATATTCGTGTAAGATATACATCTCTTTCTCTTATTGTTTTTTTGATTCTTAAAAATCTTTTAAACTTTAAGGAATCTATTACGCATGTAGCTAGGAGATTATTAGACAAAGATGATACAATATGTAGTATTGCTCAATACTTTTTCCAAGAACTTATGAAAGAAGATAAAGATGCAATAAAAATAATTCCAGAATTGATATCTGAATTAATCTTTCGTCGACAAGATATATTATTTGAAGAATACCAAAGTATTGTTTATTTTGTTTTATCATTAATTGAAAAAGATTCTATATCAGATTATCTTATAAACAATTTTTGTGATAGACTTAAATCTAATACATCTGGCGATGAAATACAACGAATTGAAACAGCTAAACGTTTAATTTATGCAATAAGTTTGTTAGAAATTACAGAAAAATCATTTAAATATATTTCTATGGCTTTTCCACACTTTTCTTCTCTTATACTAAGTGAACAAGAAATATGTGACTTTTTCAAAATAATTGTTGAAGATATTGAAAAACTTTGTATTAAAACAAATAATGAAGACAATAATGAAATGTATACCAAATTTATCACCTTTGCCAATCGTGTTATTGATGGTAGTATTGATAACGTTGCTGAAAATGAAGAACAACAAAAAGAATATTACAAAGAAATTGTTGAAAAAAATAAAAAAACAAATAAAATAAAAAAATCTGTACTTAGTCATGTACAATAATTTTTTTTTTTATTTTTTAATATTTATAAATAATTTTTTTATCAATTTCTTTAATTTGATAATTTTTTAGATACTGGTTAATTATCCATTTATTTTATTAATTGTATTATTCGTATTAATGATAAACTTTTAGATAAATGGAAAATTTTGATTTTCCAAGTTTTGCAAAATATGAAGTTATTTTAGGAGCAGGATTTAATAAATTTGCTAATGGTATGCCATGTATTCTTGGTGTTGATGAAGCAGGGAGAGGTCCTGTTCTTGGGCCAATGGTTTATGGTTTAGGTGTAATTCCAGAAAAAAATCAAAATTTACTAAAAGAGTTAAAAGTTGATGATTCAAAAGCTTTAACAGATACTAAAAGAAGGCAAATATTTGATAAAATGAACAATGATGATAGTATTAAGAAATATTTTACTTATCGTTTACATGTTATTTCACCTAGAATGATAAGTTGTAAAATGATGATGAATGAAAAAGGAATTTTAAATGAAATTTCACATTCAAGTTGTATAGATCTTATCAAAGCAGCAATTGATAGTGGGATAAATGTTAAGGCTGTTTATGTAGATACAGTAGGGCCTAAAGATAAATATCAAAAAAAACTTCAAGATATATTTAAAAATATACAAATTGTTGTGTCTGAAAAAGCAGATTCGAAATACCCGATCGTCTCTGCAGCATCTATAGCAGCTAAAGTAACACGTGACAATAAAATTGCTAATTGGGATTACGTAGAAGGTAGCAAATATTGTTGTAAAATAACAGGTTCAGGGTATCCTGGAGGTATGTTAAATTTTAAATATTAATATAAACATGAAATATAGATATGAAAACTAAACAATATCTTATTGATAATTGTGACAAAGTTTTTGGATTTACATCATTAGTCAGATTTAGTTGGGACACTGCTGAATCATATATTGAAAAAAATTGTTATAAAGTAAACTGGGATCCATATAATATAAATAAAACAAAAGAAAAAACTGGTGTTAAAAGACCTGCAGTTACACTTTTAAATTATTTTGCTAAAGTTCGAAAATGTGTATAATTTTTTTAAATAAAATTGTGAAAATTCTTTTGTTTAATTATTTTTACGTAATTGAAATTTTTTTTGAAAAAAAAGATGCCTATTGCAGGAATCGAACCTACGTCGCCACGGCCACAACGTGGAGTACTAACCACTATACTAAATAGGCCGAAGGCGGGGCTATCGGAAATTAATAATGAAATCATTTATATAAATAAAAAGCAATTAAATAACGTTATAAAAATTAAAATAGCTTTATTTATAATGTCAAATATAAACTACCAACCTTTTATAGGCTACTAAAATAATGATATAATGGTAAATGAATCAACTAATGTGTTTTGTTTTATAAATTATGTTTAGAATTAATGTTTTTTATAGTTAAAAAATTGTAACCATGTGATGTTATTTTTAAACTAACAATTAATTTGAAAACTTTTTTGACTATGATTTTATACTTTAATATAATAATTATGTTATATGTAATATCCACAAAATATATATTTACAAAAAAAAAACAATAATTTTTTGATTCCAACTAATCTTTTGCATTAATAATTTAGTAAATATAATAACATTAAAATCTAGAAAAAAAATATTAATTTTTAGCCTTACAAACATATAAAAATTAACCTGTATTTTTATTAATATAATATATATCTTTAAAATATATAAGATAATATATGGATAACTATAAAAAAATTTATAAAGATAATAGAAGTGTTTTTTATCTTAAATGAAAAATAAAATTTTTAATGTTGAATTTTTTTTTCTTTTTATCAAACTTTAGATAATCATATAGATTTTTATTTATACAGTTTTAGAAAAATAAAAACAATTAATCATCACTGTACAATAAGTTATCAAAATTAATATTTTTTAACAAAAATATTATTTTATTCAAATGTTTTTGTTTGATAATGAATAAATCAAAAACTTTGAATGTAGAATGATGCAACAAATAAGAATATTTACAAACAAAAGAAATGCTAACATTTAAAAGAATTAAAACATTTATTTCATTTATAAAATTTCTACAACTAGAATAAAAAGTTATCAAATTAATATCCTGGAGCTGTTCTTGGAGCTGAAAAAAAGATGAATAAAATATATTGATATAGTTAAACTTACCAGGGCAATGATCACATTGTCCTTTTTGTCCAGCTTCACCTGCATTTCCTGGTGATCCATCAGATCCTGGATTTCCTGGAGCTCCTGGTGGACCACTATCTCCTGCTGGTCCTGGTGGTCCAGGTATTGAAGTTCCTGGTGCACCCTAAAAAAATTGTTTTTAAATACTCGTAGCTTTAATAAACATACTGGTTCTCCATCATTTCCTGGTGCTCCTGGTGGACCTGGTGGTCCAGGTGGTCCAACTGGTCCTGGAGCTTCATTAACAGATCCTGGTGCTCCATCAGGTCCTGGGTTTCCTGGTGTTCCATCGCTTCCTGGTGGTCCTGGTGGACCAGCTTGACCGGCTTGTCCTGGTGAGCTTTGTCCATCGTTTCCACGTGGACCTGGATTTCCTGGTGGTCCTTTTGGTCCTGGATTTCCTGCTGGTCCTGGTGGTCCTGGTGGGCATGCTCTTTGGCACCCTCCACCTCCTTGTGCATCTGCAGCTCCATCGGATCCTGGTTCTCCTGCTTTACCTATAAATTATTTTGTAATATTAAATTTATAAAATAAATTTTTACCTGGTTGACCGTCAGCTCCATCTTTACCATCAAGTCCATCTTTTCCAGGTGGTCCAGCGGGTCCTGTTGAGCATGATCCACCTGATGAACCAGATACTCCTGCAGAAGAATATCCTCCTGCACCTCCTCCTGCACCTCCAGCTCCACCTCCGAAACCTTGAGCTGCACTTGAAATACCACCACGTCCAAATCCAGCACCACCAGCGCCACCTCCAAATCCAGCACCGCCAGCTCCAGCGCCACCACCATATCCAGCACCTCCACCTCCAGCACCTCCAGCTCCACCGCTGTATCCTCCTCCACCTCCTCCGTTGCTTCCAGTAGCATATGAAGCAGCTCCTCTTATAACATTTCTTCTTCCAAAGAATTGTTGGTTTTGATTATAGTTAGTTTCTCTCTTATGTCTTGTACCAACAACAGATTCTATTTTTTGTAATTCTTGCCATAATCCTAAAATTTGATTATTTTAATGAATAGTTAATTTTAATATACCTTGACTACGATGAGAACAAAAATTGACTTCTGTATCCAAAGATGCTTGTACATATTGAATATAATTGTAAAGCATTGGTACAAAAATAACGGCAGTAAGAAGAGCAAATGTTGTTGTTGTTATTCCAACAAATGCAAGTCTTTTCATAGATTCAGCTTCACGCATTTGATATTTTGGATCAGATTCCTAAATTTATTATAATACAACAGAATATAGAAAAAAAAAACTTACCATGTTAAAAAAGGGAACAGATATCTGCTATAAAATTCTGAGTTATGACCTAACCTTATATAGTGATAACAGAATAGCTAAATAAAAATAAATAACCTGAAATTATTCTACAAATATTTTATCGTGTTTCAATATCTTTTGCAGATTGTTATTTAACGATATGAAACTAGAATAAGACAACTTTTAGGATAAAATTATAGCTATTTGTAAATGATATCTCTTTAAAGGATACCTTTATAATTATTATTTTAATTAAACTAGTTGCATAAAGTTACATTAAAAAAAATACTACTACAAAATATTATTTTTATCAAATTATTTATAAACACATACTCTTGAAAGTTTAAAAAAAAACAAATATTTTAGTTAACAGTTAAAAAAAAATAGAAACTATAATTAAAAGAATTTAAAAATTTAACAAATTAAAAATGTGGTAATAAAGTGGCATGAGTCAAATATCCAGTGTGTGTTGGTTGAGAATGAGGAAATGAAACTATTGTTTTTGTTGTCAAAGAAAAATCAGCATCATCACATCTTTCTAACTCATCATCTTCATTAATTTCAACAATAGATCCATCAAAATTTCTTTTTTTACCTTTTTCAATTTTGTAATTATTTGTTTTTATACAAGGAATTATTCTTTCAACAGAATCAGTAAAAATATTAACTCTTTTATCAAATGCTTTTAAATTATCATTAAACAATTCTACACTTTTCATTGTTTTTGGAATAATTTCAATAGTTTCAACTTGTACAAAACCTTCTTTACGTAAAACTTCACAACTTTTAATAACCTGCTCAATACATGGAGAAAATGAAACAATTCTACCACCTCTTTCTTTAGATAAAGCTTTTTTTGCCCATGATATAGCTTCCCAAGGAGCTGGTAAATCAAGAAAAACAGCATCAGCTTTATTTTCAACAACAAAACCAACTTCACAAACATTTCTCATTACAGCAGTAGTAACATCTTTTAATCCATGTGTCTGAAATTCGTCTATAACTTTTGTAACTCGTAATTTGTCAATATCATGAGTATACAAATGACCTGTTGGAGCTATTGCAGTAGCCAATTGATGAGATAATGATCCAGATCCTGTACCACTTTCACAAACAATAGAACCTGGTTTTAAGTCAAGATACATTAAAATAGCTCCAATATCTGGAGTATATAAAATTTGTGTTCTTCTAGGCAAACATCGTGTCCATAATGCAGGAATGGGACGTAAAATATAAACAAATCCAGCTGTTGCTTGAACTCTACTTCCAAAAGGTTTACCAATCAAATTACTATGATGAATATGACCAAAACGCATATTAAAACTTTCTCCACTTTTTACTTTTAAACTTTTAAGTTCTCCATAACTCATATAAATAACCACTTCATCACCATCTTGAATTAATTCTTCGTTATGCATAAAATTACTATTTCTTTTCTCTATAATTTCCATCCTATCACTATCGTTATTAACCATATATAATATAAAAAAAAAGTTTATAGATTTATGGTAAAAATTTGACTCCTTCTGAACCAGTACCAATATTCATAAGTACTGCTTTACGTTTATTTTCTAATGTTTGTAATGACTTAATAAGAATATCCTTATCAAGACCATAAAAACTTTCTTTTACTGTATCTTCACCTTGAGTTAATTCAAAAAGTGTGCAAGGTGAATTAATTAATCCGTTTTGTGAAGCCCACTCGTATATTTGATCACCCCACTCAGAAGGAGTTCTCCAATAGACGTGACAACGTGTTTTTTTAGAATCCAACCACTCAATGTGTTCTAAAAAGAAATAAATATTTATTATTTTATACCATACCTTTTTGTTCTAAATAGTCAAAAACTGTTTTAATTCCGTCTAAATTTAACCTCCTATTTAACTTCTGATTACAAAATAATTCACTACAAGAAATTTCGTTTAAATCTACAGTATAAAGAGATAAATGATGGCAAAAATCAATAACTAATCTTCCCCAAGCTTCTAGTTGTTTTTCCCTAGTTGTTGAATTTGGTTGTATACTAAAAAAATAATTTATATAATAAAATTTTAAAATAACTTATTTAACATTAATTTTAATCTTACGTGTAAAACGGAGGAAAATCGTAGTGCCAAGGAAAATTGAAAGTTGTTGATTTAGCCATATTATTCCGGAAATGCAAATCAGTTAAATATCTGAAGATATTAATAATTATTATGTATGTCATTTTTGCATTGGTTACGGAATAGATAAAATAATGGCAAAAGTCATATTCATACACGTATTAGTCAATTAAACAAATTAAAGAAAAATATATAAATTAATAAATCAAATATTTATTAATTCATTAAAATAATAATATAATTATACTAAAGCTAATTTAAATGTAAAAATATATAATACAATTATTGAGCAAAAAAAAAAATACAACAATATGTAACAAAATAAAAAAAATATTGGTGTCCTAAATCCAAAATATTCTTTAAAAAAAATATTATTTAGAAGATTAAAAATATCAAAGAATTTGAAATAAAATGACAAGAAAGATATATTGATGAGATATTATTTATAATATTTTTACTTGAAAATAATATGAAAATTTCAGATAACATCATATAAATGAAATGTCCAATACTTATTAAAGTTGGTGAGGCGTTTCTTCGTGTTTTTGTGCAAAGTTGGTCTTGTAGCGAACTCCTGTCAACTTACGTTGGGTTTCCATTTTATACTATTGTACCTATTTTTTTTTTCCAAATTGGATGTTTAAGCCCTTCAACAGCAAGTAAATTTATCTTAATTCTTAAAATTTTAATTTTTACGCTATTGCGCAATATTTTCAGTATGATATTTTTTTCCCGTAAAACGATTGATTTTAGATATTTAAAATTATATTTAAAAAAAAGGCATAATTGCCATTTGGAGATTGTTTTTATATTTCTATATATTCTTTTTTTATGTTATTTAATTTTTACATTATTTTATAGGGGTAATTCATCATGAAGTTGAACATCGCTTATCCAGCTAACGGAACACAGAAGCTTATTGAAATTGAAGACGAGAAAAAAATCCGTCCATTCTATGAAAAACGTATGGCCCAGGAAGTCGAAGCCGACTCTCTCGGTGATGAATGGAAAGGATACATTCTTCGTCTTACAGGAGGTAATGATAAACAAGGTTTCCCAATGAAACAAGGTGTTCTTACAAATGAACGTGTCCGTCTTCTTCTTTCAAAAGGACAATCTTGTTACAGACCACGTCGTGCTGGAGAACGTAAACGTAAATCTGTCCGTGGATGTATCTATGATGCCAATCTTTCTGTTATTGCTGCTATTATTGTTAAGAAGGGAGATAATGAAATTCCAGGACTCACTGATGTATCTGTGCCAAAAAAACTTGGACCAAAAAGAGCATCAAAGATCCGTAAGCTTTTCAACTTAACAAAAGAAGACGATGTTTTGAAATACGTACTTCCAAGAACAGTAAGTAATGGAAAACGTGTTGTAAAACCACGTGTCCAACGTTTGATTACATCAGATAGACTTAAACGTCAAGCAAAGAGATTAGCCGAGAAAAAAGCCAGAACCGTCAAACGTAAGGAAGAAGCTCTTGCTTACCAAAAAGTTCTCGCTAAGTTTGCTAAGGTAAGAAAACATTTTTTTTAAACATATTAATATATTAAATTATTTTATAGGAAAAGCAAGCTGAAAAAGCTGCTAGAAGACTCTCTTCTCACAAATCTGAAAGCAAGTAATTTTTTTTTCCTGGATGTGGAGTTCCTTTATCGTTGTTACATTTCTTGTTTAACGTTGTTTTAATATAAACATTCGTGTAATACAATCTGTTGAGATATTATGTTTTTTTAATATGATAATTTTTTTTTATAAGAAACTTGAGATTATACTATTTTTTTCTCTAACATTTATTAATTTCATACCTAATGAAAAATATTCTTTCGGTTATTAATAATTTAATGATGTATTTATACTTCAAAAAAACAAATACTATTTTAAAAAAACAATTGAAAGGAATCATATTACTATATTATATAAATATATTCTAAAATAATAATCTTTAAGACACATTTTGATGTCGTTAAACGTTTTGCTGCTTTTCATTGTGAAGACAAGGTGTATTTTAAACTTTCATGGAAATATACTTTGAATGATTAATTTATTTTTAAAATTTATTTGATTCCTTTTACAAGTTGTAGCTACATATATATTTTCGAAAAATTCTATAAAGTCATTTGGTTAGTAGATTACTATTTTTAATATATTTTCCAACATAACAAAATTTTATTTTTTTATAAAATTTTAACATAAAAAATGGTAACAAAGAATACAATAATTTTTAGTTACCAACAAAAACGTAATATATATTTTAATTGATACCATAATTAAAATTGAATCATAGCTTCAAAGATTGTAGATTCAGGTAATTTTTCACGTCCTTTTAATTCAGTTAATTCAACCAAACAAAATGCATTAACGGGGTTTGCACCTGCTTTCTTAACAACATCTATTGCAGCACTCATAGAACCACCAGTAGCTAATAAGTCATCCAATATCAAAACACGATCACCAGATTTAAAAGAATTTTTTTGTACCTCAAAAATATCCTCCCCATATTCTTTAATATATGTAGCGCTGATACATTCTCCAGGTAATTTACCTTTCTTTCTTATTGCAACAAATGGTACATTCATATGAATTGATACAATAACTCCAAAAAGGAAACCACGAGCTTCACAAGCAGCAATTGAATTTATTTGACTATTCTTGAAATAATTTGCTATAGATAAAGCTAAATCATTTATCAAAACAGGGTCTTTGAAAAGAGGCATAATATCTCTTAAAAAATTATATTAAATAATAAAAAAAAATACATACCTGAAAAGAATTCCTTTTTTAGGAAAATCTGGATAATCAACCAATCTATTTTTTATTCTTTCTTTAACGTTATCAAAAGCTTTTGAATTATTTTCCATGATTATTTTTATAAATAGCTGAAAAAATTAACAATACTATAATAAAAAGTAGAAATAAATAAGCATTTTTTTGATTCATAAATAAACAAAAATTTAAATACAATTGATATATTGAAGGATAAATATTAATCATACAAAACTAAGTAAACAAAAAAGGATATTTAAACATGGAAAAAAATTATTAAAAGACATAAAACTTTTTGGTCTTTATATGCGTATACTAAACTATTATAGACTAAAATCAAGCTATAATAATCAATTGATGGAATGATTTTTTATTTAACTTTTCCGCACGTATAATTTTGTCTTATCACATATACATAGTTTGATTAAATGACCTACTGGGTTTAGTTTTACAAGATACAAACAGTATACAAGCTATATTATTTAACCTGTATCTTACATATACACCATGTTGAAAGTATCTATACTTTTTTCTATGTTGTATACAAACTGTATATATATATTCATACAAAAAAGAATACAAATAATTTTTTTTTTTGTAAATTAACAAAACCATGAAAAAAAAAATTTTTTATTTTAATTTAAATTTTAATAAATTTAAAGAAATTTAAAATTAATAATCAATTGCCTTTACTAGTAATATTATCCTATCTGTATACAAGATATAAAAGTAAAATTCCAGAAAAATAAGCGTATTTCCAATAAATTCAGGATAAAGATGTCCTATGACGATGTATTTATTCCTCTTTTATAACAACTTTTTCTTAATCATCATTATTTTGTCATTTAACATTCAGCATCTTATGTTAATAAAAGGAAAATGTGAAAAAAAAACACTTTTATGCTTTTAAAGTATTCTAACTTTTGTATTTTAATATATTTGCGATGTACATAACTTATTTTAACATAGATTCACCAGTTACTACAAAGTCTTTTACCTTTTTGAATGTAATAAAAATTGACAATCATAAAAATTTCTTTCTTTATGCAAAATTGTATTTTTATTTTTTATTATTAAAGATATTTTTAAATGTTTAGAGTATTAAATAAATTTATATTGCCATTAGTTAAATATAATATATATATATTTTTTTTCATAAAGCAAAATTTTTCATTCATTCATTCATTAGTATGTATTTTATTTTTCAAACATAAGCTATTTTTTTTTTTCTATAATCTAATAACATCATTTACCTCTACATTTATAAATACATAATATTATGACATTTTGTACATTAAAATACTTTTATATTCTTTAATTATTTGACGATGTATTAAATACAACTTTTAGCTATATATGTTTCTAAATTTTTTTTCAAATAATAGGAAGAAATTTAGATACTAATAACTACAAATAAAACTATTCTTTTTTTTTTAATTGGATATTTTTTATAATTAACTATAATGGAGCATGATCACCATGTGGAAGATAATCTATTGATATGGAGAATAATTCTTCTTACTATTATGGTTGTCATGACTTTTTCTATTGGAATATTACCTGTTAAAGTAAGTTTTTATAAAATATTAAATTTATTATATGTACATTTTTATAGATATTAAAATTTCTTCGAAAACGAGCAGCAGAAAACAGAAGTAGACAACAGGGAAGTTCAAGATTTTCGTCACTTTCTCTATGTATGCTGACATGTTTCTCTGGAGGAGTTTTTTTAGCAACATGTTTCTTACATCTATTGCCTGAATTAAATGATCACATTAAACATGTTGTTGTTGAGCATGATTTTCATATAGATTATCCATTAGCTGAATTGTTAACGTGTATTGGATTTTTTTTCTTATTTTTTATTGAAGAATTAGTTTTAAAATTTATACCTGCAGCTGGTCATGGACATTCTCATTCTCAACCTATAGAAAAATCGCTTTTAAAAGTTTCTGAAAATGAGTTGGAAACTTCTTCATTTATTGATACAAAATCACATCCATATTTAGAGAAGGGAAATAAAAATGGTAAAAATCATCTTTTAAATATAGGTGATGAGAAAAAAAAAGATGTTGAGAAGATTCAGGCTATTAGTCAAATGACGAAAGGAAATGATGATAATGATAATTTTAGTTGTAAATCATTAGCTTTTGCCGAGCCTGAACGTTGTGAGACAGATTGTCATAAAATTGATGAGCATCCTCCTATTCGTATGAAATCTCATCCACATAGACATTCACATGGAGTTAGATCAGTAACTTTTTTATTAGCTATATCCTCACATTCTGTCATTGAAGGATTGGCATTTGGAGCAATGAATACTAAAAAGGGACTTCGGGCTCTTTTTATTAGTCTTATGATACATAAATTAATTGTTGCATTTTCAATGGGTTTACAGCTTGCTAGAACTCATGCACATAATATTAAATGGGTAATAGTATCAATGTTTATATTTTCTATAACTTCCCCAGTTGGAGCTATTGTGGGAAGTTTTGTACATAATATTGAAAATGAATATTTAAAAGACATTCTACTTATGATAATGCAGGGTTTAGCTGTTGGCACATTTTTGTATGTCACATTTTTTGAAGTTTTAATCAATGAAAGAAATAATGAGCATAATAATTTTCTTAAATTGGCATTAATAGTATTTGGCTTTTCTGTTATTGGAACTTTAAGATATTTTGATCAACATGAACACAATCATTCTCATGATAATAAAATGAGTATGCATTCTCATGATCATTGATAATTTTAAGGAAACATAATTAATGGATAAAATTTAATTACTTCTACATTACCTATTAAATTTATTACTTGAATCTTTTGTAAATTTATATTATTAATAATATAAATGAAATAAATTATTTTATTTGGTGATAAAAGTATGTTTTTAAAATATATATATATATATATAATATATACTTTTCAAAGTGCAATTAAAAAATTATAATTTCCTTGTATTATAATTAAAACTGTACTTAAAAATTATGAAATAAAAATAGTTAGTTCCTATGACAACATTGTTGACTGAAACATATGAGTTACTTTTAAACTTTTCAAAAATAATTGCTTATAATTAATATTTAAGGATTATGTAAATTACAGTTTTATCAATCTTAAATCATATCAACAATTTCAATTTCAATATCAATACATATTATATTATACATGTAAAAAAGTTTAAGCGTGAATAAGCCTTTATAAAAATAAAAAATAGTTATTTTCTTTACTTATTGTTTATTATATTTTACTGTTAAAAATTTTTCTCATATATAAATTTATTTGATACATAAAATAAACGTTTTTATCAAACATAATTTTTATTATTATAATAATAATTTTAAATATTAAAATATTTTGATAAAAATATTACTTAATACATTACATGGTATAAATTTTTTGCTGAAATTTTTACACATTTAATATGTAAAAGTTTAAAAAATGTATTTTAAATGTTTTTAAAAGATTTTTTTTTTGTTTTAATAATTAATCATACATTTTTATTAGTTATAATTTTATTATTTATTATACTTTTTAATTTATTTTTTAAAGTAAATATAAAAAGGATATCTAATATTTTATCAAAATAATTGTAATTGATAATAGAAAATATTCTTAAGATGAAAATTAATTTTATCAATATTTTTTCTATAACAATATTATTTTTTTTTTTATTTTGTTAATTTTAGATGAATAATCTATTAAGTTGTTATTTTCTAATTATAAATAATATTGTTAATAATTAAAATTATATTTTTATGTAATAGAATTTTTACAAATACATTTATTATTTTTTTTAATTAAAAAAAAATTTTTTTTTAATTGCATTTTTTAAAATTAAAATTTATTATTAGAAATTGTACAAGTATTATTGTATGTTTGAAATATATATATAAATTTTTTCAAATCTACAAAAATAATAGCTTTCAGTATACTTTTAATAAATTGTACTCTTAATAACTACTTACTACATTTTTATCATGAAGTATATATGGTACATCTATATCAAAAAGTTTTAAAGTAAAAGTTATGTATTTTGACAATGATATTTTTTTGATAATTATTCAACATTTTTAGTAGAATGTTAAATTATTTAACTTACTAGTTTATGTATAGTTTATATAGTTTAAAAGATTTGTTTTCTTCTAACTAGTTATTTATTTTAAAGAATAAAGATAATTTAAAATTTATTGATCAATATAAAACTGAAAATATATAAATTTTAAGTTCATTTAAATGTTAAAAAATAATTTAAAAAAAAAACTGGTTATAAAATATTATTTATAATATTTTTCTTTTTTATTTTTTTATTATAGTTAATTTATGTATGCATAAATGTTTTTTTTTTATCTTAAATAAATGTTATTGTACATTAAATGAATTAATTTTATATCTGTTTTAGAATAATATTTTGTAATGCCAATTAAAAATTATTTCTATAAATATTATTTATAATAAAGTCAGTCAAATAGACTGTATTACTTCATACTTGAAAAAAAGCAAGCATTTCAAATAGTTCCATTTCTTTGTATCTATAAATAAATACATTTAATTTTCATGTATAATCAACAATGCTTTTCATATTATATTTTAGTTATTAATTATTATATTTCTATTAGTAGGTTAAATTTTTAACATTAGTATTAAAAAAATTTTTTTCTTAATATTATCTGTTTAGTATTAAGATTTTTTTTATTTACTTTTCGTAATGTTAAATATACATAAATTTTTGAGATTTTTTTGAATACTAATAACTTTGTTTAAATGAAGTAATGATTTTAAGATGAGGTTAACTACAAAACGTTAAAATGTACTTTATATAAATATTATAAGAAAAATTTAAAAAAAAATAACCTTTGTTGTATCATTTTATGGAATTATTATATATATTTATATATTTATTATAGATTTAAATATTTACTTTAAAAAAAAAATTATATTCTTAATCCTTACTATTATCATATAAGTATATTATCATATTTAAAAAATAAAAATATGACACGTTCATTGTGTGCCTGTTGTCAGTTTCTCCGTAAAGACAAACATATTTCTAATAGTCAAGATTTAGAAGCCGGTGTAAAAAGTGAGGTAAAAAATATTATTCCTATTATGTTAAACACAGAAAATTGTAATTTTAAATTAAAAAATAATAATATTAATGATAATGCTGTAATTGTTAATGAAACTACAAAATGTAATAATGAAATTTTTCATACAGCAAGAACAGCTCGTGAAGATATTGTAAAAGATTACAAAACTATGGAGCAGTTAGTTAAAGAAATAAGATTAGACAATGGTTTGTTAAAAAGTATTAAATTATTTACATTAAAATTTTAAGGTATAATAGATACACCACGATTACCAACAATAGATGTTACATTAATTGAATCATCACAGATAAAAGGTATGTTTAAAATTATATTGACCATTGATAATGTTAATAAAAAAAAACAACTTTTCCTAAAAATTATTACTAACATTTTTATTTAGTTTCAAAGAATCGAAAAAATATAAATTATAATAAATGTTATTCTCAAATATAATAATGAAAATTTTCTTTATTATTTATAATACTTTTAGTTGAAACAACATTACCAAAAAGTGATTCAAATATGGGAGATAAATTTAGTGAAACAGGATCTTCATTAAGTTCTCCAAATTTAAAAAAATATAAAGATTGGGAATCAGGTAATTCAACATCTGATATTAGTCAAATATCACCAGTTCGACAAGAATCTGGATATGAAAGTTGTACTTTTGAAGATATATCTTTAGATGAGGTACAAATTATTGGTATTCAAACAGAAAAAGATGATATTTTAAGAAAAAAAAAGTCTTTTTATGGTCATATATCTACAATACCGCAAAATTTTTATATAATTTTTTCATATTTATATTTTTTATTTATATCGACTATTTTTAGAATTGTAAAAAAAATTCTAGGTTAATATTTTAAAAATTTTATTTTTTATAAAAAAAGTAAAGTTTTTATAAAATTGTATTTAATTTAATCAAAATTTTAAGATACAAAGAGTTAAATTTAATAAAATCTGTTATTTTTTTTTTATCATCACTTAATTTTAAATATATACTTATGTATTTTATTTATTTTTAACCACCTATATATATATTTATAGTTCCCTTTAATAAAATGAGGGATATAAAATAAATAATTAATATATTTTAATCAGTTATTTTAATAAAATATTTTAACATTTAACATATATATTTATATAAATTGTTACTTAATTATGTTATACTTAATATATTATTGTACATAAAAAATAATCTTTTACAAGAATTTTATTATTTTTTAAACATATTATAATAATAAAAAAATTTACTTATATATATACATTAAATAATTATTAAAATAAATTTTTAATTTAATTGAAAAAAAAAGTATATTAATATATTTATAATAAAAATAAATAAATATTATTAAATTTTTATATATCTAAGAAACATTAACAAATATTAATCAATATTAATTAATAAATGACCCGAATTTTAAAATATTTAATCATAATATGTTAATACAAATTATTTTTATGAACATGTACTTGTTCCTGTACTTGAGCCAGATATTAATCTTTTATTACTATTGTTATCATCATCATTTATAATTTTTTCCAAATTTACCAAATTAATGTTTGGCGTACTATTTTGAGAAACCATTTCAATGCTCTTAACTTTTGAACATTTTTTTGAATTTGTTAAACTCTTTAAAAGTATATTACTATTTTCTTCATATGTATCTATTTTTCCATTAATTTTATCATAACATATAGAATATTTTGGGGTACTGTATTCTTTATTTAAATTATTTTTAGGTTCATTTATAGATAAACAAGATAAATATGATGTTGAAGAAAATAAACGTCTAAAGGCATCTCTAAATTTTTTACTCATATGATTATATAATATTGGATTAATAGCACAATTTATAAATATCATAGTTTTTGAAAAAAATATATACCAATCAGGAGCCCATTTTATCTTAGAAAATGAATTATACATTACCATTGCACGATAAGGTAACCAACAAACAGCAAAAACTACAACAACTAATGCTAACATTTTTATAACCTAAAAATAAATTTTATTTACTTAAACTATAATATTAAAATTATACTTACTTGATTATTTGCTTTTAATCCATTTGTCCTACTGTTACAAACGAAATCATTTGATTTTGTATCATTAGAAAATTTTGATAAACTAATATTTTGTTTTTTTTTATGACTATTTATTTTACCAGTTTGTTTCATTCTATTTTGACTTAATGTATAAGCAATTTTTCCATAAATAAGAAAATATAATATCATAGGTGATATATAAAAACCAAAAAAATCTCCCAAAAACATAACTTTATATGTCCAATTATCTCTAGCTAATGAAAAGTTACACTCAATACCATATTCATCTCTTCTTAATGATGCTAAATATAACCAGGGAGAATTATATAATATACAAAATATCCATATTCCTAATATTATATGTTTTGCTCTTTTAACAGTGCATATATAACGTGCTCTAATTGGATGACATATTCCAATATATCTTTCAATAGTAAATGCAGCAATTGATAAAGATGATGTATTAATTGATAAAAATGGTAGATATGATGATAATGCACATCCAACAGAACCAAAAATAAAATTTGTATTATGTAAGTATGATAATTCTGTTGGAGCAGTACATAAAAAAAATAGACAGTCAGATGTTGCTAATGAACATAAATAACAATTTGTTGGTGTTATCTAAATTAAATTATTGTAATAATAAAAAAAAATATATATATGTATATATTTTATTTATTTATATATATATAACATACCATTCCTGGAACTTTAAATACTACAGTAATAACTAAAATATTACCTATAATACCAGCAATACTTAATATTGAAAAAATAAATGTCATAATTAATCTTATATGTATTGGCCAAAATTCATCTTCAATCCCATTAACAAAAGTATAATTATTATTAGCAACTTCAAGATATGTTTGAAAAAATTGTAATGCATTTGTTGTTGGGTTAACATTACCATTTGAAATCATGTCAATTAAAATATCTTTATGATCATAACATTCCTCAAGACTTAATAATTCTTGAAGTGTTATATTTGAAGAAATATTTGTTATTGATGGGCATAGTTGATTTATTGAATATATCGGTGAAACATTTGCCATAACTAAAATGTTAAAAATATGTTAATAAAATAAAAACAGAAAGTTTTACGGTGTAGAAAAGAATAGAATTAGTGAGTGAAAGATAATATGCTTTAGAATAATATGAAGATGTAAATGATATGAATAATATAAATAGTACATGAAATGTATTAAATTTTTAACAAATCAAGTTATTTTTTAATTTGCTATAAATAAATTTATTACCAATAACCTTAAAAAAAATATTAATAAAAACTATTTTAAAATTATTTTATAAGCTAGATATAATTATGTTTGTTTTTAAATTTAAAATAATCATACTAAAAACTTTTTTACTTAACAAACTAAATTTTTTTTTTATTAAATAGTTATATAACAACTGGTTTGTTACTAAAATTATATAGTATATTTTATAGTTTAAAAAGTTTAGTAAGAATAAACTTTTTTTTATTTATTTTGTTTTTTTTTTTAAATAAAAATATATTACATATCAATAATATATAGTAAGAAAATTAATTATTGTAAAAAAAAAAAATATTGTTATGTAAAATATTTGTACATCATTTTTGGTACAATAATCTATTTATCATTATAGGAACTTTATTTAATAAGATTACTAAATGTTGTTGATAGCTCAAAACTTAGAATGAAAGTGGATATGTTTTTAAAAAAAACAAAATACAACATTTATCAGTCAACAACATAAACATTATTTTAAAACAAAAATAATAATATATATATTTTTTTTACAAATTTAAAAATACAATACATAAATATATATATATATATCAAATAAGCTTATCTATATTTTAATGTAACGATTTATTTTATGTATTTTATCCTTACTTTTATGAGTACCATGATAATTAACAAACATCACGAGAAAATGTATATATCAATTATGGGACAAAGTAATATCATTTGATCATTTTCTTTTAATCGTATTTAAATCAACTCTGTTTATATATATATATATTTCCTATTTACTTATCTTTTGTAATTCTTTTAACAATAAAGTCATATCATAAAGTTACTTCATTATATCAAAAAATTTAATTAATCAAATATTCAATTATAAAATTTGATAATGAAAAAGAAATTTTAATAGAAAAAATTTTAAAATTTTTATATGTTAAGAAAAAAAAAAATTAAATTTGTAAACTTTTAAAGTATAGAATAAAAAAATTTTTGATTAAAAGAATGTTTTATCTATTTGTAAAAAAATTCAATCTTTGGTGTAATTATTCTTAATGCTTAATACAATTTAAATTTAAATATTACTAATTTATGATTTTTTTGTTTGACGTCAATAAATTTCACAAGAAATTTATCTTTAGAAAAGTTTTTTTTTTTTTTTAACATAATATATTTTAACATAAAAAGAATTTTAAAAAAATTGATGGACTTTTAAAAATATATAATATAAAAAGAGTATTAAGTTTTTTTTTCATGTTAAAATAATGATACTTAAATAATGTATAAATAATATAGTAAAAAAAAATAATAAAATAACATAAAAATAACAGAGATAATATAATATTATGGTATCATATCAATAAATAAATATTTTTTACATTTTAATTTTTTAATTATTTACAATTAAATCGTCATAATTTCACGATAATTGTAGTAAGTTAAATGGTAATTTATGCATTGAAGAAATGACAAAGAATCCATAAGTCATGTTTAAAATATTCATTTTTTTTTATTATTTTTAAATAGTGCTTCCTATAGTATGATGAAAAGTCAAAATTATAAAAGCACTTTAATGACGGTAAACATTCACCTGAAGTATGGCTACACAAGGAAAATATGTATACACTCTTCATAATTTATGTTTAGATTAAAATATTTTGATCCTGAACAAAACATTTAATGACGAAGAAATCTTATAAATAAATAAAAGTAAAAAATTATATATAATAAAGTAGTATTTTTTTTTGTTACTTAAAAAAATATATAAATTAATTTATAACAAAAGAATTTTAATAAAAATTAATTTTTAAATATATATAAAAATTAAGTTATAAAACTTTTAAAATAAATAAAAGATGGAAGATTTTGTTTGTAATGAATAAAACAAAAATTTTTTAAACTAAAAAATTATCGTTTAAGTTATTATGTAAATTAAAAAAAATGTATATTTTTTTTTATAAAAAAAAAAATTAGCAATTTGTGATAAATATAATTATTTTTCAATTGATAAAAAAAATATGTTATACACTTAAAAAAGGAAATGCTATATGTCCTTTTATTTCTTATAAAAAATTTATTTTCTTCTTTATTATTGGTAAAAACAAGAGGTTTAGATTGAATAGTTATATTTAACAACATATTGTGAAACATGATACATTTTTGCACTGTATAATATTTGACTATGCTAAAGTAATAAGAAATAGAAGATGGTTACAATAAGGATAAATTATATAAAAATTATTCTTCCTAAAGAAGCTTTGATATTTGTTTAAAAATTTTTATTTACATTAAAAAAATGTTTAAAAATTTTAACATGGTATTATATTTTTATTATTATACAAAAAAAAAATATATATGGTTTTTTTTTTATTATCATTTTACAAATGAATTTTAAATTTTTAGAAAATAAAATATGGGTAAAAAATTTTTTTAGATTTTACAAGATACTTAGAATGTCATTTAAATATAATAAATTTTTATATATGAAACATGAACATATTTTTAATTATATAAAGGTAGTAAATTTTCTTTATTAACACTATAAGATTAAATATTGGTATTGTCAAAAACAAATAATTTATTATTACGTCTATTAACTTATGATTTATTTATAATCGCATTAAATATTTTTTGATATATAAATTAATGATAAGTTTTATTAAGATAATTTTTAAAATTGATAAAAAAAAGTTTACTTTTTTTACAATAAAATATTATAATATTTTTAAAAAAAATTTTGTTAGTAAATAAAAACATAAATGATAGTTTTGTAAAAATAAATTCAATACTTTCATTATTAAAAAAAAAAAAATAAATATAAAATGAAATGAAATTATAACATGTATTCAAAAGTTATTATAAAATACATACGCTTAAATTTGTTGATTTTATTTATATTTATATTGTTCACAATATAAATAAATATTATTACAACCTATTATTTTCTCATTTCTCCGACATACAAAACATTATTGAAGTTTAAAAAAAAAAAGTTAAACTATTTATATTAGCTTTTAAAATAAAACCAATTAAATTACAAATTTAAAAATACTTTTATGATATATAAGGATTACTAAAAACAATTTGATAATAAAGTTAATAAAAAAAATTTTTTAAAAGTTTTTTTTTCATAAATATTTAAACTTGGTTTAAAAACAACACATATTAGTAAAGGAAAAAAGTTATTAAAAAAAAATATGTTAAAAGAAGTATTAACATTAGAATATGTAATTGATTTTATTGGAAATCACAACAACTTACTATGGCTCAGGACATTAAACATTGAAAGAAGCATTTTTACGGTAGTATTAAAATATGTTTACCAATAAACTTTCAACCATAAATCATTCCTCATACATGTAATATTTTTGTATTTATTTAGAGTAATTTCTAAAATCCAGAAATTCTCTAAATTAAGATAATATATTATCATTGTATAAAAAAAAATAAACAAATGTATTTAAAATTGTGTATATATTTGAAAAGTTACAATATTATAGTATTCTATCAAACATAATTAATTTTAAAAAAGTACAATATAATTCAATAAAAGATTAAAATGTTTACTATTTAAAATAATTATTTTTAGGTAAAAAAAAATATTTTTAAAATATAAGGCTTTAAAGAAAAAGTAGTAAATATTATTATTTTTAAATTTTCTATAACATTCATCACAACACAATCACTTTAATAAGTTTAAAGTCTCTTTATCAACAAACTAAAATTTAAATAAAGAAATGTATATTTTTTTTCATTAACAAACGACTTATTAATATTAAAAAATGTCATTGTATTTTAAAATTAGTAACTATAGATAGTTCTTTGATAGCAGATATCAACCTGCATAAATAAATAGTATAATAATTTGCGGAGATTTAGTACTGTTAGCAATCATATTAGAGATGTTAAACAAATCTCAAATAGCTACTAAAACAACTAAAGAGATAAAGGTTTTTTTTTTTTAATTTATGAAATTTGATACAGACAAATGGTTAAAAATTCAAACTTAATTACTATAAGTAAAAACAATAAGAAAAATTAATATTTTAATAATTTCCGCAAAATAATGCTTGCTACGATTTAACAAATAATTTCTAAACATATATTTATGTTTATATTAAAAATGAAAAATACTAATTATCCAATTTTGTTTTCAGCTAAAATTGTTTTTAGAAAAAAAAAAGATGTATTTCTTTTTAAAAAAAGTCCACTGTTATAATCTTCAAAAACTAATATGACTTAATATATTTTACAATCTTTTTACATTACAAAAAATTTCCATAAATATATCCAAATTTTTTATTAAAAATCATAAATTTAAAAAAAAGTTTATTGTCTAAAAAGAAATACATAAAAACATTTGAAGATATAACATCCCTTCTGACTAATTTTAAAGTACTATTGTTTAAAAATATCCTACTTAATTTTTTTCAAATAATTGAATTGGGAAAACAAAATAAATAATATTTATGCTTTTAAAGACATATCTTGAATATTATTATAAATAAAATCATCATCTTGTTTAAATGAATCTAATTTAAAATCACTTTCATCTTTATTTTTTTTCTTTTCCCAATTAATCAAAAATTGTTCTATTATTTTAATATTATCTACCCACAGCCATTTTAAATCACTACTAACTTTTTCTGATTTTGATAAAAATAAATTAGATAATAATTTTAAAATTTTTTTTAATATATCATCCTCTTTATAAATATATTTCTCAGCTTCATTATCATCAATACTACTTAAATTTTTTCTCCAATTAATTAATAATTTTGGTTCCAATAAACATAATCGAATATTTGCTCTCATTGAGTAACTAGGTTCAATATCAGAAGCAAATAATGTACTGCAAATAATATTATATAACTGTGTAAACTTTTATCATTTAACTTACAAGGGGTAATTTGCATCAAGTATTGCTTTTTTCTGCCCACTACTAACTTTAATTTTTAATTTGTCTAGTAAGACAAATAATAAGTTATGATTTATTTTAACTCTGTTATGAATATTGTCTGGTAATGTAAAACCATATTCTATCCATAATCTTCCATTATCATGTCCACCATAACAAACATAAATTTGTTTTCCTTCAACTATACTACGGGTTGACGTTACACAATATCTAGAAGTCTTTGGAAAATGATTAGCTATAGTATTAGCATTACATGAATGATTTAACATATCAACAAGAGGAATTACTGCTATTGTATCACCTTCACAATTATCTAATAATTCATTTTCTTTGTTTTCAACATAAATACAACGTGTATTTACTAATTGCCAAGCCCAAACTAAAAGATGTTTATCTAATTCTTTACATTCTTCAATAGCTAAAAGTTTTTCTTCTATTTCTTTCCATTCTTTTTGTTGAGCAAACCAAAATTCTCTTGTATTTGTTGGTAAAGATTCAGGATTTAAATTAGGTATCTTCATTATTGGTGTATTAAATGTTTTTGGTAAAATATCAAAATAAGGTTTAAATTTAGAATTTATATTTTGAGATTCAATAGCAAAAAATAAAACAAGGAGATGTAAAGGCTTTAATTTATGTCTAAAAATATTATTTTCTTAAATTAAATAACAACTTACTTCAAACAAATATTATTATATGTCTTCATTCTAGCTATTTTTCCAGCCGTTATTAATAATGAATCCGGAATATCAATTATTTTTTCATTTTCTCTATAACATTTTTTTGTATAAATACTATATCCTATATCTTCACCATCATATTTAAGTTCATAATCACCAAAATTAACACCATTATCAATAAGCCATTTTGTAAAATTTCCAATTAATATTTGTTGACAATTATCCATTGTTACACTATTACTTAGTTAAAAATCTCGATAATGATTATCTATCTTTTATTTTCAAATACTTCTCCATTAACGCATAGTTTCCACCACTTTATATATACCGCGTCTCATTTTATTTTATATTTTTTTTCATACATATTTTACCAATGAAATATGCAACTGTCTCTTGCTACAACACTTTGGAATAATGACATGCTGTCCCTAGATAATGTTAATTTTTAAATACTTTTGTATATTTTTCTCAAATTAGTATTTTTTATTAATTACATTTTATATAAATTAAAAATATAATCTTATAAAATTGTATTTTAAAAGATTATTTATATTTTTCTATTAAAACGTCTATCATAATTTTTTATTAAATCGACACTTTTGTCATATTCTTTAGAATAATATATATTTTATTGTAGGATGCCACCAAAAACCTCAAAGAAGGCTGATGCAAAGGCTTCTAAAGCCCCCGCTAAAAAGAAGGAAGGATCCGGAGGAAAAGCTAAAAAGAAGAAGTGGTCCAAAGGAAAAGTCCGTGATAAACTTAACAATATGGTCCTTTTCGACAAACCTACATACGATAAACTCTACAAAGAAGTAAGTTTTATAGAAAATATAGGTATATTTACCACGTAATTTCTAGGTTGTTACATGTAAACTCATTACTCCATCAGTTGTTTCGGAACGCTTAAAGTGCCGTGCTTCTCTTGCTAAGGCTGCTTTAAGGGAACTCTATGCTAAAGGACTTATCAAACTCGTTGTTAAATCAAGCTCTCAATTGGTTTACACTCGTGCTACTATGGTTGATGATGCTGAATAAGTTTTTATTGTTACTTGATCCTTCTTGTTCTTAAATAAATTGTTGAAGTATTTTTTTTCCTTGTTACTATATTAATTAATTATATAAGGGTATCTTTAAATAGCTTGTACAATGTCATACTTCTGAATTAGAAAATCAATTATTGATGTGGAAGGGTTTCACATAAAACTTTTTTTTTTTAAATTATTACTAAATATTTTTTTTTATATTAGTTATCTAATATAATAATTTAATTTTATATTGAATTTTCTTTTTGTTTTTACTATTCAGATTTCATATTCTTTTCAAATAGTAATTACAAGTAGGATATATATATATATATTTATACATGTATTTTTTTTAGTGTTAATTACTTAACTACATAAAAAAAATGATTCAAAATTGTACCAATAAATTAACATTTTTACATAATATAAGAAATGAACATAACAACAACGTTAGTTGAAAAATATATATATTAAATTCTTATATTTAGAAATGTTTTGAATGCCACGCTGACAATCCAACATGGGTTTCTGTTTCATATGGAATTTGGATTTGTTTATATTGTGCTGGGAAACATCGTTCATTAGGTGTACATATATCATTTGTTAGATCTGTTGAGATGGATGCTTTAACTGATATTGAAGTGAAAAAATTATTAGTTGGAGGAAACGCAAAAGCAAAGTTATTTTTTTCACAATATTATGAAAATTATTTAGAAAAAAAAAAACATTTATCAATAGATAATATTAGAAAAATTTATAATTCATTACCAGCTGAATTGTTAAGAGAAAAAGTAAAATTAGAAGCCGAAGGTAACATTTGGTCTTTGGAAAATGCTTTAATAAGGTTAAAGGAAGCAGAAGAATGTGAAGATGATAATGAAGAAAAAAATAATGTTTCAGATATGAGTTTGTGGAATCACAGCATACAAAATGATATAAAAATTAACAAAACTGAGAATAATAAAACTAAAAAATTTTCATTTAAACATTCAACTGCCATATCTTACATTTATCGTTTTATTAAACGTAGTTAATTTTGAATATAAAAACAATGTAGAAGTAATTTCAGTGCTATTCATTTTTGGTAGAGTCATTTTTTCTGGATAAAAAAAAGTAATAATTTTTTGTTTATTTTTAGTGTCCTAATTTTTAATTATAATATTTTCTTAGTTTTTAAAAACGAAAAGAATTTTTTATGTAATACCTTTGAATGTCAAAATATCATTCTTGAAAATATAAAATTTCCAACTATAGTAATAAACATATTAATATAGAAAATGGTTTTTTGAAAAAAAAAATTTAATTCTTGAAACTTTGCTCCTAAAGAAAATACCTTTTAAAAAGGAATTTAATAAAAAAATTAATACTTTCTTTACAATGCTATTAAAGGTGATTAAATACTTTTTTTTGATTAATTATTATTTGAAGAAAAAAATTTTATAAAATAGATTTTAAATTCATAGTTATGTAAAAACAATTTTTAAAAAATATAAACTACTATCAAGCATTGTAAGTATTAGAAGTAACACGTCCACCTTTGCCTGTCCAATTAGTATGAACCCATTTGCCTGGTTCAGCTAGTAATTCGTAAGTATGTGCTCCAAAATAATCTCTTTGAGCTTGTAGTAAATTTGCAGGTAATATTTCACTACGATAACCATCATAAAATGCGAGTGCTGTTGAAAAGGCTGGTGTTGGAATTCCAAGTTGAACAGCTGTTGATACTACATTACGCCAAGATTGTTGAGCTTCAGCAATAGCGTCTTTAAAAAAGTCATCTAAAAGAAGATTATCAAGTTGAGGATTTTTTTCAAATGCCTCTTTAATTTTTCCTAAGAAAGCAGATCTAATGATACAACCTCCTCTCCACATAAGAGCAATAGCTCCAAAATTCAATTTCCAGTTAAATTGACGTGAAGCTTCAGCAAGTAACATAAATCCTTGAGCATATGATACAATTTTTGATGCATACAAAGCTTTACGAATATCTTCAATAAATGTTTTTTTACAAGAAATTAATGACTGTGGTATTTGACTAGGTCCTTTCAAAACTTTTGAAGCTTTTATACGTTCATCTTTTATGGATGACAAACAACGAGCAAAAACAGCTTCACCAATTAGTGTAACTGGAATACCATATTCTAATGAAGCAATGGCGGTCCATTTGCCGGTTCCTTTTTGTCCAGCAGTATCTTTAATTTTTGGCACAACTGGTTCACCTTTTTCATCTTTATATCTAAGAATATTAGCAGTTATTTCAATCAAAAATGAGTTTAATTCTCCTTTATTCCAACTATCAAAAACATCAGCCATTTCATCATAACTAATATTTAATGCATTTGCTAATAAATGATAAGATTCTCCGATAAGTTGCATATCACCATATTCAATTCCATTGTGTACCATTTTAACAAAATGACCAGCTCCAGCTTCTCCTACCCAGTCACAACAACTTTCTTTACCAACTTTAGCGGAGATACTTTGAAAAATATTTTTAATGTGAGGCCAAGCTTCAGATGCACCTCCAGGCATTAAAGATGGTCCATAACGTGCACCTTCTTCACCTCCACTAACACCAGATCCAACGAAATAAATTCCTTTTTCTTTTAATTCTTTATATCTTCTATTGGAATCTGTATATTCACTATTTCCTCCATCAATAATAATATCTCCAGCATCTAAAAGTGGAACAATATTTTGTATTGTTTGTTCTGTTGCACTTCCAGCTTTAACAAGAATCATAATTTTTCTTGGTTTTTTTAATTTTTTAACCATATCTTCTAAAGAAGAAGCACCAATAATTTTTGTTCCTTTAGCTTCATTCTTTAAAAAATCTTCAACTTTTGAAACAGTTCTATTAAATGCCACAACAACATAACCTTGATCATTCATATTAAGAATTAAATTTTGTCCCATGACAGCTAATCCAATAACAGCAATATCACCAACAGCTTCAGTCATTGTTGTATCTGAAATATAATAATTATTATAAAACTAAGAACAAATCTTTATTATAACAAAAAAAAACTATAAACATTTAATAATTTAAAAAGCAATAAATTAGGTCAAGGCCAAATTGATTGACAATTATCATAAAAATAAATTAGCTTATAATGACTATAATATTAAATAGATAACAACTTTATCAAAAAATTGTCCTTTGACAAGATGTATAAGCGTATGAATAAAATTCGAATGGGGTGATTTGTTAAATGTTACATATTATTTCTTATCAAGCAAAAATATTTTTAAATTATAAAAAAATAAATTAAAAAGTATAATATTGTCCTAGTGAAAAATTTAGAAAATTACACTAAATTTAAATATAAAAATTATATATGAAAGAAAATGTATGCTTATAAAAAATAAGATAGTATATATAAAATTAGTTATTTGTATTGATAGTTTTAAAGTAAACAAAAGTAATATCTTCATGTAATTGTATATCTTGATATATAATATTGAAATAATTTGTTTATCTGTTTAATATAAACCATAAACTTTTGACAAATTAAACATTAAAAAAATACAAACCACATTTTTTTAACGCCGCCTTCTTAAGACATTTCACCACGGGACTACGTTTTGTAAAGAAAATCTGAAAATAATTGAAATACAGTGCTTTATTCCAAGAAGCAAACATTTTATAAATTTATAGAAGATATGGTTTTTTCTACATATTTATCTCGTTCTTTGTTATCTTCTTTTAGTAAGTTTCTTATTTATTCTATTAAAAATTGTTCTTTTTTTAAGAAGCGGGAGTTAATGTATCACGTTTTGCTAAACCACAATTGATAAATTTTGAGGCAACTAGATGTTTAGCTGTTCCAGGTGGTAAAACTACATTTAAAAGAGATAAACCTCATTTAAATGTTGGAACTATTGGTCATGTTGATCATGGAAAAACTACATTAACTGCTGCTATTACAAAAATATTAGCAACACAAAAAGGAGCTAAATATAAGAAATATGAAGAAATTGACTGTGCACCAGAAGAGAAAGCTCGCGGAATTACAATTAATTCATGTCATTTAGAATATGAAACAGAGAAACGCCATTATGCTCACATTGATTGTCCAGGTCATGCAGATTACATCAAAAATATGATTACAGGAGCAGCTCAAATGGAAGGAGCAATTCTTGTTGTTGCTGCTACTGATGGACCAATGCCTCAAACACGTGAACATTTACTTCTTGCATCTCAAATAGGTATTCCTAAGGAGAATGTTGTTGTTTTCTTAAATAAAATTGATCAAGTTGATGATGAGGAAACTAAAGAACTTGTAGAAATGGAAATTAGAGAATTACTTAATGAATTTGGATATAATGGTGATAAAATACAAATTATACCTGGATCTGCTCTTTCTGCATTAGAAGGTAGAAATCCAGAAATTGGCGTAGAATCAATAAAGAAATTATTAGAAGTTTTGGATACATCTTTTGTTATTCCATCAAGAGAAGCTAATTCTGAACCTATGTTTGCAGTTGAACACATTTATACTATACAAGGAAGAGGTACCGTTGCTACAGGTAAACTTGAAAGAGGTACTTTAAAAAGAAATGACAAAGTTGCGATTGTTGGTAATGATCGTGATGATGTTAAATCAGTTATATCCGGTTTGGAATCATTTAAAAAAACTGTTGATGTAGCTGAACCAGGTGATCAACTTGGAATTCTTTTGAGAGGTCTTGGACCAAAAGATATTAGAAGAGGATGTGTTGTTTTACCACAGGGACATCAACATTTGATTACAGACAAAGTTAAAGCTCAATTATATGTTCTTAAGCCTGAGGAAGGTGGTTCTAAATTACCAATTGCTAATTACTTTTCTGAACATGTATTTTCTCTTACTTGGGATGCTTTAGGTTTTATAGAAATTATTGGAAAAGATTTTATCATGCCAGGAGAACATTGTGAAGTAAAACTTAAATTAAATCAAAAAATGTTTATAGAACCACAACAAAGATTTACAATTCGTATGAATAATACAACGATTGGTACTGGAGTATTTGTAGAATTACTACAACCACAAACTGAAGAAGAAAAATCTGCAAAATATAGAAAGAAATTAATGAAATTAGAAATGGAAAAACTTGGATTTAATCCATATGGAGAAGTAATGGAACGTAGGCTTAAACCAGATTACACAAATTCACCAAGAGACAATCCTTTGGCTAAAGCTTTTGAAAATCCTCAATAAAATGTTTTGTTTTTGTTTAGGTTATTAAATGTTATTGATATTTACTATCTTTTATGAAATTTGTCACATTTACATCTAGTTTTTTTATTATAATAAAATAAAAAAGTTTTAATTTTTTTTTGTCAATTTCGATTGATATCGGATTAGTATTTAAAATTGAAAGTATTAAATAGGTATTAGTTATAGATTCATGTCGGAAAAAGAAAGTTTAGAACCACTGAGGTGGTTTTTTTGTGGAGGATTTGCAGGATTATCTGTAGATTTAGCTTTATATCCAATTGACACAATTAAAACAAGGATTCAATCTGAAAATGGATTTGCAAAATCAGGTGGTTTTAAAAATATATATAAAGGTATAGGAGCTGTTGCTTTAGGTGCAGCACCAGGATCAGCTGCTTTTTTTGTAACATACAAAAAATTACAAGAATTACCTTTTAATGATAAAATGTCTCCATTAAGGTATGCTCTTTATGCAAGTATTGCTGAAATATCAGCATGTATAGTTAGAGTACCAACAGAACATATAAAACAATTAGCACAGACATCAAGATATAAAGAAGCAAAAGGTAATTTAGTAGAAATTTTTAAATCTGAATTGAGATTAAATGGATTTATGGGATTATATAGAGGTTATTTTTCAACAGTTTGTAGAGAGATTCCTTTTTCTTTTATACAATTTCCAATTTGGGAAGAAATGAAATTAAAATGGAGTAAATTTAAAAATAAAAATAAATGTAGTCCATTAGAAAGTGCAATTTTTGGTAGTATTGCTGGTTCATTTTCTGCCTTTCTTACAACACCATTAGATGTTGCTAAAACTAGAATTATGTTAGATATTAATAATGTATATAAAAAAAGTATATTAAATGTTTGGAAAAGTATAATAAAGAATGAAAAACCAAAACAATTATTTGCTGGAGCAATTGTAAGAACAATGTGGATAGGTTTAGGTGGTTTCATATATTTTTTTGGTTATGAATTTAGTATGAAAATGTGGGAAGATTTTATTATTAAACATTAAATTTTTTAATTTATTAAATTTAGGAGAAATAAAAATTATATACAAATTAGATATCTATTAAACTATTGGAAAAGATGCCATTGTTGCTATACCACACATATTATTTTTATTTCTAGCAATAAAAATATATCCATTATTACCCCATAATGTACTCCATGAATTTTTAACAATCCAATAATCATCATTTCCATTTGATCCATATCCAACAATTAACATAGCATGAGAAAGATTTTTTGTGCTACAATTTTTTTCAGACCATATACCATTTTTATAATTTGTAAATGATATATGTTTTGCATCAATAACAACTGATATTGGACCAATAAAAGCAACAGCTTTTTTTAATGCTTCTTCATCATTAATTGGTATATTATAATAACCAAGAACATTAATATTAACACTTTCATTAGTATATTTACAAAATGTTTTTTCACCAACATATTGATAATTTTTCTCCTTATCAATATTATTTTTTATTTGAATAAATTTAAAAACATTATTCGTCCAACCACCTTGACAACCATCATAACCAATACAATCAAGTATATTTTGCTCTGATAATGATATTAATTCACCTGTTTTTCTTATATATTGCCCTTCAAGTGAACCAATAGATGCAAAAATATAACTTGAACCACATTGTAGTTGATTTTTAACAGGTGTAACATAACCACGTTCTCTCCAATCAACATAATCTGGTGGATCTAAATCTTCTGGAGGTTTCCAAATGTTAACTTTTTCTTCTTCATTATAAAGTGGAATATTTTTGCTAAATTCATTCAACTGATTAATTTCAATAGGTGTTCTATCAGATATATGATTAATATCTATTTGAAACTTAACTTCTTCTTTTGTATACATTTCATTATTTATTTTAAAGACATCTTTATTATTAATAAAAAAATTTTTTTTAATATTATTTTTAATATCATTTGAATATTTTTGTTTTAAATTAATTTGATATTGATTCCAAGATAAATTATCATGTATTCTAAAGAAAAACAATATATATGACAATTATAATCTTACTTAAAAAAATTATCTTTTTTTATTTGTGCTTTAACATAATTAGAATAGTTTATATAAAGAATAAAATAAAATAAAATAATATTAGTTAACAAAATCATTACTTTTCACAAATTTAATTTAATTATAATAAATTTTTTGAATGTTATTTCTTTTAAATGATTATCTAAATATTGTAGAATATTTGAAAAAAAAAAAAATTCTTTTAAATAATTTGTTAGAAATCTAGTTTGTTAATTTTATTCGCACTAAAAATTTATGATGAAATTATTAGATAAATATATTTTTAGTAATAATACAAAACATTACTTTTTTTTTTAAATAAATATTGTTAAAGAATGTTGGTTTTTGATTATGTTATATATTAAACGTTAATATAAATAAATATTAAAAAAAAATTTAAAAGATTGTTTTACAACGCAATCATAAATAAGAACATAACTATTAATTATTTTATTCTTTTTTTTTTCATTAATTTTACAACAACTTTTTTTTCAAAGTAACTAAATTATTAAATATTATTTAAAAAAAATTTTCTTTTATTAATTCTTCTTTTCCTCTTAGTATTTGTGGTTTAATGTATTGTTCATATACATCATAACCAAATTCTGTAATTGGGTCGATGCCCGAGGCCAATATATGTTCCCATGTGCCATTTCTAGAAGCTTGAAGTGATAAAAGTACAACAGCATTAAATAAATTTAACCTAATTGCGTTTTTTATTTTATCTAACCATGGAAATTGTTCATCCATTATTAAATAAATTGCTAATTTATGGAGAATAGAAGGAAAATTAAATTGAATTGCAGTTTTAGTAACATCTGAAAAATGTATAGAAGCAGATCGATTATTCATATAAACATGATTTAACAATTCTTTAAAACTATCACTTGATAAATTAGGAATATTAATAACAATTGGTTGTGAATTTTTTAATTGATCTTTTAATAATTCTGCAAAATATGGTGATTCCTGATACAAAATATGTTTATTTGTGTAAAGAATATCTCCATTATCAAATATTAACTGCAAATCTCCATCATTGTATAATGGTAGATGATCAATTTTTTTATGAATAACATCAATATTCAATTGAATAAATTTTTTTTCTAATTCACTTCCAAAAAAAATTGGATGAGGAAAAATACGTGTTCCTAAATCAAATATACATGTATAATCTTTTGAAAAAGAATCATCGTAGTTGTAGGATTGTAAGTTTATCTGAATTTTATACAATAATTCAATATTTGGTGATTTTGGAACAACATTCATCTCCAAACATTCTAAATTATTTTGATCTTTTTTAAGATTCAACACTATATTTGCTTGACATAATTTAAATACAATTTCAGTATCAGGAGTATCAAATGGTTCCATACAATAGATATCTTCTCCATCAACTAATTTTATACCTAACTTTGAAAACAATCCCATTGACTTGGTAATTGTAGTTACATTTTCTCCATTTTCATTAGATGAAATATAAGTGACTGTCTTTGAAATTATTTCAATATTCAAAAAAACATTCATAGCACTTACTTTAGGTGATATGTAAAAAAGATATGGTACACTATTTTCATCTATATCTCCAACTCCAAATTGACAATCAAATTTTTTTTCTGTAGCAGAAGAGTCACCAAAAGCTTTTAATGTTGCTTTAAAATTAAAAAAAACTTTTGTATTTTTAAAACGTGAAGATATGTTTACTTTTAAAGCTTCACAATTATTTTCATCAATTATCTCTTCTAATGTAAGAATTGCCTCATCTAACAAAAACATTACTTTTTTTTCTCCTTTATTCAACAATTTTCTAACTGTTAATTCTGCACCATTCTTTAAAGTAATTGTCATATTTTTGAATAATCCTTTTGTTATTGATGAATACACGACTGATGACTTGAATTCTGCATCCCATTCTGGAGCTGTACTAACAGAAAATGTAGACATGTCGATATTTCTAGACATTCAAAAAAATTTTATTTTCTGTATAAATAGAATTTTTATTTGACTAAAATTTTAATTTTAATTAATCGTCTTTCACATAATTCATAATATATTTTAATTTTTTTTTTAATATTATAGTCGTTAATTTATTATACATCACTAAATCTATAAAAAAAATTTTTTATAAAAAATAAGTTATTATTTAAAAATTATTTCTATGTGAGAAAGAGTTATTTTACTTTTATCGATATATTTTCTAATTATAATTTTGACTTGTAAATATTACAGTTGAATAATAATTGTTTACAACTTTTAAAAATAATTTATATTAATACTAGTTATTTTATTTAAAATACAAAATATCATAGCAAATTTAAAATATATTTTTCTATCCGAATGATTGAAATAATAAAAAAAAAAGATTAATCAATTTATTTTAATAATAATTTCGTTTTTTATTGTCAAATAATAATTATAACATTATAAATTTATCTTTTAAAGGAAAACATTTTTTTTTAAATAATTTTCTTCTTTAATTTTTTAGTTATTTAAGTTGCAGTATATTTTAACGTTATTCTTTGTATATTTTTCTATTAATGTTAAAAAACAAAACTTAAGAGATACTTTAATTAATTATTATCTAAAATAATTAATGGTTCTTGAGATAAATTACAAACATTATTTTAGTAAAATTATTATTCTGAAAACAACTTTTTAAGCAAAAAATTTTTTTGATTTTAAGTTTATTACAAGTACACGATGGATTAGCTATTAACTATTTAATTAACTACAATTATTTATAAAATTACATAAAATTCATTATAAAAAATATTTGCATTTTTTTAATTTTAAAAATTTAATTTTTCTTTTACAATTTCCATACATCTATAATAGAGTTTAATTTTTATTATCCCAGTTGGTTGCTAAATTTTTTTTAAATATATTTTAAAATTCTTATTAAATTGAGTAAAAAAATAGAGGAAATTTAAATAGAAAAAAAAACGAAATAAACTTAAAATAATTTATATTTGTTATAATTGTTATTACTGTTGCATTTACGGCTATCACTGATTTATATCTATAGATAAATTTTTAAAAAAATTTGTTTTTTTTCCCAATTTTAATTGTCTGGTACTATATAATAACAGTTGAAACGCTTGATATAATTTAAAAAAGAATTAATTTCAAAACTTTTTAATTTCCAATAATTATATCACTTGAATTCGGTATTATCTTTAATATTTATTAAAAAAAGTTAATTATACTTTGTCTGATTCAAAATAATCATAATTGTTAATGTATAATATTAATAAAATACAATAATAAGCCCAATGTCAATTACTCTTTGTTTTTTATATTTTTAAAAATAAAAATTGGCCAAGAAGAAATGGATATCAATGTAAATAAAGTAGTTTATTCTATCAGTATAAAATTTCTTATTAAAAACATTTTTAATGATGTGTAGTGTAAAAATGGATAAATAAGAATGATTTCCTTCAAAAAAATAACTACATTTATTTTTATTATTGCAATTTCTTTATGTAAAAAAAGTTTATTAAATATTTAAATATCGAAATTAATTTTTCAAAACTCATTTTTCCTCTATATATATATACTTATATATATGTAGGATTTATAAATAGTTACTATCCGAAAACAAATATAATTTCCGAGATCAAATTAATTAAAAAAATATTATAAATTACTGAGGCATTGGCGGAGCTCCCGGAACTTGTGGTTGTTGTGGATTCTTATTCATTAAGTATCTGTGAATATGAGGAATAACACCACCACCAGCCAATGTTGCTTTAATAAGTGTGTCCAATTCTTCATCTCCACGAATAGCCAAATGCAAATGTCTTGGTGTTATACGTTTAACTTTTAAATCTTTAGATGCATTTCCTGCCAATTCTAAGACTTCTGCAGTCAAATATTCTAAGATTGCAGCACTGTAAACAGCCGCTGTAGCACCTACACGACCACCAGCCATTGTTCTTTGTTTTAGAAAACGATGAATACGCCCAACAGGAAATTGAAGACCTGCACGGGCACTACGGGAAATAACTTTATTTTTTGCTTTACCAGAATCTTTTCCTGCTTTTCCTTTACCACCAGCCATATTTGCTGCTAAAAGTTATAGATATTTCTCTAAAAATATCAAAATTATTTTATTAACAACTATCAATTTAGAAATTTATTATTAAATTGAATCTCGAATAATAAATGGCCACAAATACTATAAAAATAAACATCTTGACTAACTTTTATTCACTCACTCATTGATTAACTAACAACTTATCGCGCCAAAAAAGACCCAATAGCATAAAATGATTGTAGTACTTGACAACCAATAAAAGTGAACTTTCATTGCCAATTACAAACAAACTATATAAACTGTTGTGTTTAAATGATATATATAGAACAGGTTACAAAATACATTTCGTAGTAAGTGACAATACTCCAATGGTTAACAAGAATATATTGTAAGACCGGCAAATAATTTTAAGTTATAAATGATGGTGATAAAAATTAAATTTTAAAGTTTTACGGGTTTATTTTAACATAGTATTATGTGTTGTCTATTTTAGACGTATTAAATAAACACAAGAAGAATGCAAATTAAAAAATCATTTAATTTACTGGTAAAACGTGAAATTGCATGTACACCTTTGTTTATTATCTTAATTAACTTAATTTTTTGTCTTTTTTTTTATTGAAGTTTAAGATGTTGATAATACTTGTTGGTGTTTATTATCACAATTGCTGGTAGAATAGTAAAAATTGAGGATTTTTGTAAAAAATAAAAACTTTTGAAATTTAATAAAAGTACATTAGTAAACGTAAATTAATAATATTTTTATCAATTTTTAATATCATAAATACTTTTTTTTTGACAGAAAAATAACAACGGAAATAGTTTATGTTTCACAAAAAAGTATAACATTTAAAACAGCGACTAGTGCCTTAAGTAGCAATCAACATATGAATAAAATTTTAAAAAGAGATTCATTAAAAAAATTATTTTCAACATTTTGAGTATTATAAAAATAAAATAATAAAAATTGTGTTAATGTTTGACTGTGTTTTTAATTACTACTGACAAAAAAAGGTCAAATTTCACTTTAATAATTAATTATCATTAAATTAATAAAAAATATTTCTTTTTAATATTCCTTTTTTATATACATATTTTATGTTTATCAAAGTATTCTCCTCATGCTTATATATTTTCAACTAACTTTGATAATGAAAAAATTACAAAAAATGTTTTGATATATTTACTTGCTGTCAAATTATAAAAATGTTACTTAATTTTTTTTTTTAAATTAATAAATTTAAAATAATCATAATATAATTTTTTAGTAATTGATGACGTTAAAATGATAATTAATTTATATTATCATCCAAAATTCTAGTAATTTTTTACTGACCTGTGGAACCATATCAAATAATTGTTTCTAATAAAAAATGTTCCAAATTTAACAAATTAAAAATTAATATTTTTATAATAAGGTATATGGATGCCTACCATTTGAAATGTCGACCTATTTAAATGCTATGGAAATATAAATTGATCTGGTTTAAACTCAGACTATGAAATATTTTGCATTTCAAATGATATATTAAAATAAAATAATATTATATAATATATGTATATATATATATATCATTTGTGCTTATAATTTATATTTCTTGGTTTTATTTTTAAAAGAGAAAAAAACATAATGATTATAGGAAAATTAAATAAATCTAAATTTTCTTCACTTGTTAAAAGTATTTACCTTAGATCGATTTCAACATCTTCTAGACTAGAGGCAAATTTTTACAAAACTCCTGATGAAGCTATTATTGACATAAAAGATGGTTCAAAATTGCTAGTTGGTGGTTTTGGACTTTGTGGTATTCCAGAAAATTTAATTGATGCATTAGTTAGAAAAGGAGTGAAAGATTTAACTTGTGTTTCAAATAATGCCGGAACTGATAATCATGGTTTAGGAAAATTATTACAATCAAAACAAATAAAAAAAATGATTTCTTCTTATGTAGGAGAAAATAAATTATTTGCAAAACAATATTTAGAAGGTGATATTGAATTAGAATTTACACCCCAAGGAACATTAGCAGAAAGAATTCGTGCTGGTGGAGCTGGTGTGCCTGCATTTTATACTCCAACAGGATATGGTACATTGGTTCAGAAAGGAGGTGTACCAATGAAATATAGTAATAGTGAAAAAAATAAGGTTGTTGTTTCAAGTAAACCAAAGGAAGTAAGAATGTTTAATGGTATTAACTATGTTCTTGAAGAAGCAATTCAAGGTGATTTTTCTTTAATAAAAGCATGGAAAGCTGACAAACTTGGTAATGTAGTTTTTAAACATACTGCACAAAATTTTAATACCCCTATGTGTAAAGCATCAAAATGTACAATAATTGAAGTTGAAGAAATTGTTGAAGTTGGAGAATTGAATCCAACAAATATTCATGTTCCATCTATATATAATCATAGAATTATTTGTGGAAAGAATTATTTAAAACCCATTGAAAAACTTATGTTTAAAGAAGAATCTGATCATAAAACAGGTGACAAAAAAAATTCAAATGTTGTAAAATCACGTGATTTTATTGCTTCAAGAGCAGCATTGGAATTTACTGATGGAATGTACGCGAATCTCGGAATTGGAATTCCAACTCTTTGTCCAAATTATATTCCAAAAGGAATGACCGTTCATTTACATTCTGAGAATGGAATTTTAGGTGCTGGCCCTTATCCAGAACATGGTAAAGAGGATGCAGATTTGATTAATGCTGGTAAAGAAACAATATCTTTACAACCAGGTGCTTCTATATTTTCATCAGATGAAGCTTTTGCTATGGTTAGAGGTTCTCATGTTGAAATAACAATTCTGGGTGCATTACAAGTTTCTTCTCATGGTGATTTAGCTAATTGGATGGTACCAGGAAAAATGGTTAAAGGCATGGGAGGTGGTAAGTTTATTACATCTTATAAATATATATATGTAATTTTAGCAATGGATCTAGTGTCAGCTCCAGGAGCTCGAGTAATTGTTACTATGGAACATATAGATAAAGATAAAAAACCTAAAATTTTAGAAGGATGTAATTTACCTCTTACTGGTAGAAAGTGCGTATCAAGAATAATTACTGATATGGCAGTATTTGACGTATGTCATAAAAATGGATTAACTTTAATTGAAATAAGAAATGGTTTGACGATTAATGATATAAGAAAAAACACAGGATGTACTTTTAGAATCCACAAGAATTTAAAACTTATGGGACAAAGTATGCTAAATCAATAAAAAATAAATTTTATCAAAAATATAATGCTATCTTTTCTTTTTTAACCATTTCATTTTATAACAAAATATTTTAATATATATTTAAACAGTGATAAATTAACAACAAATAAACAATGATTAAGTGTATTGTATCATCAACAAAATTTAAAATACAAGTTTTTATGGTAGCATCAGATTCTTTACTAAAGCTATGTTTTGTTAGATAGAAATAATTCAATAAAATAATAATTGTTTCTGAGTTAAAAGATTAATACATAGATTTTTTATTTAAAAAAAATTAATAAGAAAATATACAATTTTACGCTATCAAATTATTCTGATAGACAATAATAGTATTTTTTAAAAATACGTTATAAAAATAAAAATAATAGTATGTTTAAAAAACAATCAGCTTAATGTTATTAATTATATTTTTAAAAAGTTAATCTGCAGAGATTTCTAATTTTAGTTCATAAAATATGAAATAATATAAATATTACACGAGATATAAAGTAAGAAAATATTATCAATGTTTGAAATTAATAACAAAAAACATTTTTTTCTCTGTCAAAGGTAATGGGTAAAAGCTTAATATTAAAAAAATTGTAAAGACAAAGTAACAATAAGTTGAAAATTTAAAAGTAATAATTTTACATTATATTTTAAATTTACACAAAAAAATTAAAAATAAAATTTTACATTTTGAATCTAGAAATAAAAATGTTTATTATATTTTTTAATATAAAAAAGATGTAGAAAAGTTTACGACGTTTCTTTTAAATGTTTCCTCATCTTACTGATGATTTGTTTAAAATTTTATAAAATTGTCATATTTTTCAATTTTATTCTTGATGTTCTTGTGTTTTTAAACATTAATGTTATTTTATACACAGAGAGAAAAAACGTCTATTTTTGTTTTTCTAGATTACTTTGGTACAAAAAAATGGATCTCTTTCAGAGTCACTGGCGTACTGAATTAATAAAAAATAAGTTAAATGAAGTATTTGAAAAGTTTTTAAAAATTTAATTAAATGTATAGTAATTTGAACATTTGATAGTTGATAAACAGTAAAAAAAAGTTTTAGAAAAATTTTTTGTATTATATTCAAATTTAATAAAAAAATTTTTACATAAATAATTAAAATTATCATATAAATAAAAAAAAATAAAATTAAGAAAATTAGTAATATATTTCTCAATAAAATTTTTATTAAAAAAAATTCTAAAATCATTTACTTTTTTTTATTTATTTATTTAATATATTAGCTTAAAATTTATATAAAATCATTATTATATTTTTTTTAAAAATTATACATATATTAAATATTCGAATTTTCAAAAAAAATTTCTAATACATACATGATTCTAAAATTACGCCATTGTTAAATACTTTCAAAGTTTATCCCATTTCAATGGCTATCGCATGACTATAATGAAATATTTAAGTTCCAAAAAAAGTTGTTTTTTTGTCACATTTTTAGTGATAAAATCAGAAATCTAGAAAATTTTCAGCCATGTTTTATATCTCTGAAAATAGATATACTAGACTTAATTTTGAATAGAAATCGAATAAAACTAGTCCTATCTTCATAGGATAAGTATTTGCTGAGATACTGAAAAGACGGGTATAATGAATATTTTTAAAAAATTTCCGCCTTTGGTCATATCTCGCTTCATAATAAAGATAAATGCAATCAGATTTCTGCAATCATCTTCAAATGAATTTTCATATAGGGTCTACCTTCAAAAATTTTTTATATCTTTAAGTACTTGCGAGATATAAAAAAATGATGACAATAGATTACGCGCGAAAAAGTACCAAGTTTCATATCTCAAGAACGGCTGAAAATTTAAAAATCTTTTCAACGTAGGGTACACCTTAAATCACGAAAGAATCACAGCGCAACAAATTTCATGGACCTGTGACTTCATTAACTTGAGTTATCACTAAATTCTTAAAACTTTTTTTGGAACATATTTCTTATCATAACTTCATTTTTAGAAGTCCTATAAAGATGTAAATAGGCTTAATGAATTTCTCGTAAAAAAATGATCTAGAAAAAAGTTTTTATTTTCAAAATTTACAATATTATCATGGAAGTCGAGATTTAAAAAAAATATTCCACCATTTCGCCCCTTATCTTTGAATCCCTATAACTCCTGAAGTTTCAATTTTCGAATATTGTTGATTATATTCAAAATTCATCCTGTCTCAAGGGCTATCGAATGAATATAGTAGCTTTTTCAAATTCCAAAAAAAGTTGTTTATTTTATGTCACATTTTTAGAGGTAAAGTCGGAAATCTAGAAAATTTTCAGCCAATTTTAATATCTCTGAAAACAATAAAGTTATAGCTATAAAATCAACTTAACTAGACCAATTTTTGAATAGAAATCGAATGAAACTAGTTCTATCTTCATAGGATAAGTATTTGCTGAGATACTGAAAAGTCGGGAACAATGAATATTTTTAAAAAATTTCCGCCTTTGGTCATATCTCGCTTCAAAATGAAGATAAATGAAATCAGATTTCTGCAATCGTCTTCTAATGAGTTTTTAAATGGGGTCTACCTTCAAAATTTTTTTATATCTTAAAACACTTTCGAGATATAAAAAAATGGTGACAATGGATTACGCGCGAAAAAATACCAAGCTTCATATCTCAAGAAACATTGAAAATAAAAAAAAGTTTTCAACGTAGGGTACACTTTAAATCACGAAAGAATCACAGCGCAACAAATTTCATGGACCTGTGACTTCATTAACTTGAGTTATCACTAAATTCTTAAAACTTTTTTTGGAACATATTTCTTATCAAAACTTCATTTTTAGAAGTCCTATAAAGATGTAAATAGGCTTAATGAATTTCTCGTAAAAAAATGATCTAGAAAAAAGTTTTTAATTTTTAAATTTACAATATTATCATGGAAGTCAAGATTTAAAAAAAATATTCCACAATTTCGCCCCTTATCTTTGAATCCCTATAACTCCTGAAGTTTCAATTTTCGAATTTTGTTGATTATATTCAAAATTCATCCCATTTCAAGGGCTATCGAATGAATATGGTGGCATATTCAAATTCCAAAAAACGTTGTTTTTTTTAATTTTTATTATAAAAAATTTCTAGTACGTCAGTGACTCTGAAATTAAGCCCAATAATATATTAGAATATTTTAAAGTAAATAGAAAACATTTACAACAAATTATAACTATTAAAAAAATTTAATTTTATTCAATAAAATAAAAAATGTTGGTCTATAATAGAATTTATTAATGATGTGAAATTAATTATATATTATTATTTATTATTTTATGTTTTCGTATGCATTAGACTGCAAAAAATTTTCTTTTTTTTTTCAACTTTTAGCTTCAATAAATCTTGATAACATTTTTTTAGCAACATTAACAAAGGTTGCAATTACAACAAAAGCAATTCCTCGAAAAATTGCTTTTGTTAAAATAAGTTTAATTTAATTTTAATTTTTATTTTTAATGTCATGTTTTCCATGATTTATTTGACGATTCTTAAAGTCTTCTTTACTATCTCCTCCATCAAACCATTTGTTTAGATTTTAATTAAATCCGCTAAACTTTCTGCATTCAGCAATATTGGACTGAAAGTAAATAATTTGTCCATTTGGTGTTTTGTAAAGACGTTTTAAAGTTGTATTGAAACTTGTAACATCTGATGTATAAACAAAATCACCGAGCGATATAAACCATCTTTTGCTACTCCATTAGCATCCAATTCATCTAGGTTAACTAATTTTTTATTACAATAAACTGAATAAAGATAACCATAACTGTATCCATTGATTGAGCAATTTGGTCTGACCACCGTCTCATTTGATGAGTAGAGAATGTATTCCAATGGAAATATATAGTTTTCTTGTGGCGGTGCAAAGTAGAATATCTTCGTTATCATACGGTTCTTTCCAGTTGACGACCAATCATAAAAAAATTTTAAAAGTTCATATTCATTTAGTGAAAATAGGCCATTAGTAGTTTTATTTAAGTTTGGCACTTCTTTAACTCCATCCTTTGTGATTGCAATTTTTTCTATTTAAACTTTCTTGTCTTTGTAGAAGTCTTTAAAAAATTAATTGGGTTTTTAAAAAAAGGTGATGCTTGAAAAACTTCATCTTTATAATACAATTTATTAACATCAATTTTTATATTTTTGAGCGATATTGGTGTTGAATTGTATCCTTTTATTATCATTTCTGGTTTGCTATTGACAGCTTTAAATATTATGCAAAGTTCTAAAAGCTCCTTTTTACAATTATCTTCAGGTATTGCAAAAAAATAATAAAGTTTGTTTGCATGTAGTAATTCATCCGATGTCATCAATTTATTATCAACTAATTTGAGTTGAAATATTTTGCCTTTCTTGTCCATAGAAAATTTATAAATTTTTTTTGATCATTGCCACATTTTCCGGTAATTAGAACTTGGTATAATATCTTCTCTCGTTTTGTCATCATATAAGGATTTGGAGCGGGTTGCCAGTTGAAATTGAACTTTTAATTAGAATTCTAATGGTTTTCATAATTTTAAAGTATACCAACAGTTTTATAATTAAATTGATGAAGTCCAGATGAAGTATATAACGATGGCAATCAATTAAATATTCATATTTTGTCATAATAAATTAGACCCAATTCTTGCAATTGTCGATTCACTTTGAAATCATCTTTAACATTAAAACGTTTATATTCAAAAACTATGCATTTTATAAGAATGAGGTCTGATTCGGAGGTAGACGTGAACTTGACTGGAAAAGTGGTTTGAGTGATTTCCTCAGGAACCAAATGAAAAAAGTTCCATAAGTACTCTCTTCACAATTTGTGAAAGTTGAAAACAGCAGCAGTCAGCTAACTGTGAACTGATTTAAATTTAGAAATTAGGTTGTTTTTTGTTAAAAAAATGCGAGATTAAAATAACTTTTTGAAAGATATAAAATTGAATATTTTTCTCCCTTTATTCAAAATTTTTAACAAAATACACATACTTTAGATATTATTTATATTTTATCAACTTTTAGACAAAAAAACGTTTTAATGTATAAAACTCTCTTTAAAGTTAATTGATATTATTATAGTATTATAACTAAAGGATGTACTTTGTACTTACATAGAATTTTAGATAAATTCAAAAAGAAATATAATTTTAAATATTACAGTTATTATTAAAAACATTTATTTTATTATACATAATTTGTTGTAATTGGAACAAATGATTAATATTGTGCAAAGTAACATTTTGATATCATAAAACTTATATTTACTTGAAATGGTTTTTTTTTATTTTGCCCTTTTAAAATGTTATAAAAATTATAATAAATTGTTTATTTTTAAAGTCAAATGGAAAATAAAATTATTAAAAATAAATTTAATAATATAGTAATGTTAATTTTAAATATACAATTAATGTAACAAATCTCCGTTACTTTATGATTAAACATTAGCTAAAAGGATTGTTGTAGTGAATTAAAATAATATGAAAAAACAAATTTAAAAAGACAACACTTCTTTGTTTTTCAGACTCTTCACACATAAGATTCTTTGATACTCTTTAAAATAATCATTTATCACTCATAATCTTTCTACTATAGTTTATGCTTCTAATAAATGAATTTCATCAACTTTTACCATTAATTTTCTACTTTTAATTTATTTTAGAACGTAGAAAAATGCAAATCTGAATTTTGTCAAAAATAGAAGACAAAAAACTTTTTTAAATTTATCAGTACTTTTATCCTTTTCCAATTTACAATATTTTACTTTTATTAAAATTTACAGAAATTGTTTACATTTAAAATAGATTATTGTACAACAAATTTCTATAATTTTCATTTTAAAAACACACAAATAAAGATAATTAATATGCAAAATTAAACAAAAAAAAATTTTTTACTAATTTTTGATAGTTTTAGAGAAAATTGTTAAAAATATTTCTTATATAAACTATAATCTGAAAAAGAATAAAAATACTTTTTATTATAAAAACTTTTTGTGATATATACATGATTCAATATTTATAAAACAAATTGTCCAGAATTTTAAATAGTAAAAATATTTTTGTTCAATGACAAAAATTCATTTAATTATCTTTCCGGTTTAAATATCGCATTTTTAATTCTTTTTTAATTTTTTAATATTTATTCAGTTTTTGACATTTGTTTTTGCAATATTTTGTTATACTATTATTATTTTTTATAAATTTATACATCATAAAATGTTTATCTAAAATAAATATTTTTTTCCAGTAAAAAAAAATTATTTGTACATAAAATACTAATCAGAATTTAAATTATTTTCTTTTTCTATTAATTAAAAAATTTACTTTATGAATTATATTTAAAAAAAATTGAATAGTACAAAAGTCATTAAATAATATAATATACATGAAATGATATTTCATTTTTAAACTTATAAAACATAGTAATAAGATCAAAGCCAAAATTCTTATGATAATAAAAATAAATATATTTATATATAATTTTTCATTAAATAAGAACAAATATGCTTTTGAAAAAAAAACGTTTGTTTTCATAATCGTCATTTAAATTAATATTTACAAAAAATCACAACATGTAAAAGAGATTTTTCTGATAAAATTTCAAATTTACTTAAATAAGAAATATTATCATCATAAATTTTTAACGCATTTGTACATAACTGAGAAATAGTATAACTAAAACTTAAAATAATATTAATATTTTTACTAAATTAAGTAGCAATAATTAAAATTCTTACACTCTGTTTTATTAGAATTAACATGTATAAAATGTTTCAATGATGTGATTTTAGAAACATTTTTTTTACATAAATTATGTAAATTTGTAAAAGCATAAGAAAAATAAATATTTTCTAAAGATTATTTTTAAAAAAATGATATTTAACGATATTTTTTAAGGTTGATATATAACATCTCATAGATAAGAAATAATGTAAAATGACTAATATTATTTAAACAAATATCATTTTTGAATTTTTTTATTTATAACTTATTTAACAAAATAAGAGTTAAAAGTTTATGCTTTTTCTTATGATAATTTATCTGTTAACATTAAAAACGAAACTATTCTATATTACAAATATCTCTAAGTTCAGCTTTATATGGAGAATAATAAAAGACATATATTTTAGTGATACGGTAATATTAATTTATTGTCTTTCAAAATCATTAACTATAAAATAAATAGAAAGTTTAAAAACAGCAATTTTCTTGAATATTGTTACAACAGTCAAAAAAGTTTTCTGGTTTTATATATCTATAGACTATTTCTGGATAATATATAAGAAGCAATATCGTTTGTTAAAATTTATGAATAATTTTAATGTTTCAAAAAATAACATTCCAACACTAAATTTCTATTAATATTATTAAAATAAAATTATATAAATAGAGAATGTGTAAAGATAACAATATTAGATAGTAAGATATACAAAAAATAAACTTTATCAAAAAAAAACATATTTTTTTAAATTAATTTATTTTTTTTTTTTTGAAAAAACCAATAAAAACAAAATATATTACAAAACTTAGTTGATATGTATTAAATAACAAAAATAAGAAATTTTAATGACTAATTTTCAATCAAACTTTAATTTATTTTTAGGTATTAATATACTTTCCATTTATTCCATATTTGTCTTTAAAAATTTCTTGATAGTTTTCAAAAAATTCCTTTGTAATTAAACAACAATCTTTCCAGAACATCTTTTTTCCTTCCTGTATTCTAGAAAAAGGGGCATAAAAATGTTTCAAAGATGAAACAAAAGTATTATTAAACAAATCAAAAAAAAATTCTTTTTAACGAAAAAAAAAACAATAAATAGTATTTATTGTAATATTGAGAATTAACTAATTTTATATTATAATTAGTAATGGAAAAAAAATTAAACGTAAAATTCTAACAAATTATTAAAAAAAACTGTTATCTAGAGATAAACTTTAACTTTAAATATGTAAGATACTACATATATTTATGTTACAAAAAATAAAATATTATTTAATAATTTTAAAAAATTATTATTTCTAAGCTTTATATTTAAAATTATTAAAAAACATATAAAGTTCTAAACAATAAAATTAAAAAAATTTCATAATGTTATAATTGTTATTGGTTTCATATATTTTTTTAAATGTATGTTTCTATTATAAATGAAAACAAATTATATTTAATATTTATTAATTAAAAATAGTTATAAAATGATGTTTTAATTATACATCGGTGACAAAACATAATGTCAATAAGACATTTTTTAATATTAAAAAAAAGTTTTTTATAAATTATTATCCTTTATATTCTTCACTTTGGCGGAAGATATTTTTTGACATTGTAGTAAAATTGTTGTAGGCCTCTGGATCCATTTCATCTATCTTATTTCTAAAATGTTCGTAAACAATTGATAGAGAAAAGATAAATTGACTCTTATTTTGGACTGCCTTATAGCGGTATGACCTAAGAGTATCCAAAAATTTTATTGGATCAAAAGCTTTACATGAATTGATCATATCAATCATGTAAATAGCTAATGCTAATGTTCCGGTTCTTCCTACTCCTGCACTACAATGAATCGCTACATGACGATCATTGTAAAGGTTTATAATTCTTCTGTACAATTCATGAATGGTTTTACTTTCATTAGGTATGCCTAAAAAAAACAAATAACATAAATTTTTTGTATTTAAATAAACTTACTCTTATCAGGCCAATTAGTATAATGGAGAATTTTAAAATTATTTGTTACATTTTTATCATTATGAATTGTAAAATCATATTCAATAATATGATTTAAATCATCCACTTTTTTATCAATATACATGACAGTGTATTTACCTCCTTTCATTTCCTTAGCATCTGTAGGAAAATAAGGAAAACACTTATTTTGAACCGTTATTTCCTTTACATTAACAAGTATGACAATGATTCCGATCTTGTATCTAAAAATCATGTCATACATATCATCAACTGTTGTTTGTATTGGTGCCTAAAAAAATATACATTAAAATAAAGTTAAATTATTATTAATATCTTACCTGACACATAATAATTTTTCTTTCCTTTCCATCACCATATTTATAAACCATTTGGTTAGCATGAATATAACCAAGTACATTATTTATATCATATCCATTAACATTAACTGATGTTTTGTCAAGACATTCTATATCGTTATAACGGTTTCTTTTTGGAAGACTTCCTTTAGCAGTATAGTAACGTTGACAGTTTTGTATAAGAGCATCTTTACGCATCATTCCAATATAATTAAATTGAACACAAAGTTCATCCAATTTTCCTTCATCAAGAATATTAATAAATTGTAAAAAAAGTTTGAATCTTCTATCCATACTGCCTTTACGTGCATCTAACTTGTAAAGATAACGATCATATTCATTGGTAAACATCATCCTTTCATTATTTTTGTCTATTAACATCATGTTGTCAAAAAAATATGTGACAAGAGCTTTTAATAAGTAAGCATATTCAATGGAAGAAATGTTTCCACCATAACGTTTTTCACGAACTTCTTTTATAATCTCCATTGGATTATAAACAGAGGTATCAGCTTTAATTGCTTCCAAAATACAGCAAAAATATGTAAACATGAATACACGTGATCCAGCACTACGTGAAGCATGAACAAGAACATTCCTATTTCCAGCACATTCAGAAACCTCAGAGTGTAAGTTGATGAAGTGTAAATCTAAATGGGGTATTGTGTGTTCCTTCCAATTCATGACATGATAAAGTATCAGATCCTTTGACTTTTCTTCTTTCATAGTCATGCTGAATTTTAAAACTTTAACATTTTGAAGACTAGTTGGAAGCTCCTCCAAACATTTAACAGTAACATTTCCATAAGTTTGGTTTTTTTCTGGCCAATATAACAATTTATTTTTTGTTTCTGGGTCTTCATCACTATCTTGATAAATCATTGAAATAACAACTGCGACATCCTCTTTGTAAAATAACTCCCAAAAATATTTTACACTTTCAGGTGCTGGTCCATCAGAAATTATATATTTTCTTTCCGGTGAGACATCATTAATGTAATGAGCTCTTATTTCTCCAAAGATTGATTTGAAACATTTGACCAAAGAAGAGTCAAAAAGAGTACTTGTATTGAATTCAACCTCTTCATCACCTTCTATTTTCTTTAAAACCGATTGCTTCTTCAATATATCCGGAATATATTTTTTGCTTTGAACAATCTTACAGTACTCTTCCAAATTTGCATTTGATAATTCTTTCCACAATGCAAATATATTGGGGTATTTAGATGCTAATTTCTTTCTTCTAATATGTAATTTTATTGCCTTAAGAAATATTAATACACTGATGCCAACAAAAATTAAGATACCAATAATAACACTTCCAACAATAATAGAAATTGCACCAGTAGTTCCAAATGTTTCTTTAAATTTTTCAAATCGTGATTTTTGAATTTTATTTATAGTTACTTTATCTTCATCCACATTTAAATATCTTTTTCCATTTTCATCTATTCCAAAACTTGCTTTGTCATTATGTAAAAACGAGTGAATTAAAGCGACTTCTCCATTAGGTGTTTTGTAAAGGCATTTTAAAGTTGTATTAAAATTTGTAACATCTGTTGTAAAGACAAAAGCACCAGAGCGATACAAACCATTGTTTTCTACTCCATTAGCATTCAACTCAGTTAGATTAACTATCTTTTTGTTAATATAATCAACTGAATAAAGGTATCCAAAACTGAATCTATTGATTGAGCAATTTGGTCTGACCACCGTCTCATTTGATGCGTAGAGAATATACTCCAATGGAAATTTAAAGTTTTCTTGTGGTGGTGCGAAATAGAAGATCTTCGTTATCTTATGGTCGTCTTCAGTCGATGGGCAATCATAAGAAAATTTTAAAAGCTCATATCCATTTAATGAGAATTTTCCCTTGGTAGTCTTGTTAGAGTTTGGTACTTCCTTAGCTCCATCCTTTGTGAATATAACCTTGCTAATTAAAATTTCTTCGTTCTTATAAAAATCTTTTAACTTTGGTTGATCTGTTAAAAGGAGTTGAATTTCAAGAGACGTTTCCAAATAGTCAAATTTAATGACATTAATATCTATATTGTTGAGCGATTTTTGGGTAGAATTGTAACCATTTATTACCATTAGTGGTCTGTCATTGACAGCTCTAAAGATCATACAAGGCTCTTCAATCTCCTTTTTATAAGTATCTTCAGGTATTGTAAACAGATAATAAAGTTTGTTTACATGTGGTAGATCATCCGACGCCTTCAACTCTTCATTAACTAATATGAGTTCAAATAATTTGCCTTCCTTATCCCTTGTAAATTTTAAAATTTTTTTTTGATCATTTCCACATTTACTGGTAATTGGAAGTTGGTTTATTATCTTCTCTCGTTTTGCCTTTACATAAGGATTTGGTCCGGGTTGCCAATTGAAATTCAACATCCAATCATAATGCTTGTGGCTTCCGTCATTGCGCTTTATTCCAATATCACCACAATTAATTAGCTGAGGCCCAGATGCATTATATACTGATATTATCCAATTAAATAGATCTCTTGTGTCTGAATACATTAAGCCCGATTTTACAAGTAATTTATTTTCCTTGAAATTATCCATAGTATTTTGATGTTTGTATTCAGAACCAGGACATTTTAAAAGAATGACGTCCGACTTGGCTGCAAACCTTAGATTGAGTGGAAATGTTGTTTTGTTGATTTCCTTAGGAACCGAAGGAAAGAAGGTTCCATAAGTACTTCCTTCACATTGTGTGAAGGTTATAAGAAGTAGCAGCAGGCAGATTGTTTTGAATTGGTTTAAAACCAGAAACATGGTAGGTTGTTTTTTGTTAAAAAACACGAGGATTTAATAACTTTTTGAATGATAAAAAATTGAATATTTTTCTCTCTTTATCCAAATTTTTTAACAAAATTAACATTTTCTTTAAATAATATTCATATTTTATCAAATTATAGGCAAAAAACGTTTTGATGTAAATAACTCTCTTTAAAGTTAACCGATATTACTATGCTATTATATCTAATAGATGTACTTTGTACTAACATAGAAATTTAGATAAATTCAAAAAGAAATATAATTTGAAATAGTACGATTATGATTGTATATATCTACTTTATTTTTTTATTTTACATATTTTTCTATAATTTCAATTGATCAACTAAATGATATGTTTTAAATGTTAAATAAATGAAGGTTTTTTTTAGTAAAATTAAAATAGAAATTCACTAAATTTTATAACATTCTAGAAACTTCTAATTATAAAAAATTTTTAAATAACCTTTTTATTCAAAAAAATATGCAATAATTGAATAAACATGATAACACTCAATTATTTAAATTTTATATTAAATATTTTTGAAACCTATTTTTTCCGTTTAGATTTTTATAAAGATTATTACAATTTAGAAAAATTATGTTTTTTTTATTAAAAATAAAGTTTTTCGCTTTAATTTTTTTAATTGATAAAAAATAAACTTACAAATTTTGAAACTGTACTTTGAATTTATTCAACTAAAAAACATCTTTTAAAAATTAATTTTATAAATTTAAATTACATATCAAATTATGCTTAACTCAATTGTCTAACAATTTCCTATCATTCAAATTGAATCAAATCAACATATTCTTAGTTATAGTAGTAGAATATTATATATTCCTTGATATGCATAATTGTAACCGTAAAATTTTCAATTTCTATAATTTTTGTAGATATAACATGGTCTATGTATATCTTAGTTGAGAATTCTTTGTGATAGTTTCAGTTGTAGAAACTTCAGTATTTAATTGATGAAGAGGGACGAAATCATCAATTTGGCATTATTCTAATTTACCAAAAGTAAACATAACAGGTGAATCATTAAATTTTTTATTAAAAAGTAATTTTAAATAAAATAAATGTTTCTTTAAAATAATAACTTTTTTTGGACAAATTAATGATAATGATAAGAGCTAATTTTGATTTATTCGACATAAAATGAAAAAACGCCTATTTTTGTCTTTCTTAGATCACTTTGGTACAAAAAAATAATTATTATCAATCTTCACTTTTTTATGTATAATAATATTAATTTTATATTATAAAACGCAGTACTTTTGTATATATAAATAAAAAATGTTATCACTCAAAAATAGTATTATATTTTTTTGATAACAAAGTTAATGATTTTTTTCTATGATAATACAGAGTTTTTCTTAAGTATTTTGTTGATCAATAAAACATTTGAATAAATTCTTTTATTTTTTTTGTCTGTATCATAATAATCTTCATGCATCAAAAATGAGAATTTTTTCTTCCTGTTTATTGTTAAAATTTAAATAATTAAATACTTTTTTAAAGTTGGTTAGTTGTTAGATAAAACTTTTAAAAAATAACTAAAAGGGTCAAATACCAATCAAGTATAATAAGTGGTAATATTATTAATTAAATTTAAAATAAGGTCGAAATTTATTTTAGAATCAAAATGGATATAAAAAAAATTTAGTTTTTATAAATGAGAATTTGTTTTATTTGTTAAAAAGTTATTTTGGTCAAAATATATCAAACTTTTAAAAATACTATTATAAAATACAAGAAATAAGTGAATTTCAATTATCTAGTATTTTTAACTATCTTGTGAAATCTCAAGTAATAATTGTTTTGTTAAATAAATTCATGTTGACTTAAAAATCTGCATTTTTTCTACATAATTTTAGAATAATAATTGTTCGTCGTTACTTTGAAGTATATTTCTTTCTTCAATAGATTTCGCTGCACTTGCAATTTTAGCAGCATTTTCATCAGCTTCTGCCTCAGCACGATCTCTCTTCTTTTTAGCTTGAATTTTTTTCATTCTAAAGAATTCTTCTCTTTCCATTTCATCAAGTTCAGTTACGATGTATGACAAAGTATTTTCATATCTTGGAATTATAACATGCTCAATAGCATTAACACGTCTATTTGTAACTTTTATAGCTTCGTCAAGAGTGATGAAGCATGTCTGAAGAGTAGCCAATTCAACTAACAATTCAACAGCTTTTTGATAATTTTTCTTTAATTTGGTGATGTTTGCACCACCTTTTCCCAAACCAGTTAAATCATAATTATCAGGTCCATCATTATAACATTCAAATACAGGTAAAATAACACCAACAACATTATCTTTTTTTGTACGTACACGATATTGTGGTGTTTTTACATTTTGTGTGACAGTATGTGAAAAATCACCAGCCGTAAATTTAGCCTCAGCCAGTGAGAAAGCAGCCTCCTTCATAACTTCTCCCATAAGAACTTTATTACGAACAATTTTTTTAAGAATATCACGGAAACGAAGATTAAGTGCATCGGCTTTCTTTTTCAAAAGTGAATGACCTTTTTGAGCACCCTTAAGACGGGTTTTCATAAGAGTCTGGGCCCTAAGATTTTGTTTAAATCAAACAAATAAATACTAAAAACTTACATACGGGATGGAAAAATAGCAATTCTATCTTTACCTCCACCAGACATTTTTTAAAGTGATATATCTTCTAAAAATAATTTGTTTTATAATTATATTTATATATGTTAAGTTTGCAATAAAAGTACCAAAGAAAAAATTAAAAGTTAAAATAATATAACATAGTACAGTTAAGTATATTTTTATGATCAAATAATGATATAGACCGCGAGAACGAAATACCAAAATTGAAGACCAACTTTTGATCAGAAGTCGCAGTAAAGAGCATCAGGAAAAATTTACAAATTGATGTATGTGTATGTATGTGTTTATTCTGGTAAGTTATACATGATAAATTTGATACTCAATAAAATATACAAATGACCTAAAATTACTTATCATAATAAAAAGCTAAAAATAATTTAATATTGATTATTAAAAAATTTATTTTTTTAAAAAAAATAATATGAAATTTCTTATTAATTGTTTTTCATTGTAAAAATAATAAAACAATAAAAATAAAACTTATTTCAGAAAATAATAATTTTTGCTTGTTAAATTATCCCTTATATAAAAAAAAATTTTAAAGCAAACTTATTATTGTCAATGAATATAATATATTTTTAAATATCTAAATCTCATTCACTTAATTGGTTGTGCACTTAGGTTAATTTTTATCAAAAAATTTTTAAATAAATATTTAACATAAATTTATTAAAAGATAAAAAAAAATTTAACAATGCTAAACTTAATTTTATAAAATATTTAATATCAATAAAAATAAACCATTAATCTTGTCAAAAATTCTAATATAGTATAACTAAAATTATTGATTATCTTTATTTTTAGAAATAGCAGATAAAGAATTTTTAATATAAAAATTAATAATATACCTATCAACAAAGCAATTGTAAAAAGTTTTATTTTAATATTTAGAAAAAATTCTAAAATTTTTAGATATATTTTTTTCCTAATATTTATGTTAAAAAAAATAGTTTCAAAATTTTTTATAAAATATTACATTTCATATCTTCTAAGTAATAATATATTAGATAACTATTTTTAATAGATATATGCTTTAACTTTATTCCTATTTTTCGCTTGGAGAAATTCTAAAAAAATGTAGTCTTAAAGCGAAAATATAAAAACTTGGTATTCAGCCCGCATTACTTTATTCTTTCCACAATGTCTCTTTTATTTTTATATTGTCAATATGTAAATAAACAAAATATTTTCCGACATTTTTTATTGATAATTAATATGCATTACTTATTATATTTATTATTGTTTTAAATATCCATACAAAAATGGAGTAATTTTTATTATTTTTATTAATTTTTACCTATTTTTTTTATTTTATTTTGTGTTTAAGATGTTCCTACCGAGCAAAGGACGTGAAAAACATAGTCAAGTTTTTGATTATTTTTGTAATTGGAGTGATGAAGGAATTGACAAAATGCTTAATATGTTGATGCAAGATATAACATCAACTGATGTTCATGAAAAATTAGGATATTTTTCAGTACCTGATGTATGTTGCCACGATAATTACTTTTTTTTTACAATCCTATGTTTAGGATAATATGGATCAATTTTTTGATAATATTCGCCATTCTCAAAAAAAAGAAGATTCATATTCTGGTATTGATCCTTCCACTGCTAGACAAATAGAATTTTTTAAAAGGGTTGCTGTTTCAGAGTATATTGGTAATTTTTTAGAAAATTTTGACGCTGTAATGAATGATCCTACATTAGATACAAAACAACTACAGAAATTACCTAAACCTGATGAATTTTTTCAATTAACAGAGGAAGATTTTGTCAAAAGAATTGATGCAACAAAAGATTCAATAAATAAAATTCCTTTTCCAGAAAAATATATAAATAATTTAAAAGATGCCTGTTGTAAGGCTTGTGAAAATCTTTCAATTGACAATGAAAAAGAAGTAGTATTGACGAGCAATAAAATAGAATTATCTAAAAAACAACAGGATTTAAATGCTCAAGACACTATAGTGCAACATTTTGACAGACATCAATTACAAAGAGGATTTAAATACTATAATACACCAGGTATTAAAAAACAATATCAATTTTATAAGAGTAAAGAAGAAATTGACTTAGAAGCTATTGAATTTTTTATAAGACTTGACTTTGATAAAGTTATGACACGAATGGAAGTGTCAAAAGTTCGAGATTCGATTACTTCTATAAATTCATGTAATTCAAATGGAATTGATATTCATCGATTAAGTTTTGATAAATTTTATGAATTAGCTAAAGATCCAAAAAGTACTGTAGAAAGTCTTAAAAAAGAAGGAAAAGTTGTAGATGAAACATTTTTGACTTATCTTAATAGTCAATATATATTGTGTAGAAAACATGGATATGATTTTTCTGTTGATCCTTCAAAAGCATTAACAAAATATTTCAGAGATAGTGTTGTACCAGCTGTTTATGATAATGTAAATGATTGGTTTATTGAAACTGTTTTATTAATAAAAGGTATAATATTATTAAATGAAGAAGTTGAATTAGAACACAAATTGTCATGGTATGAATATATTTTTATTGGTCAACGAAGTTATCAATTAGCGGCTATTAAATATAAATTACTTTATGATGGTAAAGACGAAGCTCCACCATCATTTACTGATGCTATTGATGCTATTATTGATAGGTATGTTAAAGAAAATAGTAATGATGATAGTATGGTTAAGTGTAAGCCTGTTAAAGGTGATCCTTTAGTTCATCAATTTATTAGAGAAGTAGATCGAGATATATTGAAACTTGGCGCAACAGCTATAGCTTATCCATTTAATGAAGAAAATCTCAGATTACGTCAATTCCCAAAAGAAATATTATTTTTGAGGAAAATAAAAGGTTTAGAACAATTTAGAATTGCAAAATTAAAAGGAAGCAAATGTAATATTAGTAAACCCAATATCCGTAAAAAAGTAAATCGTGAAATGAAAAGTTCCTATGCTTCTGTGAGAGATTCATTTAATGCTTTAAGTAACAAAGAATTTGAAGCACCACAACATTATTTAGATGCAGTTGACATGTTAGCTGATCAATTTAAAACAATTTTTTCTAAAATACACCATAGTAGATTACAAATTTATTTAGCACATTTAGTTACTAATCTTGAAATGATATCTATTAAATTTGTTCTAGAAGATAAAAGTAGTAAATTCTATATACTTGAAGAAATTCTAAGAGATACAGAATATACTGATGGAAGACTAACGAGAAATTCAATTGTCCATCCAGTTTGGTTAACTGAATTATCTAAAAATATTGGTATTTTAGATAGAAGTGGAAATAAAATAAAATTTCCTGAATTTGAAAGAGAAGTTAATATTCAACGAATAGCTTTTAATTTAAGAGAACTTCTTAGTTCTTTTGAAATGTATCCTCGTGAATTAAATTCATTAAGTGATTCTGAACATGATGAAAGTGACACAGAATCTGAAGATACAGATATTTTTGAAGATGATCTACCAAGTAACTTCCAATTATGTGAGGAGCGTTTAAAACAACTTGGCTTAATGAATGAAATATTTTCTAAAAAATCTCTTGATGAAAAATGTAATATATCAGAAAATTCATCTGATGAAAATCAAAAAGATAGTCTTAGTAATTTAAAAAAACCAACAATTTCTAAAGAAGTTGAAGATGGAATATGTATATTAAATAATAAAATAACAGTTACACCTGAATCATCAAAACATTTTTCAGGAAGTGAAAAGGCATCTGTTTTTGAAAGACAATTACAAAAAGCATGCCGAGATGTTGATATAAATTCATTAAAAGAATTATTGCAAATTTGTAAAAAAGGGAGTGAAACAAAAGAATTATCAATGCAGGATGTTTCTTGTATTGATAAAATAATGGGACAAATTGTAATGAATTTTATAAGTCAAACAGAAGAATGTGATTATATTTCTGATGAAGTTTTAAAACAAAAAATCGCTCACCTTGCTAATTTATTTGAAAAAGATCCTATTGAATTGCATAATATAAGTGACTTGGCATTTGGTAAAGCAAAACAAGTAAAAGATGACCATGAATTTAAAGCAAAAATGAAATTTAATACTAAAAAAGGTCTTCAATCTAATAGTAGAGCTGCTCACATTGAAAGTTATATAAGAGGTCAGCTTGGTTTTCATGCTTCTGTTAAATGTGATAGGTTGTCAGTATCTCATGTCTCACCACCTAAAATTTTTGAGACTTGTAATTTAATCAAAACAAAAAAACAGTCTTCCAATACATCTAGTTCTGAAGAATTATCTTCTTCCTCTGTACTACCAACAACTTCTAGTATTACGGTGCAGGATTGTAAAATTGATGAGAAAAAATCAAAAAATATGAGTATTCCACCTTCTTTAACAAATTGTAAACCTTCAACATCAAAAGAATCATCATCTTCCACATTTATTGATAATATACCGTCTAAACATAGTGACCTAAATTATCTTTTACAACAATGTGTTAAAAATAGAAGGTTACCAAATAATGAAGAACGTGAATTTTATTGCTTACCATCATCCTATAGAATACCTCCACTTATTAATCAAGCTTTAGGACAGTGCCCTGAAATATCAAGATATACATCTGCTGCAATATTATTTAGTGAAAAAGTAGCATCAAAAGAGAAGCAAATAATTTATAAAAATGATAAATTGTTAATTAATAAATTAGAAGAAGTTTACAAACCAAAAAGTAAAGGAATACCAGACAAATATCGGGAAGAAGTTGAAAGAATTTTTGCCATGACTGAACAGAAAAAGGTTTTTAATCATCTTAACTCTTTTAACTGATTTGTATTATTACTTAATAATTTTTTTTTTGTGTAGAATGTTTTTAATTTTATTAAAATTTGTAATTACCACATGTATTTTTAAATGTAAAAAAAAATAAAAATATTTTTTACTACTTATATAAAAATTAGTTATCAGCGTCAACATATGCAAATTCTTTTTGTAATATATCATCTCTGTCATACCTATTTGAAGGTGGTATATAATTTAATTTTGGTTCATTAATATTTCTCCATTTTGGTTGAGTAGTCAATAAATTTGTAACACTGAAAAAATCAAATAATTGATTCATAAGATCAGGTAATATTAATTCATTATATCCAAATCCATCTCCTGTAATTGTTTTAGTTATGACAAATGGCAATATATCACTATCAATTTTGGATAAGATGTTTTTTTCTTTGTTTATAAGATTAACAAAATTTGATGGTTTAATCTTTAAAATTCTTAATTTTTCTCCACTATCCTCAATTAATTCATTTAATTTTCCAATAAGTTGCATATGAATATACAAATCACCTTCCTTTTTTAAACTTGGTGAACATGAAAATGGATAATCATATATATAATGATCATTTTGACGTTTCTTACTTTTTAATTTTAAGTCTATCGACCATTCTATCCATAAATGTAAACGATGATGTGAATATTGATTTTCCATGGTATTTTTACAAAATTCTTTACGATTATATGGAATTTTGTATATCATTATATCATCTATATAAAATTGATTTTTAGATAAAGCACATTTTATCATGTCAAAAAAGATAGAATTTTTTACTTTTATAGTTGTATAGATATAAACTCTTGTTGTTGTATCACCTTCAGCAATTTTTTTATTATAACAAGGATTTCCAGGAAGGTTTATATATTCATGTTTTAAAAGATTTGGAGGAAAATGAATAAAAGAATAAATATTTGGATATTCATTGTTAAATTTCATAGAATCATTAAAAACAAAATCTCCATTAATTATAATAGTTATAATAATAAAAAGTATAAATTTTAATTTCATTTATTTTAATACATTATAAATTTTTATTTATGTATTTATTTATAATTATAAGTTAATTGAAAAATTAACATAACAACATTATTCATTACTATGTAAAATAAAAATTTTTGTTTATTATTATTAAATAAATAATCCTAATTTTTTTTCTTATTAATAGCTATTAAAAACTTATTAATTTAAAATAATAATTAAGAAATTTACTTATAAACATGAATAATTCGTATGTATTACTGATAACTAAAAAAATATTTAAAAAAAATTTATTTTGTTAAAATAAAGTTTGTATCATATGATCTTTCATACAAGTATGTAAATTTATTATCTCTATAACACACTCTCAGAAATTTAATATTATCAAAAAAATAATTTATACATATTTAAAAAGTTTATTTTATATAAAAATATATTTTTTAAATCAAAATTGAATTTTAATAAATAAAATACATTTAAAACTATCAAAGAATCTTAAAACGTTAACTTTGTTTTTAAATTTGGAAAAAAGACAGTGCATAATTTCACTTTGTCTATTTATTTTATCAATTAAAAGTTTTTAATCTATAAACATAGTATAAAGATATTTATTTATTATTAGATTTGTAACATAGCTAATTATGGTAGGCCAAGATGAATTTGATGAACTTTATCATTCAATAAACTTGAATATTAAAAAAATTGAGTATACAGGTAGGAGATGTTTATTTTTATAAACATCAATAATCTTATTTTAGCTCAACTTTTGAATCAAGCTGTTGAAAAAATTGGTACACCAGCGGATACCACTATAAATGAGGCTGAGATACATGAATTGATTCAAAAATCTAATACATTACCAAAATATACAAATAATATGATGAAAAATCTTGTAAGTTTAAGTAATGGAAATTCAATCTTAAAACAAAAAAGGGAAATTTTAATGGATAGTTTAATGTCAGCATTAAACCTCCTTCAAGATGCTCAACGAAAAGCTGTTGTAAAAGAGAAAAGTAAAATTAATGAAAATCAATTAAATAATTTTAATCAAATAGATGACAATTTTTCTGATTCAAATCCATTTGCTTCACAACAACTTTCACAAGAACAAATTCGCCAAAAACAGCAAGAAATTGAAGAAGTTAAACAAAGACATTCAGCAATAAGGCAACTTGAAGTAGATATAAGTGATGTGAATCAAATTTTTAAAGATTTAGCCAAACTTGTACATGAACAAGGGGATATGGTCGATTCTATTGAAGATAATATTGATTCAGCACAAATACATGTTGAACAAGGTAGTACAAATGTTCAGCAGGCTTTACATTATCAACAAAAAGCAAGACAAAAACAATTGCTTCTTTTTGTCTTTTTTGCTGTATTAATATTTATTATTTTATTAACACTTTGGTTCAGTAAATAGTTATATAAATAAATATATGTATAATTAAATAAACATGATAGTACTTATTTTTATTGAAATAAATACATTAACTATTTTAAGTGGAAAAATATATAACTTGTTTGATATAATTTTTAATTAATGGATTATAATAGTTAAAAAAAAATTTCTATAAAAGTGAAATTTAAATGGTAATAGAAATTATAGTCCTTTATTGTAGTAAACTATTTTAGGAGGATTTGGTAATGCTTCAATTTTTTTCTTAACTTCAGGTTCTAGGGCTGATACTTCAATACTTGTCATTTGTGGAAATATGGCACAACATAATGGAGTAGAGAATAATAGAATGGCTCCACAAATGCCAATCTGTATTGGTAGAGATGACCATTTATTTCTTTTAAACCAATCAGTTTTTTCAATTTTTTGCATACATAATGGTGTTGCTATCATATATGGTGTAGCCATTGCTACTCTTGAAAATATTACCATTGGTATGGCATATCTAGCAACTTTTGTAGATGTTCCTACTTCAACTCCTTTTTCATCAACTAATTTAATTCCTTCTGAAAATTCTTTTTGTCTCATCATTGGAATGTTTATTGAATTTGCCAATGCTACTGCAGCAAATGGTACCATTCTTCCAATTAATGGTGGAAAATTCTAAAAAAAAAATAAATTTTAATTAAAAAGTTTTAGTTAATTACTCCTCTTTTGACTATGGCATTTAAACCTAATGCAGCAGACAAAGCACCTCCTGTAGCAGCACAATAACTTGAAATAATTGTACCAACACTATTGTCTTCAACAGAACCATCATCAGAAGAACCACCACTTCTATTACAATAATTAACAATTGCATTATAACTTTGATTTGTCCATTGCCAAAAAATAACACTAGGTGCTGATTTATAAAATGCCAACATTCCTCCAGTTATAACCATATTCATTGGCATTTGACTAGACATTCTTCCTAGAATAAAAGTTTTTTCACCAGTTTCAGCATGAAAAGCAGAATCATATAATGTTTTTGCTTTCCACAATTCATCTACAGTTAATTTGTCAGAAACTATTCCTTTTTTGTAATTATCAACAATAACTTTACATTCATCCAATTTTTTATCAGAAACAAAAAGATTTAATGGATTTGTGATAGCAAAAAAATGACGAGCACGATTAATATATGTAGATTGATCATATCTTGGTTTTGTAATATCTGGACGATTTACTAATGTTTGAACGAGCTCAGACATTCTACTAAAATATATAAAATATAAATTAAAAAATAAATATTTATAAGATGATTTAAAAAATATATTACATTGTTAATATATTCTAAAATAATTCATCTTAGATACTTTTATCATTAAACGCCACGTGCTCTTTAATTTGTTTAATATTTTAAAGCACTTTTTACTGCTATAAGTTAATGAGAAAATTTCAACTAGACAGTTGAATAAAAGACAATTGTTTGAAAAAAAAAAAAATTTAAGTGGAAAAAAAAATGTGACCGATCTAAAATAATATAAAAATATATTACTTTATATTTTGGTATTAATTATAAAATAACTATACTACGGAAATATAAATAAATAATATCTTGATATTTAAATGTGTGTAAATTAAAATGATAACAACTTTGATTGACTTATTTAGAAATATATGTAGTATCTAAATGTAATAAAAAAAAATATTTGTAATATAGTATTTTGGATTTAGAAATTTACAATTTTTATTTATAAACACCAAGTTAACGTTTCTCAAGAGAATTTATGTAATACATAAGATTAAAAATTTCAATACTATTATTTTAATAGATGTAATCTATTTACAATCCTTTTATTATTTGACTGTAAATTAAATTAAAAACTTTTATATTTGTGTATATATTTCAAAATTGAAAAAAATAACTCATTGAAAAAATAATGATTTTAATAAATAAAAATTATGATTAAAGATCAAAAAAAATTTTTTTAATTATAAGTTTTAAATATTTTAAGTTTACAGAAGGGGTATATACATTTTTCCAGGCAGTTTTTGCTGAGACAACACAGGTTTATTGTAAATTGTTTAAATATTTATCAAATAGAGATAAGTAGCCTATAATTTGTAAAAGTTTTTTTTTTTAATTCAATAGAAAAAGAAGTAATAAAAAAAGAAATACATAAATAGAAAATATAAATTTATCCAAGGATAATTTTTGTTCATTCTATTTTTTTCTAATTCCATTGTATATTGAATTGCTCATAAATATGTTTTTTATTCTTAGAATTCTTCAAAGATAATTTCTTGTTATTAACTAATTTGAAAAAAAAAACGCTTTAAAACTTTTAAATTTTTTTTTATTAATGCGAAGTTTCTTTTTTTTTGTGTTAAAAAAAATTATTAAAAAAAATAATTTGGTATTAGATTAAAAAAATTATTTTAAAATAATCTTTAGAATATTATGGAATTGGAAAAGAAGATTTATAATTTTTCTTTAATAACATGTTATATTTTTATCGATTGTACTATGTAAAATAGAAAATTGTGGATTTTATGTTTACCATTTTGAAAAGTATTAAATATTTATATTTAAAATTTTGTGCTAAGGAGTTTTCTGATAGGTGCATATCATTTAAAAATATTATCATGATATCTAAAGGCATAATAAATAAATAATGTTATGCATATGATTAAAAACACGAAATATTTAATTTTAAGAATTTAATGGATTGTCATATTTTAAGGATGTTATCAAATCACACCTAAATTGTTTATTAAAATCTCATCGTAATTAAATTTTAAATATAAGATTAGCAATTTTTCAAAATCTGTTTATCTAAAAAAAAAAGATTATAAGACTCTTTTTATACGTCTTGTAAAATGACGAAAATATAATTAAGTTTATCATTTTAACATTGTATAAATGTTATTCATCCATCTTTTAACTATGTGAAACTTTATTCTCAAGTATTTCTATAAATTTTATTTTAATAATCATTTATAGAAAAATAATTTATTTTTATTGTATATTTTTTCAAGAGTAATAATCTATTAAACAATTATTATAAGACAAAAAAAAATTCTATAAAAATTATTTGAAAATTAATAACATAATTTTTTCTAATAATACCATTGAAATCATTTTTATTTTGGTCTGAAACTTTATAAGAAACTCATATAATTTATGCCAATGAATTGGCTTATAAATTGCATTTAAAATTTATTTTGCATAGAATTCTAAACTAATGTTGAAAATTTTTACATTATAGCTAATATATCAGTAATACAATTTCTACTTTTTCATACTTATTTTTGTCATTGAAAGTAATTTCTTATGTATTGTTATAATATTATTTTAAGCAATATGGATTAATGTAAGGAATATATATATTAGAATTAACAAATAATTTCCTTTAATAATTATTTTCTACTTACACATTATTATATATTTATTTGTTTATAAATACAATTATTAATTGAATGTGAATAAGAATGATGGAATTGATGCTGCTATCTGTAATTAACAGCTAATACAACCTTATTGTTGCTATGGTGTTTTATTTTTATTTTCTAACTATTAATCCTTTTTTTTTTATTTTCTAAGGTGAAATATGATAATTTAGTAATGATATCATATTTTAATGAATTTCATATTTCAATTTTTTTTTTTTACTAACTGAATTTTATTTTATTTTTTCTCTGTTATTGTTTTTGTTTCCAAATTACAAATTTTAATTATCATAAAAAATAATAAAATAATACAATATAGATGATATATATTTTTATAAATAGGTTTAAAGTTAAAAAAAAAAAATTTCCAATACCATATTTAAGAAGTAACACATTATCGTGTTTTGTAAATATACTAATAAATTTTAATTTTATTATTTAGTCTTAAAATTTATATGCTTAATTATATATATAATTATTCAGTTTTAAAACTTATATATATTTTTTTTTATCTTATTATTCATTTCAGTTTCTTTTCATTTTAATTATGTCAATAGAAAACAATATTAATGATCCAAATTCTATTAGTGCTGATATTTCTAATTCACTATTATTTAAGTTAAATAATGAAGACCAAATAATTTGTGATGAGGAATCTAAAGATAATAAAAAAAATCATTTAAAAAATGAAACAGTTTTTGAGTCATCAGTTAGACTTTCAATTATTTCTAATGATATTATTAATAATTCAAATGTAAGATCTTCTATTTCTATTAAAAGAGATGGAAATTCTCGTGCATCTAGTTATTATGAAGAATCAGAAAGTCATATTCCAATTAGTTATTTTATGAATATTTGGAATAAGTTAATAAATCAAAATTTAGATAATGAAAAAATGAAAGCAAAAGAAATGATAAAACAGTATTCAGATAATTATAAAAATACAAGTAAATCTCAATCAATTTCAAATACAATATCACTTAAATGGATTTTAGGTTGTTCCTGTATACCTTCATCATATGGTAGAAGTAATACAAGGAATATTGAAAAAAATTATCAATTAGAGGAAGAACAAATTTTAATTTTAGCTTTATCATTATCTCCATATTGTGAAGCAAATAATATACATTGGGAAATATTAAGTTCTGTTTACAAATGTTGTAATTTTAATGAAAATGATAGTAAAAGAAAAGGTGTACCAAGATATGGAAGACATTGGGAAGATATTGGATTTCAATCTCTTGATCCTGCTACAGATTTTCGTGGAAGTGGTATTTTTGGTTTATGTCAATTATTATTTTTAACAAGTAGTGGATTATCAGAAAGTGTAAAAGATGATATTTTAAGACTTAGTCAAGATAAAGTATATAATTTTCCATTTGCAGTTGTAGGATTAAATTTTACAAAAATGATTATTGATAGACTTCGTACAGGAAAGTTAGATAAACTTGCAGAAAAAGAAAAAACATACATTTCTGTTGTAAATGGAATATATCGTGGTATATGGATAATGTTTTATAGAATGTGGAAAAGTAGAAAATGTCAAATAAGTGATTTTTCAAATATTCTTGAAGGTAAGTAATTTATCATTATATATTAAATTATTTTTAGAACTTAAAAAAATTATCAAGTCTCGACCAAAATATTTACTAAATATGGCGATTTTATAAATTTTTATTATTATTATTTTTTTTTTTCATCAAATACTGTATTGCCTTAAAATATATTTTTTTTTTAAATAAATTTTTTATTATTATAAATATTTATAATATGTAGAAAGAAATTATCAACATAATTCTATAACACCATTACCCATCATGCTGCTTCCCGAACTTTTAGGTTCATAATTTTTAATTTCTTGGTCATTTGCTACATCTATACATCTTGATTGTGCCTTTAATTCCTGATTAAAATTATATTGTTTAATTTTTCTAAAAATATATCTAATAAAAGATTTTATTGTTATTAATAGAAAAAATGCTATAAGAATTGCTGCTGTGCCCACTCCAATCATCGGATCATATTTTTTATAAAAGTCATCTGCCGTCTTTTCAGGATTTGTATCCATAAAATCTCGTTTATCTGGACCTCGACAGAAGGGTGCACAATGTCGTGGCATTTCAGCATATTAAATATTCACTAGAAAACAAATTAAATTATAGTAATAAGTAAAATTTATTAATTCTAACGATTAAAAATTATAGAAAATTTTATTATAAATTTTATTCAAAGATATATCAAATGTTATTTTATTATATATATATTTTTTTTAATCCATTAATATTAATAATTGATATAAAAGAATATCTATTTAAAGTATACTTTTTATATTACCATGGTTATTGTAATTTATTCAAGTATTCATCACTATTAAGTGATATTGAGTAAAAGCTCTTTAAAATTACCTTTATTTATGATATTAAAATATTATAACTACTTTTTTAAATAATATATTTTATTAAAGTAAATATTCATTCTTTAATATAAAAAGAAAATGTAAAATGATTCTTTAAAATAAAATGTTTTTCTAACTTAGTAAATTTTTTTTTTTAATTTTCTTATCATATTAAGTTAAAAAAAATAAAAAAATACAATGAAATTGAGAATATCAATAATAATTTATGATGTCAAAATATTATATTTCAATGATATGAATAAAACTAAAGTTTAAATATATTGTATTAAAGTTAGAATGACAAACAAATTTTATGAAGTTGTTAGAATGAATAATTTATTAGTATAAAAGATAAATCCAAAATCCTTAAATAAAATTAAACAAGAGATAAGAAATTAATACACCAAAAATATTAAAGTAATAATTAAATTTTTATTAAACGATAAGAAATAAAAGAATTAAAAATCATGTTATCTTTTTATTGATAATAGTATAGTAATAAAAATTGTATTATTAAATTAAAAAATTTTAGGTATTTGTAGGTATTTATATAAATATAAATTTTGTAGTTAAGGTACAGTGATTCAAAATATTTTTTTTTTAATTTTTTTTTTACTATTATAATATTTTTAAGTTTTAAAAAAATGGGATCAGGAAGTTCACATCAACTTTCTCCAGCAGAACTTAGTGATCTTGAAGGAACAAGTGGCTGTAAGTTAATGATGAAAGATTAAAATATTAAATTTAATTTTCTAGTATCTAAAGATTCAATAAAACTTCTTCATTACCGATTTGTAGAACTTGCAAGAGCTAGAAATCGTGAAACTAATGAATTATTTATTCGCCGTGAGGATTTTAAAAGAGTTGAAAAGTTAAAAACTAATCCATTAGGAGTAAGAATTATTGAAGCATTTTTTGCTGATGCTTGGTAAGTGCATATAAATATAATTTTCTAAATATTAAAAAATTTATTTTTAAAATATAAAAATAATATTTAAGTTTTTTTTCTATATTAATAATTATCATAGAAAAAAAGTAATATAATTATAAATAAGTAATTTTGATTAAATAATAATAGAAAAAAAAATTATAGTAAACCAATGAAAATTTGTATGAACTTAAAATTTTATAAAAAAAAAAAAAAAGAAAATAAATAAGTTTTTATCTAAAAATAAATAAATTTAAAAATAAAAATGTTATAGTTAAGTAAACATTTATATTATTGGGGCAAAATTATTTATAAAAAATTAACAATAATAGCAACACATGAAAATGATAAATATTTAATAAGCATATGCTTATCATTTATCTTTGATATAATTCCATACATGTTTTTGATAGAAAACTTATAGATATTAAATAGAAGAATTTTGAAATACCAAGGAATTTTTATTAAATATGGGTTTCCATTAAAATAGCATTATTTATCTATGAGAATTTTTATTCATTTCACATGAATATTCTTTACTTATTCTCTAAAAACCATGAAAAATTAAAAAATTTATTGTGAAAAACTATATTTAAATAATCTTTGAACAAGTCAAATTAAATTGTCAATAAATAATATATAAAGATATAATAATAATTTTATATAAATACAAAGCATTTAATCATCGTCAAGCTATAACTTAAAAATTTTTTTTTATTACTATTTTAGTTGTACAGATAGACTTTACTTCAAAGATTTTGTTAGAGTATTAGCTCATTTTCGTCCCATCAACAAAAATAAACCACATCCATGGAATGACAGAGAAGCAAAATTAAGGTGTAAGTTTATTATATTATTTATTACAATTTTTAAAAATAAAAAGCATGTCTAATACAATTATTATTATATTTAATATTATAGTTGCTTTTACAATGTATGATCTAGATAAGTCAAATTCAATTGCTGTTGAAGAATTTGCTGAAATTTTAAAAATGATTATTGGACAAAATGTTGAAGAGGATCAAGTTGAAAGAATAGCTGAACAAACTATGAGAGAGGCTGATAAAAATGGAGATGGAAGTATAACATTTGAGGAATTTTGTCATGCTATGGAAAAAACTGATATTGAACAAAAAATGAGTTTTAGATTTTTGACATAAATAAATAATATTATGATTATTAAAATAAAAAAATATTAATCCTATATATACATATATTAATAAAAGAACATTTTGAAATAGAATTATAAAATTATTTTATCAATAAAATAAATTTGATTTTTAAAATAATTTAATTATTTTTTTTAAAATTATTTTACATTCAAAAAATATATAAATTTGATACATTTTATAAATAGAAATTTTAAGTAAACTAAAACTATTTCACTGAACCAATTACCTCATTAAATAGTTTTCAAACAAAATTTATTTCGTATATATATGTTTTAAAATTGTCCTTATTTTTTTTTTTTCAAAAAGATTTTAAGCATTAAAAAAAAATTATATTTTTATACATTTATATAAAATTCAAAGGTAACAGGAACATTAAAAAGAAAATTAAGTGCATTATTTAACATTTCAATATAACATTTTATTATGTCTTATAATTTATAATTTCTTTTTAACACCTACCTATGAAAAATAACTTATAATTGGATAAAAAAAAATTTTTTTTTTTGATAAAAACGATTTAAAAAGGAATAAATATATTTATAAATATTCAATAAGTTATCAATAATATAAAAATAATAAATAAAGAATATTAAAAAATTATACAATTTATAAAGTATCTACTTAAACATTTTAAAATATATATTCTATTTTGAGATACTACATATAAAACAAGAGTTTAAAACAAATTTTTCCCAGATGAGCGATTTTCTTTTTTATTTAAATCTCTAAAAATAATACTATTTTGTCAAAATATAGTAGTTTAACATTAAAAGAACTTTTCACAATAATATTACTTTTTTTTTTACAAATAAAAAAAAAAGTATTATTATGTATTTCTTTCTTTTTAATAAAACAAAATAAAAAAATAATTTGATAAATTAACAAATAGAAAAATTAAAAATATATATATATATAAATATCTTATAAGATTATATAAATATAATATTATTCTATGATTTTAAATATTATATGTCTTCTGATTATCTGTGAAAGAGAGATAAAAATATCTTATGGAGATTTTAGAAATATTTGCATTTTATTTTTACACATTAACAAATGTATATAATTTACTAACATAAAAATATTGAAAATAAAATATATTTCTAGCATTTATATCATCTGAATATTAATATTCATCAGTTTGTTTTTAATTTTTATTTTATTATAAACAAATAAATTAAAATAATGTTTGTTTTTTTTTTATTATTTATATAAAAAAAAATGGTGAGAAATATATAACCCGGAAGAGGAATAAAGTTTTTTTTTTTTAGATTTATAATAGAACTTTTAAAAATAAACATTATTTAAGAAAGTTGTGTAATCTAATTAAAGCTCTTTGTATTCTACAAATGGCCTTTTTGGAAAGGTCTCTGTTTTAAGAATTTCTTCAGCAAATTTTAATGCTTTTGTTAGTTTTTCATATATAGGACGTGCATGTGTATATAAAAATTCATCAGCTGTCTCTGTTGAGTATATTTTTTCTAACTCTAAACGAATTTTCTTTGATAAGTCTAATATATAATGAACTTCTTGTCCAAGAATTTCACGTGTTTTTTCTTCTCTCATTGGTTGTGAAATTTTATATTTCATATTATAATCATTCATCCATCCACCATATTCATGATCTAAAAGAAAATAATCTGTTAAACGTTTTTCAAGTTTTCCTAAATCATTTATTGTTTCATATATAGTATAACCTGGAAATGTACAACCATATACAAAATCATTTATTGTTGTTGGAGCATTACATCCTAAAATACTTATACTTTTTGGATATTTATTATTTAATGGTTGACCTTTTATTATTGTTTCCATACTATAAGCTAATGATGGTAATGATACAGGAATTAATTCAGTTAATATTGCCATATGATCATATCGACTCCATCCACAAAATATTAAACCTTGAAATGTATCAAAATGTTTATAAACATTTGTCATTTGTTTTATCCAACTTTCATGATTTTTTATATAATGTTCTGCATTTGTTGTGTAACGTTGTGGACCATCAGCACCTTTAAATGCACTAGCTCCCCATACTTTTTTAAATGGTTTTAATGATAACCATGTTTGAAAAGGTAAATAATAATCTAAATTTTCTGCATAACTCCATAATACTGGTTCAACTAAATCAGTTAACTTAAATTGTACCAAATATTCTTCAGGAACTTGAACTAACATATCATGCCATATAAGTACTGATACATTATATTTAGATTTAACATATTCAGCAACACGTTTAATATGCCATAACATTACTTTTTCAACATCATAATTATTTTTATTCATAATATTTGTTGTTTCACTACATATTCCTATTTGATATACCTCATCAGCACCAATATGAAAATATCTCATTCCATATTTATTATGTATTTCACCTACTTGATCAATCATACTTTTTATAATATCAAATGCTTCATCTTTACCAATACATAATGTTTGTGGATGTCTTGATGATTCTTTTAAATGTGAATATTTTTTTAATTTTAATATCCATTCAAGGTGACCAAAAGTTTGAACTAATGGTATTATATCAAAATCATAATCATCAATAGCCATTTTTATAATTTTTTCAACATCATCTAAATTATATGCTTCACCACTAACTGCATCACTTAATTTATCCTTATATGGAAAAACATCTTCCCATTCTAATAATAAACCATTTGAACCAATCTTTTTAAGAAATTCAAAAAGTTTTTTATAAAAATCTATTTTATATACTCCACCTTTTAAATCTAAATGAATATATCTTTTTGTTGGAATAAATGTATTTGTTGGTGATAACATTGGATACTCAAGCATTTCTTGTTTTTCTCTTTCTAATAATTTATTTTTACGTATATTATTTATTTCATTACTACTACCGTTATCATTAAAACTTTTCTCCACATTATTTTCTTCAGTAATATGTGTCACATTATTTTTATAATTTATCTTTGATCGATTCCCATTTACTTTTTCTCCATTTTGTTTTGCATTTTCAATTAAAATAAGTTGTTTCTTTTTTTCTTCTACTAAATTTACATTAATATTATCATAATTATTGAAACCATTATTATTATTATTATTATTATTATAATTATAATTATAATTATTATCTCTCTCTGATTTTATTTGATCTAATGGATTTGCTCTGGTTGAATTTCCACTTAGAATTACAGCAAAAATACCAAATAAGCATAAATAAAAAAGTAATGCAAAACATGAATGATTACCAAATGTTAGAACTCGTATTATTTTTTTTGTTAGTCGAATCATTTGCCGCATAGTATTTACTTTACATTTAACTTCTTGTAAGTATATAAGTATAAAATATTTAGAAATATAAATTTTAATAAAAAAAAAAAATATGTCTTGCTAAAATTATTAAAATATTTTAAAAATAAGAATTTGTAAAATAGCATATTTTTAAGAGAATTATTATATTTTAAAAATTATTCTTAAATGACACATATAATCATTTTTATACTTTCGACTACTTCTAAAATATTTAAGAAATGAAACGCTAATTTTTCTATTACAATATGTCAACAAAAATAAGAAAATTGTAAATAATTTTAGTGATAAAAAAAAATTATTTTATCTAAATAAAATATTAAAAATTCTTTAATTTTATTATTATTTTGTGAGTTTAATTTTATATGAATCACAACAATTACAACTAGTATAAATATAAAATATAATATTAAGATAATAATATTTATAAATGTAGATTTTGTTAATCGATTAAGGGTGTAGAGAAGGAAATAACTTAATATTCTTCAATAATTATGTCTCAAACTCTTTAGAAGCGTTTATATAAAATATTAGCTATACAAATTTTTTTTTCTATCTTTAATTTGATAAATGAATAATATTTTTAAAAAAATTTTAAAAAATAACGAATCATATGGATCATTAGACATAAATTTATATTATAAGTATTTATATTTCCAAAAAATGACTAATTTAAAGTAATATTTTTTTTATCTATACAATACTAGATGTAAAAGTAATATTATAGAGTAGACATATAAATAGGCCAATAAAAATTTTATAAAATGTACTTTATTTTTTAAGTTTTTCTTTTATAAAAAAATTTTTTTTATTTTTTAAAAACAAAGAATGCTTTAAAAAAAAATTTTTTTAGGAAAAAAACAAATTAAGTATGTAAATATAATTTATCAAAAGTTTTTTCTACTTTAAATTTATTTTAACAGAATTTTCCTTATCCTATTTTTTTATATATTATATAAAATTAATTTAAAATTTAAGAAATATTAATATTAGAAAAATAATTATTTTTTAAAAATAGTTTTTATGTAACAGAGAAAAGTACATTTTAAATTTCCTGTAAAAACAAATAATATTAAATGAAAAATATTAGATAATATTAATATTTCATCTGGAAATTTAAATGTTTTATACAAACCTTAAATTTAGTAATGTAAATATGAACATAAAGATAAAAAGAGTGCAAATAGATAAAATATAATATTTACAAAAAAATTTCTTGTTATATTAATAAATAAAAATACATATATATAGTTATATAAAACATTAATATTTATAAGAATAATTTTTAATATTATTTTAAAGTAAATAGGTGATAAATGCTTCATTTAAAATAATGATAGTTTAAAAAAAAAAAATATATATATATATATATATATACGTTACATTATTAGAAATTTTAATACAAAATAAAAAAAAAATTTTACTCAACCAAATTAATTATAAATTATAATTAGTATTCAATATTTATTTGTTTACTTTTTAAAAAGATATATATTTATATATGTATAAAAAAAATTTATTTTAATTATATAAATAATAGTAACACATAAAATTCTAATTTTAATAAAAAAAATTACTTTATAGTTTAATTATAATTTAAAAAAAAAAGAAAAATTTAATTAAAAGATTTTTGAGTAATTAAATAGTATACAAATATAAGTAAATCAGTTCCTTAAAAAATCGAGAATGCAAGTGGAAAAAAGAGTACGATGATAAAAAGGCATATAATTATTTACTTTAGTTTAAGTTAACATATTCTATAATGAGGAAAGTCCATATAATCTTTTGTATAATATTATCAATATATAAACTACTTTTATGACACTCTAACTAGTTAAATATTATATTTAATAACAAATAATAATTACTAATATATTTATAAAAAAAAAAAATTCTTTCTATTGAGTTAATATTTTTAAGAAAAATTTGTTAACAAAAGTCATATTCTATTAAGGTTATAATAATAAATATAAGATATGAATAATTTTATTTTATTGTTAAAAGTAGGATAGTATTATATAAAATACAATTTAATTATTTTTAAATATAAATACTTGAATATAAGTAATCATTTTTTTTTGTATTATTATTATTTAATTGAGGAGTAATTATATAATTTTATATATAAATATAATTTTTAAAATAAAGATGATTTTTGTATAATATTATTTATTTTATATAAAAATCAAAGTAATTTTAATAATCTATTACAAATTAATTCAGAAATGTAACATGTTTTTAATTTAATCATACACTATATATATTTTTATCTATAAATAATATAAAAATTTATTATTATTTCAGAAATTTAAATAAAGTAAAGTTAGATAAATTATTTACTATGATAGTTAATAGATATAGAAAATTTAGTAAAAAATCATTAAATATGATATCTAGAAACAGATTACAATTAGTATTTCCTTCAAACACATCACTGTTTAATGATTGTTCAAAAAGTAATACTAATATTTTAATACATACAAGAGCTTATGATAAAAAATATTATCATTATAAAGATAACAACTATAAAAAGAATAATTCTTCCACTCCTTTTTGGTTTATATCGACAACATCATTTGCATTAACAGCATCAATATTTATTTCTAATGCTGATAATTCAAATTTATTTGATTTGCCCTTAAATGATAATGAAGAATTAAAAAAACAATTACGTGTTAATGCTAAAAATATGAAACTTTCAAAAAAAGATATACGATTTTTGTTATTTGCTTCTATAGAGTATGATGAAGTAATATATATGACACCATCAGATTTTTTGGATTGTTTAACACAAGATCATCCAAAAGAAAGAGTATTTAGAAGAGTTTTAGATGAAAAAACTGTTAATGAAATGTTAAAAAGAACACCATCATTTTCACAGAATGAAGATAAATTATTTAGAAAAATTGATTCTAATGGTTTAATAAGTTACTCAGAATATTTATTTCTTATTATGCTTCTTACTAAAAGTATGGCTTCATTTAGAATAGCTTTTTCTTTATTTGATGATGATAATAATGATATTATAGATAAAAATGAATTTTTATTGGTAAGAAGTTTAGTAACACCACTACGTTCCAGATCAAAGAAACAAGAATTAGAAGAACAGGCATCTTCAAATTGTTCAATTGATGGGGAAAATATTGCTAAAATTATGCAGTATATTGATGGAAGTGTAGATAAAAATTTTGAATGTGAAGGAGAAGGTTACTCCAAAAGTACAAGTGAAATTACTGTTCAAGAGACAACCCTTTCAAAATATCTTTTTGGACAAAAAGGAAATCAAAAAAGATCATTTAATGATTTTAGAATTTTTTTTGAACAATTACAAAAAGAATTAACAGAAATTGAATTTAATGAATTTAGTAGAGGTAAAAATGAAATAAGTCCAGTTGATTTAGCAAGATTAGTTTTAAGATATTCTATTTTAAATAAAGGATGTTATGAGGAGTATCTTAAAAGAATTCAATCTAGAACATGTCCAGGAGATCCTGGTATAACATTTTCTGAATTTGAACAATTTAGTAAATTTTTAAATCATTTAGAAGATTTTACCAAAGCTGTTAGATTATATACATCTGCGCAAATTGCTGTTTCGGAGGAAGAATTTATAAGAGCTGTCAAAGTGACAACAAATTTAGAGTTATCAAAAAAACTGGTACATATTTTATTTCTTATATTTGATGAGAATGGTGATGGTCATCTAACGTATACTGAATTTATTGCAGTAATGAATGATAGATTAAATCGTGGATTCAAAAAAAGAAATAAAGGAACAAAAGGACTTGGATGGGAATTTTATAAAGATTGTATAATAAATGAAGTAAGAAATTAAACAAATTAATTTATAAACAACCTAAAAATTTAATTAATAAAAAAATTATTAAAATTGTTCATCAATTTTTTCCTGTCTTGTATGATATCGTTTATAATAACTCCAAGTTATATCATTATTTTTAATAGAAGGTTCAACTTCACTATAATCCATTAATTTAATACCATTTTCTAATAAAGCATTAACAAAAAATTGTTTCTATAAAAAAATATTTTAAAATAAAATATATTAATAATTACCTTATGACTTCTTTCTATTTCGCCTTCTTCAAAACAAGGTACAACCATTTCAATTCCACATTGTTTTAATCTATCAGCTAAAACTTTTCCAATATTAAAAGCTGCAAAACGATCAGTAGTACTGGGTAGTTGATTTGATATACCACTTTCTCTTGTTGAAACAGATAAAACAAGTCCTGTTTTGTAGTGGTATACTGAAGCTTCTGTATGTGATTTACCACCATTAAATACTGTTTTATATATAGCATTCATTTTTTTACGATTTTTTTCAAAACAATTTCCAGATGGTCTATATTGAATACCCATAAGTTCTAAATTTCTAGGATTTTGATTTACAAATCGTGCCACATAACGAGAAGCCATTTTTAGAAATTTTTATAATAATTTTATTTTTAAGTTTAAAATTTTTCTTTCAATATCTTATCAAGAATTTGTTTGCAAAATTCCACACCATTTGGTAGGATGTTTCTTTTTGATATATAAAATTTAAAAATATATTTTTTCTTTTAACTTTATTTTTTTATTAAAATGAATTTAGATTTCAAAGTAAGTATTTATTTTTAATATTATTAATAAAAATTTTCATCTTAGCCTTTTGATTTATTAGGAAATGTTTATAAAAATGGAAACATTCTTTTTCATCCAACAACAGATCAACTTTATTCAACAATTAATAATAAAATTAAAGTTTTTGATTTAAAAGAGTAAGTTTTTAATATTATATTTATTTAATTTAATTTAGTAACATATCTTCAATTATGCCTTTTACATCAAATTTTAATATTATAAAATTTACTCTTTCACCATCAGGAAAACTTGCTTTCATAATTGATTGTTTAGGACGTGGATTTTTAGTAAATACAAGTAAAGGTGTTTCATTAGCTCAATTAAAATTGACAAAACATGTAGGAGATGTTAAATTTTCTCCCTGCTCCAAATATATTGCCATTGCATTTGATGGCAGAATTGAAGTTTTTTTATTAAACAAAGTAACTTTTGATAGTTTTAATGCTTGGACAAAGACAACATCTTTAACAATATCAACAAATAAAATGACAACATTAAACTGGTCTGATGATGGAGAATTAATAATAGCAGGTGGTGAAGATAAAAAGTTTGTAGTTCTTAAACCAGGAAAACAAATTTGTACAGATTTTAAAAAAAAATTTCCTTTTCGTTTAATTGATGCACACAAAGGTAGTATTATTAACTGTTTCTTTTTAAAAAATTCTTATGATTGTTTAACTATCGATGATAGAGGATTAGCTTCATTATGGAAGAGTAATAAAACTTATGGGAAATTTGATGAAAAAAATGAAGAAGATAAGTTAACATTTGTTTTTTATGAACGTGAAAAAAAATTAAATATTAATGATTCTGCATCTGTTGCAAGGAATGTTGACTGTACCAGTGCAACTTTTCATTCTAAAAATAATATACTTGTTACATCTTTTTCAAATGGTGCTATTGTTTTTCATGAAATTCCTACATTTTCATTAATTCAATCTTTAAAAGTTGGAGATGTTTCTGTAAAATGTGTTGCTTTTAACAAGGATGGTGATTGGGTAGGTATTGCTTCAGGTGGAGGTTCATTAGGACAAATTGCTGTATGGGAATGGCAATCAGAATGTTATATAATGAATCAACAATCTCATACACATATTATTTCATGTGTTAAATATTCACCATGTGGTTCATTAATATCAACAGGAGGTATGGATGGAAAAGTTAAAGTTTGGGATGGTAGAAGTGGAAATTGTCTTATAACATTTACTGAACATAAATCAACAGTAACTGGTATTTGTTGGACGGAGGGTGGAAATGTTGTTTTGTCATCATCATTAGATGGAACAGTTAGAGCTCATGATATGAAAAGATATAGAAATTTTAGAACATTTAAATGTCCTGAACAATCACAATTACATGGAGTTATTACAGATTCCACAGCAGATTTAGTAATGTCAATGGCTAAAGATGAATTTAAAACTTATATATGGTCAATGGATACAGGTGATCTAGTTGATGTTATTTCAGGACATTCTTCAAGACTTTCTGGAATTTCATTTTTTGGTAATAATTTAGCTTCTGTATCATGGGATAAAACATTACGTATAACAAATATCATTGATAATGGATGCGAAGTTATTTCATTAACTGATGAAGCATTAGATGTTTCTTATTCTCCATGTGGTAAAATTCTTGCTGTATTAACATATAATTCATCAATAACTTTATATGATACTCGTGATAGTATCATAATGGGAATAATTGAAACAAAATATGATGTTGATTCTGGAAGAGGAGCATTTGAAACAATTAAAAAAGAAACATCACAAAGAAACAAAACATTTGAATTTATAGAATTTTCACCTGATTCTAATCTTATTATTGCTGGTGGTAACACAAATCATATTTGTATTTATTCAGTTAAAGATAGAATACTTCTTAAGAAATTAAAAATGACAATAAACTTTAGTTTTGATGGTGTTATGTCTGATATTAATTATAGACAATTATCTGAATTTGGAAATCTTGATTTTATTGAAATGTCATCAGATGAAGATGATGATGATTATGGTAAAAAAAAGAAAATGGCTTTAGCAGGTAGTAAAATTTCAGATAAATCTGAAAGAGCTTACAAACCAACAATGCGTGCTAATGCTATATCATTTTCACCTACAGCCAGATGTTTTGCTATAGCAAATACAGAAGGAGTTCTTATTTATTCTTTAGATCGTTATGAAAAATTTGATCCATTCCTATTGGAGACAACTGTAACTCCTCAAATAATAACACAACTGTTAAATACAAAAGATTTTTGTAAAGCATTAATAATGTCATTAAAGTTGAATGATAATTATTTTATAATACGTTCACTTCTCGAAATACCAATAGAAGATGTTAAATTTGTTACACAACAAATACCTTATTTGTATGCTGAAAAAATGCTTAATTGGATTGCCATAAATTGGAAAAAAGTTACAAAAAGTCATATTGAATATGTTTATAATTTTATGGATAATTTAATATTAAATCATTTTCAAAATTTTAAAAATAATGCTAGAAATATTTTACCATCTATCAATGCTTTAGTTCAAGAAATATCTCATCAACGAAAATTATATATTGATATTGGTAAAAAGAATAAATCTAGCATTGAATATTTGTTAACAGTTAGAAAAAAGAATAAATTACGAAATTTACCAAAAGAAACAAAGTTTGAATAATAATATTGTTATTTTTATAAATTAGTTAATTTTTTTTTATACTACTTTGTTTTGTTTTATAAGTTTATTATATTTTTTTTGTTGTTGTTATTAATCTACTTGTTTTTAATATTAAAACCTTTTTGGTATTTCCATATTTTACCTTATATTTGATATGTAAATCAATATAATATTTTAAAATTTTAGATATGTCAAAGTCATTTGGTAATATTGTTAGAACTTATGATGAAGAATTAAAATATATTGAACAAATAGGACCATGTGAATATAAAATTAAAAAAGGATTTGTTCCTAATATGAATGTTGAGGGAAGATTTTATCTTAATGATAAAATAAAAAAACATATGTTAGGAGAAATTGAAATGTGTTGTAAAAGAGGTAATATTGGTGGTTATATACCTGCTGTCAAACAAATTGCTAATGTTGCTGGATTACCAGGAATTATTGGTAATTCTATAGGTTTACCTGATATGCATTCAGGATATGGATTTGCTATTGGTAATGTTGCTGCTTTTGATGCAGAATCAGGAGATGGTATTATATCACCAGGTGGTGTTGGTTTTGACATAAATTGTGGTGTTCGCCTTATTAGAACTAATTTATTTGAAAAAGATGTGAAACCAGTAAAAGAAGAATTAACTCAAGCATTATTTGATCATATACCTGTTGGTGTTGGATCAAAAGGAATTATTCCTATTGGTGTATCTGATTTTGAAGAATGTCTTGAAATAGGTATGGATTGGACATTAAGAGAAGGTTATTCATGGGCAGAAGACAAAGAACATTGTGAAGAATTTGGTAGGATGATTCAGGCAGATGCTACTAAAGTTACAACTAGAGCTAAAAAAAGAGGATTACCTCAACTTGGAACATTAGGAGCTGGTAATCATTATGGTGAAGTACAGGTTGTAGATGAAATTTATGATAAATATGCTGCTAAAAAAATGGGTATTGAAGATGTTGGCCAAGTTGTAATTATGATTCATTGTGGATCTAGAGGTTTAGGACATGAAGTTGCTTCAAATTGTCTTACATCAATGGTAAAATCTATGAATCGTGATGGTATTCATATAAATGATACACAATTAGCTTGTGCTAGAATTAACTCACCAGAAGGTCAAGAATATTTAAAAAGTATGGCTGCAGCAGCAAATTTTGCATGGGTTAATCGTTCATGTATCACATTTTGTGTAAGACAAGCATTTGCAAAAACATTTAATTGTACACCCGATGATTTGGATATGAATGTTGTTTATGATGTATGTCATAATATTGCAAAATTTGAGGAACACATAGTAAATGGGAGACCAAAAATGTTATGTGTACATAGAAAAGGAGCTACAAGAGCATTACCACCACATCATCCTTTAGTTCCTGTAGATTATCAATTAACAGGACAACCAGTTATGATTGGTGGTTCTATGGGTACATGTAGTTATGTTGCTTGTGGAACTGAAAAAGGTATGGAAGCTACATTTGGTACAACATGTCATGGAGCAGGAAGAGCTATGGGCAGAAGTAAAAGTCGAAAGACAATTAGTTTTGAGGATGTTTTAGATCAATTAAAAGAAAAAGGAATTAGTATTAGGGTAGCAAGTCCAAAGCTTGTTATGGAAGAAGCTCCAGAAAGTTATAAAAATGTTACTGATGTTGTTGATACTTGTCATCAAGCGGGTCTATCTAAAAAAACATTTAAACTTAGACCAATTGCTGTAATTAAAGGTTAAATTTATTATTGTAATTTAAAAATAACGACAAAGAGTATAAATAAACATCATATAAAAATTTATAATATAGTTTACTAATAGCTATTAAATAATTTTAATTTTCCTACTTTAAAAGCTGCTAAAGGTTCATTTGACTGAAGAGCAGGATAATCAAATCTATATTTATTCTTTTTCAAACCTTTAATGTGATAATCACAAGACAAAGAACTTCCAACAAATGCAATTCTATATTTTTTTTCTATATCTTTTTTAATTTTTCTTGCTTCTGATAAATGAAATTCAGATAAATCAACTAAATCTTTTATAACATTAACAGATCCACTAGAATTTTTTCCTGTATATAATTGATCAGATGTAAAATTATGTAAAATCATCAAGTCCTGAGGTAAAAGTACAATATTTTTTTTTAACATTGGTATTATACTACGTATATGATTAATAATACCAGTTGCTTTTCCTAAACTATCTGCACATTTTAAAACATTATCATCTAATTTTACATTTTCAGTTTTTATACCTTCACATAAAAGTTTTATTACACTTCCAATAGTACTTTCTCCATAATACTCTAATTCTTTAATTGTTTTAAAACCTTTATCTCCTAAAGTACTTTGTCTAGAGAAAATCAATTGATACAAATAATTAATATTAGTTTGTCGATATAATAAAAATTGTTTTAATGCTTCTGCTGTAGGTTGCCTTGGAATAGGACCTTTTTTAATACGATATATTGTATCAATAGTATCTTTCCAAAATTGTAATCTATAAATTCCAGCTGTTCCACCATTAATTTCAATAGAATGTCTTAATGTACCTAATTCAACATTTAAAGCTAATACAGAAAACGCATGTGATTTTGCGTAATTTGGAAAAAGTAAAGCTGAAAGATAATTCATGTAATCCATACTTTTAACACTATTAAGACAATATTTAAAATTATTTAATTTATTTTTTTCTATATTATATTCAGAAGGATAATTTTCTTTTTTTGTATGATTTTCATTTAATATCTCTTTTGAATTGTCCATTATTTTTAATTTATTACAAATAGTTGATCCAATCATTCTTCGGGTTGTGTAAACCCAACAAAACTTGCTGACATTGGTTTTCCTCTGTGTTCGAAGGTGTAAAATGAAGGACAATTGCCAAAGGTGTCCCATGTTTCAGGTTCGTCTTCACAATCAGAACGAATTTTTTGAAAGTCTCCTGAAAATGCTGTTGCACTATATAAACCAACAGCTAATGAAACAAATAATTGTACATATATATCAGCTGATAAATATGTATATTCTTGATTAATTAATCTAAGATAAGATCTATGCTAAAAAATTTTATTAAAAAAAAATTTTTTCTTTGTTAAAAAAAAATTTACCTGAGCAACTGAAAAGGCACAATGTAAAAGTGATAAGAAGGCAAAAAATAATATATATTTTGGAGCAGGATGATAACTCACTGGGAAATACATTATAATATCTTCTTGTAAATTAATTTAATTAACTATTATGATAAAGATATACTCAATTAGAGTTTGATTAAACAAATAAATTTAAAAACTATTTGTAAATGTATATTTACATAACATAATTTTTATAAATACAAATTAACTATATTTTAACTAAATCTAATAAAAGTTTTGTTTGTCCTTGTTATTTAATAATTTATACTTTTCTTTAGCTTTCTCAATTTTCAAATTAACTTCATCTTTAAAATAATTATCTTTTTCTGTTTTTTTATTATTTCTTTCAGCTAATATTTGATTGAAGCCAAGAATTGTATTTTTAACACTTCTTTTAAACCCAATTAAAATAAATCTTTGAACTATGTTTGAGATCGTTCCAAAGTCAACATCCACTACAACTGATCTTTTGACATCTGTAGATGATTTGTAATCATCTTTATTTGGCGAATAAACACATCGTTCTTCAATCATAAAATTTTTACGATGAGCCACATTCCTTGTATAAGTTTTTAATGTTTTATTATCTTTATCAAAAATGCTTTCTTCAATAACAGGCATAACTTTAATTGAATTTAATGAACACAACCAAGAAGGTACATATTTTAAAAACGATGAACCTTAAAAAAAATTTGACTCATCTCTAGTGCTAGTTACCTCGTTTAACAATAAGTTTTTTTGTATAAATTTTATTACCCTCAATTCTTCTTTCTAATATATCTTCACTCATAATATGTTTAGCAAAATCATTTGGGTAACGATTCCAAAAAGTTGAGGTAACATCATTAAATGAATATTTAAATACATATATAGGTGAATGCCAAAATCTCATCTAAAAAAAATCAATTATAAAATTTACATTTCAATTTATTCATCCAGTAAAAACAATTTCATTTATAATATACAATTTATTTTTCAATAATAATAAATAATTAATAAAACCATATCATATTTTATTTTTAAAAACAATATATTTATCTTTAAAAAAAAATTATAAAAACACTTATCGATAAAGAGTTATAATAATAAAGTCTGAAAAAGAATTATTAGTATCAGTAAGTTTTAAACAAAATGTTCGTTTTTCCAAAAGATAAAAGGAATTATATATTGAAAATGTAAAATTCACAATTATCAATGCTTTGTAGGAGAAAATACATTGGAATAAAGTTGACTAATTAAAAAAGTCCACAATGAAATAGTTAATATATGAATAAGGAGATTAAAAATAATTTATTATATTTAAAAAAAAGAAAATCTTTTACAAAAATTTAATGAAAATATAGTATTTTTAATAAACTTTCTTTCAATTATAATAATGAAAAATAATAAAATTAGAAATAATCATTAATTAGAGTTTTTTTTTATTTAAAAATTACTTTAATATTGATAAAGAGAATAAACAATTATTTCTTATCCACTTCTTCTGATACTCATATAATCTTTGTACACAATTATGTTTTTACGCAATATTGTAAACAATTTTTTTTTGCTATTTGATTAAATTAGCATGTTATTGTTTGATAAAGAATGTATACAGTTTAACATTTTTATTTATTTTACCAAGATTGTATTATTATGTGTTATAATATTTTCAGCATCAGAAAAAAATATTTAAATATGTTAAATAATTTCTTCATTTTAGTATAGGAATTTAATATGGTATTTTTTATTACAAATCACATTTTTAAAGTATAGATAAAAACTTTAATATTAAATTTTGAATATAATTGTAACTAATAAAAAAATCTACCTCCTCAAACGAAAACTTCGTGAACACTTTACCAAGAAATTATTTAATTTTTTTAAATTTAATATACTTTGTCATTGTCATTTTCTACAGATATGGCAAAGACACGTTCTTCATTAAAATTAAATCGACCATTGAAAGATGGTTCGAAACCAGTAAAAAGTAAACTTAAACATGATATGGCTCCAAAACATCGAGGACAAACATTTTCAACAGGAACCCATTCATTAAATCCAGGTTTGTTCATTATATTTTTGCTAAATTTTACATTTTTTTTAAAGATAGAAAAAGAGAAGGACCTCATCAACGTTCTCGTGCTACAATTAAAAGATTGTTAATGTACAAAAATTCAAAACCAACACGGTATGTTTCAGTTTACCATAGTATTATTATAAAACTAATATTTTTAGTGATAAAAATGGAAAAATTATAAAAGCAGCTCCATATCAAGATAGATTACCATCTGGAACTGTTGCAAGAGTTGAACCTCATCGCAAATGGTTTGGAAATACAAGAGTTATTGGGCAGGAGCAATTACAAACATTCCAAGCTAATATGGGGAAAGTTATAAAAGATCCTTTTCAAGTTGTTATGAAACAAACTAAACTTCCAGTAACATTATTACAAGAAAAATCTAAACAACAACGAGTTCACATTTTAGATACTGAATCTTTTGAATATACTTTTGGTAAAAAATCTTTAAGAAAAAAGCCAAATCTTGCGGTTAATGATTTAGAAAGTATGGTTGCAAATATTTCTGAAAGAACATCAAAATATACTAAGGATAAAGATAGAGACATTTATGATAGAGATGCTGATCGTGCTAGATTTGAAAATACTAATCCACTTTTCCGAGCTGGTCAATCAAACAGAGTTTGGGGTGAATTGTACAAAGTAATTGATTCTTCTGATGTTGTTGTTGAAGTTGTTGATGCTAGAAATCCAGAAGGAACGAGATGTAAACATGTAGAAGAATTTTTACGTAGAGAAAAACCACACAAACATCTCATTCTTGTAATTAATAAAGTTGATTTAGTACCAACATGGGTTACAAAAATGTGGTTAAATAGATTTTCTAAAGAATTACCTACTGTTGCTTTCCATGCTTCTATACAACATTCTTTTGGAAAAGGTTCTCTTATAAATCTTTTAAGACAATTTCAATCATTACATAAAGATAAACCACAAATTTCAGTTGGATTTGTAGGATATCCAAATGCTGGTAAATCCTCTATTGTAAACACTTTAAGATCCAAAAAAGTTTGTAAATCAGCACCTATTGCTGGGGAAACAAAAGTTTGGCAGTATGTTATGTTAATGAGAAGAATTTATCTTATTGATTGTCCTGGTGTTGTATATCCACAAGGTGATTCAGAAACAGAAATTATTCTTAAGGGTGTCGTCAGAGTCGAAAATGTCAAAGATCCTGAAAATCACATTCAAAGTGTTTTGGATAAAGTTAAGAAAGAACATTTATGTAAACATTATGGTTTAACAGATTTCAATGGTGTTGATGATTTCTTGGAAAAAATTGCTAAAAAAACAGGAAGATTATTAAAGGGTGGTGAACCTGATTATGGAACTGTCAGTAAGATGGTATTGAATGATTTTCAAAGAGGAAAGCTGCCTTATTTTGTATTACCTTCTGATTATGTACAGAATGAAAAAGTTCTTAGAAATGAAGAAGATGAGAAACCAATTAATGAAGTTGAAGAAGAAAATTATACTGCCGAAGAAGAGGATAATGATGAAGTAGTAGATGAGGAAGATAATGAAATAGTAGATGAAGAAGACAATGCTGATGAGGAGGATGTTGAAATGGCTGAAAATGATGATGATGCTTTGTCTACATGTTCAGGTTTATCTGATGTTTCAGGAGTTTCAGATTTAGCTTAATAATTTTAATATTGTTAATAAAATATTTTTGTTGTTTTTGTTTTATTGAGAATGTATATAAATTAAAATATTTAAAAGATACTATTAATTTTTAAAAGTGTATAATAAAATTATTTCATTCAAAAAAAATCTCCTTTTTATCTCATTAAAAAAAACGATTTATCTTCTATATATAAAATCGAAATAAATAAAAAAAAATAGAAATATAATTTATAAGAAAAAATTTTTTTTAAGATTATTTAATGGATTAATTTAATTAAAACAGCAATTATTTTCTAGATGTACAAATTTGAAAAGTTCCTGATCTTAACAAGTGAGATTCTCAAATGATACATTATAGGAATTCGTTAATAGCATTTTTAGCTTGTGTTGATAACGTGTCCGGAAATTTTATATCAAATTTCACTATTATAGAACCTTTTTGCCCTGTTTTCGGTGATGGAAGTCCTTGATTTTCAATTCTATAAAAAAGTTTTAATATTATATTAAATACAACTTACTTTTTGTGAAAATTTGGTTTAATAATATGGTCTATTACAATAGGAATTTTCTGACCTTCTAACGATGTTATTTCAAACTGTGTGCCAAGAAGAGCTTCTTTAAGAGTAAGTTTGTGTACGTGTATTAAATCGGCACCTTCTCTTTTAAAACATGGATGAGGTTTATCTCTTATTACAAAAACAACATCAGCAGGTATCCTTCCTGGATATTGATCACCTTCCTTAGGAAAGGTTATTTTTGTTCCTGATTTCCATCCAGGTTTAATTTCAATTGTTAGTACTTTGTCTACAGTTCTACATTTCCCATCATGTGCATAAACTTTTTTAGTAATTTTCATTCTTTTTACTGTTCCTTTGGCAATATCTTCAAGAGAAACAAGTAATTCATGTTGAACAGTTGGATCTTGTTTATGTTTATAATGCCCACCCATACCATGACCAGACATTCCATTATTAAAAAATGAATTTCCAGCTCCATTAAATGAAAAACCACTATTTCCAAATAAATCTTTAAACATATCATCTGAAGGAAAAGTTTGGGTAAACATACGAAACGGATCACCATTAAATGTATAATGAAAACCAGAACCTGGTCCTCCATTTGGAAAACCACCAGCCTCGCCTTTTAATCCTTCTTCACCATATTGATCATATATATCTTTTTTTGTTTTATCACTTAAAACATCATAAGCTTCTGCAATTTCTTTAAATTTCCCATCTGATCCAGGATCTTTATTTTTATCAGGATGATACTTTAAAGCCATTTTTCTATAAGCTTTTTTAATTTCATCTTCAGATGCACTTCGTGGAATGCCCAGAGTTTTGTAATAGTCCTTCCCCATAATTAGATTAATTTTATTATTTTAGTAGAAACAAAGAAAAAAACATAAAATAATATAAACAAATTTGATCCAACTGTAAAATTATTTTTATAGTAAAGACAATAAGTTCTTGAAATTCGCGTTAAGAAAGAATATTGGAATAAACTTTTTTTACAAGATCATTGTGAAAAAAAAAGTGATTAGTATATAACGATAGATAAATTTTTTTTAATACAAAATTAAAAAAAAAATATTTTAATTAAACAAAAGGTAAGTTTTAAAATTAAAAAAAAAAAATTATATGCTATCTTTTTAAAAAAATAATGTAGGATCTATTAGTTATACAATAAAATAAAAATTACTTTTTGTAGAAAGTAAAATTTCTTCACTTTTTTTTTGATAGCGCCAATAAGATAGATAGATTTACCAAAAAATTTATTAAGTAAATTTATTTATTTTATTAAAAATTGTAAAAATAGACAAATTATCCTATATTTCTAACGCAAAATAGCACAATTTTTGTAGATGCTTCTTAAATAAATATAAGTTAGATATACGATATAGGTGACAATATTAAATTCAATTACAAAGTGGTATCAAATTAAGTCTGACAGAGATTCTTGCAACTTTGCCACATGTCGGCCTTGAAAATATTTCTTACATCCAACACTCGTATTCTTTACATATATACATATAAATATGAAAGTTTTTATAAGTATTTTTGTTGCGAAATTATTCGTTAACCATAATTAATAGTGGACATAGGTACAATTTATTGATGATAATGATGTACCTAATAATGTAGGTCATTTTACAATTGAAATAAATGTAACCACTATTTATTTAGATATAAGTTAAATTAATTGAAGGTTGTCATAAAAAATGTTTTTTTTAGTTCAAATTAACTAGATATAATTCAAAAATATTTTTTCAAATAAATTGAACATTAAAAATGCAATTTCGTGACTATAGGAATTTAGAGTACAACAAAAGTGCTCCTTTATTGATTCTCTTAAATGATGACCAAGACATAATTGACTCAATTATTATTGAAGAAAGTCTTCGAATGTCAAAATATGAAAAAGAAACGTTATGGATAAGAAACGACAAATTAAATGAAGTTCCAAAATGTGATATTTTAAGTTATTCCGCAAAAGAAACATCATTGGTTAAAATAATCCATGTTCAACCTGAGATGTCACTACCAAATTTAATTTTAGATTTTTGTTCTACAATTCAAAATAAATTACAAATGGAATTCTACCAAATACTAGTTGATTTAAGAGAATGGTCTATCTCTGCGTCTGAATATGAGTTAACTGGTATGCTTGCTTTACTAAGTGATACAGCATTATATATTCTGTCAAAAAGAAATGAAAATTTAAAGATAATTTCAACACAAATCTCAAATATTCAAAGTTCTTTCCCTATAACTGTGTTTTTATCTCAACAAATTGGAAAAGAAAATATGTATATGACATCACAATTCTCCAGTAATGTTAAAGTAATTGGCAAAAATAAAGACATTGTAAACTTAAACATTGACGATTACTGCTAACGATGAGTGATCGTATCTCCAACAAATGTTTGCCGCCGGATTCTCAAAAAGAAATCCTTTAACAAAAGTCTCTTCAGTTATTATTCCTAGTGTTGCTTTATATTAAGTTAATTAATTGTATATTTATTTATTAATTAAAAATAATGGGTATTAAAAATTTGTCAAAAGCTATTCAAGAGTTTGCTCCAAGTAGTGTTAAATCATTAGAATTCAAAAACTACTTTGGTCGTGTGATTGCTATTGATGCTTCAATGTGCATATATCAATTTTTAATTGCTATTAGACAAGAAGGTTTAACGCTTCAATCAGAAGACGGTCAAACGACAAGGTAAAAAATTTATTTTTATTATTAATTTCTAAAAAACTTTTAGTCATTTAAATGGTTTTTTCTATCGAACAATTCGAATGATGGAAGCTGGTATTAAACCAGTATATGTTTTTGATGGTAAGCCTCCAGATTTGAAATCACATGAATTGGATAAAAGAACTGAGAGAAGAGCTGATGCTGAAGCTTCATTAAAAGAAGCTATATCAAAAGGAGATACTGCTGGTATTGAGAAATTTGAAAGAAGACTTGTTAGAGTTACAAAAGAACAAAACGATGATTGTAAAAGATTGTTGTCACTTATGGGTGTTCCATATGTTGATGCACCGTGTGAAGCTGAAGCTCAATGCGCAGAATTGTGTAAAAAGGGGAAAGTTTTTGCTACAGCAACAGAAGATATGGATGCATTAACTTTTGGAAGTAATATACTACTTCGTCATTTATTGGCGCCTGAAAGTAAGAAAATTCCTATTAAAGAATTTAATTTAAATACTGCATTGAAAGAGATGGGTTTTACCATGGAACAATTTATTGACTACTGTATTATTCTCGGTTGTGACTATACTCCATCAATTCATGGAATAGGTCCTAAAAAAGCATATGATTTATTAAAAATTCATAAAAATATTGAAACTATAATTGAAAATATTGACTCAGAAAGATACAAAATTCCTGAAGACTGGAACTTTAAAGTTGCACGGGGGCTTTTTGTTTCTCCAGAGGTGACAGATGGAACTGAATTTGATTTTAAATGGACCTCACCAGATGTAGAAGGAATTATTTCGTTTATGAGTGGTGAAAAAAATTTTAATGAACAAAGAATTCGTTCAAGTTTAGAGAGGTTAAAAAAAGCTAAACAGAACAGTAGTCAAGTTAGAATTGATAGTTTTTTCAAAGTCACCAGTATTGTTACAACAGAACCTTCTGCTAAAAAAAGAAAACTTGAGGAAGAAAAAGCATTGAAAGGAAATGCTAAAAAAGCTAAAGTAACTACAAAAAAGAAAAAATAATTGTTTTTTTTATGTATGGATTTGTTTTGGAAATACTAAGTTCTGGTAAGGGCACTTTTTAAAATCAAATTTGTAAATAAATTTTTTTTATTCATAATGTGTTTTTTTTTCAACTATTTTGTTTTTAAATGAAAGATAATTTTTATAAAACAATAGTAAAAAGAATTATCTCAATTTAAAAATATTTCATACTTAAATAATAATTAATTAGATATCATATTTAAAAAATCTTAGTAACATTTTTAGAAATAACCCTAACAAGATTATAGTTTTTTATTACAAATACTTTAGAATTTGAAAGTTAATTGATCACTTTAAATTTAGAATATAATAAGAAAGGATTTAACATAAAAACTTTTCTTGATATTTATTACTTACTTTATATTAAAAAACAAAATAATTAGTATGATTGTATAGTTTTTTAAAAATAGTTAAAAAAATTAATTATCGTGTTTAAATTCGTTTGTTATTGAAATATAATTAATAGACATTTCTTTAAACTTATCACTCTTTAAAAAATTTTTTTAAATCTGAATATTAAAATTTTTAGTAATCAAAGTGATCTGAAATGTATTACTATTTTAGATCAACGGTGAATTTAATTATTCCAAATTATACTGATCACAAATTATATTGTAAGTATAAATAATTAAATTAAGATAAATATCTATTAAATGGTTTAATTTCTGGGTATTCCATAAAATTAAGTTTTTATTTTTTTTTAAAAGGTTTTGTGTTATATAGGTGTATGGTACATTGTTGTAACTAATCTATTTAGTAAATATATTATTATTTTTTTATTAATACTATTTGAAATATGTCATTATGTGTGTAAAATTTGTTGTGACCTGTAAATAAACAAAATGAATAAATATTTTTTAAAACAATAAAAAAAATTATTTTATTAGAGAAAAAAATTTTTAAAGATAAAATTCAAAAATTTAAAATATTACATTAAGAATAAATAAAAAAAATGTATTTACAAAATTTTTACAAAAGTAATTCTTTAAAGATTCCATTATCTATCATATCTTACAACGAATTTATATAAGTATCTTTATTGTACATAAATTAATTGTTAAGAAATATTAAGACTTAATTTTTATTAAAAACATAGTTTAATATATTTTACTAAAATGGATGATAAATCAAATTCACAAAAAAAAGAACCTATTGAATATATTGAGAAAAAAATGAAACTTAAATATAGTTATTCAAATTATCATTCATCTGAAAATAATGCAGTTTGGATGACAGATAAAATTGATGAACTTGATGTTGATTTCAATAGAGAAATAAATACTGCATATACTATTTTTAGAAAAAGTAACCAATTAAAAAGTAATAAAGATTTAGAAAAACTTGCAACAACAATGAATAGTGTATTTTTTGGTCCTCCTGCTGAATATCTTCGACCATATTAAATAATACATATTAATTTTTTTTTTTTGTAAAAATTTGAATTATTATAAAATATTAAAATTTTTATTTCCATTTTAAAGTGATTAAATTTTTTTTAAATTATCATTCGCTATGCCTAAGAAAAATTATAAAAGAAGAAAAATTGGAATAACAATAAAAAATGAGAAAGAAAATCAATTTTTAAATTTACTATCTGACAAAGAATTTATATTGTCTACAAAACATGGATCATATTTAAATAATATTCCTTGTAAAGAAGAGTTGTCAGATTTTACTGGAAAATTAGAAGAAATATATGAAAAGTATTGTCTAAATATTGAAGATAATATTCTTTTAAAATTATGGAATCAACGTGGTAAAGTTAAATGTTTTGTAAATGAACATGATAATATGATAAAGGTATTATTTTTAATTATTTTTTAATAAATATTTTAAAGATTCCACCAACTCCATCAAAAGGAAAAAATATCTCTCAAATAGATATTATGAAACAAAATATAACAGAAAGAAAAGAATTTTTAGAGCTGCGAACTACTATTAATAAAAATGATAATAATTCTAATAATATGATTAATACTTGTTATACAAAGAATCATTCTGAAACAAATGTAAATAAAAATAATAACACTAATAACACTTTTTCAAATTCAAAATGTAATGTAATTAGCAATTTTGGAAAAAAGCGAAGAAACACTGCTGAGAGAGAAATGTGTATTGAAGAACAGATGGGAACACTTATTCAAGCAGATTTAAGAAGAAAAATGTTGCTAGATGAAAAAGTTAAAAGAATAAAATTGTATGTCTTTTTTTTTTCTTATTAACAAATAATATATTATTTTTAGAGAAAGAGAAGAAAAAATGAAACAGGTAAAAGAAAAATTACGTCAACAAGAAATCAACCCAATGAATAAAAAAAGTAAATTGTTACAGAATAAGGATGTAGTTGAAAAGATAAAAAAATCAAAATTACCACCTTTAACACAAAAAAGTACCAAGAATTTCTTTAATGAACAGCAAGATACTAAAAATAATTTAAAATATACTAATAACAAACTAACAAATTTTAATCATTCTAAAAAACCAAATGTTATTTATGAAAATAAAAATAAAAGAAAACGAAAAAGTGATATGAAGGATGAAATAAAATTTCTCATTCCACCTGTTAAAAATGGACGATATTCTGAATCGAGTGATAATATGTTTATACAAAATAACAAACCACTAATAAATTGTTATACGAATATTAATAAATTCAATGATAATTCTAAAAAACTAACCAATAAAATAGATAATGAATCATATAAAATTGAAAACATATCAGACTGTGATACAACAGATGATGAAAATAATCCATTTGGTATTGTTCCAAAATGGGCACAATTTGAAAATTTAAAAAATTCTCTTATTCATCAATCTAAAACTTTTAATTCGTTAACCAAAATTGAAAATGTTTTTGGAAGCTTTTGCTTTTTTAAATTACGTTTTCCATCTAATGAAAGTCATATATAAGCTAAAACTATTTTTTTTTTTGGTTAAATATACTTTATTTGTAATACTAATTTTCTACCTATTATATATCATTTCTCAATAAAACTTTATTATGTGTTTTTAAATTTAACAAAAGTCTTCTTAAAGTTAAAAATAAAACTTTAATTTTTGTTGAGAGATAATTTTTTTTAAGAAGCAAAAATTCAATAAAATTATATTATTATTAGTATATTTATTTAGTATATTTGCACAATTAAAAACATGTTGATAACATAATTCATAATTTCACAGTAAAATTTAAATGTTAATATATTCAAAAACATAAAATAACAAAAATATATAAATTTCATCCTCCATTTTTACTTAACATTTTCAATTTTATTTTTTAAAAATTGTACTAACCAATTGTATTTTTAGAATATTAATATCAACCTTATTTTTTAAATTTTTTTACCATTTTTTCTAATTATGAATATTAACAATAAGAAAATTAACAATGATGAAGAATATATTGAAGTTGATTTTACACCAAATGTTGATTATATTGAAACTGTTGTTTTAGATTTAAAGAAAAATAATATTATTGATGTTTGTACTTTGCAAGAGTATGTCAGATTATTTATTAATTTAATGAACTCATTGAAAAATCAAAAAAAAAGAGAAGTAAAAAGTTTTAGTGATACAAGTATTGTAAAAAAAACAAAAAAAATTGGAAAATTATTAAATTTTAGGGATGAATTGATGTATTTTGTTTCAAATAATAATTCTCAAAATGAGAATAGAGAAAAATTTTCATCTTGGAATGTAATTAAAAAAAGATTACTAAAAAATGAAATAAAATTAAATGATAATAAATTAACACTCAATAAAGCTCGAAATAATAAAGAAGTTTTTAAAAGTCATTCAGCTATATTAATACCACCAAATGATGTATTGAGAAAGGAAAGATTTATGAAATGTTGGCCTTCTGATTACGATAAATTGTTGTTATATGTAAAAAATGAAATGAATATATTATTTGAAATTAATAAAGATTATATAGAAGTTCTTAGATTAATGAAGATTTTAAAAAGTAAAAAAGAATTATATAAGAAAAATGCCAATAGTTATAAATTATTAATTCCTGTTTCTATTAAAAATGAATATTTTGGAACAGCATATAAAAAATTACAACTATTTTTTATTTATGAAAAATTAGGTTTACCTCAGAATACTAATGATAATATAAAAAATTTTATTAAATATGATGAATCTGTGGAATATGTAAAATTTCATTTATTAAAACTTGAGTTATTATTTCATCAATATGAGATAAGACTTATTCGTTTGTTTATCAAGTTAAATGTTATGCACAAAGAGTTACTTGAAATAAAAATTAAAAAAAATACTAATTAATAAAACTTTTTTTTATAATAATTATTAATCATGTTATTTATAAATTATATCATATTAACTTGACTTTTTTTTTGTAATAATGTTTAAGTATAACTAATAAATTATATAATAATAGATTTAATATGTAAAATATTTTTTATTTAATATTTTAATGATATATTATATTAAGAAACAAATTAAATTTATAATCTTAGTATATATCTAAATAATTAAGAAAAGTAAGTTTAGGATTAAGATAATTATTTTATTTGATAAAGAAAAAAAAAGAAGAAAAGCATAGATAAAGCTGCATTGTCATAAGTTAAAATTATTAATGGTTACTTTTTCAATTAATAATTATCTTAAAAATTGTCACGTATGTAATATCAAGAACATGTTATTTTCTCTCAATATTCAATTAAAAATTTTTACTATATTATTATCTTTATTACTCATGATGTTACATTGTATTTTTATAATAAATCTTGATGACGTAATATTTTATTGAAATCAAAATTTCAACCCATGAAATAAATAAATATATTTTTAAGTTGTTGATCAAAAGAAGTGATATATAAAAGAATTGACAGGAGGATGTAAGAGAATAAAAGAAATTATAGTTTGTGTTAAGCTTTAATCGGGAGTATATAGTATAAAGAAGTTAAAGAAATTTCAATAACTAAGCAATTTCTTTTTATATCTCATAAGAGTAACTAGGAAAATCACAGTAGATGTAGATAATGAAAATTTGTTTAAGTATTTTCTAGCGTGTGATCCTAATGCTAGCTTTATAATATATTGGGAGATATAGTGCTATTAAAATTATTGGTTACCATTCAATTTTTATTTCATCATTGGCTTTTTTTTTTTTAAGTGATTAAATTTTATAATAGAGAAATTTTTTGTATTGTGAATAAAGAAAAATGTAATATAGAGAAAAATATTATATTGTTCTTCTTTTCTACTTTTGCTATAGGTAAATTTTATTATTATTACAGTTAAGATTAATTGATATTAAAGATATAATTGATCATATTATAAAACTTTTTATTTAGTTATAGTGTAAGGTATGACAAAATGAATGTAGCAAAAAAATTAGAGAAATTTATTAAACATTGAATGTAGATGTTAATTTTTATAACGGCATATTTTACTTACAAATTATTTTCTACTTAATATAATAATAAATATATATCATTGATTTAAAAAGTTATTTTTAAATTTTCTAATTGGATGATTATTATATTTTTAAAGATAAATGATTATTTATATATATATATATATTTTTTTTTATCACTAATTTTATTATTTATTTTATATTTAGAACATTTTATGTAATTTAAAAAATTTATAAGTAATACTATATTTTATCAATAATTTTTATTTACTAATCTTGGTGAATTATTTAATATTTGATATAAATTTTAATAAAATAAAAAATGAGTTTTGATTCGATCTCCTCAACTACTGGTTATTCATCAAGCGGTGTACCACTACTATCTGTTTTCCCTCGAAGGGCATTAACTATTGCAGCACCAGATGATACAATAACACATACAAGAGTTACTGTTTATCTACATTCTTTTAATCCTGAAAATAGTAATCATAAAATTTCATTTGATTTTCATAAAAGAAATACAACAGAAGAATTAATAGAAAAAATAATTGAATCTAATCAAGGTATAATATTAATATTTTATAATTATTTATTTATTTTTTTTTTTAAAAATAATTTTTAGAACTTCATGGAACAAATTCAGAAGATTATGAAATTTATGAAACAATGGGAACATTAGATGGTAGAACATTTAAAGAACGACGCCTTGATAGAGGTGAATATCCAATTGCTGTACAAATGTTATGGAGTTGTAATAGTCATAATTCTAATAATGAAAATGATTCAACAATTCCCAGAAATCGTTTTGTTTTTCGTTCAAAAAGTTCACGACCAAAAAGAAATGTAGTAAATTTTGTATCTGCTGAAAATTGTTCCACAATTGATTCATTTTTGGCAAAATTTCTTGCTCAACCACAAGATAGAGAGTATGCTGATTTATGTATGCTACCAGAATTAACTGAACAAACATTATTAGATAATTTAAAAGATAGATTTAATTCTGGTCATATATATACATATATTGGACCAATTTTAGTTGCTGTTAATCCATTTAGTTTTTTTCCTATATATAATCCAAAATATGCACGTTTATATTGTCAATCACGACATTTAGGAGCATTACCACCACATATATTTGCTATTGCTGATATAACTTATCATAACATGTTACGTGTTAAAGAATCACAATGTGTTGTTATAAGTGGTGAGAGTGGTTCAGGAAAAACGGAATCTACAAATTTTTTATTACATCATTTAACAACTCTTAGCCAAAAAGGTAGTACAACTGGTACTAGTATTGAACAAACATTATTATCTGCTGGACCTGTACTTGAAGCATTTGGTAATGCTGTTACTGTACAAAATAATAATAGTTCTCGTTTTGGTAAATTTATTAAAGTTAATTATAGAGAAAATGGTATGATAAGTGGTGCTAATGTTGAAATATATTTGTTAGAAAAATCAAGAATTATATCACAAGCAATTGGTGAAAGAAATTATCATGTATTTTATTATTTATTAGATGGAACAACTGATGAAGAAAAAATAAAATATTATCTTTTACCACCAACAAATTATTATTATCTTAATCAAAATAATTTTTTTGAATGTGAAGCAATGAATGGAAAAAATGAATTTTATAGATTAAAAAAATCAATGGAAGCTGTTGGATTTAGTGTAGCACAACAACAAAAAATATGGAGTGTTTTATCAAGTGTATTATTATTAGGTAATATTAAATTTATTAAAAGAAGTAGTTATCATTCTGATGAAAATGCTTATATTGAGAATGAGGAAGTTCTATCAATTATTACACAATTATTAAATTTAAAAGATAAACAATTATTAGAGGCATTGACAATGAGAAGGACAATGTTAAGAAATGAAACAGTTATTACACGATATAATATTGAGGAAGCAATAAATACTAGAGATGCTATGGCAAAATGTTTATATAATGCTTTATTTCATTGGATTGTTTTACGTATGAATCAAGCTTTATTAAAAAAAGAAGCTACTTTAGGAAAAAAAGGTTTTTATATAGGTATTTTAGATATTTTTGGTTTTGAAGATATTGGTGGACAATTAAATTCTTTTGAACAATTATGTATTAATTATGCTAATGAACACCTTCAAGCATATTTTAATCAACATATTTTTCAATTTGAACAAGAAGAATATTTAAAAGAAGGTATTACTTGGACAAATATTGAATATACTGATAATACAGAATGTGTACATCTTTTTCAATCAAAACCATATGGTATTTTAAGATTAATTGATGAAGAAAGTAATATAAATAATGGTACTAATGCTTCAATGTTAGAAAAATTAAATACATTTTTAAAAAATAATGAGTATTATGAAATTCCACATAAAAAAGAGGATGCATTTATTGTGGCACATTATGCTGGAAAAGTAAAATACCAAATAACGGGTTTTAGAGAAAAAAATAAAGATCTCATGCGCCTTTATGTGGTTATGGTATTTAAAAATTCTAAAAGTTCATTTGTTAGAGAATTACTTGGAGATGATCCTGTAGCTATTTATAGATGGAGTCTTGTAAAAAATACTTTTAGAGCTATTAATGCATTTAAACAATCATTAAAATTACCAAAACGTGCTGAATCTGTTGATCATTTAGTATTACCTGAAAATGAACAAAAAAAAGAATATTTACGTAGAAGTAGTGATTCAACATTAAGTCAATTTTTAAGAGGTGATTTACCATCTGGAATTGTTCCTGATTTTTGTGATACATCTGTCTTCAAAACAATTGTTAATAAAGCTAGAAAACAATGTGCAAAACCAAAAGTAGAAAGATTATCAAATTTAAAAAGTTTACAAGCTGTAAAAGAAATATATGGAAGAAAACCAATATCAAATAAACCAAGTAGTGTTAGTAAACAATTTGAATATTCATTAAATAGATTAATGAAAACTTTAGCTAAAGCAACACCATATTTTATTAGATGTATAAAAAGTAATAATGAAAAGGTATGTTTAAAAAAAGTATATATATATAATTAAACAATTAATTTTATTTTAAGATTCCTAATTATTTTGATGATAATATTATATTAAGACAATTAAGATATACTGGAATGCTTGAAACTGTTAGAATTCGAAGAGCTGGATATTCTGTTAGAATTGAATATGAAGCATTTATAAATCAATATAGAATACTTTTACCAAAAGGTTTAAATACTAATAAAAAAGAAATAATAGAATTTTTATCAAATCATTCATCTATTGATGGAAGTATGATACAATTTGGTCATACAAAAATATTTATGAGAGATGCTGAAAAATTACTTCTTGATGATCATCTTCATAGAACTATAATGTCACATATTGTTACTCTTCAACGATGGTTTAGAGCATGTAGTGAAAGAAAACGTTTTCTTAAAATGAGAAATGAAATAGTTGCTTTTCAGGCAGCTTGTAGAGCAGCATTAACTAAAAAAAAATTAAATAAAAAAATTCATGCAGCTATTGTTATACAAAGTCATTGGAAAGGATACCTAGAACATAAAAAATATCTTCAAATAAGAAAAACTGTTATTGAATTACAAAGTATTGCAAGAAAAAAAGCTGCTGATAGAGATAGACCAAAAATTAGTAATAAAGAAAAAAAGAAACGAAAAACTACTGGTAGTACAAGTACAGCAAATAAATTTGAAATTGGTACTGTTATTAAAAAAATTGATTTACCAACATTTGATTTAAATGATCCTTCAAGTTTATCACAATTTGCTGATCAAAATAGTTCTTCAGATAGTATTACTAATGATTCTGATGTATTTAGTAGTACAGAAGAAGATATATCTGAAGTTGAGATTGATGATGATGAAGCTGTTTCAGCAACATTTTCAATTTGTAATGATGGTGATGATATAATATTAGAAGAAAAAATTGATAAAGATGATATTGATTTAGAATGTACATTTGTTTTAGAAGATACAAAATTAAAATTAATTGAAGAAGATCCAAATGAAACAGCACATTTTATTAGAAGACAAAGTATTGCTACAACAAGTAGTACAGCAAAATTAAAAACATTAAGAAGAGCTGCTAGTACTGAGAGTGATCAAATAGCAAGAATGGAAAGTGTTAAAACAAAACATGATATTCCAGTAAAAGATAAAGTAAAATCAAGAAAAATGAATTTTATTAGAGCTAAAAAACATTTAAAAGCTTTATTAACAAGAAAAACAACTGATTTACCAATAACATTAAGTGATGATGAAAGTTGTGATGTAGATTCATCTTTAAATAATACACTTGAACATAATAAAGGAGTTAGTATTCAACAAAAACATAGTTTTAAAATGTCAAGACTTCATATTTCAGAAAATTGTTCATATTGTCATAAAGCAATGTCAGGATTATTAGTTCAAGCATGTAAATGTTCACATTGTAAATTATCTTTTCATAAAGATTGTGCACAATATGCTAATAAAATGGTATGTCTTTCAAATAAAGTAAATGAACAATTAATGATAAAAAGTAATAAACATGATGAACATCATAAAAGTCCAAGAGGATCTTTATCACCATTATCACCTATTGTTGTATCTCCTTCAAATAATCAAGGAACATTTAATTTAACTAAAACAAAACAACAAACAGATCCTAGTCATTTAATTATTCAATCACTTGAAGATTTAAGACTTTTTTCTGTATTTATTTTTAAAAAACAATATCGTTTAGATCAACATAAAAAACGTGATACAGTTATTGATGCTATTTTTAAACAAAGTTTAAGAGAATTTCATATGGAATTAATTGGTTATGAAGCAGTCCTCCAAGAAGATGGAAATGTTTTAAAATATCATAATATGATAACAACATTTGATGGATTATTAACTAAAGTATCTAATAGAGAAGGTGTTTCTTTTCCAACTACTTTAGGTGTTAATGCTTTTAGAGGATTTTTAAATGAATTTATTCAAGAACAAGATAAAAGAAAAAGTGTTAATAAAAAATCTGGAATAATTAAAAGTGTTAGAAAAAAAAGAAGAAAAAGTGATATTACAATTCATAATGGGCATCGTTTTAGATTAGAACTTGTTCATGTTCCAACTTATTGTGAAATTTGTAATCAATTTATGTGGCATTCTGAAAAAGTATTTATATGTGATTTATGTCGCCTGTCATGTCATAAGAAATGCCATGTTAAAGTTGTAAATATGTGTTCAAAATTTAATAAAAATGGAACATTAGGTCATCATTTCTTTGGAACATCATTAAGTTATTTAATGGATGATAGTGAAACAATTCCTACTGTTTTAAATTCATTGTTAATGAATATTGAAGTTAGAGCATTATTTGTTGAAGGATTATATAGAAAAACAGGTAGCTTAGCAACTGTAAGAGCAACAAGAAAACAAATTGAAACTTGTGAAGGTAAATATTTTTATATTATTTTTTTTTAACTATAAATAATAATATTTTTAGATTACGATACATTAAATTTTGATGAAGTTCCAGTTCATGTTGTCACAACACTTATAAAAGCTTTTTTTAGAGAACTTGTAGAACCACTTATAACATTTGAACTTTATGAAAATTTTATCAATGTCTCTGAAGTTGAGGATAATATAGAACGTGTACGATGTTTAAGTGTAATGACAGATTTGTTACCAAAATGTAATAAGTGTGTTCTCGATCGTTTAATGTACCATCTTGCAAGAGTTGCATATCAAGAAACAGTAAATAAAATGTCAGCATCAAATCTTGCTTTAATATTTGCTCCATGTATTTTAAGAAGACAACAAACTGTACATGCACAGGAACAATTACAAGATGTTCATAAACAGGCCACTTGTGTTCAAACATTAATTGAAGAAAAATTAAAACAATATAAGGCAACATTAACACAAATTGTAGAAATTGAACAAGCAACTGAGAAAGTATCTGAAAATTTAAGAAAAATTGATGAACATCGTCGATTATCTGAATGTGTTGTAAGTAGTACAATGTCAACAATAAAAGAAGAATCTTGTTCTGATCTTGCAAAATCTGAACCTGTTTTAAAAACATCTAATTCAACAAATATGGAAGCAGCCCGACAATTATTTGTTGAACAGTTATCCTTTTTGGATAAAGAAAAAGAAAAATTAATTTCTGAACTACCACCAATGGCACCTGTAGCTAGTAGTGAAGATCTTAGTTCAGCTGAAGAACATTCACCAAGTCCACAAGAATTATCCAGAGAAGAATATGCCATTGATTTTGATAATCCACCAGTATATTCTATATTAAAAAGTTCTATTAAAAATAGACCTAAAAGAACAGGAATTAGATTACCAAAAAAATATAAAGATATGGTTGAAGAGTATCGTAAAAAAGAACTAGAAAATAAACTAAAAAATAATATCGTAAATGAAAAAATGGTGAATGAAATAAAAAAAAGTCCGGTGATATTCTTTTAAATTCTGTACATTTTTTTTTTATGTCAATCATTAAATCAATGTAAAAATAATACAAATGTTTGTATTTTTAATTTAAACATTAATGATATGTCAATTAATTGTGATAATTTTTTTTCTCACGTTTTTTCAAAAAAGTTTTTATTAAACTTTTCAAATTATATTAAAATATTTTTATGGCGCATAGTAGCAACAATATTCTACTTATTATATTCATTCTCATATATAATTTAAATTTTTTTTTATAAATTTAAATTATTTTATTTCAATCACTTTCAAACATATTTTTTTTTGCTACTTTAATATAAAATAAAATTATTATCTTTATTTTTCAGTAAACATTATATTACATAAAAAAAATGATTATGCTAACTATATAATATATATTATATTCTTATTTACAAAAATTTAAAAAAAAAATTCTATTTATTTTAGATTTTTTTTATTAATGCTCAAAATGTTTATTATAATTTTTCATTTGGTAAAATATATCTAGTTTGATGAATAACAATTGTAAATAGACAGATAATTAGTAATTATTTACTTATATAAAAGTTTTTAATACTAACTTTCTTTTATAAAAAAAAAGAAGAAATAACATATGTTATAATTTCTATTCCATATGGTTAATCGTGTGCTTCACCTTTTCGAGTACTTTTTTTCATTTATATGTTTTAACTTTTAGTTATATATATTTACAAGTAAAAGTAATTTACATTTCTTTATCAATATTTTTTTCTATTATATTTAAATTATTATAAACAATATATTTTAAGTTTATTTAAATTATACTTATTATATTCTTATTAAGTTTAATTTATAATTAATAAGTATACTTATTATAAAACTTTATCATATCATTTTTTTTTATATATAACATATTTATTGAATATCTTCTTCAAATGTATTATATAAAAAAAATTAATAAATTTAATTATATTGAACTTTATAAAATTAAAGTGAATTAAATTTATATTAAATATATCTTTTCATTATTATTACATTATATGTAAACAGATACCTTGAAAACATATACTTATTTATAACTTTTAATTACCCATTTTCACAACTTATTATATTTCTACAAATTAATAATAAATATAATTAGCATATTTTATAAAAGTTATCTATTACATTAATTAATTAAGAAATTTCTATCATAATTTTATTCTTCTTATACTTATATTTATTATTTCATCTGTTTATTTTACCATAATTTGTGGAAAAAGTTTATTTTACTTACATTAGTACATAAAAGTAATTTTATACTAAAAAATTTTTAATTTGACAAAAAAAAACATGTACTTGACAATAACATTTATATTACATTTTTTTTATTAAACTTTATTTACAATATTTTAATTTATAAATTTTATATTCCATTTATAGTTAAAATATAACTTTTTTTTAGACATAATTAAAATAATTTTATTTAAATTAATAATACATCTTTTAAACTTTTTTTTTAATAAGAAAAACAATAGTTAAACATTAAACAAAAACTTTATCCTCCACAACTTTTAAATAAAGTTATATAAGACAAAAGTTTAATCATTCTCATTCAAATAAGATTATCTTTAGTAAAAAAAAAAGTTTAAATTAAAAAGCAAATAATAGATTAATAATTTCAAAAGATATTTATTTTTTTTTAACAATAGTACTTATATAAAATTTACTTGTTAATATTAGATTTCTTTGTTTAATAATATCTATTTTTAGAAACAAACTTTTTTAATTATTTTAAAAATCTATAGAAATTTTATTTTCTGACTTTAAAATGTTTTGTGCCCTAATCAATACCTCGTAAGTTGTAAAAATAGATTAATTTTAAAAAAAGTAATATATAAGAAAAAAATTATTTACTTTGTATATATGACATTATTATAAATATTTCTTTTTGGATTAATTTTATTACATTATTTTTAACCTATACATAATTTCTTTTACAGATTTGTATATTTTTTTTTATTTGATAAAAATATTATATATACTTTTTGTGATACAAATATATATATAAAAAAATAGAATAATATATTTATTTTTCTCATATTTTATTTTGTATTTTTTTTTTCAATATCTCAAGCATCTTTTGTAAAGTTTTATTTTAATCAAACTTTTTACCATTAAACAAAGTAGTTTCTATTATTTCAAAATAGAACTATTATATTTATTTTTAAATGTATTATGTATAACTATAATAAATCAAATCTCATGTATAATTTTGGTAGCCCATTCTCTTTGTCATATACTATCATTATATGTATCAATGTACCTACTAGTGCCATAACAAAATATCCAACAACAGCTTGCCATTTTATATAATTTCTTTTAAATAGAGGATGTTATTTAATGGAAAACCCTGCCTTCTTTTGCTGGTTATAAAAACTAAAAATGAGTTGCCATTTTATTCAAACATTTTATTTCCATAAAATTATTTATTCATACAATTTCTACATACAGATGCAGGTTGGGTCTTTATGGAATCTATATCACATAAGGCACAACGTTGGCATCTCTATGTTCAATTGTATATAATTTATTTTAAAAAAAAATTTTTATTTTCATATATATGTCAATTATTTATTCAATGTTATCAATAAACAGATAAGTTATCATTATTTTTATAATATTATATTTTTAATTTAATTAATTTAAAACAAAAGAAATAAAAACTTATAAAATTAAGAATTTTATTGTATTTAAATAAATTAATGTAACTTTTAATTTCTAAAATTTTATAAAAACAATTATTCATTAAAATTTAACCAACATATATTAAAAAAAAAATAATGGAAAAAAAAGCAACTAAGATTATAATGATTTAAAGTACTTAAACTTATTTCCTTTTAAAATATTAAGTTTTATATATTACATTTTAATTATCCAATAAACATTTTTTTGACATCAAATAATTTTATGAAATGTTAAAAAAAATTTTTAATTAAACTATAAAATACAGTTTAATTATTATCTTTTTAACTTAAAGATAATGTTTTATAAAAATATATTTGAATAAAAAAACTACATAAAGTAATTATTTTTAAATTTAATAAAAAAAAATTTAATAATAATACCGTCAAAAACTTTTTATAAATAAAATACATTTTAATTATTTTTATAATTTATTTTATAATAAATTCAAAAATCTTTCTAATGTGTATAAAAAAAAACTAAACAAACATCTATTTATCTTGCTTCACCAAATTTTATTGTTGGTATTCCTTTAGAAGTTAAAAGTTCGTCAGTTGTCTTGAATTCCTGGACTTTTGAAGATTCCAAAGTTGTTCCACGAATATAAACATTTGGAGTATTGTAATATACATCAGTATACAAAGCTTCTTGTGGAATTATTTGCCCATTTGTAGCTACTTTTACAGCTTCATCTACCAATTGTCTAACTTCTTTATCAATGGCCTTTAAATCTTCTTCTGTTGCGAGATCTGAAGTTATTAAACGGTCTTTAAACCCTGTAATAGCATCTCTTGTTTTTCTAACATTTTGAATTTCATCACGAGTTCTATAACTTGTACCGGGATCAGACATTGAATGACCAGTATATCTATAAGTAGCCATTTCAAGCATTAATGGTCCATTACCAGCAGCACAATATTCTTTACAAAATTTAATAGCTTCACGGACTGCAAGAATATCCATACCATCAACATAGATTCCTGGTATATAATCTCCTCTTGTATAATAATCTGTGGAAGCAGAGGAACGTTGTACAGATGTTCCCATACCATATCCATTATTTTCGCAAATATAAACAACTGGAAGATTCATTAATGCAGCCATATTAGTAGATTCAAAAAGTTGCCCTTGATTAGCAGCACCATCTCCATAAAGAGTTAAACATATATTTGGTTTATTGTTATATTTCATAGCAAAGGCAATTCCAGTACCTAAAGCTTGTTGAGCTCCAACAATTCCATTACCACCATAGAAATTTTTTTCATACATATGCATAGAACCACCTTTTCCATAAACATTTCCATTGACATTACCTGTTAATTCAGATAATACACTAGCAACAGAAGCTCCCATTAAATGAACCCATCCATGACAACGGTAAGCTGTAATAACAGCATCATCAGGATCAAGAACTGATTTCATACCAACAGCACATGCTTCTTGGCCAGTATAAAGATGACAAAATCCTCTGATTTTTTTTTCTTTGTATAAATTACCAGCAGCAGTTTCAAGACGTCTAATTGTTTGCATCTCTTTATAATACTTTAAACCATCATCTCTTGTCAATTCTGATTCAGTATTTGGTCCTTTATCAAGTTTATGAAGTTTGAATGGTTTAACATTAAAAGTAGAACTATTTGCTAGTGAGCGAGAAAAGATAAGTGGAACTCCAGTTAAAGAACGATTCATAAGACTCATTGTAACTAAAAAAATAATTAAAATTAAAAAAAAATAATTTGTATTTGGTTTAATTATCTTTAACGTCAATAACTTTTAAACTTTTTAAATTAACAATTTATATTAAATTCAAGAAGAAATTTATTTTCAAAAGTATCTTCCTAAGCTAGATGATGAATAGGGACAACTTCTTTGTGCAATTTTTAATTTTAAAATATTGTCTCTACGCAAAAATTTTTAAATTTAATCGATTAAAATATCAAAGAAGTTAGACAACAAACTTTTAGATAACTTAAATAAAATAAAAAATGTTTCTATGATAAATTTTTTTAAAATAAACTATGAATTGTAAATAGTTATTTAACATAAAATTCATTATAAACAAAATGTTAATTTACATTTTTTTTGGAAAAACTATTATTTTCTAAATATGAAGCAATTCATTCCTTTTATAAATTTCATTTTTTTAAAATCCACAACTTTACTTAAAATTATATGTAATAAAAAACATGTAAAATTTATCTTACTATAGCCATAATAAATATTAATCATTAGAATAAAAATAGTATTTTATAAAAATAAATTATTAATGATATTTAATTATAAAAAAAACACATTACTTTTAAATATCCAGGCAAAAAAATCTATATATAGAATTTTATAATTTTTGAGTTTACATCGATATTAACAATGATAAAAAATATTATTTAAAAAAAAAATAATAAGATGTCATGCTAATAAAAATAGCTTAAAGTTATAAGGATGTTAATAAAACATAAATAAAAAATTATACAACCAATAATTATCACTATTAATATATATATTAAAAAAATTATTGTAATTGTTTAAGATTGAAAAATCGATCAAATAGTAGAAATTCTTAAATATCTTTTATTTAGCATGTATATATTGCAGCACTTACATAATATAAATCTACAAAAAAAAGTTTTATAAAATAAAACGCAAATATACCAAACTATTAATTCCTAATATAGTAGAGAAATTCTAAGATTTCTATTAACTCGAAAAAATTTTATATTTAAAAAAAATTATATATCAATTGAAATTTCAAAATTGTAATACAAACGTCAATGAATATCCTAGTACATGTTTTCATAACTTTGTGCACATAATATATAAAAAAAAATGTCGATAGATAAGAACAACAATGTGGCCAAAAATTACAAACTTTAGGTACCAAATGATTAAATATGTTTACTTAATAATTCGTCAAAGAACCATACTATTTGGGAAAAAGATAGTCTCCAGCACTAGAAATTTTCTTCTACTTTGAAAATTTAAGTAAGTAATAATTTTAGAAAAAAAATTAGTGATATTGATTTTTTCAAAAGATAAACATACGTCAATTTAAAAAAAAAATAATTATTGGTTAACCTGAATGGTAGATCATTAAATTCTCAAGTATTAAAATCTTACCTACATTTTTCTGTGTAAGATATATTTTTGGTACAAAATCATTTTTTTATTTAAAATCAAAAAAAATTTTATAATATAATTTTGATTGTTAATATGATAAAAAATGAAGTCTTAATTATTTTTTAAGAAATTAATATAAAATAAATTGTTCGCTTTAAGAATTATTATTGGAATGGTATAAAAACATTATACCATAATTTAATTATAAACTTAAAACTTTTTAAAAAAATTATTGTGAATTTATATGGATACCAAAACATTATATATAAATTCGATATCTGGTTCATTTGCTGCTGTAAATGCTTCAATTGTTGGATTACCATTTGATACAATTAAGACACGTCTACAAGCATCAGAAAAAGGAAAATTTAAAGGACCAGTAGATTGCTTTAAAAAAACATTTATTAATGAAGGCTTTAGGGGATTGTTTAGAGGATTTATTCCAATTGTTCTTACATGTGGACCAACATATGGTCTATATTATGTTATTAACCAATATTCCTTAAATTTCCTTACACCTAATAAATTAGAAATTAATAATTTACCCATCTGGAAAGAGGTTACATGTGGAGGAATTGCTGGAGCAGCAATTTGTGGAATTTTAACACCAGGAGAAAGAATTAAATGTTATATACAAGTAAAAACAAAAAAAATATCTGTTATCAAAGCTATAAAAGATATTATATCAACGGATGGGATACATTCACTTTATAGAGGATTTGGTGCAACACTTATTAGAGGTATTTTCATTAAATAAATTTAAAAAAAAATAGTTTTGTTATAGAAATACCCATGGGTGCTGCATATTTTTCATCTTATAATATAATAAGAAATAATATAACTCAACCAAATGAAAATTTACCATTATGGAAAATTTTAGTTGTAGGATCCATTGCAGGTATTTGTGGTTGGACTGCTGCATTACCTGGTGATGTTGTAAAAACAAAAATTCAATCTTCTATTGGTTCAAACAGAAAAATCAAAATATTTGAAGTAGCAAAAGAATTATTTAAAACAAAAGGAATAAAAGGTTTTTTTATTGGATATGTACCTATTGTTTTAAGATCTATTCCTGTAAATGCTGTATATTTTGCATCATGTGAAAGTATGAAATCATTAATGGTTGATAGATCTTAAATATATTTATACAATTAAAGTAAAATTTATTTTAAATACCCAAAAATGATACAATTTTTGTGTAATATTATTATCATTATAAAAAATTACATTTTTTCAATTTTATCTAATAATTCTGTAATCTCATTTTCAATCTCTTGTCTCCTTTTTATTTTTTCAAGCTGATTTTGCTGAGGTTTTATTTCACCTTTATCAATTTTTTCCTAAATAAAAATAATTTAAAATTGTTTAAATGGCAAACATACAACTAATGAATTGATATCATTAATCTTTTTCCGCAAATTAAATACCTTTCTTTGATATTGATCCTTAACAGTAATACAAGCATTAGGTTTTTCAATAGCGGCAACAGGTATACTACAATTTTCAGAAGTTAAAGTATCTCCACTAACTTTTGTATTGCAAACAGATTTTGTTAAAATTCTGTTTTTCATCATACTACTAGGTGAGAATACTGATGATATAGAAGAACTGTCATTTCCACGTACAACTCTATTAAGGCGTAATTTTGGATCATAACGAGGTTGTTCATCCTATAAAAATTATAAATAATTTTCTGAAACAATAAAATAGATTTACCTGAGGAATATATCCATCTTTTACTTTCCGTTCTTTTCTCCATGTACCATCAGGTCTTCTTGAAGCTGCAATATACGTTTGGCCATCTTTTGCCTTTATTCTTACATCACCCATACTTTAAAAAAATAAAAACAAAAAATTTGTGCAATAACTAGTTAGAAGAGCTAGTAAAATATAAAAAAAATATACAAACAAAACAAACTTAGCTAACCACTAACTCACCAGTGATATGTTTGTAGTTCTTCATATATCTGTGAAAGTTAAATTTGCTTTTTCTAACTTTATAAAATACATACTTCCAATGATAATCTTGTTAAGATGTTAAAAAAGTGGAACATTAAATTATAAATTATATATAACTGCGAAAATTAAATATAAACTTGAAAAAGTTTCATGAAATATATTATAATAAATTTAATAAAATTGATATATTAAACTAAGACATTTTCCTTATAAATATGTGATAATATTTATAATAAAAAAAACAAACTATGTTACATGTGCAAATTGAAACTTGTTGCATTAAGGTAAAATCAAATAAAATGACTATTTAAACTATACAATATAAATATAAAATGATAACCAATAAATTTATAATTGTACTATAAAAAATTTATTTATACTTTTTTTTATTAAAAATGATAAAAAAATGCCGACAAAAACTAATTTTTAAATTATCAATTAACAAGAAAGTGAAACAAAAGACAATTCCTATTTCTTTGTTATACCAGTAAGAGATTGCATATATCTTTGTTTATCATTAATTAAATATTTAAAATGTATAACTTTATTTTTAACATTTTTTATAAATTATTTTTTTACATAATATCATAATAGTTATTTAATTTCTTTTTAAAAAATTGCTTTCTTTTTGTAAGCTTCCTGATATTTTTTTTATTTACACAATAAAAAAAGTTATGGTAATGAATATAACAATTAAGATAAATAAATTTTTTTTTTTTACATAAATTGTTAAAAAATAAATTTTTTGGTGAGTTCATGAATTAAAATAAAGGGATGTACAAGTTGGTTTTACAACGATAAAGTTTATTGGGAAAGTGTAATAGGAAGCTGTATTTTATATGTTTTGCTTGTTCATGTTATAATTTTATCAGTATGGAATCATTACTTGAAGAACAGCGGCATCATTTAGAAGAAAGGGAACGTTTGGAAAAAGCTTATTGTGATGAAGGATTAGCTGATCATAAAACAGTATGTTTTTATTTTAATTATTATTTAACTTTTTTTAGCATAAAGCTAAATTAAACTCAGAACATAAATGTAGGGAATATATTGAAAGATATATAAATTTATCCAAACAAATTCATGATATTTTGGATGATCCTGAAGGAAAGTTAGATTTTGAAAAGAATAGAATGATAAGTGCACATCCATTTGTGGAATTTTATAAAGATTACAAAGATTTAAAAGATTATTACAAAGTTAATACAGATGAAGTTGGACCCTCATTAACAGTGGAATTTCAGAAGGTGTATGAAGAAATTGGAAATGAAGCTGACATGATAGATTTTACAGATGAGGAAGGATATGGAAAATTTTTAGATTTAACAAATTTACTACTATCCTATTTAAATTTAAAAGATGTTAAGGTAAGATAATACTTTTTTTTAAATAATTTTTTATATTTGTAGAAAATTGAATATCTTGAGTATGTTTCAAGTTTTGATAATTTTGAAAAAATTTCTGAGACAACCAAGAAAAGTGGTACTTACAGAAATTATTTAGTTGAGTTACATGATTATTTATATAGTTTTATCAAAAGAAGTAAACCTTTGGTAAATATTGATGCCAGATTAAAAGAATCAGATAAAAAATGTATAAATGAAATAAAGAAAAATTCTTCATCTATATTTGAAAAATCAGGATTATTAAATTTAGATGAATTTAATACTTCAGAGGAGCTTGAAGCTTTAGGATTAAATAGATTAAAGGAGGCACTTTTAGCTTTGAATCTCAAATGTGGAGGAACATTAAAAGAGAGAGCCGAAAGATTATGGGCTACTAAAGGAAAAACAAGGGATGAAATTATATCTAATAAAAAATTGATAAAACAAAATGACACAAATAATGAAAAAAAAGAAGTTTTTGTTAAACAAACAGAGAAAAAGATTAAGTTAATGAGCTCTATTTTAAAAGAGGCTATTGAAGCAACAAAAGAAAATATACAAAGGAAACAAGCAAGAGGATTTGTTGAAGAGGAAGAAGATACAATTGATGATGCTGCAGTTGAAGAAGCTTTAGAGGAGGCAGAGAATGATGATGGTGTTCCATATAATCCAAAAAATCTTCCATTAGGATGGGATGGAAAACCTATTCCATATTGGTTATATAAACTTCATGGATTAAATATTCCATATAGTTGTGAAATTTGTGGAAATCAAGTTTATAAAGGACCTAAAAATTTTCAAAAACATTTTACTGAATGGAGACATTCACATGGGCTTCGTTGTTTAGGAATACAAAACTCTGCACATTTTGTAAATATAACTAAGGCAGAAGATGCAAAGTTACTATGGGAGAAATTACAAATTCAACAAGATTCCTCAAAATGGAATGCTGAAATTGAAGAGGAGTACGAAGATAATTTGGGTAATGTTATAACTAAAAAAACATATGAAGATTTGAAACGTCAACGTTTATTGTAATTTTTGTTTTTATTTTTAATTAATAAATTTTGAAGCAAAGTCAATATATTTATTTACTGTATTTCCTAGTATATGACTACAAGATTTTCCTTGAAGTGGATGATTTGTATCTAACTCAATTGTTCCTAGATTATAAGCTCTTGGTAAGTATGTCTCATCATCATTTTCATCATAATTAAAAAATGTTGTTGGAACGGGAATTTCTATCACTTTATAGCATAGATCAGCATTTTTAACATTACATTGATGAAATATTTTGATGACTAGTTCTAAGTCACTGACAAGGTAATCTTCAATTACCTTATCTATATAAAAATTTCCATCATGATCTGTAGTAGTTGTCATTTCAATATCACTTACATATGATTTATCTATTTCCCACAATTCAACATCAACATTTTTTGATGCCTTAAAATCACATGAAACTTTACCTGCAACAATTACTCTTTTTTTTAACAGATAATTTATTGTATCACCAACATTTATTATTATAACAAAATATATAATTAAAAAGATACACCAATTCATTACACTAATAAAATATATAAATACTTTCGAAATTTATTTATTAATATATCAAAGAAATTTATAAATTAATCGTATTTATTATTTAAAAAATTATAATACTTACGAAATTTTGTACATTGTATAAATATAAAATAAATTATAAATAATAAAATACTAATTATATATGTTATGATTACTATATTTTCATGGGGTATAAAACATATATTTACCTTAACTTCATCATTATCATAAACAACTAAAAGAAAAGATGGCATAGGATTATTTCTCCATGAAAATGAAGCTACAGTATATTCTGTAATATTATTATGCTTAATTTTGCATCCATAATGTGTATGACCACTAAAAACAACTTTTGGATTTAATTTATCAATGATAAATTTAGTTGAATTTTTACTTAAACAATCCCACTTTTCTCTAAATATTTCTGATTGTCTAATTTCAATATCTCTTAATTCATCACCTCCTTCACATTTCATATCATTATTTCTATATAATGGAAAATGCATCAAAACAGTTGGTTGCTTTTGTTTCATTGAAATTTTTGTTTTATTATTTTTTAGTAATTCTTTTGCACTGTTATTAATTTCATTACTAATTCTTTCAATTTCCATTTCTGCCATACTACATAATCGACAATAATCTCCATGCATAGCCATTGAATTTACAAGGACAAATGTTTCTTTTTTTAATTTTACTACACCAACTGGTGAACTGTTTGGAAATACTTTACTAAACAATAATTCACTTTGAGGGTTAATATAATCATGAAAACCAATATCATGATTACCAACTACTACATGTCTCTCAGTATTTCTATTTACTTTAAATAATTCATCAAATCTATAAACATATCTCTCAAATCCTTCTTTATTACTCCATTTTCCTTCATCAAAAATATCACCCAAAAAAAATGTTGCATCTGGTGATAGAAGTGTAAGAGAAGTTTGAAATGACCTCCACATTTGCCATTCTCTTTTTAATAAAAATTAGTTAAAAACATATATTTAAACTTACCTTCTCAATTTATCAAACCAATGACCTCTAAAAGGGCCTAATAAATGGGTATCTGATATCATAAATGTTTTCAATGAATTTTGATTATGTTTTGGCCATTTACATTTTAAAAAAAATACATAATATATTAGAAATTCATTCCAAATAAATATAGATATAGGAAAAATTAATAACAATTTTCTCAATTTTGACATAATTTTTCTTGTTTTTATTTTAAAACTTTTGTACACTCATTTAAGTATAACTAAAAAAATATTTTTTTTTAAAGTAGTTGAAGATTTAGGACATTCAGATGAATATTTTAACTGAAATGTAAAATCTTTCCAGTAATAAATTGTTTTTATTAATTTTATGTATATAACTATATTTAACATTATATTAAAAGTTTTAATATCCAATAAACAAAAGTAGATAAGGATATAATTCAATATAAGGGTAAACAAGTAATTTATCTTTTAATGATTGATTATTTTTAAAAAAAAAACAGTCAGAAGAATAGAAAATTTAACTTCTTAAGATACATCAACTTTAACTATCGATTAGTCAGTGTGATAGAAAACTTTTTTGTTATTACTATAGTAGATATAAAAAAAATTTAATATGGTTAAATAAATACTAAGATAGTTTTTATTTGAGTTTGAATAATGTCAATATTATTTGATTTTTGACAAAAAAATTTTATTTATAAACCCATCTAGTACTCTTTTCTTCAATTTTCAATTACAAATATTTCTGACACATCTATACAAGATAATGAATACAAAGAAGTAAGTGAAATTGTAGAAATAACGATTTAAAGATATATTTTGGTCTCTCGTCATCTTTGTAAAATGATGTCCAAAGTAAATGAGAACAGAACAGTGACATTATCCAGTTACTTGTATTCATTTATTAGGAAGCAGTATCTATTAGTATGCCTGCAATTTCTAAATAACTTTAATCACTTTATATTAAGAATGTTTTTTTTTTTAGGTATAGTTATTGATATAAACTAAATGTAATTGAGAAACATATATTAATTATAGTTCTTTTATAATAATTTACTAACAACCTCATAGCTTAATTTCAAGTTTAAACTCGTCATCGTGTACTATATTATAATCAATAATTTGTAGCAGCTGCTCACACGTAGTGACCCTATTGCGTCAAAGTTAAATAGTGTATTAACAATTTATTTCTTTAAATGTGAATTTACTTTTTAATTTTTATTAAAATTATTTTACTATTGTTGTTTTAATTTTAATAGTAGTTTTAAAATTGTTACTTTATATTGTAAAATTGTATTTTAACGTTATAATATATAGATTTTATAATTTATATTTTATTGATATTTATTTTAAGTGAGTAGAATATATTGGATTAACAAGTTCTCAAAATGGGAAGTTGTTTTTCTAAACCAAAAGCTCAACAAGTTGATAAAAATGAGTCTCAAGAAATGATGACACAGTGCCAAAACTGGATAAAAAGTGGTGATAACAATCAACATCATCATCCAATTCCTGATCGTTATGGAACACCAAAAATGTCTGGTCAAATGGGGACTCCTACAATGTTTCATTTAAATCACTCAAATTCAATTGACCACAATCCATCCTTAATTCATGAAGTAACTGTTGGAGGGGGTAATAAAATGACAATGGATATTAATAGTCGTCAAGGAAATAATATTCATAATGGAACACCAATTCAAGGTAAGTATAGAGTAGTGAGATAGAAGAAAATATATATTACTGGTTTTTTTTTTATAATTTTTTAAAGCTAAAGATTACCGTTGTAGTATAACAAATATAAGATGAATATTCTTTTTTTATTTTTAAAACACGTTTTACCATTCATTAAGAATCAAAATAATGGTATTTTTTATTATTTAACTCAAAAATTATTTTACTTTAAAGTTAAAAAATTTGTTATAATAAGGCATACTTTATATATATTATTTCTTTAAGTTATTTTTATTTTTGGGGATTAACAATTTTCTTATTTTATTCTATATATATTGGTCAAAATTTTTTATAACTAAAATAATTCATGAAAAATTAATAATATATTCAATTAAAAATGCGTTTGAAATTTTCAATTTTTTCATTTGATATTTTAGATCATGGTAAGGATAAACTTGTTGCATTATATCCATATGATTCAAGAGCCGAGGGAGATTTATCATTTAAAAAGGGAGATGTTATGTATTTATTAGATAATTCGTAAGTACTATTTTTATTTTATTAGATATTTAATAAAAAAATTAAACTTTAGAAATTCGGATTGGTGGTATGTAAGACATTCAAAGGGTGGAACTGGATATGTGCCAAGAAATTTTGTTGCAAGGCAACAAACACTAGAAAGTGAGGAATGGTTTGCAGGACGAATTCCCCGGAATCGTGCTGAAAAACTTGTGTTATCAAATAACTTGCCTAAAGGAACATTTCTTATAAGAGAACGTGAAACAGATGTAAAAGAATATGCTTTAACAATAAGAGATTCTGATGATGGTAGAGTAGGATCTGTTAAACATTATAAAATTAAAAAATTAGACGGTGACAAAGGGTATTTTATTACAACTAAACGAACTTTTCAAACACTAACAGATTTAGTTTCATATTATTCTGAGTTGTCAGATGGTTTATGTTGTCAATTAACGTTCCCAGCTCCAAGAATAGCTCCAATTAGGCCGGACCTCAGCCATGATACTCAACAAAATTGGGAAATTCCAAGGAATCAATTACAATTAAAAAGAAAATTAGGAGATGGTAACTTTGGAGAAGTTTGGTATGGTAAATGGAGAGGAATTGTTGAAGTAGCAATTAAAACGATGAAACCGGGTACAATGTCACCAGAAGCTTTTCTACAAGAAGCCCAAATAATGAAACAATGTGATCATCCAAATCTTGTTAAATTATATGCCGTTTGTACAAAAGAAGAACCTTTTTACATAATTACTGAATATATGGTAAATGGAAGTTTATTAGCTTATCTTCGTGATCAAACAAATCAAATTAGTTTACAGGCTAGTGTTGATATGTGTGCACAAATTGCAAATGGTATGATGTATTTAGAAGAAAGAAAACTTGTTCATCGAGATTTAGCAGCAAGAAATGTATTAGTTGGTGAGAAAATATCAGGAGTACCTGTTGTTAAAGTAGCTGATTTTGGATTGGCAAGAAAATTGATGGATGAAGATATTTACGAGGCAAGAACAGGTGCTAAATTCCCTGTTAAATGGAGTTGTATATTAGCAGCAACATGTGGTAATTTTACAACTAAATCAGATGTTTGGTCGTATGGTATACTGTTATACGAGATATTTACAAGAGGGCAGGTACCTTATCCTGGAATGCACAACAGAGAAGTTATTGAACAAGTTGAACTAGGTTATAGAATGCCATGTCCTCGAAGTTGCCCTGAACAAATTTACCACGAAGTAATGCTTAAATGTTGGGATAAAAATCCAGATCGAAGGCCTACCTTTGATCATTTATATCATTTCTTCGATGATTATTTTGTAAGCACTCAACCTAACTATGTACCACCATCACAAAATTAAATCTTCGACATATCATTCTTTATGTTTAAAACTGCCTAAGAAGAAAAGTATTTAACGATTAAGGTATGTTGTCAACATGCTTTAAAATAATTTTTTTTGTTTATAATTGTAAATTTATATGGATTTCCATAACTTATAAATTATTGGTTTTTTTATATTTAATAAATTTTAAATTTATCAACAACAATAATAATATTTTAATAAACTTCATTATCTTGAACTTCACGTTCTAATTGTATTTTTTCTAAATTCATAACCATAGAATGAATGCGTGTGTAAATACGTTTGGTGCTTTCCATTACTTGTTCATGAAGTGATTGAACATTAGGTGTCATTACGACTTCCCTATTTTGAGAGTCAATCTTGGCACCTTCAATCTTATATTTTCTAATTAAATCAACAATCCATTTTTCAGCTTCTTCTGTATCCATATTGAGACGTTCGGCTAACATATCAAGTTTAACACAATTATGAATGCGGCAAAAACTTTCAAAAACAAGTAAACGACAGGCTTCATTAAATTCATCAGCATATGCAGTAAGGAAAAAATCGTTAGCTAAAACTCCTTGACATTGTTTAAGATATTTTTGAGCTTCATTAAAATCATATTTAATATATAAACATGTTAAAAATTCAGTAATGGGATCTTTATAATGTTCACCATAAGATTCAAGAAGTTTGACAAGTTCCTTTAAGCTATTTGTTTGTTTATGTTTACTTGTGACAATGGCTACAGCAAGATATCTCAAAAGATGAGGTGAAACAATCTAAAAAAAATATTAATTATTATAAAAAAAAATGTTTTTTTTTAATTGTTTGATGGGGTACTGGCGCAAGACTATTATTGAATCTTACGCCTAAGTTACCACAGTTTTAATTTTGCGTCAACAAAATTTCAATGAAATTGATGCCAAATTTGAAACTCATTACATTCGTAGTGACAAATCAGACAGTGACGCGCATCGAACTAACGATGCTCGTTAGAAGAAAATAAGCACAGTTTTTTAAGCCATTAAAACATACCTGAATAGCATTAGCATATTGTTGAACATTCAAAAACATATCAATAATTTCATCTCTTCCTTCTGGATTGTTGAAACAAACAAAAAGAGCCCAATGCATAACCCATGCACGATGTTTAATAAGTTCAATTTCATCATTAAAAGGATTATTTTCAATAAACAGCCTTATTCTCATTAAATCATTTTTAGCATGGACCCATTCTTGAAGAAGAATTTCAGAAGCAAGCTTTCCATACAATGCATTCAAAAAATTTTTATCTGTTGGTGATACTAATGTTCTATAATACATTAGCATATTAGCAGAAGTATTGTAATTTCCACATTCATATAAAAATTTAGCATATTTGAAAAGTGTGTCAAGCATCTCAGGTTTAAAACCATGTTTTGCTGATAACAATTCTATTAATTTTGTACCACTTTCACGTTCACTTTTGTTTTCAATCAATTCTTTAACTTCAGGTTTTTCTAAAATTGTTAAAATTTCATCTGCCTCCTCCTTAAGTCTTTTTCTTTGAGCCAATATCTCATCTTTTCTTGTAATTAATCCTTCTGGAATCTTATCCTTGGGATATGTTTCAATAAGACTATCAATCATATTTGTTTTCAGTAAAACATTACGTTGTACCTTAACTAAACTTTCTTCTGAATAAATCTAAAAAATATATGTAAAAAATATTAAAATATATTTCAATTAATCATACCTTTCTGGCTTCAATAAATTCTAATAATGGAATTACGAGATGAACATCGAAAAAAGGTGTCATACGATAAGTTAAATCGAAATCAGCCATTCTGAAAAATGTTGGAAAAACTAAATATTTTAATTATTTTTGTTGTATAAAGAAAAGTTGACGAATTTCCAAAATTATCTGTTTGGGAATAATTTTGATTTAAATTGGAGGAATGCCTCTAGAAGATGTGCGCGATTGTGCTATAATCATATGTTATGCTTGAGATTTCTGAAATAATTTATTTTACCCCTATTAATGTGATTAAAATAATATTTAAGAAAAACTTTCATTTGGATCTATTTTTTTTAAATTTATCATTGATATTGTTGTTTATTCGTAAAAATATTATGTATAAATATGTAAATTATTATATAAAAATAAAATTTATAAATTTGTTACAATATATAAAATAGGATCTTATATAGTTTAAAAATATTATCTTATTATTATTATATTTTTTTTAATATTTTTATTATAATTAAAATATGTAAATAGGGAATAAAATTTCCTTTAATATTAATATATTTCCTGTAATTTACTAAAATAATATATTATTTTGCTTCAAAATAATTTAAAGATATATTTTTAAAAATCCATTCAACAAAAATTATAAATTATCCATTTAAAATAATTTATTTACTATATAAATATAAAATGATAAAATATAGTATATACTTATTTGATAATTTTTATTACTAAGACACATTTTGTCTGAGTCAATGTGAATGGCACTTAGGCTGGCAAAAGCAAACAAGTGAACTAGGACATACATGCGAATAAACTAACCTTTCTTTATAACATTAAATTGGCGATAGTTTATATACTTATTTATATTGGTCTTGTAGTATTGGTGTCTAGAAGAATTGGCGCTCATTTTACAGGCAATCTGATTTTTACTTTTTTTTTTTTTCTATTATTTTATTTTATTTTATTATTAAAATATATATAATTTTTTTTTAAATTTTTTTGTAGGAATGGGCAATGAAGACAGTAATAGTATATCTTCAAAAGTAACAAATGAAAAAGAAGAGGTGACCGCAGAAAACGCTGATATTTCAAGTAATTTAATTGTTGATAGTATTCAAGTATCTGATAATAATTTAGAAAATACAAATAATTGTTCATCTGAGTCTTTGAATGAAAAATTAGATGTTTTAATAACACTTTCTGATAGTCATGAAAAATTGAAAAATGTTTCGTTTGATAGTAGTAGTAAAGAAAATATTGTTGGCCAAGAAATAAAAAACGGTGCTAGTGAAATAGAAGGCGTTACAAATATATCCTTAAATGATAACATAGTAGAAAATTTTAATAATCATAATAATGTCGCAGAAAATACCTCTATTTTATCAATTAATGAAGCGAACCAAACGAATTTACTATTTGAAGAAAAAACATTAAATGACAATAATATTGATGGTAGAATTGATTCATGGGACGAAATTTCTGAAGAAAAATCGAATGAATATTGTGCTCAAATTTCCACAGACATTTTAATAGAAGATGACATTTCATCAGAAAAACTAACAATTAACAATGAAAAATTAGAGAATTCATTAACAGTTACTTACATAAATGATTTAGATAAAAACGTCAATTCTCCTCATGATTTACTAACTGAAGTTTACCAAAATAATTCTTTTTTACCTGATAAAAATGAAACAAATTGTAAATTACAAGAATTAGATACTCAAACAATTGTTTCATGTGAATTGCCTTGTGGTTTAAAAGTAACATTACCTAGTAATTTAGTACCAAAAGATAGTATTATTATTTCTACCATTTCATCAACTGAAGCAACAACGTTTTCTAATGGAGAATCATCATTACTAGCAAATGGATCAATTAATTATATTTCAGAAGAAATTAAAAATGATAACCTTGGGAATAATGATGCTTTAAATGATGATAAAGAAAAGTTAACAAAAAATAGTGACATGATATCATCCCTCTCAAGAGAAATATCAAAAGCTATATATAGTGGTACACCATCTTTTTATAGTGAGGAAATTAATTCATCAGACAAGTCATTAAATGATCTCGCTGGGACTTGTCTTACTAACTATACTACAGCATATTCTAGTGGCCTTGATAATGCAACATCACTTTTGAATGTATCCTCTCCTGATCTCGTTGGATCTCAACATACTAATACAGCAGGATCTCTTTCTTCTAATATTTTAGGGAATCAATTAAATAGTTTATTGGGATCATTAACAAATGAGTTCTTAGTAAATCATCTTAATAACTTTACTTCTGGACAATTAAGTTCAATAGCTGGTGCTTTTGCTAATACATTCAATGAATTTTCCAATTCTCTAGGGAATAATTATTCACCAAATTTTATATCAACATCCATTCCAAATACATTACTTAATACTCAGAAATCTCAACAAACAAACAATGATTCTTTAAATAATTCAATAAATACATATATTTCATCTAATTTTATTAGAGAATCATCATTAACAAATGATTTATCAAGTTTTCACAATGATATTGGTGATAAAGACGAAGGAAATGATTCACGGTCATCTTCTATTGATGGTTCAGAAAGTGTGGATAGTAAAAATTCAAAAAAATTACAAGTTCATGATGCCTTATTATATTTAGATGATGTTAGAAAAAAGTTTCAAGGAACTGATGTTTATAATCACTTTTTAACTGTTATGCGATTATTCAAAGGACAATTGTAAGTTTTATTAATAATAAAATAATGCTATTATTTATTTTTTTTTTAGAATTGATACTCCTGAAGTAATAAAAAAAGTAGCAGATTTATTTAAAGGTTATCCTTATTTAGTTGTTGGTTTTAATGCTTTTCTTCCAACAGGGTATATGGTCAAACTTATAGATGATGTATTATATGCTGAGGAACCGAGTGGAAAAACATGGCCTGTTTATAATAATGAACCTCCTGTAGGAACAGCATTAAGGACAGCAACAGAAATTGTAAAACAAAATGCATTAAATAATCAGGTTTTGTCATTTTTAGCAAGAGATCCTAGTATTTTAAAATCTATTAATAATCCTAGTTTAGTATTAAGTAACAATTTTGATTCTTTATCACAATTACCTTTATTTAATGATACTTCAAAAATATCATTAGCAAATGATCTTTCTTTAAATCAAACAACAACTGAATCTGATATATCTAATGAACAAATGTCTAAACCAATGGCAAAAGCTTTATTATATATTTCAAAAATAAGAGCTTTTTATTTAGATGAAGATGTAACTTATAATAAATTTTTAAATATTCTTCAAGCATACCAAGAAATTCAAGACTCAGGAGATAATGATTCTATAGAAGAAATATTTAGATCAATTGCACAATTATTTGCATCAAACAAAGATTTATTAAAAGAATTTTCTGATTTTATACCAGATACTTATGTTTCACAAAGATATTTGTATTTAGATATTGCCAAAGAAATAATTGAAGCTAACAAAGAATGTACAAATAAATTTCCTACTTTAGTACCTAATGATGATTTTCTTTATAATACTAAATTAAGGATAAGAAAAAAAAGAAGAGGAAGTAGATCATATACAGGTTTATGTGCAGATTCACCATCACGTTCTTCTGATGATGATAGTTCTAATGATGAAAGTATATACTTAGGTAATATGGATAAAGATGATTATTATAGTGAAAATGAGACAGGTAATGAAAGAGAAAATAAAAAAGAAATAGAAAGTTTTAATGAAGTAATTGATGAGGATGGTTGTATATTAAATCCAGTAATTGATAAAGATGATATACAAGAGATAACTGCTGAAAATTGTACTGTATATAAAGAATTAGATCCAAATGAAATATTATGTTTTTTACAAAATAATGAAAATATGAATAAATATGAGTCAGAAGAATGTTTATTTTTTGGTAATTTAGCACGGCAAGTTCACCTTCCTTCTGAAGCAGTAACAATACATAATCAATTAAAATTACTAGATACAGTTTCTGGAGTTATAACATATGCTGATGATGTGCCTTATTATAAAAAAGTTGAACATATTTTTAGAAATTATCCAAAATTTAAAAATACATGGTTAGAAATGAGAAATAAAGCTGATCCCTATAGAATGGTTCCAGAAAGAGTTCGTGGTCCAAAAAAAGCTTTCTTTCAATCACTTAAAAATATTGGTAGATCATATAGATTATTACCTGCTGATTATCCTAGACCTCTTTGTTCTGGACGAACAGCATTTGAACAACAATTTTTAAATGATGATTATGTTGCATTTCCACTTTGGTTATCAGATGAAAAAAGAGGTGAAGGAATTTGTCATAAAAAAAGTCCAACAGAAGAATTATATATAAAATTAGAAGAAGAAAGATTTGAATATGATATGGCAATATTAGTTACTCAAGCAGGATTAGATGTTTTAGAAGCATTTTGGGATAAATTACAAAATACTAGTAATAGAAATAGAAATAAAATTATTATTGATAAGCGTTTTGGTGGTACAAGTGATACATTGATTGAAAGATCAATGAATAGAATATATAATCATCATACAAAATTTATGATTGGTTGTATGATTGAAAAACCTCATTTATTTTTAAGAAATGTAATAGAGAGAATGAAACAATTTGTGGACGATTTAACAAAACAGAAACATGCATGTAATATATTATGGAGAGAAAAATCAGATAAATTATATTATAAAGCTCAAGATTATCAAGGAAATGTTCAAAGACAATTTGATTCTAAATTATTAAAAGGTAAAACACTTGTTAATCAAGTTGTAGAAAAAAATAAAGCACTTATCAAAAGACAACAACATGGTGATATTACAATTAAAAGAAGTGAATTTTTACAAATGCTTCCATATTCTATGAAAACATTTAAAGAAGCTAGTCAATTAATTCTTCATTATGTTAAAAAACATTTATATATGACTAAGAAAGATAAAATAATTGTTGTTAAAATTATATGTGAATTACTTCCAGAACTTTTGTGTTATGAATCTATACCATATGATATTGATGATTATGATGGTCCACTTTTAGATCCAACAGATGATAATAATGAAAATATTGAAAATATAGAAATAGACAAAAAAGATATGTTTGTATATTTATGGGATAAAAATAAAAAAGAATTTAAAAGTAATAATGAAAATTATAAAAAAAATGAGATAGGGAAAAGAAAAAGAGATAATACACCCGATGATAATGAACCACCTTCTAAAATTGGTAAAAATGAACAAGTTTCTGAATTGTTAGAAGAAATAAAGCAAAAATATCCTTTAAGATCTCCTAGAAATTATGTTCCTAATCTTTCATCAATAGAATATAAAAGTATGTTTTGTAATGATGCATGGGTAATGTTTATTAGACATTTTGCAATTATATGTGATAGATTAAATACTTTAAAACGTAAACAAGATCATTTAATTGAAATGTGGAATGATGAAGAAAAAGAAAGAAAAAAAAGAATTAGTAAAAATAATATTACAAATAAAGTGACTGAACATTTAAAAATGTTTAATATTGATTATCATGAATCAGAACTTCATCCAGATAAAGGTCATCCTTCAACATTTTATGATAAAGTATATGAAAAAATGTTACTTTTTGTATCAGGAAACATAAAACAAGAAGAATTTGAAGATTTTGTTAGAAATATTTTTACCACAACATCTCATGTATTATATTCAATTGATAGATTTGTTCATGTTGCAACTAAAAATTGTATTAATGCTATTGGTGATATGGATGAAGAAAATATTATCTCTTTATATTATAGAATGAGTAAAGTTATTGATACAAAATTACAATTTTTAGATGATGTTGAATTTAATGAACAATCAGAATATCAAATGGTTGCTGAAGAATTAATACAAAGATCAAAAATATTTAAGCTTGATTTTGTTAAAGATACATTTAATCCTGGTATTTCAATATATTTTAAATTTATTAAACAAGCATCTCTATCTGATAGTGATGATGAAGATGACGATGAAAATGCAATGGATATTGTATGGAGAGAATTTATGGATAGTTTAGAAACAGAAAAATTGACTAAACATATGAAACATATAATAAGAGAAAGACAAAAAATATTACCAAGAAATTTGAAGAAAAAGGCTGCAAGGACAAATTTAACGAGAGATGAAATGAATCGGTTACCATTTACTCATAAAGAACCTGATGATAAAGATATATGGTATGAAGGTAATGTTCGTGCATTAGAAAAATCTTCAGAAAAATTTTTTATTTCATTTGTTCCTGGTACTAGTGATTTATTAATGAGGAAAGGATATTCAGAAAGTGCCAAAAAGTTTACATGTGAAACAGATACTAATAGACGAAGAAAGTTTGAAAATTGGCTTATTACTAGAAAAGCAGAACTTGGTATAGATGATAGAACAAATGATTTTGAAGTTTTTACTGAAAATACTAATCTTGTTGAAGTTATACATCCAAAATATCATCAAATACGATTGAATCGTTATGTTACTGAATTGTTTTCATCTGTCAGTGGTTTACCATTACCTGAATTTGAAATGGTTGATGAAAATGACATTGAAGATGAAGCTTTAGATGAAGAACAGGAAACAGAAGAAACTGAGGAAGAAGATAGTGAAGATGAATTACTTGAAGATGAACAATGTCATAATGAAAATGGTCATGAGGATGATGAAGAAAATGACAATGATGAGGATGATGATGAAGAAGATGGTGATAATGAAAATGATGATAGTGATATTAACAACGAAATAGATGCTGATGGTGAGTATGATGAAAATGATATTGAAGAAGTTGAAATTAAACAAGAAGGTACTATTTATGAATATGAAGGTAATCGATATATACTACAACATGGAACAGATGAAAACGGTGATGGAACTTTATATTATACATTAGAAGGTCAATCAGAAAATGTTTACGATCGCGGTGAATATTTAGAAGAATATCAATATTTTGAATCTGAACAGCAACTTTTAAATAATGATGAGTACCATGAAGATCATGGTAACGAAGAGCTTTATCAAGAAAATGAAATTCATTTAATCATTGATGAATCAAATAAGTTAAGGAATGTTGATGATGATGAAACAGAAAGTGCGGAAATTACAAATGATGCTCAGGAAGAATATATCAATGATTTGAAAGATATAAAAGATGTGGATGATATTGATACTCCAGATAATTTGAATGAAGAAATATTATCTGATGAAATTGTGGCAGAAAAGTCTGATAATCTTAGTTCAACACCGGAGATTAATGATGATGCTAATTTAGAAAATAATGAGATGGAGTATAGTGATAATTCAGAACAAAACACTTCAGTTTTTTCAACAGACCAAGAATAATAACAAAGTTAAATACGGTACTATGAAATTTCAGTAGGACCACATTTTCATTGATAAAAATATGTAAATAAAATTGTTGTTCATTATTTTTATGATTTTAATGTCAATTTTTTAATTATTTATTCAGATTTTGGCTAATAGTATTTGTAATGGATTTTTAATTTTTCAAAATAAATTTTTGTCTATTTTTAATGTTTTAAATTTCTATCATGATATTTTTTTAATTTTTAAAAAAATATAATTTTTTAAAACACAAATAGAAAACTACCATGTAACACTTTTTTGTATTAAAATAATTAACATAATGATAAAATTTACCATTTCAAAAAATTAAATTTATACCGAAAAAAATGGTAACTTTTTAAAAATAAAAGTAATTGAAATTAAATATCAAAAAACTTGTAGAAAAATTTTACTCAGCAGATTATTACAATTTTACAATGAATGTAAAATCTTTTATAAGAGAAATGTTAACAAAAAAAAATTTTTTTCAAAAATAATAATTTTGGTGTTTCATTAATTATGAAAAAGAATAAATAAATAGACTAATATTTGTAATATAAAAACTTTTTTATCATTATATTACAAATAAATATCTAATAAATTTTTCTTATAATAAATTTTGTTTTCTATACCATTGGTTATTTTTGACATAATAGAAAGATCATAAAAAATATTTAAAAAGTATATCATAACATTACGATAAATTTATGATTTTTTGTATCTTAGTACATGATCATGTTATATTATTATACTTTTAAAATGATATGATATAAATGTATGTTATTACATTAAAATATTAAAAAATGTAAATTAAAAGATATATTTAATCAACTAAATTTATATTTATTTTAAAAGTCTTTTTAAACTGAAAAAAAAAGCCATTGACATTACGTTGGAGTGAGCATGAAACTCATTCAAAAAAAAAATATATAAAATATTGTCAATAGGGGAAACAAGATACAACAAGAAAATGCTTAACAACTACTTTGCTGTATTTAATTGAAAAAAAAAAGATAAAGACTTATTCCAACAAATTGTGAGGATATAAAACTTTACTGGTCTTTTGAAATTCAAATTGAATAAAAAGTTGGGTCAACAAAAAAATGTTTCTACCAAAACAGAAAAGTATTAAAAACATTATATCTAAGAGATAAAACACTTATACCAATAATATGTTTACAAGTTTTGAAAAATTATATAAAATATAAGCATTTAACAAAAATATTATTTTCTTAGATTATCTTTATAATTTTATGATGCCCTGTTTTTATTTATTTTTTAATAATATTATTTACATTATGAAATAAATATAAATAATAATATTTAGTATTTTGATCTATAAAGTTAACGTGATTTGTAAATAAATTTGTTAAATGTAATATTTTTTAATTGTAATTTTTGGAAGATTATTTATTGATCCTACAATTTAACAATCAAATTCTACAACACTTGTGCTACATTTATTTGAAAGTTTATAAAAACAAAGTTTTTCTTTTTAAATTTATTATATTATATTTATACTATTGTATAAAATTTTTGCTAATATTTTATAAGTATATTATAGTTAATTTTAAGTTAAATATTAAACTATAAAATAAAATTTTGGACCTTAATGATAAGTTTAATTATATTATTACTTCAGTTAAAGTAATGTTTAAATAGTAAAAAAAGACAAATTCAATTAACATAGATGTTTAATATTTAATTGTAAAGAATTTAAAAAATTTTCTTTCTTAGTTTATTTTGACTCAACTTTTTATATTTTATAAATAAAATTTTTGTTTACTATGTATTCTCAAATAGACAAGTGTTAAACATTAACATACAAAAAATTGTTTTATTAATGTAAAATTAATAATAAGTTAAAGATATTATACTTGAGATACTTATTCAATATTAATTAACAATTTTTAAGTACTCTTAATTAAAATGTTATATTTATAATATAAAAAATATCTATTAGAAACATTTACCTTTAAGATATATAATATCAAAATTATTGGAATATGTTTTTATAGAAAAATGATAAATTAAAATTTATAAATTTTTTTAAAATTATATTTTTAATTATAAAAACTTTAGAAAATTTAATAATATTTTCAATCTTTTTTTTTAAATTAAATTTAGGTATATATTATATACAGTTACTTATATTTATTATTAAAAAAAATTACCTTTGAAGTAATAAAAAAATTGTTATTAATGATTGAAATAAACAGATTATTATTGATCAAATTACTTTTAATTTATTTTATTGGTTAACTATCTTTTGATATTTGAATGTTTTTAATTTCTTAAAGATAATTTTGCTTCTTTCTACTATTTTCAATTGATTAAATTATCTGCAGTAGCCATAATTGAATTAATAATTAGAGAAACTATATTATGAATTAAAAAAAATTTTTTAATATATTTTATATCTTTTCCAAATAAACCAAATTGTTATGCTACCAGTAAAGATTATTTTGTTGTTACTATCGAATTGATAGAATTATAATTTCCAGCAATCGCCACGTGTTATCATTTCTCTTTCTAATTTTAAATTTACATTGTCCTGTTGGTCTTCTGTTACAATAACTATCATTTGTAACATTACATATATCATAGATGATTAGAATTAACTTTTCTATCAACAATAATAATTTTATTTCCAGTTTCGTTAGATAAAAATTGCTGACTTTTAATATTACCCCATTTCTCTTGACACGGTTATTTAATAATTATTGGAGAACCATACTCTGACTTTTTGTTCATTCTCCTGTTTTTTACGCATCTCCTTTTAATTGTTAATGTTCCTGAAGCCAATTGAAATTAGTGGACTACATAATTATTTTGTGTAAAAAAATTTTTTTTTAGTTTATAAATTATTTTTTTTGTATTTTAATTATTCTTATTATTTCATTTTTTACTATAAAATTTTGACTTATATAGAAACATTAAAAGTTATTGTTTTTACTTATTTTTTCAGCTGAAGTTTTAATATTTTTACATAGATTGTAATTAAATCAAGTGATTATTAAATAAATTATATGATTAAATCATAGTTTTATAAAAAAAAGAATTTTTACAATTATCTAATTTAAAGTTTTAATTGTTTTGATTTTTTTACTTAATTCACTTTAAAAAATATTAAAATTTTAATTTTTTAAATAAATTTTATAGTAAAATTAATATTTCAAACATTATCTTTAAAAAAATTAGTAGATTTTGTTTGGATTTTACTACATTTTTTTATTTTTTACAATTTTGATTATTGGCGCCTTTTAATAAATATCACATACAATAAATACGGTACTTTTTTAAATTATATAAAATTTATTAAACTTTGAGTTGTTGTAAATTTATTTCATTTAAAATAAATTATATTTGTATTATTGGTTTCAACAAATAATTTATTCTAATTCTTTTATATTTTTGTTAACGAAAACTAATTGTTGTAATATTTAAATGTAGAATCTTATTCAGTTATTTAAGATGTATTGTGAGAGAGATTCTAGTAGCGGAAGCAGTACGCAAGAAGATAATAATTATTATAATAGGAAATTTAGAAGTTTTTCAAGTTCAGATGACGATGTTTCTGTTGATTCCCTTGTAAATCAAGATAAAAGCTCATATAAATCATCAAGTAGAGGTATGGATGATATATATTTTTAACACTTTATAGCATGTTCAGATTCAGATAATGATTCAGAAGAAATTATATCTATTCCAAAGAAACGGTCTAGGAAATTGTCAAATGAAACATTGGAACTTTTAAAACAGGAGAATCTTCTTCGTCGCAGTAGTAGGGCGCGAAATAATAAAAAACCTAATATGTATTCTGAGATTGATAGTGGAGAAGAAATTAAAACAAAAGAATATTTAAAAAAAAGGAGAAATAATTCTTTTGATAGTGAAAAACTTTTAGATGATAGTGATGGAAATTCCAGTATTAGTGGATCTAGTGATACTGATTATGAAAGAACTTCTAAACGAAATTTATCTAGAAAGCATCACACAGTAAGGAATTCCCATGTAACAAGGCAAGCAGCTTTACCAAGTAAAAAACGGACTGTTAATTATAAAGATGATTCTGGATCAGATCTTCATGATAGCGATGTTTTAGAATGGGAATATGAAGAAGAAGATAATACTAGAGATAACTCTACTACACTTCAATTAGATCCAAATGCTGAAACTGTTGAAAAGGTTATGAATCATAGATACGGTATAAAAGGTGCTACGGGATCAGAAACTACTTGTTATAATGTAGAAGAAAAAGGTGATCCTAATTCAGCTGCGAATACAGTTGATAAATCTGAATTAGAATTACAATTTCTAATAAAATGGGTTTCATGGAGTCATATACATAATACGTGGGAATCTGAGGCTTCATTAAAACAATCAGGGGCTAAAGGGCTCAAAAAAGTTGAGAATTATATTAAAAAACAAAAAGAAATTGATGAATGGTTAGAAAAAGCTGATAAAGAATATATCGAATATTATGATTGTGAACAAGAGATGAATCGTGAATTATATGATCAATACAGGCATGTTGAACGTGTTATTGCTCATCAAGTTTCTAGAGAAAAAGAAGAACAAGGTATAAAGGCATATGAATATCTTATTAAATGGTGTTCATTGTCTTATAGTGAATGTTCCTGGGAATCAGAAGATTTAATAAAAAGATATGCATTGAAACAGGTTGAAGAATATCATAAAAGAATGGATTCAACAAAAATTCCAAGTAAAAGCTCAAATGTTTTAAAAAAGCGACCAAAATTTGTTAAACAGGAAGGTATGTTAGATTTTTTAAGAGAACCAGGAAATACAGAACAAGAACTTCGTGATTATCAGTTAGAAGGTGTTAATTGGATGCTTCATGCATGGTGTAAAGGAAATTCTTGTATACTTGCAGATGAAATGGGATTAGGTAAAACTATACAAACAATAAGTTTTACATCTGTTCTTTTTCATGTACATCAACTATATGGACCATTTTTATTTATTGTACCATTATCAACTATGGGAGCCTGGTACGATTCTTTTATTCATTGGGGTCATGATATGAATGTAGTTACATATATGGGTGATGTTACTTCAAGAGAAATAATTAGACAATATGAATTATTTGTACCTGGAACAAAAAAATTACGTGTAAATGGTGTTCTTACAACATATGAAATATTGTTAAAAGATAAAAGTTTTCTTTCTACATTTCAATGGGCATTACTTGCTGTTGATGAAGCACATCGTTTAAAAAATGATGAAAGTTTATTGTATACATGTTTAAATAATTTTTCTACAAATCATAGATTATTAATAACAGGTACACCTTTACAAAATTCATTAAAAGAATTATGGTCACTACTTCATTTTATATCACCAAATGATTTTTATTCTTGGCCTGATTTTGAAACAGCTCACAAAAATGTTGATCATCAAGGTATATCTAGTTTACATAAAAAATTGGAACCATATTTATTAAGAAGAGTTAAAAAGGATGTAGAAAAATCAATACCTCTTAAAGTAGAACAAATTTTACGTGTTGAAATGACACGATCACAAAAACAATTTTATAAATGGATATTAACAAAAAATTATAAAGAATTAAGTAAAGGTGTAAAGGGAAGTTTTAGTGGATTTGTAAATTTAATGATGGAACTTAAAAAATGTTGTAATCATTCTAGTTTAGTTAAAGATTATGATTATATTGAAAATGATCCTAAATTAAGACTTCAACAATTATTAAAATGTTCAGGAAAGTTAATTCTTCTTGATAAACTTTTGTGTAGATTAAAGGAAACAGGAAGTAGAGTATTAATTTTTTCTCAAATGGTTATGATGTTAGATATATTACAAGAATATTTAAAACTACGTAGGTTTCAATGTCAACGTCTTGATGGTTCAATGAGATCAGATTTACGAAAACAAGCATTAGATCATTTTAATGCTCCAGGATCTACTGATTTTTGTTTTCTTCTTTCAACAAGAGCTGGTGGTTTAGGAATAAATCTTGCAACAGCTAATACTGTTATTATTTTTGATAGTGATTGGAATCCACAAAATGATCTACAGGCAATGTGTAGAGCACATCGTATTGGACAAAAAAAACAAGTTAATATTTATAGATTAGTTTCAAAAGGTACTGTAGAGGAAGAGATTGTTGAAAGAGCTAAACAAAAATTAGTGTTGGATCATTTAGTTATCCAAAGAATGGATACTACGGGTAAGACAATTTTGTCAAAAAATGCTGTATCTGGTTCAAATAAGAGTATTCCTTTTGATAAAAATGAATTAAATGCTATTTTAAAATTTGGAGCAGCAGAATTATTTAAAGAAGAAAATGAAGATGGTGAGGAACCAGAAGTAGATATTGATACAATTTTACAAGGTGCTGAAACAAGATTATGTGAACAAGAAGCAAAAGATAATGATTTATTAAGTGCTTTCAAATATGCAAATTTTGCCATTGATGAAGAAAAAGATCTTGCTTTAGTTAATGAACAAAGTCTTGATTTTAAAGATTGGAGTGAAATTATTCCTGAAGCAGATAGAAAAGCAATTGAAGCTGAAGAACATAAAGAAAATGTAATTTCAGGTGTTAGACAAAGAATAAAAATACATGATACAAAATTTTTCCTTGATGATGGTGATAAAAAAAAATATTCCTCAGATTCTGAAAGTGATGATGATAGAAAACGTAAAAACTTTAAAAAACCTAAAGTTCTATTAGGATTTACAGAAGCAGAGGTTAAAAAATTTGTTAAAAGTTTAAGAAAATTTGGAAGACCACTTGAAAGAATATCTGGGATAGCTGAAGATGCTGAATTAGAAGATCACAGTCAAATTGAGATAACTGAGCTTGCTAAAGAAATCTTACGTTTGTGTAATGAAATAACAATGAATCATTCAAAATCTTCTTCAGATAATGGATCTTCACTTAAAAAGAAAAATGATAAGGAGGTACTAAAAATTGCAAATCTTGAAATTCCAGTTAGACCATTACTTAAATCTCTTGCTGATCTTGAAATTCTTCATGTTGCTATTAATCATCATTTATCTTTAGGTGGTATATTTGAAGAATTTAAAATATGTGGAAAATTAAAATCACAGGTTAGTTGGGATGTTCCATGGAATCATTCTGACGATAATGCTTTAATACGAGGTGTATATAAACATGGAATGGGTAATTGGGATGCTATTAAAATGGATCCTGATCTTGGGTTAACTGAAAAAATTTATTTAAAAGATAAAATTAAAAAACCTCAACCAAAGCATTTACATGCGCGTGCTGAAGCAATTTTAAAACATATTAATAGGGTTGATAATGAAAAAACACATCACAAAAAAGTTGTAAATTCAACTTCAACATCTGGTAGTACAAATTTTAATCAAAAAATTAAAAAACATGGTAATCACGATGAAAGTAAAAGTTCTAAACATACTAAACATGAAAAACATCATGATCAAAAAGCATATTTAAAATCATCAAAAAATATGGCTATTAAGTATGAATTAGATAATGATAAATATTCACATGATTTAATTGATAAAAAAGGAAAAGCTTTCACAAAATGTGTTGAAATTTTGAAACCCGTTAGCAAATATATAACAAAATTATTAAAATCAAAAGATGATGAGGAAGATAAAGGTTTAAAATATCTCCTGAAATTAGGTGATCATATAACGGGTGCAATAAAAAATTTTGAAGAATCAAAAAAAAGTCAAGAATATATTGAGAAATGGTTTAATTATTTGTGGATCTTTTTATCCTCATTTATACCAGGTTCTGATTCTTCATCACTTTATCTAAAATATTTATCACTTTCTTCAAATTCAGTAATCTCAGGTCATCATAAAGCATCTCATCATCATTATCATAGTCATGATAAAGACAAAAAAGATCATGATAATTCACTTGGAAGCAAACGACCACATTCTAAAGTCATTTATTACAAAAAAAAAAACTGATAACAACCCAGAAAAAGAAAAATAGGTATTATTCAGTTTTAGTAGGAACTTTTTTTTTGCATAAAAAATAATGTAAATAAATTGTTATTTATTATTCCCATGATTTCAATGTCTTATTTTTTATTATTTATTCAGATTTTGGCTAATAGTATTTGTAATGAATTTTTAATTGTTTTAAATAAATTTTTGTTAATTTTAAATATGTTAATTATGGTATTTTTTAAAAACTTTTAAACGATTTTATAATATATTTAGTAATTTAAAGTTATACTAATCTTTAATTTAATTAATATTTTTTTATTATAAACATTTTATTTTAAAATCATAATTAAAATAGTATTAATGTATACAATCTCTTTCTTCACCTTTAAATTCTCCAGCAAGTTCTATATTTCCTGCATCATAGTATGATTCTGGTGTTTCACCTTTTGAAACATATTTTTTTGGAATAAAGACTGTAATTTTTCTTTGACACGGCTGAAAAATATATAATATTTTAAATATTTTAACTTACCATAATTTCATCATTACAATCATGATAAATATTTATTTTTGGGTCAATGGTACCTAAAATCAACAAAAAAAATTTTTTTTATTTTAAGTGTATTACTTTTTAATAAAAAATTTGTATAATTTTCATATAGCAGTTGAAAATATTAATTAAAAATGTATTTAGGAAAAATATAATAAATTATTAATTTTTATATTACCGAATTCATATGCGTATCCTAAAGACAAAAGATTAAAAGATTAAATATTGAAATGATACCTGCTACAGCAAATCTACCCAAAGAATCACTTTTTCCTTCTGACATAAAATCATCTGTATCAATACCCATATCATCATCATATAATTTTACTTTCACATTTGCATATGGCTTTCCATTGCATAATAAAGTGCCTTTAACACCTGCTGACTGTTGTATTCCAATACCAAAGCTACCAACATAAACAAATAAAAATGGTAAAATAGTGAAGAAATATATTTTCATTTCTTAATTTTAAAATAAAATTAACAACAATTTTTGAAGTTGTTAATAGATGTATGAAATGATAATAAAAAATTTACGAAATAAATAGTTAAAGGTTGAGACGAAATTAATTTAATGATCAAACTTGTCTTTATTATATATTAAAATAATTATAAATTAAGTATAAGCTGTTTTAAAAACATATCGTATATGGATTTTGAATTACATTTAATATATTAAGATAACAATCTATGTTATTTGTATATTTTTAAACTTTTTTTATATTTTGCTATTTTTAACTCTATTATAATTACTATTATTTTAGTTTATATTAAATAAAAATATTTTGCAGCACTTTTTTTAAAAACTAGTGTGATATTTTGTGTAATTAATTTTGTATGAATCATTAATAAGTTTATTGTCATATAACATTTTTGTTTGTCAAATATAAGTAACTAAATTTAGTCATTTGTGAAAAAGTAATTATATATGAGATTATTTTTCATATAACTAATTAATTAAATTTTTTCTTTTTTTTTTAAATTCATATTAACTTAAATAGTTTGGAAATTAATAAAAAAAAATTATAACTATTACTAAATTAATAAAATGCTATTGATATTCAACATTAATAAAAATTATCTTATAAAATAAAAAAATATTATTGCTTTAAGTACTGTTGTTACTAAAAAAAAATTTTTTTTTCTGAATTCAACAATGATTTTATACTCATTTGATAGGTCTTGAAAAATTACGAATTTCTAATATGATCATGAATACAACAAAATTAAAAATTAAAAAGTTATGAACAAATGAAATCAAAAGCAAAAGAGGAAAATATTTTTGAAAAAATTTGACTTTCATGATAAAGTAAAGATTTTTAAATTTAAAAAAGATATTTTTGCACAGATTTTTTTGATAAACTTATTAAGACTAGTTCCGGCTTTATATAAATTATCAAACTCAAAATACAATAAGGAAATTTTTTTAAAAACAATTTTAAGAATTTGTTTATAATTTAAGTGAAAGAACTCATAGAAGCATGAAATTTATTGCGCTAGACTTCTATTATCTTTTTAAATATAAGTTATTTTGAAAAAATTTTTTTGACTTTCAATAATTTTTAAGATATGATGTTTGGTATTTTTCACATTTAATCCCTTGCCAATCTTTATAAAGTATAAAAAAATCATCTAAATATAAATCTTTAACTATAAAACTTTTTTTGAAAATCTCATTTAAGAATGATATAAAAATTTAATGTAATTGATATTATAATAATAATTACGTAAAAACAAGGTATGAATTTACATCGTAAGTAATAGTTATTTTATTATATTTTAAAAATTCTACTATCATACATCTTAATTACAAAATTATTTTTTGTTAAATAAAAAATTTTTAATTCTTATCTTTAAAAGTTTGTTAAATATAAATTATTCTTTGTATCAATTTTATCTTATAAAAATAATTTTTAATTTAAATTTTATTCATAATTTTTTAAAATTTTTATTTTATTTATAGTCCATTTTAACTTATTAGTAAAAGTTTTAAAATTCAATGCTTTTTGATTTATAAAAGTTAAAAATTTCTTTATCATTTAGGGAAACTAAACATTTTAAACTTTATTTTTTAACAATTTTAAATATTATTAGTGATCATAAATGATGTTTTTATGTAATAAATTTCTTGTAACTTTTAATTTTCACAGGATAACTTTTTGAAAGCACACGAGTACCTTAAAAAAAACTACTTTTACAAGAATATTATTAATTTATTTACAAAATATCAAATTAAATATTCAAAATATCTAAGATTAATTATATCTTTTCAAGTTATTAATTTAAAAAAAAAAAAAACTTAATTTTCTCATAAGATAATTATAGAAAAGTAAATTAATATAAGATAAGCATTGTAATTAATAATTTAATAACAGTGATATATCATTAAAAATATTTAATTTATGCTCTGGAAAAAATTTATTTTAAGAAAAGATAATATTAATTATTGTTATATGAAAGCAGAATTTTTAAAAAGACAAACATAATTAATACTTATTTTGTAGTTAATTAATAATATTTTACATTAAATATATAATTTTTTAATATAAAAAAAACCATTATATAGAAAATAATTTATATTTAATATAGAGTATTTTTTTTTCTAAATTATCAATGTCAAATACAACTTTGTCAATTCCTACCAAAGGTTTGGTTTCATCATTCATGATTTATGGAACTCTTACAATCAGTGTTTTTGGATTTATTGGTAATTTATTAATTTTACTTATTACAATAAAAACAAAAATTTTAAGAAATCGTTGTAACTATTTAATTGGATTGCTTGCTTTTAGTGATTGTGTCATTTGTATATATTTGGTAAGTTTTTAAAACTTATGATAAAAATATTTTTTTTGTTATTTAAGGTTCATCTTCGTATTTTTATGATATATGATATATATTTGATAAAAAATTCTCTCTGTTTTTATACATCTTTATATGGTTTAGTATTTTTAAATTTTCAAGCAGGTTTAAATTTAGTTATTGGATTAGATAGATTTATTGCAATTAAATATCCATTTCATTACAATAGAATTGATAACAAATTTTACTTTTCAACAGTTTTTGTATTTATATTATTTTATACAATAATTATTATTGGCATAGGGTTTTATTATTCAAGTAATGTAGTAGTCACACCTGTTTGTATGCCACCAACTGCTTATAATAGTTATAGTAGAATGATATGGATTTTATCAAATATTATCATTTCTATATTTGTTATTGTAATTTTTTTTTTCACATGGATTGCTTTACGAAAATCTTTAAAAAGTAAGATTAGTTAATACATTTATTTTATAGTTAATTATTTAATTTAATGTAAAAAATTATAAATTTTTATAAATCAACTTATAAATTAATATTTTAGGTATGGCTACAAGTTCTGAAAAAAGTAATTTACAGCAAATAGAACGTGTTCTATCATCATTAATCATAATAATTGGAGTTTATTCTTGTACATGGGTATTAACAATTTTGGCATTACTTGTAACACAAATTTTTCCATCTAATAGAAATTTAGTTAAAACAATTGAACAACAATTAGCATGGTTAGTTATTATAAATGCTAGTACATCTTTTCCAATATACATGTTAAGAACAAAAGATTATAGAAATGCTTTTATATCAATGATTTGTTTTAAAAAAGAGGAAAATATAAGTAAAATTGTTATTATTAAACATAAAAGTCAAATAGGTTCTACTTAAATTTTATAAAAATTGTTAAATATCAATGTATCATTTTTAAAAAACTTTTATTTGATTAGATTGTTAAAAAAATAAAATTCGTTTTTGTTAATTAATTTTTTTATATATCTGTTTTTTTTTTATTTTATATGTGTTTACATATTAATTTCAAATATATGCCATTTTAAAATGAATTTTAAGTTAAAAAATTATCATAAACTAGTATTTGTGTATATTAATTAAAAAAAATAATTATTATTCAAAACAAAAAAAGTTGCTCAAAAAGTTGCTACCATATAGATCTTTCTTTCTATGAATCAAAACTTAAATTGAATTCTTTTTAAACTATCTAAGAAACCAATATTACATTTGATCTAATGTTTAACTAACAAAAATGTTATTCAATATTAATTCAAAAAGTTTCTAATTAAGTATAAATGGTTTTTATTATAAATGAAAAGTAATATTTAGTTTTTAAAAATTATTTAAATCATCATACTATTTATGTATTAAAAAATACATATAAATAATTTTGAAATAAGCAAAAACTAATACATAAATTAATGTATTATTTTGATATTTAAAACATATTTTTAAATTATATCTTTTTAGTACAATTTCTAAGAATTTTTAAATAAATATTTAAAAACACCATACTTTTATATCTCTTTTTTACTTATATTTATATTTCTTGTTTTATTTAAAACTAATTTTAGCATTTGGTATAAATTATTAAAATAGCTTAAAGTAATATTTAAAGTTTTATAAGCTTTTTTAGATTAATAATAATATTTAAATAAAACAAGGAATACATAAATTATTAATTTAAATAATATAAACGATAGAATCAAAAATATAATCACTTTAATTGAAAATAAAGGATTTCAACTCATTTTCTTAATGATATAACTTTAATCCTACTTCCCATATCTTGCTGCAAATAAAAATAAATTTATTATTCTTTTTTTTTTATTTTCATTTAGTTTATGAATTTATTTTTACTCTAATTTTAAAATATAATATTTTATATTAAATGACTTATATTTTACAAAAATTTTTTTTATAATTAACAAAATAATTTATTTTATTTATTTAAAACAATTATATTTAGTAGTATAAAAAAAAAGCATATAACTTTACATTATACTTCAAGTATTAAAAAAAACAAAAAATCATTTTTAAAACTCTTATCATTCCCACGATGCAATATTAAATGTAAAGATGAAAATCTATATAGATATTTTATTCAAAGGTCATAGATTCACCATAATCTTTGAATTTTCTTCTTATTTTATTCTTATCTACATGACTAAAAAATTGAATTTTTATTATTATAGAAACATTGAGGAAAAAGAAATCCTAGAATTAATATATAAATCCTTAGATTTTAAATTATTTCTAAAAATATTTTTATTACATATCATATAAATATAAATTTATCAATTTTTTTTCAGCTATATTGAAAAAATTTTGAAATATGTTTATAAAATATTTTTTTTTATTTTTTGTTCCTTTATTTTTTTTAACTTATGGTAATTATATTACTAATCATGAAAATGAAAATTTAATGCCAAGAAACAATCTACTTAAACGTAGTAAAATTTTATCAAGATATGGTAGAGCTGTCCTATCTAGATATGGTAAAAGATCAGGTGTTGACAAGTTAAACTACAACATTGAAAGACAAGATTTTTATCCTTTATATGGTAAATACTTTTACTTATTTATTTATTTATTTTTAGATAGATATAAAGAAATGATTTTGGACCAAGATATGTAATGATTTGATTCTCTTTAATAGTCTAAATTTTACTAAAAAAAATATTGAATATATTTGTATTTCTCCTATAAAATTATTTTTTATTATGCTCATCTTAAATTTGAAAAATTCCTTCTTTTTTTTACAGAAATATCAATGATAACAATTTGTACTTTTATTATGAAAAAATCTATTAAAATAGTAAGAATATGCAGATCTAATTTTTTTTTATTTTAGCCATCAGTAATTTTTATATTAATTGAATAAAAAGTAATAAAGTTTTGTAAAATGTTTAATTTCAAGAATAAAAGTTTTTTTTAAAAAATAAATAAAATAATTTTTATCATTTTAACTTTTTTTTAAATTTTATCATTGTGATTTATGAAATAAAAATAAATGTTTATCAATAAAAATGTCTTTAATAATTTTTTGAAATTTATATTTAATGAATTCTAATAAATATTTGACAAAAATTTTAAATATTTAAAATGAATTGTAATTTTGATTTTAAAACTTTTCACATTATTAAAATATAGTTCAAATCACCATTTTTTTACTTGGTGTGTTTTGATTTTCTGTTAACTTTTCTTATAAATAATATTTTGTTGTATCTTTGTTTTAACAAATAAAAATTTCTTTTGTTTATAAAACTTAATGCATTTCGTTAAATTTTTCCGTAAACTTGTTTAAATTTCTTTTTTTTTTTTGAAAATCATCTTTATATTATCAATAAAATTAATATGACAGAAAGTAATAACAAAATAATGAAAATAAATGACGGCAATGAAATTAAATGAATTCGTTTTATTTTAAATGATATGAGCTTCATTAAAACATGAACAGTGGGATGCATATAAATTAAATGATATTAAAAATGAAAGTATTCTTTATTTATATTAAAAAAAAATTATTTTATCAACAATTATTTTAATATCTTTGTAATAATTAATATTAATATTTTTTAAAAACATCATTTTATTTCAGTTATTAAATTTTTTATTTCAAATACTTACTTTAAAAATACTATTTATATCTTATTATCTAAATAAATCTTTAAATGAAATTTAAAAAAAAAAAAAGATTTTTTTTTTTCTAATGTTAAATTTAATGAGACTAGTTAATTATATGTGTAAGATGTCTTATCAAAATTGTATGTCCCTCATCTTATATTTAATTATTTTTCAAATAATAATATATAAACATGTATTCCTTCTTTTTAAAAATTAAAAGAAAGTTACATTACTAATATTTTGTCATTTTTAAATCATATTAGGATAGTGATTAATCACCATAAAATTATAATCAAGCATTAGTATTTGAATATTTTCTTAAACAGCTATTAGTTAGATAGAATTCAATTATATATTTATTTACTTTGACAATACCTTTCATTATATAAAAGAAGCAAACAGTTAAAAATTTATTATTTATATAAAAGGTAAATTATTTAACATTATTTTATTATATTATCTATAAATGATAAATTCTATTTTTCAAAATATTAATTATATTTTATTAACTTTTATATTACTTATTATAAATTTTATTAATTGTAATATTGGTAATGATACAGAATACAATACATTTATTATTGTTCAAAAAGAAAATTCTTGTATTAAAGTATGTTTTTTTTTATTATTATTTTTAATAGAAATTATTTAATTATTTTAAGAATTATATAATATCACCATGGAGTAGTTTTGAAGTTGATGTTAATTGTATAAAATTTTGTATGAATCGTGGATGTACACATTGTTGTAGAAGTAAAGATTCTCCAAGAAATATTAATTGTTTAGAAAAAGCTGGATTTTTTTTACAAGGTACTGGAGAATATACACGATTGTAGTAATAAAGTTATTTAATACATATCTAGTTATTAAAGCTCTTTAATTAAAATGTTTATATTTTTTTTTATTATTATTGTACATTTTGTCTATTTAACTAATATATAAATATAATTATTTACATTACCTTTCAATTAACTATACTTCTTTTTTCTTTATAATATAAATCGATAAATTTTATTGTCTTGAAAATTATTATTTAAAAAAATATTAAAAGAATACCTGTTAATTTAGTTATTATTTGAATAGACAAAGAAAAAAATTAAATTAACATAACTTAAATTTTTACTTTACTTAAAAAGTTTTTGTTTTATTATTAATAAGAAAAAATAGTAACTACAATTATTGATGTAAAATAAAATTGATAAATCAAGTTATTATCAAATAAATTACTTTTCTTTATTAAAAAAAAATTATATATAATTGTAGTTAAAAAACATAATTGTTTTGTCTATAATTTATATCTGAATTAAATTATTAATTTTTTTTTTTGTCAAAATGACAATAATTATTAAAAATTTTTAACAATTTATACTTTTTAATATAACTTTTTTTAATGAATAAACTATTTAATAATGTCTGTTAAAATTATAAACATAAAACTAAAATTTTTTTACTATATTGAAATATTTTACATCATGCAAATGATATTCTCAACAAATTGTAAGAGATTCATTTAAAATATAACATTATAATTAACTAAAAATTATTTAATTAAAATGTGAATTAAAAAAGTTTTTGTACTGTAAAATATGCTTACATAATAACAATAACGAAGAAATTTAACAAAGTTTTTTGATTTTTTAAAACAATTTGTAGACGAGACCTAGCATTATCTTGAAAAATCACATTAGCGAACCAACACATCAGATTTTGATGAATTTGGGGTTGTTGATGATGAAGAAACGGGCACTTTACTTTTTTCAATTTGTCTGATTGCTTCTAAAATAGCATACAAATTTTGATGTGAACCTGGTTGAATAACATCTCTAGTTGAGGTAACAGATGCTCCATTTTGAAGTGATAATGATTGAGTTGCAGGAATTGTTGTAAGATGATTTTGAGATATCATATTAACATCTGATAAAGTTAATTTATATTCAGAATGAGGAAGAGAATTTGATGGTGAATTATGAATAGGACTATTGTTTGTTTGCAAATTAATTTGATTTAATTGATTTATATCAATATTATTAAAAATTGCATTTCTATAATTTCCATTCTGTGATGTATAATTAATAAGATTTCCATGCTGTGAAATTTGATTTTGAACAGATTGAGTAATATCAATAGGTGTTGAATTGGAACATGATGTTACAGCTAATTGTGAAATAAGTTGTTGCCCATTTTGAATATTATTACTTTCTAAAATTCCAGGAATTTTTTCTTGCAGTAATTGAATTCTTGCAAGATGTGTATCATGTAATTTTCTATTAGCAACATATTCTTGTTCAAAAAATTGTCTCAATTTTTGTTCATCTCGATACATTGTCAAAATTTCTTGAAGTCTTTGTTCATATTCTGCAACTTTTTGATGATGACTTTGTTTTATCAATTCAAGTTCTTTACATAAATGTGCTTCATGACTTATTTCATCTTGTTCTTTTTTTTTATAAATATTAGCATTAGTTTGAATTAATGCCTCATTTTCTTGTGATAATCTATCTTTTTCTGCCTGTAAATTATGAATTAATTCTGCAGTTTGTTGAAGAATTGAAGCTTTAGACATTTTTTCCCCATATTTTCGAGGCAGTAATGCTCGTAGAGCTTGAAATCCATCATTAATAGATTGCATTCTCCTACGTTCATTGCAATTGGCAATTTCACGACGCATTCTGCGATCACTTTGTGTCGTTTCATTATTATCATTTGAACCATTGCCTGAAGGAGTATTTGGAGTACTTGATCCATTTCCACCAGATCCAGAACGAACAGAATGACTGGAAAAGATTTTTAATTTATGAATTTCAAATAATAATTTTTTTTTTAATAACTATTAATTTATTTTATATAATATTATAATATTTTCTTTTATAAAATTATTATGTAATTTCAAATACCTTTTTTATTTCAACTATAAAACTATTTTTTTTTAAAAAGTAAAAATTAACAAAATATGTATATGTCCAAAGATTATTAAATTGATTGTTAAGTTTATATCTTCTTTTAGTTAAGAATATAACTATATAATTATTAAAGAAAAAAAAGAAAAAATCTTTTTTAATCACAACTCTTATTTGATATTTTATTTAAAATCTATGTAACTATTAAAAGAAGAAAGTGACACAGACAACTACGTATATTATAATGTTTAATGGTAATGGCAGATATAAAACAAGTAGCGAGCTAAAAAATCTAAATACGATAGAAATTATGTAATAGCGATAATATTATATTTTTTAATGTTCGAGAAAAATCTATGAACGAATGTTATATAATTTTAGTACTGATAAACAGCTGCTTTTTTGTTAAAACATAAAATATTTTAAAATATAAACTATTAGAACAATTAAAATATCATACATTACATCATATGTATATTATCATATTATTATTAATAATATTTAAAAATAAAATAAATCAATTAATATAATAACCTACCTACGACTATTACCTTGTGAAGAATTTTCATCATCTTCAAAATCATTTATCTGATTTATACAATCAGATATTTTTGAAGATTCTTTCTCTTCATTATGACATTTTTCATTAGAAGGCAATGGCTCGTGAATATTTAATACCTGCATAAGAATTGAATAAAAAGCAGGCAAATGTTTCCTTATCTTATAATTATAAAATAATTGTCACTATTAACTATTTTACAATAGGACAATTTCAATGAAATATTACTTGAATAATAAAAAAAAAATAATAATAATAATGATTGTTTTAAGAAAATGAAGATGGTATTGTAATACAAGGATATTAGCAGTCGTCTTTTTGTTCAGAAAAACTCCACGAGCATATAGCTCACCTGAAATAATATTTAAATTTAGAAAAAATAAAAATATATTGTATAAAAAAAGGTATTAACGCACATTTATATGAAGTTAACACTAAATATATGGAAATATCATTTTTATTATCAACGCTAACAAATAATATAGTCATGGTCTTTTTTTTAATATTCCATTTCTCTCATCGAAGACATATATATTTGAAGGTAGAATTGCAGCAGTTATTCGCGATTAAAAGAAAAGATGCGAGAGAAGACGTATATCGGTCTGTCATTTTCTGCACTGGCAAAAATTGTTATACCCGAGAACCAACTATGAAATGGGGGTTAAAAGTTAAAAAAAATTATTATAGTATATTTTAAAAAAATGAACAAAATATATTTGATATTTTTAAGATTAAATCAATATTATAAAATATAAATGATCAAAAAGAAATATTAAATTTATTAAAAAAAAATATTTATAATATTAAATAAATAATATATAAATTTTTTTTATATAATGTATAAAAAAAAATTAATCATTTAAACAAACTTTATATATTTTATAATATTGATAATTTTTATACATATATATTTTTTTCTTATATTAAAATTATATCAATTAATAATGATAACATTAATAAAAAATATCATAGAACACCTATCATTATCAATGATCTTATTGTTCATGAGGAAACATTAAACAATAAAATAGTTTATTAAGTTTTTCTATGGAATGGATAAAATAATAGTATCGCGTTTAAACACGCTATCTCCAACATATCCTCAGCTGATGAGTAGAGTAGTCGCGTCCCAACTTATTACAACATTTTAAATAAAACATCCCAATGCATTTTTCACTGTATGTGGTACATTTGGTATCAATTTTGAGGCGGAGGATTATTTTATAAAAATGGTACTGAAATTGAAGTTACCTAATTTACTGTACAATATATATATATATATAATAACTTCTTTCAAACGATAAATATTAACATCTTCATCTAATATAAAAATAGTTTATCTTTTCTAAGACAAAATAAAGTAGTAGATTAAACAATATATGTCAAATTTATAATGGTTTAAAAAATTATATTTCAATATTAAAAACTATATATTTCTTTCTGTACTTTTACACTTTACTATACAATATTAATTATAATCGGAAAATGAAAAATGAAATAATATGAATGGGTCTTTGTAGTATTGATAATGACTAAGATAATTCCGGGTTTGTGTAAACTTATACAATAAATGAAATTATAGATAACTAATACATAAAACAAAAAATTTATTTTTTTAATTTAATTATATCAATTAACACATACTTAACATTTTTTTTAAAATTTTTTAACAAATAAGTTTCTTTTAATATAATAAAAATTTTTTTGCTAGTTCTTGTTTTTTTTTATTTAAATTCAAAATATAATATAATCAAACGGTATAAAATTAAAAAAAAAATAATAATATAATTGAGAATGCACGGGTTACATGTAAAAGTCAACAAACCAAATATACAAATATGGAAGAGAATCATTCAAGCATACATTGATTCTGCAAGAGAAGACATTTTCATTTCAACTCCCACAAAATGATTAAAGTAATCGCTTAATTCATCCATTTCACCAACAAATTCTGCATCCTCTGAATACTTTGGTTTTTTACACATCTCAAACGAACATGAATTATTGGTTATATTATTGACACTATTGTTGAGTGAATTTGTGCTACCATCATCAAGCGTCGTCTCATTTAGGTTAATAGAGATCAAATCAGTATTATTAGTATCAGGAGACTTCTCATCATCAGAGCACAACGAATCTAATGAACCTAAAGTATGTCGTCGATTTCGGAAACAATCTTTATTTGTTATAAGTTTAGAACCATCATATTTACAATGAAAACTATTCGATCGCCCACGATTTAATGAATCATTTACATCATCATTTAAACAATAACTTCTAGGACTTTGATATGGTGAAAATCTTTTTAATGATCTAGCCCGATCTGAATTTTTCTTATCTTCAGATGATCCTTTTAATTTTAATGTTGAAGATTGTACAGAAAGTGAATTTAGCGAAATTATTGTTTCATTAACTTTTATTAACATTTCTACCTTCTCATATTCTTCATCCCTTGTTTGTTGAACTTCTATTTTATTTTTATACTTTTCATTCATTCTTATATAATAATTATAGCATTCTAAAATATATTAATAATATAATTATAATAAAAAAAATAATAAAAATTATAATAATAATATTTTAAATATAAAGCGATTACGTATAGTAAAAATAAAATATTATGTTAGCATAAGTTATTATAATAACTATTACAAACAAAAAAAATTAAATCAGCTGACTAATAATTTGTCAGAAAGTACATTCACTATATATTTTCTCCACATTTTTTTTTTTATTATTGAAATAAAACATTATCAATAAATTTTTAATTTATAAAATACTGATAAACTATAAATTTTTTTTGAAAAAAAAAATAAACAATATTTTTAAAAATAATTAATATCTAACATATATATAATATCCAACATAATTATGATAATAAATATGAGAAAACTACTAAATTAAAATTCTATGATACACTTTATGAGTATGAAAAAAGATAGTATGTGAAGAATCTGCAGTATGTACATACATACACATTGGTGATAAAGAAAAACACAAAACAGAAATAATCAATAAAACAGCTGACAAAACTCGACATATGGCTGTGGGCGCATCTACTTTTATAAGTTATTGACGTGTTATTTGAAAAATAAATATTTTCGCTTCAAGATAAGAGTTTTATTTCTTTATCAGTTACATAGTGGACATTAAAAAAATTAAGTTATCTGACTAGAAATTATTAAGAAAAATAAAAAACGTCATTTAGAAAAATGTAATGATGATTTTTGTGTTTTGTTTAATTTTATATTTTAATATATTGTTTCCGGTCATTTTTTTTTAAACATATGCTTTATATTAATTATTAATTACAATTATCATTTATCAAATAATAATATAATTCAAATATGATTCACAAAAATTAGAATAAAAAATTAAAGAAACTTGGTTTTTAATGTATTTAAAAAAAGAAATTTTTTTTTTGTATAATAGATAAAAAAAATACACACATATATATATATATTTACAAACAGAAGTTGTTTACATAAATGGCATCTTATTTATAAAGATGCAATAATTAACAAAAGAACAACATTTAATTCTAACTTTAAACTAAAATTGATAGATTAATGAGCATTTTAATGATGCTCATCATACTACCACGGCATTCTCTATTTAGACTGTTTATAATAAAAATATAAAAGCTTTTAACAAAATAAACTTGTACTTTATATCTGTGTTTTTAAAGCGTTGCTTAGAAATATATTACTTTTTCTATAACTTTGTACCATAGTGTTTTATAATCTAAAATATTTAAGATAGTTGTACACTTATTTATGTAATCTAGTAAGCAAAATTTGTTTTTATTATTTGCACTTTTTAGTATAGAATATTTAGTTAAATTATTAATCAAAATTCATGTTAATTTAATGCTAATTTAATGTAATTAATTTAAAATTATTTATTAATAAATAATAGTTAAACATTAATAATATTAAAAAATTATATTATTTTGGTAGTTTAAAGTGTTGTTAGAATAAAATATGTATATATGTGTATTGTATGTAGATATATTAAAATGAAAATTTATTTGTACTAATGAAAATAGCAGTATTATTTCTCCGCGCAAATAGTCACATTAATATTTCAATAATATATTGAAGAAATTATTTTTTTTTAATAGATACAGGTAATGAAAAAGAGTATTGTATGTTTGTATATTTAATATTCTATATTGTGTCTAAAGTTTGCATATATATTCAACTTTTTTATTTTTTATTTTATAGCTTACCTTAAACTAATGTGTATAAAAATATAGAGTATCAAAGAATATGTTATAACTATTTAAATATGCGTTAAGAATGTTACAGTTTATGTGTATGTAAATTTATAGAAATAAAAAAAAAATAATAAATAAATAAATAAAAAAACATAGTTAGGTATGTGTTGATTATTTAATTTTTTTTTTTCTATCGATTGTAATAAATTTCATTGATGAAAATTTTTGTAAAATATCATTGAAATAATAACTAGTAGATTTTTAGTATTTATTATTTATTTATTTTTTGTATCTATATATCTAGTTTCAAAGATTGATTAGATATATGTATTGTCAACTTTTATTCTATTTATATATTTAACTTTCGTACATTTTTTTTAAAATATATTTATTTAATAATGAAAAATTTTTAGTAATGGATAATCAAGTAGGATCGTCAGATCGTACACCATTAACAACAGCTATTGGAATAGATAGTCATTCTTCAGAAATTAATCAAGTTTTAAATGTAGAAACATTAGTAGAACCAACACCTGGAACACCAGCTACTTCACCTTTACCAAAAATTGAAACAATGAGGACAACAATAAAAAGTACTGATGGTCAAAATCATGAAATGGAGTTAGATACAAATAATAATTTAATTATTTTTAGACTTTTAAAGTAGGTTATTGTTAAAAAAAAATTTTTTTATTATTAAAATAATTATACTATAGTAAAAAAAATGGATATACAGATATTTCAATGACATTAAATTTGAGTGAAGTTTTATGTGTTAGAAATAAGCGTATACCTATGAAAAAAAGTAAAGGGTTACCATTTAATGTTGTTGATGATCAACAATCATCCCCTGAAACTCCAAATTCATTGTTTTTATATTATGCGCATAAAATAAATGTTTATAAATGGAGAGTAAGAGAAATAATTGCCCTTTTTCCTACATCTGGTGAAAAAAAAGCTTGGGTTAAATTATTAACAGAAAATTTAAAACAATTACCAGAAAGACCAAAAAAACTTGTTATATTTGTTAATCCTTTTGGAGGAAAAGGAAAAGCAAAAAAAATTTATGATACTAAAGTTGAACCATTTTTTAAAATGGTTGGAATTGAATGTAATGTTATATTAACTGAAAGGGCAAATCATGCATTTGATCTTTTACAACAATTTGGAAATGATCCATGGGAAACAATGGATGGAGTTGTATCTGTTGGGGGAGATGGTCTTTTTAATGAAGTATTGTGTTCAACAGTAATGAGAGCTCAAAAAGAGAGTGGAAAAAATATTGCAGATATTAATGTTGATAGTCTAACGACTCCTCGAATGAGATTTGGTATTATAGGAGCTGGATCTGCTAATTCAATTGTTTCTACAGTCCATGGTATTGATGATGTTCCTACAGCTGCAATACATATTGCTATTGGAAGTCAATGTACAGTTGATGTTTGTACTGTTCATGAAGATGATAAACTTTTACGTATATCTGCAAATGCTATTTCATATGGTTGGTTAGGTGATGTTTTAAGTGACTCTGAAAATTATCGTTGGATGGGACCAATAAGATATCAATGGTCAGCATTACGTACAACAGCCAAAAATCCATCATATAGAGGAATGATTAAATTTAAACTTAATGAAAATAATTATTCATCAAATGAAGAACAAATGTCTCCTTCACAGCAAAATATTGGAAAAAATAATTCTAATCAAGAAAAAGCAAGACTTACTACAACATTAAGTGTTAGAGAAAACTTAGCTAGATTACCTAAATGTAGCGAACCATGTAAATTATGTGAAACTGGTGAATCTGATCCTAGTTATCCTTATCATCTCACTGCTGATTTTTCGCACATAATTTGTGCTGTAATTCCTTGTGTTTCACCATTTACACCTTATGGTATTGCACCATATGCAGGTATAAATGATGGTTCAATGGATTTAGCAATGATACCAAAAGTTTCAAGGATTAATAATTTAGACATAATGCGTAAAGTTGCCATGTATGGTGGACGTGATATAATACCATCAGTCCATGATCTTCATGCATTCCGTGTTTCAAAATTTTCATTTACACCAGGAAAATTATTGGTAGAAAATGATACAGAAAATAAACAAGAATATAAACAGGGATCATGGAATTTAGATGGTGAAATTATGGTTCAACCAGAAGATAAGACACTTCATTTTCGCTTACATCCTAGGTTAATAAATTATTTTGGACGTTGTACTGATTTAACTGATCCTCGTTACAAAATATGCTTTTGTTGTCATAAAGTAGAAAAAAAGTCAAATATAATTCTTCTGGAAAATGATAACTAAATATAAATTTCTTTTAAGAAAATCAAACTGCGTTGCTTTTAATTTTGCTTTTATGATAACTTTAAGCTTTTTACAAAAATATATATATACAATGTAAAATTTCTTTTTCATTTTATTAATTTTTACACTTTTGTTATAAAAATAAATTAGTTTTTTCTTTTATTTAAATTATTTGTATCTTTCAATAACAACAACAACAACTCTCAAATGAATTATTTATTTTTGAGGATTCATGTAAAAATCCAAATACTAAGAAAAAATTTTTTTTATATATTCAAAAAATCACTTTAATATAAATAATTTATCCTTCCATCATTATTTTAGAATTTATGATTTTCTTTTAAAAGTTTTTTTATATTTTTAAAAATGATGTTTTCTATAAGTACTTTTTTTTGTTGAAAAAGTTAATTATAAAGTATGTTATTTAACTTAAAAATTCGAATTTAAAAAAGATATAGAAATGGTATAGTATTAAAAATATAGGAAAAACAATTGCTTAAAGTATTTTCTTTGATTTAAGTTAAGGTTCTTTAAAAATTTCCAAAATTTTATACCAAATTTTAAAATTATTTTTAAAAATATTTAACAAAGAAATCGGTTTTTTTTTTAATATTATTCTTATCATTAGACAAAAGTTTATAACTTGTTTGTCGATTATATGTATTTAAAGTTTGTTTATTTTACAAAATATTACCATCATTTTAATTTCTTTTTGTTTGGAATAATGTATAGAATTATTTCTTTCTAAAATATGTTTAGTTTAAATATTAAATGAATTATACATATAAAAAAATATTATGACTAAATTGATATAAATTTAATTTTAAATGTTGTCAATGGTAATTTTTCTTTAGATTGATTTTTAAATCTAAATGAAAGTAAGAAACATATATAGTATGATACGACAACCAGCAATAAATTTAAAATCTTTAAGATTTGCATTATATATTCTACCTTTATTTCTAGTTATTTCTATAAGTTATTATTTTTTTATTTATATACCTAATTTGAGAGCGTATAAAATTTTAGAACATTATAAAAAAATTAGTAGAAATTTTAATATATCTAATGTAAAACTTGTAAAAGGTAACATATAAAATAAATCTTTTTTTTTTAGTTAAGTATATATTTTAGATGATAAAGTCTTAGAAAATGTAGATAAATTGTTTTATTATCCTAATTCACAATTACCAAATTGTTCATTTGAAAAAGAAAGTCAACTAATGGGTCGTTTACCAGTTTTTCTTGAAGCTCCCACTTTTGAATATCTGAATGCTTTATATCCTAATATTCAGCCTGGTGGACATTTTTATCCAAATCATTGCAATGCAGAACAAAAGGTAGCAATTTTAGTACCATATAGAAATAGGCAATCACATTTACGAATTTTTTTGCATAATATTCATAAAACTTTACAAAAGCAACATATTGATTATGCTATCATTCTTATTGAACCTATTAATAATGTAACATTTAACAGAGGTAAATTACTTAATATTGGGTTTAAAGAAGCATTGAAATTATATAATTTTGATTGTATTATTCTTCATGATGTAGATTTAATACCTGAAGATGACAGAAATCTTTATCAATGTAGTAAGCATCCACGTCATATGTCATCACACATAAATAAATTTGATTATGAATTACCTTATGAATATATATTTGGTGGAGCTTCTGCAGTATCAACGGAAATTTTTAAATTAGTTAATGGATATAATAACATGTATTGGGGATGGGGTATGGAAGATGATGATTTATACAATAGAATAAAATATAATCGTTTACAAATATCAAGATATCCACCTGAAATAAGCAGATATTATATGATAATTCATGAACATGAAATTGAAAATTCTCTAAATTATTGTAGATATGCCATTTTTAAATATTACAAAGATAAAATGAACACAGAAGGTTTAAATAATTTGAATTATACGTTAAAAAAAATTGAATTTTATCATTTATATACAAAGATTATTGTTGATCCACTTGAAGAAATTTCAAAACAAAATTTACGTGAACTTGGAATATGTTCTACTATTTAGATTATTTGTCAAAAATACGGGATTATTTTTTTATTTTCTTTTTTATTGCATAAAAATATTTCAAATTGGCAAGTTTTTAAAATCAATTATACGAAAATATCTGTAAATGAGAGATAGCCTATTTTTACAATAAATCCTATATGTATAAAGGAGAAATAAAATTTGAAAAATTGTTTATAATATTTAAATATTTAATAAACTTTCTTATTATAATTAAATTGCACTAATAACAACGAATGCAATCATTTTTTCATCCAGATATTGCAGCATAAAATACAAAAAGAGCAACAGTAGAATTTGCTGCAAGATTGTTGTTTAAAATAACTTTGAAATTATTTTCTTTTATAATTATATTATGCACTTCACATGTAATTCTATAGTAGCAGATAATAAAAACTTGAGATAAAAATAATTTTTTTTAAACTTATCATTGGATACAGATTATTGATAACCGTAATACCAACAATAATCACGAAGATAAAAAAAGGTATGTAAATTATTTTAAATTTAAAAACTAAAAAAATTTTTTTTTGATAAAATAATTCACTGATATAACATTTTGTCATTATTTGTATTATAGTAAAATATTTTATTTTTACTGCAAGTATACCTATATAAAAAATAAGAGTAAAATAATTAATTAATTAATTAATTATTTGTCTTTAACCAAATTTTTTTGCTTCATTTTTAAAAGAAACCTTAGAATAATATTTTATTAGAAATACCAAAAATGAAATTTAATGTTTGTAGCTAAAAATGATGTAAATTTTTTCAGAATCTTTTTTTTTATAATCTATTAATTACTTTTGTTGTTTTTGCATTTTTTTTTTCTATTTCTTAACTTTATCAAATGATTTAACTTTACAAATTTATTTGTATTCTTTAACTATACATAATCAAATGTTAAGGATAAAAATGTATGAAAAATATCTGATATAAATATTAAATAAAATGTTTTTAAAATTTTTTGAAATTTTTAAATTGAATCATCTTTTTTAAACAAAATTATTATAATGAATTTTAGTAATTCAATTTATATATTATTTTTTTGTTATTAAAAGAGTATGAATAATTCTAAAATTTGAACGTCACCAAAGAAAAATGTGAAAGATGTAAATTTTTTCATGCGGATTCATAGTAAATGTTTTGAATTAATTCCATGAAAAAATATGAATGAGTATGATGTGAATTTTTGTCGGAAAAAACTTGTTAAGTGTGAAAATGAAAAAAAAAATTGATTCAGTTTAAAAACAATTTTTATTATTTACTTGGTCTTATAAATCATATTCACTGAATCCAGTCAAAAAATATCCTAGTAAAAAAAAGATTTTGCTTATTGAAACTATACAATATTGCTATAATAGTTTTAATATATTAAAAGTAAGTTTATTTTCTAAAAATTTAAAAAATAAAATATTTTTAAAAATGAAAACGATTTATTAGTTTATTATAAAAGCATAAGGATAAGTTTTGTTTTTAATAACTAAAAAAAAAATTTTATAGCTATGGAAAATATTTCTTATTTTTCGTAATAAACTTTCCATCTTATCTCAAAGACATTTCTTCAAATAATTAAGAACAGTATAAGAATGTTCTTGAGTATAAAAAAGTTGTTTATATCATTTTTTGCATTAGATATTTTAAAAAACTTTTTTGTTTATTCTTAAATATTAACTACAAAATTGGATAGCATTTATTTTATATAACGTGTAATTTTAAAATAATAATATGTTATTAGAATTTATATACTAAATTTTAATAAATTAATATAATGATATTGACAATAAAAAAAGTTATTATAACATTAAATTTATATTTTAAAAAATTTATATGTATTATTTTTAATAGTTTTAATAAAAATATTACCTTGATTATAAAAAGTTAATCAAAATAAACAATGATTTAATGTATAGGATAATAGAAAATTTATTAAACAAAAACCTTGGACTTGATAATAAAATTAAAATGACTATTAGACGAAGAAAAACAAAATAGATAATTGTAATTAATTAAAAAACTACTAAACTAGTATCTATCAATAACATTTAATCAAAACATTACAATAATTTAAAGATTATATTCAACATAACTAAAATAGATAATTTTTATATTATAATAATAATAATATTTTTTTTCTATGAACTTAGAAAATTGAAATAATTATTTTTAAAAGACTTTTTTGTAGTTGATTCTTAAATATAGTTTAACATTAACCTTAAACCAGAAAGTTAATATTATTATTTTCAAGTAAGCTTTTATCTGAATATTCAAAACAAAAAAAACGCTAAAATCTACACATCTCATTTATTAATAATTATAATGAATAAATTTTTAATTTTCTTTAACTTTTACAAGAAAAAAAAAGCAATAATATAGTAATTTAAATATAAGAAAAAAAATTGTTCCAATCTGTTCTTTAAATTTCATTTTATAAAGTTTTTCTTACTCGTAAAGTTAATTTTTTTTCAAAATTACTATGCTGCATAAAATACTATTTTTACACCCCGTGTCATAGTATCTATGTAAAAATGTAATTTTTCAGTAAAAACTATCGTACCTTTTAACTACCAACGCATTTTTTTTATTTAAGAAAAGTTTATTAAAAATTAAAAAAGTTGGAAACAATTTTGTTGCTCATTTATTGCCTATATATATTAAGGATAAGGAAATAAATTAAGAATTTAAAGTTCAGCCTTTACTTTCTTGCCGGATTTATCATATCCTTTAAGACCATCAGAAGATTTGGAGGCAATAAATTTGATAAAATCATTAACTTCACGCCCACCGTAATATTGAACTGGAATTTTTGTGTTCTTTGGAATCCAATAAATGGTTGGGAATCCTTTAACTTCAAACATTGGAGGTACATCATTGGCAGTGGCATCCATCTTGGCAATAATAATGTCTTCATCTGCAAGTTTATCGGCTAATTCTTCATATTTTGGTGCTAAATTTTTACAATGTCCGCACCATGGAGCATAAAATTCAATGAGAACATCTTTTTCAGCATCCAAAATAAGGTCCTTGAAGTTTCTTCCAACAGCAACTTTAAGATTACTTTGAGTTTCAGGAACAGGTTCTGATTTCATATAAGGTTCACTCTTTCCTTCGAGAACAGACTCTACGAATTTTTTAAGATTTTCAACAGAGAATTCTGTTTGCATTGGGAATTTACCTTCACTAGTCAATGCAGCAACAATTGGTTTATCTGATTCCTTTCTTTCACCGAGACCTACTGATTCAATTTCTTCACCAAATTCTTCTTTTGCTGAGACAGCAAAGTAAGCTTTACGTTTAAAATCTTGAGCGACTTTCAAAACACGATTTCTCCAGTATTGAGATCCCTTTGGGTCCTTAACATAATCAACATTATAGTAAACAACAAATAAAGGACGTCTTGTGAATTGGAATAAGTTCCCTTGAGTACGGATTCCAGCTAGACCGGTAGATTCATGAATAAGGAAAGTCTTGATTTTATCGGTATCGTAATTTCCATCATATTTATGTTCATGAGATTCAAATTTATTTTGGAGTTTTTTGGGTGTGAATACAACAATGTCATCGTTGAATCCATGTTTTTCTAAAAGATCTTTACTAGATGTATGAGCAAAACGGAAACGATCTCTTTCTGTGTCGGCAACTTTAAGGAAGGAATCCTTTAATTTGCTTTCTGTTTCAAAGAAACCAATTACAGATTGATCTTCATCAGCAATAAACTTATCAAATTCAGCAACAGTCTTAAGTTCTTTTGAAGATGGGCCAGATTGTCCACGCATAAATTTGACAATACCATCAGCATCTCTTGGTCCTTCATAATCAGCTGAAATAACACCTCTTCTGAATATTTTAAGTGTTGGAAATCCTTGAACTTTGTAGTCCTCACAAACTTTCTTCTCAACAGTACAATCTACTTTAATAAGAGTAACTGGTGGATCATTGGTCTTTAATTTTATTGCTGCTTTATCAAATTCTGGAGCCATACGTTTACAATGTCCACACCATGGAGCATAAAATTTGACGAGAGCAATTTCATAGTCATCAATTTTATTGTAAAAATTTGAATCAGTCAATTCAACTACAGATCCATATGTTAAAGTAATACAGAAAAAGGCAAATAAAGAAAATAATAATTTCATCTTTCTTTAGGTATAATTCTAACCAATCAAAGACTTTAGAATCTACAACAAAAAAAAATTAATAAAGTAATAATATCATTAAAAAATAGTAAATTTATTTACAAAGTAAACAAAACACGTGTACTAATTAAAAAGTATTAGACATCATAAAAAATTAAATAGTTAAAAAGTATTTTTAAATAATAATATTAGAAAAAATTTGTAAAAAAAAATTATAAAAACACTTCTACTAAATAATAAAAATAATGTTGAAAATATTTTTTTGGGAAGTCGAAATAGAGTGGACATAAGTCAAATGTAGAATAAAAATGATTAGTGTAACCATATATATTCGCATTAATTATATAGGCGTGATCTTCATTTTTGCCATATTACAAGTGTACAACTATGCGACTATACACGTGTTCCATATTATTTGTAAGACAATTATATTGCAGTAAGAAAAGTAAGATCAATGATATTCATTGCTTTTTTTTTTATAATATTTGCTTTAGTAGGTAAAATAAAACTACTCAATTGAGAAATTACAATTGATTTGTTTTAAAAAAAAATTAAAGAAAACTTATGAATACATAAATGTTAAAACTAACTATATTGTTAAATGAGGAAAAAAAAATTAGTTTCTATACAAAAGATTAAGCTAATTATAAATGACATAATGTTTTAATATTTAAAACTAAAATTTTCATAACTTTTCATATTTTTCTGTCCTTATAAAGTAGATAAATGTCTTTTGTTTGCAACTACATTATCGACATCAGCAATTGGAAGTATTGCCACGTAGCTATTTTCATAGTGGTGGCTGGACACGATTGGTTAACAAAAAAAGTGTAAGATACTAAGAACCACCCAATTTTAGATTCAATATACTTTACTTAACTAGCATTTTATATAACATATTTTATCTGCACAGAAAAAAAGTTATTCTTTATAACATTAAAAATTAATTTTACAACATTTTTTGCCATCAAATCATAACACCATTTTTTTATTTTAAAAATGTAACAATTTCTGAGTACAAAAATTTTAATTAGAATATAAATTTCATAAGATAAACACAAATAAATAAAAATTTGAATAGCATTAGATAATACATTTTATTTAATATAGAATTTATATAAAAAATAATAGAGTAAATGTGTTAATATAAATAACTTGAAGTATCTATTCATAATATTTTTTACAAGCAAATATAACTATAATATTTCTAATAATAATATGTTTATTAATAATGTTTTAAAATATAAAAAAAAATCCAATGCTATTTAGAAAAATAATTTTAAAATAACTTAAGCAAGCAAATATTATATTTTAAAAAAAAAAAATTTTATTTCTGTTCTATAATACTATGAGAGATTATGTTGTTTACTTCTTTGTATTATCATAAAATAATAAGAAATTTTATCCGTACCTGAATCATTTTTTTTACCAAGTTAAAATTTTTTTATCACAATTTTATATATAAAAGAAAGATTATGTTTGATGTTGTGATTATTGAATATTAAAATTTTAATTAAATTTTTTATTGTTTATTCAATTGTATTTTTAATCTTCAATAAAAATATTTTTATCTAAAACTTCTAAACTGAAAATTTTTTTTCTTAATAATTTAATATTTACAGGAGTAAATACTTTTCTACACTAGATGTTCTTGAAGAGAAAAAAGAGTTTAAAATGTTTTTAGTAGTTAAACATTAAATTTCTGTAAAGTTTTATATAACATGTGTAAATTTGTATTGTTCCCCCATAGAAAACACAAACGCAAAAATAAACTTTATACATACACAAAACTTTTGATGATTTACGTGTCCCTGAATTAAAAATGCAAAATAGTTTTCTTCTTTTCCTGTACAGAAAAAAGTGCAAAATGTGTTTTAATCATATATTCTTAAATTTAATATAGATCTTAAATGAATTAACGTGTTTTGTTTTATAACATTTTCTTTTGTATAGAATAAATAAATATTAAGGAAATTTGATATGAATTCCACCATAAATATTGTTACTTCTGGTTGTACACATGGAGAATTAGATGTTTTATATAGAACTATTGAAGAATTAGAATCTCAAAGTGGCAAAAAAGTTGATCTCGTTATATGCTGTGGTGATTTTCAGGTAAGCTTTTTGATTTTATTTTATTTTTTTTTATATTTAAAAGGCTGTTAGAAATTTAGGAGATCTTGAATATATGAATTGTCCTCCTAGATACAGAGATCTAGGAACTTTTTATAAATATTATTCTGGCATTGATAAAGCACCCTACTTAACAATATTTATTGGTGGAAATCATGAAGCTAGTTCTTATTTATCAGAACTTCCTTATGGTGGTTGGGTAGCTCCAAACATTTATTATATGGGATTTTCATCTGTTATTCAATTTGCTGGATTACGTATAGCTGGTTTATCAGGGATTTTTAATAATTATAATTACAATAAAGGTCACTTTGAATGTGTACCTTTTACTCGTGAGACAATAACGTCAATATATCATGTTCGATCTATCGATACTTTTCGTTTAAAACAACTTGAAGGATCAGGAAAAATTGATATTATGATAACACATGATTGGCCTTGTGGAATAACTAAATTTGGCAATGAAGAAGAATTATTGAGAATAAAACCTTATTTCAGGAATGATATAAAGGCAAATAAATTGGGGAACCCACATGCTATAGGATTACTTAATATGTTAAAACCATCATATTGGTTTTCTGCTCATATGCATGTCAAATTTGCAGCACTAGTTAATCATGAAGACAATACATTTACACGTTTTCTAGCTTTGGATAAACCTATTCCAGGTCGACAATTTTTACAGCTTCTTGAAATTCCTGTAAAAGAGGGTGAAACGAAAGTTTTAAAATATGACGAATGCTGGCTTTCAATTCTTAAAAATACAGATCATTTAACAGTAATCTCCAACCATGATAATTATATGCCAAATTCTTACAGTACCACGGAAAGGTATGATTTTAGACCAACAGAAGAGGAAAAATTAAAAATACGAGAGGTATTTTCAGATAATTATGATATACCAACAGAGTTTTTAATGACAGCTCCACCACACTTAGAAGATAATGTAGATTCCTTGAATCAAGGTAGAGGCTTAAGTTACGAAAATCCTCAAACGACAAAATTTTGTGAAAAATTAAATATCATTAATATGAATGAAATATTTTATCAAAAAGCAGGTACCAAATATCAAGGTATACCTTATTATAAGCTGTCAGGTCCGATTCATGACGCAGTAAATTCACAAATAAGTATAGAGGATTTATCAGATTAAATCTAATAATTTAAAATTCCATAATTTTTCTTTTAATAACTTTTTTTAATAAACTTTTTTCTATTACCTGGCAAGAAAACGGCCTAAGTTTTATAAAAAAAATAAGTTCATTAAATAGCTTTTGAAAAATAATTAACCTCTAACAAAGTCATAAGTAAAGAGAAATTGTAAACAAATAATTTTTTCTAGATCGGTTATGACAAAAAATTTTTAACGTCTAATCTGATATTCATAGGAGTTTTATGATATAGTAAATATGATGGAAAATATTGTTTGGAAAAATTTCCTGAAATGTAGTTTCAATTTAAATGACACATCTAAAAAAAGCATGCTTCCTAATTCAATAGGATTCTTTCAACTTCTTAGATGCACTTGACGTTGAAAACTATTTTAAATTTACAACATTACTTGATATATTATGCTTGGTAACTTTTTGCATGTAATCTATAGTCATAAATTTTAATATCTTAAAAGAGGTTAGGAAAATAAAAATACTTTAAAGATAGATTCTATATGAAAATTCATTAGATGACAATTAAAGAATCTGCTTATGTTTATCTTGGTGTTGAAGTTAGATATGAACAAAGGTGGAAATTTTCTAAAATATTCATTGAATACGGTATTTCAGTATCTCAAGAAATACTTATCAAATGAAAATGGTATTAGTGTCATTCGATTTCTATTAAAAAATTGGTCTAGACTGATATTTTTCAGAGATTCATAAAGTGACTGAAAATATTCTAGATTTCCGACTTTACCACTAAAAATGTGACCAAAAAAAAACAACTTTTTTTAGAATTTGAAAATACCACTATAGTCATTCGATAGCCCTTGAAATGGGATGAATTTTGAATATAATCACCAATATTAGAAAATTGATAGTTTAGGAGTTATAAGGATTCAAAGTTGAAGGGCGAAATTGTGGAATATTTTTTTGTAAATGATGATTTCTATGATAATGTTATAAATTTTAAAAATAAATACTTTTTTCTAGATCATTTTTTTACAAGAAATTCAATAGACCTATTTATATCTTTATAGGACTTCTAAAAATTAAGATATGATAAGAAATAAAGTTTTAAAAAGTTTCTGAATAAATGCATATAACTTAAGTAAAAAACCTCCTAGAAGCTTGAAACCTGATGCGCTGTGGTTATTTCATAATTTAAGGTATACCCTACGTTGAAAACTTTTTTTAATTTTCAACGGTTCTTGAAATACTATGCTTGGTACTTTTTCGCGCGTAATTCATTGTCACCATTTTTTTATATCTCGAAAGTGGTTAAAGATATAAAAAAATTTTGAAGGTAGCCCCTATTTGAAAACTTATTAGAAGACGATTGCAGAAATCTGATTGTATTTATCTTCATTATGAAGTGAGATATGAACAAAGGCGGAAATTTTTCTAAAATATTCATTGCTCCCGTCTTTTCAGTATCTCAGCAAATAATGGGCCTATGAATATGAGACTAGTTTCATTCGATTTCTATTCAAAAGTAGGTCTAGAATATTAATTTTCATAGCTGTAACAATATTATTTTTAGAGATATAAAAAATGGGTAAAAATTTTCTAGATTTATGATTTTACCTCTAAAAATGCGACCAAAAATGAACAACTTTTTTTGGAATTTGAATATGCCACTATAGTCATTCGATAGCCCTTGAAACGGGGTGAATTTTGAATATAATCAACAATATTCTAAAATTGAAACTTCAGGAGTTATAAGGATTCAAAGTTGAGGGGCGAATTTGTGAAATATTTTTTTTAAATCTCGACTTCCATGATAATATTGTAAATTTTAAAAATAAATACTTTTTTCTAGATCAATTTTTTACGGGAAATTCATTAAACCTATTCATATCTTTAAAGGACTTTTAAAAATGAAGTTATGATAAGAAATATGTTTGAAAAAAAGTTTTAAGAATTTTGTAATAACTCAAGTAAAAGACGTCACAGGTGCATGAAATTTGTTGCGCTGTGCTTCTTCCGTGATTTAAGGTATACCCTACGTTGAAAAGATTTTTTTATTTTCAATAATTCATGAGATATGAAACTTGGTACTTTTTCGCGCGTAATCTATTGTCACCATTTTTTTATATCTCGCAAGTACTTAAAGTTATAAAAAAATTTTGAAGGTAGACCCCACTTGAAAACTCATTCAAAATAAATTGCAGAAATCTGATTGCATTTATCTTAATTTTGAAGCGAGATATGAACAAAGGCGGAAATTTTTCTTAAATATTCATTGTTCCCGACTTTTCAGTATCTTAGCAAATAATGAGCCTATGAATATGGGACTAGTTTCATTCGATTTCTATTTAAAAGTAGGTCTAGAATATTAATTTTTATAGCTGTAACAGTATTATTTTTAGAGATATAAAAATTGGCCAAAAATTTTCTAGATTTCCGATTTTACCTCTAAAAATGTGACCAAAAATGAACAACTTTTTTTGGAATTTGAATATGCCACTATAGTCATTCGATAGCCCTTGAAATGGGATGAATTTTGAATATAATCAACAATATTCGAAAATTGAAACTTCAGGAGTTATAAGAATTCAAAGTTGAAGGGCGAAATGGTGGAATATTTTTTTTAAATCTCGACTTCCATGATAATATTGTAAATTTTAAAAATAAACACTTTTTTCTAGATCAATTTTTTACGGGAAATTCATTAAACCTATTCATATCTTTATAGGACTTCTAAAAATGAAGTTATGATAAGAAATGTGTTTTGAAAAAAGTTTTAACAATTTAGTGATAACTCAAGTTAATGAAGTCACAGGTTCATGAAATTTGTTGCGCTGTGCTTCTTTCGTGATTTAAGGTATACCCTACGTTGAAAAGATTTTAAAATTTTCAGCTGTTCTTGAGATATAAAACCTGGTACTTTTTCGCGCGTAATCCATTGTCACCATTTTTTTATATCTCGCAAGTGCTTAAAGGTATAACATTATTTTGAAGGTAGACCCCACTTGAAAACTCATTAGAAGACGATTGCAGAAATCTTTTTTCATTTATCTTCATTAAAAAGCGAGATATGACCAAGGGTGGAAATTTTATCTAAAATATTCATTTTTGTCGATTTTTCATTTTCTCGGCTAATAATTTTCTTATAAATGATTGAATAAGTTTTATAAAAACTTTTTGTTTTTCATTATCTTATAATTTTTTTCTTTAAATTCTCCCATTCATTTTGATTCATGTAAAAATTTAAAAAAAAATTAATATTATTGTGGACAAATTATTTTATTCAATAGTACACCAGACATATTTAAGATAAAAATGTAACATTTCTTATCAAAATAATAATAATGAGACTCCATGATCTATTTATCATATAAGAAATTAAATGTACTTTTGATTACTTTGGTACAAAAAAAGTTATAAAATAGATAAAACTTTATATAGATAATTTATGTAATCTCGTTAAATACAAAAAGTACATTTGATCAAATATTTTTTTTCTTCATTTTTTATCTTAAGTGTTTTATTATCTTTTAATATTTCTGATATGCCTAAAAATTTATTTTAGCAGACATTTAAAATTAACTAAAAATGTAGCATAAGAAGGTGTGAAATCTTTACATTCTTATATGGAATTACCTATAAATGTATTAATAAGAAGATGGTTGATTATTTTCTGTACCAACTGTGTTTGGTAAAATTCTAACGTTGAGTAAAAAAAAAATAACAATTAAATATTATCAAACAGTGGCTTTGTGAATATAAAATGTGTTGAAATTTATAGATAAGAAAGGAAGTACAGACTAGTACGAGACGTGTTGGTAAAAGCGGGAATAAATTTATACACTTAAATAATAACTTTAACATATCATAATTTGTTTTTAATAAAATAATTATTGGCATTTTAAAGAAAACATCAAAAAATTTATAGAATTGATTTTAAATGTAAAAATTATAAAAAAAAACTAAATGTAAATATTTAAACTGAATAAATAAACTTTTTTTCATGAACTTTATTTAATTATTAAAAGTTTTATTTTTATAAATTGAATAAATGAATTGTGTTTTGTAGTTGAAATATTTTTTTATTAATAAAATTTTATATTGTAGACATTAATACTTTAAAATTCAATGAAATAAAATTATTAAAGTATAAAGTTAAAATAATTTGTATCAATTTAACTTAATCATATTTAATTGAATGATAAACTAATTGTAAATATTTTTATTTATATTCGGAAGTTAAATTTATTTAACCTATAAAAAAATTTGAATAAAAATTTTAAAAATAATTTTATACAACGTTAATATGATAATAGTTTTCATGATTGTTGTTAAATTTTTTTTGATTCCATAAGCATTAATTAAAATATTAAAATTTCTATATTTTTAAAAAAAAAATACATTTTGAACGATTGTAATAAAAAAAAATTAAAATCATCCTAATAGTTCAACGCTATCAATTAATTAGTTTTTTTTGTTTAATTATAATGAAAATTCTATAACTTTTATTGAAGTAAAATGATAACATATATTTAGTTGTGTATTTAAATTTTAACAAAATTTAAATATTTTATAATTATCTAGTAAGAATATTATATTGTAGAAAGTGTATCTTATCAAAATAGTAAAGTTTTTACTTCTATTTATTTATTTTGAGTATTTATGTTTTTGTTTTTATTTAGACATTCCGTTATCTTTATAATTAGTAAAATTTTATATATGCAATGACAAGTTAGTGTTTCAATTAAGAAATTTCATTTTTAATAATTATTAATTATATAATAAAACAGAATATATTAAGACTAAATTATGTGTTATTTTTTTTTTTATTTTATCAAATGCCAAGATCTGGAAATAATAGACTGTCAATGGTCTTTTTTTAGATTCTAATAGTTTAACAAGTATAATATTAATCATAAAATTAATGACAAATTTTGAACTCGTAATGATTAAAGAACACATGACGAAGGTTAAAATGGAACAACATTAAAGGTATATTTAATTTAAAGATAACATAAGTAGTACTTAAACATGAATGACCACATAACTTCTTTTTCATTATAAAAAGTGAAATGATAAGAAAGATAAATAATTTATCTTTTATAATATGTGTATTTTAATAAATGAGAAAAAATGTTGCCTTTCTTATCACTCATTCATCCAAGAGAAAATGAAATAGTCACCATAAAAAATAAGGGTGTATAAATGTTTCATTTACCTATGATAAGGACATCATACTTTTTATATATAAATAAAATGATACTTTTTATAATAGCAGTTTTACTTTTTATGATAATTATTGTAGATTATAATAAAAAAAAACTTTTCATTAATCTTTTACTCTATATTAGTTTTTTTAATCATATTTTATCTAATTACTTATTCCTTTATACAAAATGATATTAGATCCAATCATTTAAAATGGTAATAAATTAAAATAAGATTGATTATTTAATAAATAATATAGTTATAGAAAATTATAAAAATACTGTAATTAAAAATTTATAAGACATTAAACAATTGATGTAAAGATGATATTTTTTTTATTAGATCTTTTTATTTAAAATGGATGTAGGTAATGTTATACTATAAATATAATTATAATAATAAAGATTTATATAAAAAAAAAAGTTTCATGTTAACTAAACATATGTTTTTTATTACCCTTTATTTAACTTAGATTTTAAATTTCTAGAAAAAAAAATTAAATGGAATAAATAATGAGTTTTCATATTTTCACTCATCTTGCACAATATATCTTTTATCACTTTTTTAATTATCGGTATCTTCTTTTGTACATTTATCGGCGTTTTTATTTTAAATTGTCATTTGTTTAGGGAAGGTTGCAAACATTAATTCTCTTTTTTTTTTTATAGTTACATAACATCGTTTTTATCATCATGTTAGATTACTTTACCATAATGACCAGTGATTCTTTTATAAGGTAATCATTTTGTTAACATTCCCTTTTTTTAACAAAAAAAATTATTTTTTTTTACTACATTATTTTTTTTTTTGTAAATTGTTTTTTTTTTTACATTTTTAAATATTTAAAAAAAAAGAGGAGATAATTTGTAGCTTATTGTTAGCTTATATTATTTTATTAAAAATAAAAATAATATAATTTTTAATATAACAAATAGGAAAGTGAAAAATTTTATTATTCAATATTCATTATCTAAAGATGGCATCATTGTTTAAATGTTTCAATCACACTATATCTACTACCTTTCTTTAATATATAAATATTAACCGTTATGTTTTTATCTATTTTACCATCATTTTAATAATATTTTAAATAGATAGTTAAACTTCATGGTATCATTTAATTTTATATAATAGAAAATGTATTAGAAATTTATAAATAATAAACCACCAAAAATGTTATTACATTTTTATTGTTTTTTTCTCCACATGTGAATTTTTGGTATCACCTTATATATAATATAAATTTCATTATCTATTAAATACCAACCACATTTATATAACAAATTACATATAAAGGTTTTAGTTAAATCAGTAATATTTTAAATAAATTTTAAATAAATAATAAATAAATTAAAATATATTTTGACTTAATATGAAAAATCTTACTATCAAGTTACATGGTTATCAATGTTCTATAAAAGTACATAGCATAATATTTAAAATCTACCAAAATAACATGAAATTTTTATTTTACTACTATTTTTTATAATGCCCCATTTAATTTGATTATTGTTTACATAGTCCTTTCAATTATTCATTATTTTAAGGTGATTTATTTCTAAGATTAAAACTTAAGTATTTTTAGAAGTGTTAGATAGCCCTCCTGGTACAAAATTCTAAAATTAATTTAAAACTTTAATGAATAAGATTTTTATTTTTAATTGCTATTGTTCCTATAAAACTTTCCTTTATACTTAAATACATTGTACTTTCTTTTTTTTTATTGTAATAGATATTACCTATACATTATTTTTTTATATATATATGTTAACTTCTTTTTTTCGTAGATAAATAATCATGAACAAAACTAGGTATTCAGACTCATCATTTCTCATTTTTTTTTTAAAACGCTATTTAATATCTATTAAATCTCTTTGTTATAAAAATTACTAGAATACTGCTTCACAAATTTTAACAAAGAAAATTCATCCTTAAAAATATTTTATTTTAAATCATTTTATTCACCATTCCTGTAAATTGTTAATGACTTAGGATGTGCGAACTATTAAAATATTATTATTGTTGATAATATATATTGTTATTTAAATGTATATATGTATATACACACTATAGTTTGTTATTTCAAAAAGGACATTACATAATTCACCTTAACATTTCTTATCAAGGGGATTAATATTATAAATACTTTCACTTGTCATAAGAATCTTTTTACCTTCAAAGTTAAACCATCTGCCACCATTCATTTTACTTTAAAAGATCTATAAAATTGATAATGTGCCATTGTAGGTTAACTTCTAAATAAACAACATCCTTTTATCTTTATATCATTTGTCATTTAATTTCATTCTAATTATATTTATATAAAACTTATTTTACTTAATATTTGTTTTTATTTTATACATGGTAATCCTTATTAGTGATATTTTTATGATTAAGATATCTTCTGATTATTATTGAAAAAAAAAAATAGTATTAGAAGTATAATATTAAATAGATGTAAGAAAGTACTTTTAAAAGAAATTCATATAAACAAACTATAGTTAATTATGTTAGAAATAACCATTTATTATTAATATGCCACTTTTTAGTTTTTAATAGAAATATTTCTAATATAATAATTAATAGTAGAAGTAACTGAAATAATTTTTATATAGTGCAACAAAATTATTACTACTTGAAAAAAAAAGTGTAAATTATTATCCTAGACAATTAGACAATTTTAGTAAAAAAAAAAATCTTTTTTTTTTCTATTTATATATCATCGATCAGATAAAAGAACACCATTACAATGATAAATTTCTGGGAACGGTCATAAAAATTAGTTAGTGTTATTTCTAAAACAATCCAATACATTATGCCAATTTTGAATGTACTTTTCGTAGACTCTTCTTTTGTTTCTACTATCAAACGCGCTTGTCAAACAATAACGTTTCATAAACTATATACCACAATTCACAAATTTCCTTAGATTTAAAAAATCACCCAATGTTTTGTGAGAATTTAGCTTTTAAATCATCAGAATAATTATTTTTTGATGCATATTATTCCAAATGAGATAAACCTTAATTCCCAAATATCTTCATAAAAACTTTGGGATAACTTAAGTGTAGTACATTAATACATTTTTGATAGAAAAATTTGAATGATCATTGTATATATCTTGTGATTCAAAACGTTATCCTTGTATTTTATTGTATATTATATATATTTTTTTAAATATTTAATAAAATGTACGCTATGTTCGTGAAAATAACAGTATTATATTTATTTTAATTTTAGTTGGAGGATGCCAAACCCTTCAGACTCTGCTAGGACTAACTCTAATTCTAACACTAATATACCACCAAAAAGTTCTCGTAAACGTCGATCTGAGATTGAATCGCTTGAACAAAAAAATAACAAATCAGAACTAACAAGAGAAACAGTTCTTGCTAATATTATAGAAGGAGAAGATAAAAGTGTATGTAATAATATCTTAATTTATTTTTTTTTAATTAATTAATTAATTTTTTTTTATAGTCTAACTCACCAGTAACTTGCCAAAGTATAAAAAGAAGAAAGGAAGGTGAAGAAAAGATAGTGGACGATTTAAGGTGTGAGGAAGAATTCAATGTAGATGATTCTCCCTCACGGAGTATGAATTTAAAAAATACTGGTAAAGAGACTGCCTCAGGAAGAAGTGATTCTTTGGATGATAAAATAGTTAGTGTTAATAATGATGAAGATTTGCCTTTTTCTTTTATTAAATCTCCAAATTGTTATAGCATTGATTATGATGTAACTTCTGATGCTTCAATGAGAAATCCTAATCTTGTACATCTACCAGAGTACTACTATTATGGTAATTCTTATGATGTTATAGATTTAATGTATAAAAAGTCTGAAATTTATCCAAAAGCATATGCTCCAGGGAAGCCAATGGTAACTGAAATCAGTCTTGGAAATCGTATTACTATACTTTGTTGGTTAATGGAAATTGCTTTTGAGGAACAACAAAGTAGGATCACATATCACTTAGCTGTCAATTTTTTTGATCGTATTCTTTCTGTAGCAAAAATTCAACCTAGTGTATATCAACTACTTGCGGGTGCTTGTATAAAGTTAGCAAGTAAAATTGAAGAAGTTATTCCAATCACCGGAGAAAGTTTAGTATCTAAATGTGGAGATGCTTTTTCATTAAAACAACTTATAAAAACAGAAGCAGTAGTCACACATGTTCTTGAATTTTCTGTGAATCCTTTGACAACGCTTCATTTTATTGATTTATACTTTAGAATTATATCTTTTACATGTGATATGCAAAGTTGTATAACTCCATCAGGTTCAGAATCACCGTTAAAAACAAACAATGATGATCCTTCTATATCAACAGAAAGAGACTCTGTTAACAACTCTCCCGTTTCAAGCACTACTTCATCACAGTCTGATTCAAGTTTAAATAATGAAAACAAAGTATCTGATGATATTGATCATCTTTACTTTTCTGAAAGCCCAATAATACTTCAAGATGAATTGATTCACTATTATATTTCTTCTGCTGCAGTGGCAGATTTCGTTACTTTGACGAATCCTCACTTATGTTATGATCCTTCCAAATTAGCAGCTGCCATACTTTATGCTCAATTTTCTGATTTTGACGGTTATTTAAATTTTTCAAGATACAAGAAAGAGGATATTGAGGAAGAATACCGTTATATAAAGCCATTTTTTGAACATATTGATAAAATTGTTGAGGAATATAAAATTAAATATGAATATCTTGTCGATCAAGCTCATAAATCTTTAGAAGGTAATAGGAATGAGGTGACAGAAGAATGTAAGTATCGTATACAAACATGTTCTCTTCTTTTCATTGAACTAATGAATATTCCAAGCTTAAAAGATCATGTAGAAAAGTATGAAAATAAGTTTTGGGATTCTTTAAATAATCAAAGACAGGAATAAATTAAATACGTAAAATAACTCTTAAGATCAGAATATATTAACTTATAACTAGAAAAATACATAAATAAAAAACAATAAGAATATTTTTTATCGTATTTAAATAGGTAAAGATTAATAAGCGAAATACAATTAATGTTTATTTTGTAAATATATATATTTTTTTTTTAATCTTTTTCTCAATGTATATAAATTTTATCTAAATAATTAGTTTAAATAAACAATTATAAATATTCATTTATATTAAAATTTACCATTGTTATTTAAATTTAATGTATCAAATACCAATAAAAACATTATTTTATTTTTTAACAACCCAATATTCCACATAACATATTTGACGTTTTAAATTCTCTATATATAAAAATGATAATGACACCAGAAAATCTGTGTGATATTAAAAAAAGTAAGAAAAATGACAAGATACAATAAGTAACATGTGTATACGAAAAAAATACATCAATGAAACTATAGATAAATGACTTTAAAACTAGCAATTTACTCAACTATCCTAAAGCGAATAGAGAATTTGCAATCCGGCGTGGCAATTATAAAGAAGTGGTAAAATGCGTCTATGTTACGTTGTTCAGTTTTGACAGTCTTACTTAGTGTCTGTAATTAGTTCATAGCCTGTCATTAGAATCAAAAATTCAATCGCTATACTTTATTGTTTTTAGGAAGTTATACTAATTTTGTAATGAAGTGCCTAAAAGTATCTCTCCTTGTTATATTATGTTTTACTTCTGGTAAGATTTGGATTCTTATTTATTTTTTAAAGTCATATAATTTTTCCAGTTATCTTTTTAAGTGCTGAAGATGCTGTTGAAAGTGAAGAACCAGTTCAACAACAAGAAGGACAAACGATTAAAGTACCTCAATATCCATCTTCACCAGATGTCAAAACAACTTTCTTGATTAGATCTCCAGTAGACGCTCAAATGACAAAAGAATTGTATGCTGGTAGTGATGCCGAATTTGTAATTGGATTCCAAAATAAGGGAGATAAAGATTTTCATGTATTATATTCTGAAGCATCTTTTAGACATCCAATGGATTTTAGACAAATTTTCCAAAACTTTTCTACTCCAAATTATGAACAAATAGTCAGATCTAAAGATGAAGGAACTTTCGATCTTTCAATTGTCCCTCATCCATATTTTGCCGGAAATCCACTTACTCTTACAATTGACATTTATTACCATGACTCAGATAAAGTTCAATACAAGACAAATATTTTTAATTCAACTGTTTTTGTTGTTAAAGATACTACCGGATTCTCATTTCAAAATATCTCACTTTTCTTCACACTTGTTGGAATTGTTGGAGGAATTGGTTATCTTGTTTACACACAATTTATGACCGGTGGAGAGCGTACTACTGCAAGAAAAGTTCCTGTTGAAGTTGGAACATCTAGTGATGAAGTTGATTATGAATGGATTCCAAAAGATATTTTAAATAAAGGAAAAGATGGTAATGCTTCTTCTAATCCTAACTCTCCAAAGACACCTAAAGAAGACAAGAAATTAAAAAAAAAGGCTAGAAGAGCAGATTAATTTTAAAGTATTTTATCATAAATTTTTTTTGTAAACAAATGTCATGGTTACTATTGTTTTTTTTTATTAATAGGTTTCCATCAATTTACTCCTTTTGTTATGTCTTAAACTTATCCTTCTTAAGTTGCTTTCATCAAGTAAAAACGTCCTCAGCAGAAGTAATAAAATATTTTTAGTACACTTATTATTTGAGGTACTTCAAATTTTTAAGTGCCTTTTATGAGGCTTCAATATTGTAATAAATTCATATGCTTCATCTTATTGAGTTGTTATTAGCATTAAATTTTTTATTTATTAATATAAAATTTATGATAAAATAATTTGTTTTTTTCATGGAACAGATATTAATTTTTATTTATACATGATTTATCAGTTAATTTTTACCATAAGTTGTCTTAACGCGAACCCGGTTTAGTATTTGGTGATATGATTCTTCTATAATGTTAATGCTTCCACGTAGGTGGTTATATTGTATTTGTCTTCTAATAAATGGATATTTTTACAAAATATACTGAAGAAGCAGGCGAAATTTTAGAAAAAAAGTGTAATTTATACTATGATGAATGTCTTTTTGAAAAAGAAGAACCAAATGAAAAATCTGAAGTAAATGAATCTTCAGTTTTACTTGCTTCTAAACGTTTAGAAGCTTTAAGGTTTACAAGAAAACTTGAAAATGAAGCTTGTGCATCAATTGATGGTATAATACAAAATGTAGAAGATATAAAAAATATGGAATCATTATATGGTGTTTTTCAGACTGTAAATGAAATTGAAAATAAAAGGCAGGAATTGACAAAAGTAAGTAAATTACATATGTCTGTAAAGATAAATTAGTTAAAATAGATTTTTGAAGATTTAAAAAAAAATTACTTTTGTGTCACAGAAAAGACATCTTCTTTACATCATGCCTGTGAAGCAATGCTTAGTCAACAAACACATCTTGCAGCAGGAGCAGAAGAAATAAAAACAAATTTACATTACTATCAACAAGTTCAATGGGTAATGAAAAAACTTCAAACACCAAAATTATCAGTAACAGGAACTTTGTTTACACAAATTTTAACAACAATTAAAGATTGTATGACATTCTTAGAATCACATCCAGATTACAAAGAAAGTTCTATTTACCTTGAAAAATATGGACAATGTCTTAGTAAAAGTTTCACAGTTCTTAAAATGAGTTTATTTTCGGATTTTGAAAAGGCAAAAAATAGTGTTATAGAAAAGAAAAATGAAAATCCAAAAAATGATTTATCACAATTTACAGAAGAAGAAATATTTACATTGCTTTATGGTGTTTTTGGTGTTAAAGCATTTCCTGTTATAAATGCTTTTACTATAACGGATAAATATTTTTCAAATCATCCGGATTATCAAATGCTTATAATTGATTGTTTAAAAGAATATGTTTCAATAAGGTGGGAATTAATATCAGATATAATTACAGCAACTATAGAAGATTTATTAAAAGAAAACGTTAATGGTACTTGTGTATTTTTAAAAAAAGCATGTTCATTTTTACTTAGAATATGTGATGATGAATTTAGATTAATGAAAGAATTTTTTATTTTACCAAAAAATAATGTGGAGCCTACTTCCATTCCAAGAGGATCATCTAGATGTTCTGTTACTTCTTATAATTCTTCCAGAAGTAGAGTTTTACAACGTGCTACTCCTGTTGTAAATAAAAATAATCAACAAACAATATTTATGAATGAATTTGCTGAGGTTTTTGATGGATTTACGGAAAATATTTGTAGAATTTTATATGATACTTTTAGACCAACTATTGTTCAAAATAAATATTTAGAATTATTGGTACAATTATTTAAAATAGTAAAAAATGATTTTATTCAAGAACGTTGTATTAATGTAATAAAATTAATTCCAGAATCAGAAAATTGGATACATTCTAGAACAGGTTTTATACGTGTTATGAATGAATTAAGTGGTGATATTGTTGAAAGAGTTATTTATAAAACGCATACATTTGCTGAAACTGATATTGTTGGGTATGTACCTTGTTCTGGTGATTTATTGTATCCTGAAAAATTAATGTTATTAAATTCTATTGATGAAACACAACAAATTAATAAACAAAATGATTCTAAAAAGATGCATGCTTTATGGTATCCAACTGTTAAAAGAACTTTATTAGGAATAAATAGAATTTATCAATGTCTTGATAATGATATATTTCAATCATTCATGCTTGAATTGATATCAGCATGTTGTGAATCATTGGAAATAGCAAGTGAAAAAATAAAAAATTCAAAAACAAGTGTCAAATCAAATTTACCACGTTTTGTTGATGGTGATTTATTTCTTATTAAATATTTATTAATTTTACGTGATCAAACAATTCTTTATAGAAGTCAAGCATTGATAAAAAGTCACAATGTATTAAATCAAGAAGAATTTTCTAGAGTTAAAAGTCCATTAACAACAATGGATTATAGTTTTGATATAACAAAATATAAAGATTACGCCAGCCAATTTTTTAATCCTGAAAATAGAGGAAAATGGTTTGAATTAAGTAGTGATAATGCTTTATTAAATATTTTGCTTACTCCACCAATTCAAATAACAGAAGCTATACAAGATAGTAAAAGATTAATAGAATTAAGATTAAAAAAACATTGTATTAATTTTATTAATGAACTTTCAAACTTTTATATAGGCGATTTAAAAAAGTGTACGGGATTTATTGAAGAATGGAATAAAAAAAGTAAAGAAGAACTTGATAAAGAAGATTGGAGTAAAAATGAACATTTATCTCCAAATATTTTAAATGATTTAACAAGTATAGTTATTAAAAATTTATCTAAATCATGGCCTGAATACAAAAAAACTCTTGAGTTATATTTAAATGACAATGATACTGAAAATGTTTTACATGAAGCAGTCAAATCATCTATTCTTAATGAATTCCAAAAAATTGAAGATTTTATTGGATTAAATTTTAAAAATAAAGATTCATTGGAAATTCTTTCATGTGAAGATTTGAAAAAATTACTTGACAATAAGGAAAATAATTTACAAGAAGATAAAAAAGATCAATGTTAAATTCGATGTCCTATTTTTTTATGCAAATTAAAACTAAATAAAGTTTTTTTGTTTTATGTTTATGGTAATTTTAAAATAAAACAGCATGATAAAACTATTAAAAAAAATTTGTTTTTTTTATTTAAAATTTAAGAAAAAAAATTGTAAAAGTTCAATGCAAATTGATATTTGATAATTATATTAAAATTATTTATGTTATAAATTTTAATAATTTTTTTAATACAACACCAACTTTTAAATTAAGCCCATAATATATATTTATAAAATATGATATTTATTAATATATTAATTAAAATAAATTCTTGGTATTTTAGTTTCTCGTTCCAAATAAGTAATATTTTCTCTTAATTTCTTTACAACTACCTGATAATATTTCCACATTGATTCTTTTCTACAATATATTTGAAAATTATTTTCTTCTTCTCCATATAATCGTGTATAATAACGAAATTCATTAAATAGAATTGGATTTGCTCTCATACCTCCAATTAAAGCTGTTGATTCATTAAATGTATTATATGAATCATCTTTATATTCTATAATTATACATTGTAACCATGGTGGTATTTGAAAAAGTGGTGGTGTATTAAGATAAAGGCATTCTAAATGCCCAAATTCTCTTATCCACTCAACTTGTGGTAGATCTGCTCTATAAATAACTAATTCTTTCAAATGTGGTAAATGCTCAGTAATAGTTAAAAGAATATTAGCTGATAAAATCCCATAATAAGAAATAGTTAGTTTAGAAACATTCTTTGGTAAACCCTTAATTAAATATCGTATAAAATTATCAATATCAATATATTGGATAGGTTTTCTATTTGTTTCAAAAATAGAAACTTCTGTTCCAATAAAAACATCTTTTAACATTGTACATTCTTTTAAATTATTTATACTACATTTTTGTTGAATTCTAGCAAAAAATGATCCTATTGAACTTCCTAATAATGATATATAACGTGAATCATCCATAATATATAAAGATAATCTTGTTAATTTTGTTGTTTTTTTAATAAAATCATTAAAATAATCTAAATTAAATAGTTTAACTTTTAATTCCACAATTTCATTACAAGTAGCATTATATAATTCTTCATTATATAATTGTTTAAATGATTCAAACTCCCTAAATATTTCCATTGAAAAACCTGTTTTTAAATTAAATTTTGTTAATAATATTGTCATTAAGAAACTCCATAATTTGTTAAATTTTCGTACTTTTGTAACACCACAAATATCAACAATTAAATTTGGATATTTTAATAAACAATTAAATAAGGGTAATAACATTTCCATATTTTGATCACCAATTAATGGATACTTAACTTTACTTTTACAAATACCAAATTCTTGAAGATTTTTCAAATTTTTAACAACATCAACATCATAATCTTTTGTACACATATAATAAGCAGCTATTGCATTAATATCAATACCTCGAATAACTCTAATTTTTGGAGATTTGAGATATTTAATAATTGAAATATTAAATGTTGCAACAAGTTTATTTGAGTAATCCATAAAATCTAAGATAGAAGCATTAACATAATATTCAAATAATTTATCAATAAAAGGAGCTATTTTTAGGGCAAATTTATTATCATTCAAAGAACGTGATCTTTTTCTATGATCATCAACACGAAATCTAATTTCATAAAATAATTCTAATTCTCTAGATTTTTTTATACTTTCTAAATATGTTATTTCATTATTCAATGATATATCATTAATATATAATATTCTTGTTTTATCTTCTTTATTATCATGATACTCCTTATTAGTATCAGTTAGTTTTAAAACATATAAATAATTTTTTCTTTTTAAAGCTTTAGCTGGTTCTAGAATGCGTATAGATTGATTAAATATTTTACAAGTTTTGGCCATATTTATTTGTTCTGGATAACTTGGTAAAAAATCTGTTACCTGTTTGAAAAAATAAATGTTTCCAAATACCTTATTAAATGATTCATTATTTACCATATTTAAAAATTGTTAAAATATGTTTTTAGAAAATAATATAAATATTGATTATCAATTTATCAGAAATATGAAAATATTTTTACTAACAAACACTCAAAAGTATAATGAAAAAGAAAAAAATAAAGGTAGTAAACTTATTAATGTGTATATTGATAATAAATAATTGGAATTTAAGATTATTAATAAAAAAATTTTTTAGCGAGCTATAATAAATATAAGAATAGTAGGATGTTAGAGTTTTATAGATAATAGTCTCGTCTATTATCACAAGACTGTTTCTTCCCAAATAAATAAATGTTTTCCAGTTTATATATCTTATCAAATAAATTTCAAAAAAAAAAAAGTTTCAATTAATATTTATTGAATAGTTTAAGTATGTAAAATATTAAAATTTTAATGCAAATTGGTAATAAAAATTCTATGTCAAGTTTAAAACTTATTACATATACTTTTTGACATCTAAGTAGTTATTTAATATTTTTTAAATTTATTGATATTTAATATCCTGGAGCAGTACGAGGTGGTGGACAATGACCACATGAACCACCTTCTCCAGCTGATCCAGGTTCACCTGCAGTTCCTGGAGCTCCTGGATTTCCGGCTGGTCCTTGTGGACCTGGATCTCCAGCTGGTCCTGGTGGGCCATCAGAACCACTTCCTGGAGCACCTGGTTCACCATCAGCTCCTGCAGGTCCTGGTGGACCAGGTGGTCCAGGTGGTCCAGCAGGTCCAGGAACTTCATTAACAGTACCAGCTGGCCCTGGTGCTCCAGGATTTCCTGGTGCTCCATCACTACCTGGTGGTCCTCCTGGTCCTGGTGCACCTGCATCTCCTGGTGCTCCGGCATTTCCTGGTGCTCCTGCACTTCCTGGATTTCCATTTGGTCCTTTTGGTCCTGGGTTTCCAGCTGGTCCTGGTGGTCCAGCAGGGCAAGTTTGGCATGGTTCTGAAGCTTTAGAATCAGGAGCAGCAGCATCACTACCATCATCTCCTTGTTTACCTTAAATATTATTTTGTAATATTATATTTATAAAAAAAAATTTTTACCTGGTTGTCCATCAGTTCCATCTTTACCATCAGATCCATCTTTTCCTGGAGGTCCTGGTGGTCCATATGAGCATCCACCACAACATCCTCCACTTCCACCACCACCTCCTAAAGCTTCAGCAGGTGCAGCAGAAATAGCTTGACCAGATGAATATCCTCCTGATGATCCACTTCCACCATCATAAGTAGCGGCACCTCTAAGAATTTGATTTCTTCTTCCAACTCTTTGATGTTGTTCTGAATATCTTTTATGTCTTCTAGAAAGTCCAACTTGTTCTTCTAATCGTTGAAGTTCTTCTATTAATCCTTGTGAACGATGTGAACAAAAGTCAACTTCAATTTTAATAGATGATTCAATGTGCTGAAGATAAGTATAAACCATTGGAATAGCAATAACGGCAGTCATTGTAGCTATAGTACTAATGGCAATACCAAAAAATGCCAAACGTTTCATAGACGCCGCTTCAGCAATCTGTGTTTTATCAGCCATGTCTACAAAAAAAAAATAACAATATATTAAATTATTAAAAAAATATATATATATATATATATATTTAATAAGCTCTAGTATAAAAAAAAATAATAAATGAAAAAATGTATTGTTTTAATAAATTGACATATAAGTGTAATTAAATTTTCTTATATATAATTTATAAAAGACACAGAAGATAACGTCGAAAGCCTAGAGGCATTCTTCACAATCGTTAGTCATTTTCCAGATTTCGAACAGTTGAATACTTGTATATAGAAAAAAGATAGTTTGATCAAATGAAAATGAAAGATGAAACGATAACTGCATCATACAGTTAAGGGCAGCTTTTTGTATCATAAAATATTTGAAAATTATTTAAGATACAATAATGTTTTCCAGATTTTTTTATTACCAAATTTGATATATGATTAATAAGTTATAAAAAAAAATATATACATAAATATATATGACATGTTGTTATCTATGAAATATATATATAAAAAAAGGATAATAATGTATAGAAATAACATTGGTTAGATAAACAATAAATGATGGATTCAGATAATAGTCTATTTCTTTTTTTTTTAATTATAGAACATTTTAATAAATATTTGTTGTCTTTTTTGTTTCAAATGATTTTTTTTTTGTAATATTTCATTTTTTGGTTTTAACTAATTAATAAAAAAATAATTTAAAAAAATTTACAGTAAATAAATTTATTGCGTGAAAAAAAAAAGTATAAACAAATTGTGAAAAAATAAATTATTTTGCTAACTTATTAAAAAAAAATTATCACACTATTTTTTTCATTTAATAAAAACCATTTTTGTAATTTTAGCTAATTTTTAAATTATATTAATAGTAAAATTACTTTAATAGTAAATTTTCAAGATTTATTTAAATAATCTATTCAAATATAATTTTATCTTCATAAATTATTAGAAATTTCGAGTAATTATTATATTTATTTAAATAGAGGTCGATTTATTAAAAAATAATCCTGCTTTTTTTAATTACCTCAAAATAGAATAAAAATTTTATGTTCTAAATAAAAATGTATTTTATTTTTATATAAAGAAAAAAAATAATACTAAATATGTTTATCAATAATAATGATTGTTTTTAATTGATTTTTTTATATCTCATTATTAGATGATGAATATAATCAACTTTATTTTTGAATATTTTAAATCATATCAATGATATGGTAGATAATCTATCATGACCATGTTTCTTATATATTTTTAAATAAATTATTTACAATAATCATTATTTTTTTTTTAAAAATAAACAAAAATCTTCTAATTATCTATTATTAAAAGATATTTATGAAATGCATATTATTATTTACCATTGACAAAAAAAAATAAACTGTATTGTATAAAAATTTTTACATTATTATTTTTAATCTTTTGATGTATCAATAAAAAAGATTCTTGTAATTTGTATACTATATGCTTAAAAAAGGTTATTAATCATATTATTCATTGAAAAAAAAAAATTTTATACCATAGAACAGTGTACTAGATTTTCAGATAAGAAGTATAAAAAAATTAGCAATTAAAATATGTTAATTCATAAATGTATAATGATTGATGTATAATGTTATTAAAAAAATAAAATTACTTTGTTCTATGAAATATAAAAATATATATAATTATAAATTTTCTATCTTAATATAAATTAACAATTTCAATAAAATTATATTAAACTTTGTAATAAAAAATTTTTATTTAATAATTAGTAAGATTAATATATAATTAATATTAGTTCAACTTTTTAAAATAGATAGGTTAAAGTAGGTGGGCTAACAAATAATATTTTTTAATATTCATTGCAGTAACAAAATTATAAATTTTAAATCGGCTATTAAATGTATTATAAAGTATTTAAATAATTCTAACCTATTCATATTTTTTTTATATATAATAAATATAAAAATTAACCATATATTATCAAGAATTTTTAAAGAAAGGCAAATGTCCTTAAGAACAAATAAAAAAGATTATTTATTTAAGTGTAATAGTATACAAGTTAAAATATTTGTATTTTTACTATTTTTGATCTCAATATTTGCAATGACCCTTTTTCTTTGGATAGATTATAGTAAAATAAGTATTTCATTTTATGGAGTATTTTTATGTTTTATGTTTGCTGTATGTTTAATCATTATTATTTTTTTATATATATATTATTTTTTTCTGTAAATTTATAGGTATGCTGTTTATTCGGAAACTGGTTATCACAAGCAGAAAATGATATTAATAGTGTTATTGAAATTAGGAAAAATGGTTTATTTATAACAACAAAATTACCAATCGAAGAGTACACAGGAATTAACTCATCTTTGTATGAAGAATTAAGTATACCAACTCATGTACATAATATTAATGATATGACATCTGATTTTAGTCCAATTTTATTTCAATCAGATAACATTGATATTACTACATCACCTGATTCTACATTTAGTTTAGAAAATTATCATATCGCAAATTATTCATTTGACCAATTTATAAGAAGCCATAATTCTGGTATTGTTTTATCAACCATTTATCCAAACACTTCATTAATTTTTTCACAATCATTTAATTCATTGCCAAATTTAAGACAACATGATGATAACATTTTATCACAAATACTTGTTTCAGACGAGTTACAAACAGATACAATAAATATAAACAATAATCAAAATAATAATCATAATATATTTTATGTAACATCTTCTCAAAACTTTGGCATTTCAAAAAAAATAACAAATAATGAGGAGTGCCAGATTACACTATCAATAGATAATTTACCTTCATATGAAGAAATAATTTCTAATACAGATAAAATTACTCAACCTAAAAATGTCAATATTGATTTAAAATAAACTTACATCATAATTATTTGAAACTAAATATTTTATTTCACATTTATAATGATATATATATTTTTAAAAACAAGTATTAAAATAATAATATTTTATAAAAATCTGTTAATTATTTGATTTTCTAATAAACGGACATTACATCATTGATTAATGTTCTTTCAAACTAATCAAGAAGATTATCTTTATATTTTTTTTCTTTTTAATAAATTATTAAAAAAAAATAACTATTTTTATTTAATTTTATCATAACAAGAAATCTTCGATAATAAATCTTTTCTTAAATTTTTTTAGTTGATTTCCTTTTAAAAAATTCATTTAATATAATAAAATTATATAAATATTACTAACTTGCAAAATAATTAATTACATAAACTGTTAAAAAAAATAACTTTTTTATCATAGAAATTATTAAAAAAAGGACAAAATTTAATATGCATAAAGTTAATAAAACATTTTAAAAAAAAAGTAATAAAATGTTAATATTATATCTTACAAAATATGATATTTAGTTTTGTAAAATATCAAAAATTAAATCAATTTTAATGATACATAGAAATATAATCATTTCTAAGTTTCCCATATAAAGAATAATTAAAAGAAATTTTTTTTTTTATAAAATATACTATTCCAAATTATTGATGTAGGTTAATGTTGCTTCAATAGATGCCATAGTAAAATTTATAAATTTAAATACCATATACAATATTTTATTGATAATTTTAATATTTTTTCATAGTATTATACCTTTTTTTATATATTAATATTTATTTTATTAATATTTCTTGTTAATATATTTATACATATATATATTTTTTTATTTATATATAAATAGATGTTATATATTTTATGGGTAACCTGCTGACATATCAATGATATAATTTAGTTATCCCGTTATAAAATACTATAATATACATCTTTTTTTACCTTCATGGCAATATTATTTATATATTAATACTACAATGTTATAACATGTTGTAGGGTACCCCCTTACATTATTAGTAAACAATCATTCTTCCACGCGCAACAATTTTATTTTCCCTCCAAAAGTCATCTACAAACATTATACTTTTTATTTTTACAGCTTTTTCTTTAAACAAGCTTCATACTATAATTTTTTAATTATTATTATTATTATTTTTTTTTTTTAATTATTTATTACTAAATACTAATTACTAATGGCATTAGCTCCATCACAATATGATAATGGTACAACAAATAATTCACAATATACAAGACATTATATTAATCAAAATGCCGTAGGAATTAATGCTCCAAGTACTATTCAACAAATTCCTCCACCAATATCGCAACAAAATATTGGATTATTAAAAATGATAACAAATGATAAATATTATTTTACACCAGAACAATTAAATAACTGTCCTCCAGATGAACCTATAGGTTATGGAGCATTTGGAATTGTATGGTCTGTAACAGATCCTCGAACACTTCAAAGAGTTGCTTTAAAAAGAATGACAAATATTTTTCAAAATTTAGCATCTTGTAAAAGAACATTTCGTGAAATACAAATGTTATCTTGTTTTCAACATGATAATGTTCTTGGATTACATGACATATTACAACCAAATGATAAAAAATTATTTCAAGAAATGTAGATTTTTTTTTATTTTCCTAATAAAATATTATTATTTTTAAAATTATTTTAGACATATATTAACAGAGTTAATGCAAAGTGATTTACACAAAATAATTGTTTCTCAACAACCATTAACAACTGAACATATTAAGGTATTTTTATATCAAACATTGAGAGGAATGAAATATTTACATTCTGCTAACATATTACATAGAGATATAAAACCAGGAAATTTATTAATTAATAGTAATTGTGTTTTAAAAATTTGTGATTTTGGTTTAGCAAGACTTTGGGATTATCGAGATAATGAAACAATGACTCATGAAGTTGTGACGCAATATTATAGAGCTCCAGAATTATTGATGGGTGCTAAGAGGTATACAAGTGCTATTGATATGTGGTCAATTGGTTGTATATTTGCAGAGATGTTAGGAAGGAGGATATTATTTCAAGCACAAGGTCCAATTGATCAATTAAATATGATTATTGAGATGTTAGGAACACCACCAACAGAAGGTATGATGACAGCATGCGAAGGAGCAAGAAATCATGTATTACGGAGTCCTTATAGACCACCAAGACAAGATAGATTTTATCATATATCTCAAAATATGACACAAGATTGTGTACATTTATTAAGTTGTATGTTAGAATTTGATCCATCAAAAAGAATTGATGTTGAAACGGCACTCCATCATCCATATTTACATGATGGTCGTTTAAGATTTCATAATTCTATGTGTACATGTTGTCATACGGCACCAAATAGGGAACGTGTATATGCTAAAGTTCTTGATCCAGTTCATTCTTGTCCATTAGATCCAAAATGGGAAAAAGAAATTTCCAGTCTTTCAATGTTTGAGTTAAGAGATAAATTATACACGTGTGTTACACAACGATCTCAACGTAATGGTGTACCGTTAACATTAAATCCTCTTTCTCCAAGATATAATGAATTTATCGAGCAATCGTAAAAAAAAACGAAATCTAAACTTTTATTTTTATATAGTTTAGACGGTAAATGATAGAAAATCTAAAAGGTACTATTCAGTTTTAATAGGACCATTTTTTTTTTGAACAAAAAGATGTAAATAAATTTTTTTTTACCATTTATTTTTAATTATAATATTTTATAGTTTTTAAAGAAAAGTGATTTTTTCAAATATAAAATTAAAATTAATATAAATGAATCTTTACAATAAGATTATTCTTTTTTTTCGGAAAATTTAAAAATTTAAGACTTTCAAAAAATGATAGTTAAAATAATTTAAATGGTATTTGATGTATAATAATTTGGAACAACCTATTTTGAAAGTAAAAAATATACTCTATAATTATTATTTTAAAAAGTAGTGAAAGTAATTATTAACAGTAAAATAACTAAAAACATTTATTCTAGTATTACATCTGTGTTTTTTATATTATAATTTATCTTTAAGAAAATTTAAAACGGTAATAAATTTGATTAATTATCAATATTATTATCTAGTTAATAAATGTTTTTACATTATTATTATTATGATTAACATGTTTAGTATTATTTTTATTTCCATAAATTTAAAAATAACTAGACATTTTCAATTTTAATAAAAATTTAAAAGTTTTATATATGAGATGTTTGGTATTATGAAATGTACAATTTTGCAGGAGTACTAAAAAAAATTCATGGCAATTTCAAGTATTAAATAATTTCAAATACCATATAAATATATCATTTTAGGTGCCGTATCATGAAGTTATAAAGGAATAAAAGTTGTATCTAAATATTTTCTTCAAATTCATGTTTCATAAATAGTATTGTACATTGATTGATTATTTTTATTTATTTCAAAAAAAAAATCTAAGGTCAAATGACAATAAAAACAAAAAACCATAAGATAAAATATGATTTTATTTCATGGTTAATTAAACCTTAACCCAAAGTTTTTTTTTTAGAATCATAAATTATTAGGTTATTTATAAAAATCAAAGACAATTAATAAAAAAAAATTAACGGTAAAAGATAAAAAAAAAATTATAAAGTTAGTAAATTATCAAGATAATTAATATATGCAATGGAAATACGAAGAATCTCTATTTTGCTTAATTTTTTATTAATTGGTAAAGTTGGTAATAAAGTACGTAATTTGGCAAAAGCATTGTTAAAACTTTCAACACGAATTCTGAAAAAAAAAAAGATTAATAATTAAATTAATTAAAAATAAATATGAACCTTTCACGACTTGCATGCATAGTTCTATATTTAGGTGTTGCTCTTCGTTGTTTTCTTCTTTCAGCTTTACTAAGTTTTTTTAAATATTCAGGATCCAGATTAGAAGAATGATAAGTAACTTGAAAAATATTACAATTATTTTGTTGTTGATAGTTATTATTATAATAGTTAGATGTATCCATATGGCTGTCGGTGAATTTTAATAAAATGAATTCTATTTACTATAGAAAATCCATTTTATAAGAAAAATAATTGAATTATAATTAAAGACACCCTTTATAGCATTTTGAAAATAGAAATTAACGATATTGGGAATAATAATAAAATCGTTTTTGTTTATTAGTCTTTTTATATTAAATAGGATAATAAAAATTATATAATAAATGTATATGAATCTTTATCTGAAGATAAGTCTTGTATCACAATTTTAGGAATAATTTGCTTTACACGTTTTTTTGATAATTTAAACATTTCTTTACACATTAATATAGTACAAATTGATACCAGAATACCTAATAATAAAACAATATATATTTTTTGATCAACTTTATGATGTACAGAATATTTAATGTTCATTTTTAGAAAATTATTATTGAAATAATAATGTTATATCTGTAAATAAAATTTAATATATATATCTATGTTTTTTTTAAATAGCATTAAAAGGGTAACAAATTTTTCCGAAAGAATAAGTAAATTTACTTGATTCTAAGAAAAAAATATAATTTCTATAAAAGTAATTATGAAAATTATTTAATTTTCTGAAAACCATTCTTATGAACAATTGGTTTATCTAACTAAACATTATGAAAAAAAGAATTATTAAAAATAAATTAATAATTATCAAAGAAGCATTACTATTTTTTTTTTGTTTAAAGAAATATAATCAGCAAAAAAAAAGATATAAAAAAAAAGAATGCTTACAATAAGATTATAATGTTGAGAGTAAAATTTATTAACATAATATTAATTTGAATGAATAAATTAAAAACTAAGTATAGTTATGATTATTCTATTAAATAAAATATCCCTTGAAAAATTATATAATATCTTTTTTAAATTATAATCTACAAATAATGATTATTTATGAATTTTTAGATATAAAAATATTATTATATAACTAATGTAGTTATAAAAAAGGTCATAAAAAGTGAAAGATAATTTTAAATTTAAATTAATAAAATGCATAAATAATCTTCATGAAATTATTTTTATTTAAAAGTAATGGTAAATATATTGAAATTAAATAATGAATCATATATGGCATTTTTGTGTTATCACAAAAAAAACGAAAATTTAATCATAAAGTAGATTCTACCTTTTTTGGTGTATGTTTTTTTTATCGTAAATAATTAAAATAAAAACAATTTTTAGATTTTATTTTAAATTTTAACATTTAATATAAGTTGTTATGACAATATTAAAGATAAAAACTTCTCCTGTTATGTTATATGAAATTTTAAATTATAAAATTTTCTTCCTTATCACATTAACAAAGTTTTTTTTACATCCTCAAAAAATTTATAAGTCTTTAATATAACTAGAAAGAAACTTTTTTATATAATAATTATAGGCATATCTTACAGATATCACATATTATTTTTAATTTGATATCTTTTTAATAAAAAAAAAATTATTTAATATAAATCATTAATTTTTAATACTTTAACTAATTTTTATTAATATTTTAATAAATATTTAAGATTTCTATGATCATAGAAATTTAATTTATAATAAATATTAAATTTTGCCAATAATATATTTATTTATTACTAATTAGATAATTATTAATTTCAATTTATATGTTAACTATTTTTATTAGGTATAAATTTTAATAAAATTGTTTTTATTATCAAAAATCTTTAACGGTTTTTTTTTACAGTATTTACAAAAATATTATATCAACAAAATATTTATTATATTTCTTAAATTTGTTTTATTTAGTATATCATTTAGAACGTTGTAATAAAAAACTTCCGTTATTTTTTTTTACCATAAAATATATTATAAAAACAAATGTAAATTTTTTGATATAATAATTTCTATAACTCATAATAATTACTTAGAATACCAAAACGGAATCAAAATAAGAATTTAAATAGATTAAATATTATTATAATTGTTAATTTACTAAATTAATTTCCATAAAATGTTAAACGTAAATAATATAATGTAAATAGAAATAGACATATATAATATATTTTATGATTGAAAAAAAATAATATTATTACACAAACATATTATGTAAAGTTTTTTTTTAAGATGTTTATTATTCAAAAGTGGTATTAATATTTATTTCAAATTATTGTAGTTAACTATTATATCAAAGCAATTATCTATTTTTTTAATAGAAAAAAAAATTATTTTCATAAGTATGAAAACTGTTAATAAAATTATTTATAATTTTCTATATCAACATTAAGTGTGAAGCAAAAAAATAGACACTTTTTTACAAGAAAAATTTAAAAAAAAAAGTTTAGTAAAAATTTTTTTTACATATGATATGAAATTGTTGAAAAAAAATATTGGATTTTATTTTAAAAAAAACATTTAATAACATTTCCTTAGTTTGAAAGTGTTTTGAAATTCATTTATTTGTTTGTTAATGATATAATTGTGCATTTTCAACAAAACTTTTAGTACATTAATAAAACTTTTATAATAATAAAATATTTATTGAAGTTTATACGAATTGAAAATAATATTTCTGATAGTATTTGAGATATTAAATATTTCATAATGAATGTTTATTTTTATGTAAAAAGTTTTTTTATAACTAAATTTAAATTAATCATTCAATTAATGTTTTTAAATAAATTAGTTAAAACTTTATAATGTACTATTAATATCAAATATCTAAAAATATTTTTAGGAATACATTTATTTTAAAATTTTTTCTTATTTTATAAAATAAAATGTTTTTTTTCCAATCACTAAATAATTTAACTATTTTTATTTATTTTATGATAAATATAATTTTATAAAGATTGCTAGATAATTAAATTAATGATTAAATTATAAACATAATTTTTGCATCAAAAAATATAATTAATTATAATAATTATTACAAAATAATTTTCTTATTCATTAATATATCTAATTAAATAAATTATTAAAATTTGAATATTAAATTAAAATATAGTAGTATTTATTTTTAATTTATAATAATCAAAAAATAAAAAATTCAACATAAAAAAAAAACATTCAATAAAAATTTAATTATTATTTATGAAAAATATTAAATGACTAAATTTGATCTTAATTTTTATAATAATATTATATGTATTTAAAAAAAATTATTTTATTAAAAAAGAAAAAAAAAATGTTACATTTATTTAATATTTTTTTAATATTAATTTTTATTATCTTTTTTATGAATGTAAGTATAAGTTCAATTGAAATAACTAACAATAAAATTAATGAAGATGTTATTGTTCCTATCATACCTCAAGAAACAATTTATATTTATGATGAAATGTTTGGAAAAAATGATGAAGTTTATTTTTATACACTTTTTGTTTATTGTGATTTATCAAAAGATAAATATGAATTTTATATCAAAGAAAAGGATACTTCAATAGCTATACAATCAAATACAATATTTATAAATTCTAATATATCTAAAGTTGAGTTTGCATTGGAAATACCAAGAGAAAGTAAAAATTATATAATTTATGGTTTCAATAAAATAAATAATACAGTTTATGATGAATATAATTCACCTTTTACAAAATATTTATCATTTATTAAAATTAATACACCAACTTCTGAAAATATATTACTTGATGTTATGTTTTGTCAAAATGAGGAATATTTAAATCAATTACATATGTATGATAATTCATTTAATGGAAATTTTGAAGTTAATATTTATGTAGAGTATGGTGATGGAGAAATGAAAATAATTTATAATTCAGTGGATGAAAGTTACAAAATGTTAAAAATATATGAAGATATTAATGGTAACATTCCATATAGTATATATCCAATTAATATGGCAAATTTTTTGTGTGGTAATAGCAATAACTATGCTTTAGCTAATTTTATTTTTTTTGATAAAAAAAATGAAAAATTAGATGATATTGTTATTTATTATGATGCTTATCCTATATCTACAAATTTAATTGATAAAAGTTTTTATTTAAAAATGATGTATAGAAATTATACAACAGATATGTATAAATCAATTACAAAATATAATAAAGATGAGAATGATTTTTATCTAGAATATGATAATAATAATGTTAGCATAGATTTAAATTTACAAATTTTTTTAAATTATTATAAAAATGCTAATATTTCTTTTATATCTATATTTCTTATGAATATAGCTTTAATATTAATTTATTATCAAACAATTGTATATTTTTATTAATAATTACATAATAGTTTTTTTATTAAATTAAATTATAACTAAGAAACCTTTTTAAAACTTAATAAAATTATTTAATATATAATTTTTAATTTTTTTTTATTTATAATAATATATATATTTATTTATTCTTTAAAAGACACTTTAGAAGGACTTTTTGGATCTATATATTTTTCTTCAGCAAATTTAACACTTGTTCCCGATTTTCTTGCACATAATTTATTGCCATTTTTTAAATTTATCTCATCAATTAATTTATCTAATTTTATATTCATTTCACTTCTCCAACATTCAATTAATTCTTCAATATTATTATTTGTTTTAAAATTTCTTACAGAATAAATAGATGGTCTATTTTTTTTAATTGCTGGTTTCATTGAAAAGGCACATTCTGATGGTGTTTCTAGTATTTGTGAAATACTTGATTCTTTTCTTATTAATTTATTTTCTTCATTATTATTTTTTTTTAATTCATCACCATCATCTTCTATTGAGGGAAGTTCAAGATTAAAGAAAATATTATTTGTATCAAGTGGTGTAGTAAATATAATATCACTAGGTGTTAAATTATCTTCAAATCCATCATAACCATTAAAATTTTCCTCCGGAAGACTATCTTTTCTTGGGGAACGTAAATTACAACCAAATATTCTATTACTTGCTGACATTGTTCTCATAATATCTCTTTTAACAGCATCTATATGAGATGATGATCTAACAATTTCTTTTCTTCTATCATCACGTAACTCATAACGTAAACTACTAATATCTTGTTTTATTTCTAATAAGTCATCTTCATTAACACCATCCATTTTCATATCTTTTTTAGTTTGAAGAATAAATCTAGATACAAGTCGTTGCATTATATCCATATATGTTAATGGTTTATTCTCATCATCTTCAGTTTCACTACCGCCTTTCTTTTCAATTTCATTTCTTTTTCTACTATATCCTGGTCTCTAAAAAAAATTATATATATATATTTTATGAAATAAAAAAAAAAAAAGTATAATCTTACTCGTATAGTAGCACGGGTCTTACTCTTTTGATATTGATATTTTCCACAAAGCCATCTAAGTAAATTATAAATTTTGATAATAAAATAATATATAGCTTTTGGTGTTATAATAATATTAAATGGTGGTGATAAAGTACTACCCTCATCAAAATGTGTCATCCATAATTTAGTTCTATGAAATTTCCATTCTAAATCAGCATGATCATTAATTATTTGAAATGAATGAGACATCATAGCAATTAACATATTTAAAAGTACTATAATAGCTGTCATATGATAAGTTACAAACATTCCTCTTCCAACCCATTGAGTAAAATAATGTTCTTCTAAAACATCTGTATCTTCAACTTTAGTAATTGAAAATAATGACCATAATAATGTCATATATGAATTTGCTATATCACTAAATGCATTAGCTTCAAGTTTACAATTATCTGGTGTTATACAGACAGGTGTATATGAATCATAATACCAATATAATTGTGCTAATCCAATAGAAAAACTACTAATTATTAAACCAAATATAAAACAAAATTTAGCAACATCAACTAACATACATCCCAATGATATTTGTAATGGTCCTAAATATGGATTTGTTTGAAATAGATAAATAATTCTTGCAAAACTAAAAATATTTCCTACAGCAAAAAGTCCTTCAGCAACAAGAATTGGTTCAAAGGCATCCCAATATGTTCTTATCATATATCTTATATTAGTAAATTCTTGACAATAATTAAATAAATAATATGCCCCAACACGTAATGCTATTGTACAAAGATAAAGACACATCATTATAAAATCTAACCAATTCCACCATTGTAATGTATATTTTTTAAATCCTTCATCCCATAATTGTTTAACTTCTGACCATATCATTCCCATTACCCATAAAAAGACTAACGATTCAATAACTGTTGGTGGTGGTCCACGATCTGATGCACGATTTTTACCACCACCTCTAATTGCTCCTTTTTCATATCTATATGGTTCAAAAGTAGCTAATGTTAAAAGTATTAAAAAACATCCAAAAGAAATAGAATAATAAAGAAATTTCATAAAAGGACTTCTAACAATTCTACCAAGTTTTGATTTTGGCATAATAATATATGAAAGTGCTAAAAAAGGCCATAATAATATAAGTATAGCACACATAAAAAAATTCCAATATGATCCACGTTGTTGTCTTCCAGGAAAACCTTCATACCATATAGATGTTAATAATTGTTGACAATGTGGATGAGCAACAAAAGATTTTTGTTTATATTTTATTGCTAATTTTAATCTTCTTAAACTTAATTTAGATGCCCATACATCAATATTTTCATCATGATTATTTTCTTCTTTATTTAATACAGATATAACCTCTTCTGTACTACGGCATTGTGTTAGTAAATCACAAGCATATTGTTTACATTGTTCAGATAATTGTAAATATGTATCTTTAAATTCATGTTCTAAAGAGGCAAGTTTTTCTAATTCCCATGATAATTTGAAGGCACTTAAGATAGGATCAGGACTAGTTAATGACATCCAGGCTGGTGAAGCTAAAGCACGATAAGTATTAATTCTTTTTAATGAATGATGTAATGAATCATTGATTCTTTCTCTATCACATTCATCACAACAACATGAATGTTTATGTGGATTTTCTATAGTAGCATCTTTTCTAATTAACATTTGTAATATTTCAAATCTATTAAGGTGTGCAGCAAGAATTACAGGTGAAATATCACTAGAATATTCAGAAGAAGATACTTCAGTTTCATTTAAATGTTTACCCCATCCTGGTCCTAACATCTCTGTAGTTATTGACTTATGATTAATTAACATTTCTACTAATCTATATACACCTTCTCTAATAGCACATAATAAAGCATTTCCAATACGTATATTTTCTTGTTGTAATAATAATTCAACAATTTCAATATTTTCATTATCTACAGCAATTTCAATAGCAGTCCTTCCCATAGCATCCATAGCATTTAAATTAAAATCATCTGAACTCTATAAATAAAAAAATTTTTAAATATATATAATTTTATTTTTTTTTTTTATCATTAAACTTACATTATTAAGAACATGTAACATAGTAGGTTTATCACCAGCTTCAGCAGCTTCAAGTAATTTTCTTTCCTGAGGTTTCAACATATCTTGTGTCTTAATATGAACAGTAGTTGGTAATCCATTTGGATGAGTTCCTCCATAATGAGCTGGTCTTCCTCTTGGAGGTCTAGGACTATGACTTAAAATTTTCCAATTAGAGGAAGAGTTAACAGAAGGAGAAGTTCCTAAAGTAGATGTAGGATATCTTCTTGGTGCTGATACCCCAGCATACATCTAAAAAAAAATTACAATTTTATAAAATAAATTATTTAAATATAAAAATGTAAAGAAAAATGTAATTAAATTTTAAAGTGTAACATTTATAATTTATTCATACTTTTATAATAAAAAAAAAAAACGAAGAAAAATAAATTATGAAAAAGAAAATAAAAATTAAAAAGTATATGTTACGAGAAGGAGACTAATTATTTAAAATAGAAAAATAATATTGAAGTCAATAAGAAAATTAAATTTTTTTTATACCATTTGTCTCAGAAATATATAATAAATGTATATATATATTTTACATATATATATATCAAAACTTTTGATAATCAAGAAAAATTTTATTAAAATTTTAAATTCTTTTCTTTAATACATACATAGAATGATTTAAAATTGAATGAAGGAAAAAATTTACTTATTTATTTATATATTAACTATTTATTATATAAAAGTAAATATGATTATAAAGCATTTATCGAATTAAGATAATATATAGACAAATTTAGTTAATACTATTGTAAAGATATGAAATAAAAAGTAAAAAGAAAGTAATTAAAATTAGATAATGGTATGATTTGTAAAAAAGAAATATTTGCATTTGGGAAAAATAAGTATAAATTGGTATTGTTAAAAAAAATATATAAGAAAAGTAAAAGTCTGTTCTTGATATTTGATATAAGAAAGAAATAAATGAAGAATAATTGTGCTCTAGAGATAAAAATCAGTTGTTAAAGTGAAGAAATAATATACTTTTAATAGGAAGATATTTAAGATGTAGTTTGGACAAATTTTTCTAATCATAAATATTTAAAAAAGAGTAGTCTATGAGAAAAATACAATGGAAACATGTGTTTATTAATAATAAGTATATCATACTTCAATGTCATGTTTAATTATATCATTTCCAAATGCCTTAATATTTTAAACTAAAATTTTAATATTTATAAGAAAATAACTTCAAAAAATATATATTTTAAAATTTTATAATAAAATATCTTTATTTTGGTTTTATTTTAATTTTACCATCTTTGGGGATTTGGTAAATATAATGTAGTAAAAAAAAGAAAGGTTATAAAATGTAATTTCTACGTTTAATAAAAAAAAAAATTTAAAGTAAAAAAAAAAAAATTAGATAAAAAATTAAATTTCTATAAAATATATTTATTTTTAGATATGACTTTGTAATTTTGTATGAAATAATAATCTTAAGTACTTTGAAAAATAAAGTAATAACGTGATTTTGGTGAAAAACTTAACACTTCTATAAACATATTCTTAAGAAAGAGCTATTATCTAATAATAATAATAGGTTTTTGATTTTATAAGATTCCTACTCTTTTCATGTAAAGGACTTTCCTTGGATTTAACTAACTTTCTTTTATATATAACATCTTCAAACTACCCGTTCCTTTAAATTTCTTTTAAACTTATTCTCTCGTCATATATATATATATTTACAAAGTTTTTATCATATAACCCTTTTAGCTAATATATATGAGTAATGATAACAAATATATCTATATAAAAAAGAAAGTAAAGGGACAGTAATTTGATTTTACATTTATATTTAGTTAATCTTTTATAAAATAACTTTTATCATCCTTGTTAAGTAATAAATTTGTCAAAACATATAAATATTAAACTTTTAGAAAATATATATATAAAAATTTAAAAAAAATTTACAACATACAATATATACATTTTTATATTATTAAAAGTTTAAAAAATATATATTACTAAAAAAAAAAAAGATTTATTATTATTGTGATAAAAAAAAACAACATTGACAATATTTTAAAATATATTTTTAACAATACAAATATTAAACATTTTTTATTTTTTGGCACTTTGGGAATATTTATTAACTTTTTTTTACCATATATATATATATATTATTTTTATTAAAAGAAAAACAAGATTTTTTTACTTTTTTTTTTCATTATTTTACACTTTCTTTTTCTCTTTTATAGTATTTTCTCATGGGTAAGTTAATAAAAATAAAAGATAAAATATTTATTTTTTTTATCAAAATATTTAAAAATATATATATATTAAAATTTATTTTAAAAAACACTTTTTTATAAACTTTTTTTAAAAGTTTAATTGAAAAAAAGAAATAATAATTTTATTCATTATTCAGGCATCTTAACATTGTTGGTTTTTTTTTCATGTATCGGTTCATCAGGAGGTTTCTCATTATCCATCATTTTTACTACATTACTTTGGTACTCCTTTTCATCATCCTCTTTCATGAACATGTCAACTGTTTGTGTTTCCTTTTTATTATCCACTTCAGATGCTATTTTTTTTTTCTTCATTTTCTCATTTATTCCATTTACATTCATTTCCATATCCAAAAACATTTCCTTTTTACTTATCACATTGATATGCCCTTTTCCATTTTCATCGGAGATTCGCCTTTTTCTTCTATTTTTAAGTTGTTCAAATGTGTATCCAATCCACATTAGAAGTGATGATGAAAATAGTGTTAGGACAAATATTCTACTAGGACCAAATCCAATGTGATCTGTTAATTTAATACAATAATATATAATTACACCAATACAACGAAATATTTCAATTATATTAGCATACCATTTATCATCAAAAAATGCTCCAAATGCTTGCATTGATGTTATAAAAAAGGCTATTTTTAATGTAAAATCAATATATCCCAAATGATCTCTATCATATTCAAAATGTAAAAATATTGATAGTAAAAGAATAAAATGTAATAAACAATAAAGTTTTATCCATGTAGGTATAATAGGATTATATTTAATAATTGGTTTTTTAATTTCTGGTATACCTTTACTTGGATCTTTCATAGAAAACCAATGAAAAAATAAATAAATATCTGAACCAGGAAAATATCCTGGTGGAAATAAAGCAGCTTTAACTTTATTTATAAATCCAGGAAATATTGGATTACCTTTTTCATCTTTCATTAATCCTTTTTTAATAAGAATATCATATATAGTATGAAATTGTAAATATAATTGATTAAAAGTTTTTTCTGGAGTAACTAAACCATATATAGGTGGATCATCTAATCTTTCTGGTTCAAATGTATTAAACATCTTATCCCATATAATAAAAACTCCACCATAATTTTTATCAATACAATAAGCATTTCTTCCATGGTGAACACGATGATATGATGGAGTATTAAAAATAATTCCTAATGGTCCTAATGATCCAATTAACTTTAAAAATAAAAATAATTAATTATAATAAATATAAAACATACACTTGTATGCATCCAAAATTGAAATATTTCACTAAAATATCTGTGAACAAGAAAAATTGGTGGTGGAATAAAAAATGCTTGTAAAATATCATATAAAGCTAATCCAGCATCTTGTATTGCTGCTTGCCTTAAAGCTGTTGAAAAATTATAATATTCTGAAGAATGGTGAATCGTATGTAAACCCCAAAAAAATCCAGCTTCTAAAAATAAATTAATTTAAAAAAACAATTTTTTTTATTAAAATAAAGATACCATGAACAGCTCTATGACCTAAATAATACATAAAATCTTGAGTAAAAAGACAAAGAATCCATGTCCATGGTGAGTCCCATGGTAACTCAAGAATTCTAAAATTATTCCAAACAAAAACATATCCAAATATAGCAATTGCTCTACCACCAAATTTAAAACATTGTGATAACATACCAGCACTAATTGATGTTATAGAATCATTCAATGCAAATTTTTCATCTTCTTTTCTTAGATGAAGAATTATAAATTCAATAAATATTAATACTAACCACCATGTTGATACTTGTATATTATAATTAGGAACTTTTTCAATAGAATCAACAGTTGTTTCATAAGGTGAAATTAAATAAAGTGAATGTCTAAAATTTGTAAAAGTTATCCTTTCCAAAAATCTATATCCAAAAGATGTGTTAGTAAATATTTTATTCAACCATGAAACTTCATTAGTTCCATTATAATACAAATTTTCTGTTATATTTTGATAGAGATCATTAAGTGTGTTATTTAGTGTCATCATACAATTATTTTTGTAACTAACTTTTCATTAATAATTATAAGAATAAAAAAATTTTTATAACTAGAAAAAAAAAGATAAATTATATTAATTATATTAATTATAAATATTTATTGAATAAAAAAATATATAAATAAAAAGTAAAAATAAATAAATAAATAAAGATAAGAGATAAATAATATTAATCGTAAGTTTTATAAAAATTATTGATGCATTTAAAGATAAATGATTTTAAAAGAAGATATACGATTTTAGAGACAATACAATATATGTCTTGATCATTGTATGTTAATGACTGTCAAAATAGTATTATTATAAATATATAAGAAATAATTTAATTTTTACACATCCTATTATATAAAACCATCTTTTTTTTTTATTAACAAAATATTAAAGTGTGATATATCTGTGCAATTTTGTGAATGGTATTCTAGTAATATATGAGTATTAAAATAAAGTCAAAAAATAGTAGTTAAATAATTAAAAGAATCATTAAAAAATATTATTATAAAGAAAGTTTTAGTGATTTATTTTAATTTAACATAAGAATTACCTTCTTTTACATCTTATTGTTGGTGTATATTCAATTATGAAGACACCAAGTATGTCAAATGTAATTGTTTCAGTATTGTATTAAGGTGATTAGATATGTTAGTAGTTCAATAAGATATAATTAATCAGTCATTTTAAAATGTACAAAAATTTATAGAAATGTTAATAGATTTAAATGTTGAAAGATATATGAATTTATTTCAATTGTTATAGATTAAAATAAAAAGAAATATAATTATTTTATTTTTAATTTATAGGAATTAAAAAAATTTTTTTAGTATAATGTAGATATAAAACATGTTAAAAATGTAAAATACAAGAATATCCCTATATTTAAATTATATATTTTTTTATATGAAATATTTTAGATAAGTTTCCAATAAAACTAATAATTTTTTTTATTATTTACTCATTTATATATTTATTTTTTTAAAATAATTAAATTTTTTAAAAACATACACAAAGTTTGCATCAAATTAAAAAAAAAATATTTGTAATACGTTTTAAAATAATTTTAAAAAAATGTATAAATTTGTATTGATATTGTAATAAAATATAACAAAACATTTTCTTGGGTATACGGGGTGTTTCATAAAGGTTTTCATACTAGATAATTATGTTTTTTTTGAAGTTTTTATATTTTAAATAATGACGAGAAAGTTTTCTTGTATCGTAGCCTTATTATTTAAATATCAAGAGAAAGAGATATCTTAATATAAAATTCATCATTGAAAAATAAACTTTTATAAATTTTTTGTTTTTTCTAGCATACTCGAAAATTATTATGCATTTATTTAATAAGATTCTCAATAAGAATCTTGAAAGTGACTCATAATTCATATCTCAGCATGAATCTTAAATCAAAATCTTAATGTCATTATTTTCAAAAAAATTATTAACTTTTTTTTTTATCAGATACATTTAGAAATTTCCTGTCAGAAACAAAATTTCAAGAACCAAATTAATTTCCAAAAACTTATTTGTTAAAAAATGTGCTTATTATAATTTAAAATTTTATGAATAAATTCATTCAAAAATAGTCTTATAAAAGTTTTAAAAATTCTGTTCCCAGTAATATTTCTTATTTTGCAACTTCAAAAGTTTCAAATTTCATTTTTTTTAAATTTCAGATTGATATTTATATCATCCTACATTTTATACAATTATAGTTAAATGTAATTATTATTATTAAAAATCTTTTTTTTTGCATTTTAAAAAGTTAACTTTATATAAAAAGTTTAACAATTAAAAATTGACACATTAAATGTTAACAAAAATTTATTTATAAAAAAATTTTTACAAGTGCAATTAACTAAAATTTGAATAAATAATTAAAAAATTGACAATAAAATCATGAAAATAATTTGAAAAAAATAATGGTTTTACCATAATTAAATAGTACAAAAAATTGTTTTACTTTATTTGTACTATACATATCTCAATATGTTTCAATGAAAAAATTTTCCATGAGACATCCTTATAAAATGAATCATAATATAATTGTATTTTTATCTTTATTTACATAAAGAGATTAACTTAAATTTAAAGCAATAAAAAATTTTAAAAAAAATTTTTAAGTTAGTATTAAAGTTTTATAAAAACAATAGTTTCCCAGCGCGACATTCTGTGGTGTTGGAACACAATCACGAGTAACAACAAATATTATAGATATAAAAAAAATTCCATTGTCGTCATATCATTTAAACAATATTTCTACTAAATAGAAGATTATGAATTCCGCCGCGAAAAGGTTAATGAATGATTTTAAAAAAATTCAAGTATGTTTTAACTTTAATTTATGAATTTATTATATATTTTTTGTTATAGCAAAGTCCCTTAGATGGAATCTCAGCAGCACCAGAAGGTGATGATATTATGAAATGGGAAGCTGTAATATTTGGTCCAGAAGATACACCATTTGCTGGTGGGATATTTAAGTTAAAATTAGAATTTTGTGAAGAATATCCTAATAAAGCTCCAGCTGTTAAATTTATTTCAAAAATGTTTCATCCAAATGTTTATGCAGATGGTAGTATTTGTTTAGATATTTTACAGGTATAGTTATTATTACAATGGAATATTTATTTTGATAATTGTATATTTTTTTTCACAATACCTTTTTTTTAGAGTAGATGGTCACCAACATTTGATGTTATGGGTATTTTTATTATTTTTTATTATTTATAAATAAAATCTATTCTTTTATTTACAGGTCTTTTAATATCTATTCGAAGTCTTTTAGATGAACCAAATGCCTCTAGTCCAGCTAATGCAGAAGCTGCAAATTTATATAGTGAAAATAGAAGAGAGTATGAAAAGAGGGTTGAAATGATTGTTGAGGCGTCTTTTGAAGATATGGAACGTGAGGGTGAAGATGAAGGTGAAGAAAAAGTTTGTACTGAATAATATTTAAATAACAAATGAGAAATGTATTTTAATTTAATTTTTTGTAAATATATAATTAATCCAATAGAAAAAAAAAAGAGTTAATGGACAATATTATTTAATAAAATTGCATAATATTGTTCTTGAAATGGTCTTTTAATTTTCATGAAGGCCAAAAAAGTAGTTCATTTTATGAATCATATTTATTTTTTGATTTTTTAAAATAAATAAAAATTAATAAAAATAGAATGACGTCAATATTAATCTTCTAATATAACTAGTAAAACTGATCTTATGTGTAATATTGTGATTTATATATATATATTAAAACTTAATATATACAATCATTAAAAAATACTGTCAAATGGGAGACCAATAAAAGTATAAAATGTGTTCCTATAAATTACCGAGATTTGTATTTTTATTATTATTTATAAAAAGAGTATATTTCAAAGTTAATGGTCTAGAAAGATTATTTTTTTAATGGCATTCTTAATTTTATTATACACTTGGCAAGATATCTATTAGTCATTGGTAATTAAGTGATAAAATCAAGATTATTATGACTAATTAAAAAAACAGTGAATAATAGTAAATTTTTTATTTAAAGCTTCAATTGAAAAGAAAATTTTTTTTTGGGGAGGTTGAACTTTTTGAATTGACTTATTCATATTAAATATTCATCTTTTTATATTTTTTTATATAGTTGAATGTAATAAATAGTATGATAAATTGCTGATATTTATCGTTCATTTTTTTTTCGTATTATTTTTTATTATATAGAAGCTTTCAGTAAATATATATATTTATATATATCTCCCCTTATTAGTCATCATTAAGTTTCTTTCATTACAAAACACTTAGAAATATCATGTTTAAGTAGAGCAGAATAAATATTATATGATTATTTTTGTTAAACTTGTTTAAAGACTATCACTCAACTAAATATTAAAACATCCATTTTTATCAAATTTAGTTAGTATTGTTGTGTAATTAACATTTTTTCTATCTTTTATTCTTTCTATAGTATATGGATAACAAAATTCATTTTTTTTAATATTATTTAACTATCACATTTAAATAGTGAATATAAAGCTCAATTAAATTTTCTTCAAAAGATTCTTTATTTTTTTAAATTGAGTATAAAAATTTAAAAGAATATAATACTTAAAATAACAATATCATTTAAACATTTTTTTTTTTGATTTTTTTAATTTTATATGTATATAAATTATAATAAATATTTAAAAAAAAATAATTTTTTATATTATGTTAAATATTTTATACTTTAAAAATCATTAATTTCCTACTTTCTTTCGTTATATTAAATTTCTAGTATTACTTGCTAATTTACCTATTTATTTTACAAAAATATTCCCATCAAAAAAAAAAAAATTTTTTTTTCTAATAGTATGTATACCTAACTAAACTAGCATTTCTAGTTTAAAATCAGTATTTTCTAACAAACTGTCCTTTTCCTTGTCATTTTTCTTTTACAAAATAACAAATATAAGAACCAGAAAACTGGTATGTGTTGGTCCAGTAATAAATATATGTATAGTTATATGTACCAAATAACTAATTTAAATGTTTCCGGTTACCTTTATGTCGTAGAGGAAAAAAAAAAAGCCTAACAAAAAAAAAAAACTAAGAATAATATATTATTTCAAGATTAGTAAAGAAAGAGTTTTTTTTATATATTGAAGAATCAAATTTCCTGAATTTAAACCATTTTATAATTTTATCTAACTAACTAGTAATTTATTCTTTAGAAAAAAAAAAACTTTTCAATTACATAAAGTACATTAAATACTTATTATTTTTATTTTTCATAATATTTTATCTTCATGTCCTTCAAATTTTTAATATTTTACAACTCTAAATGAAATTATAGTGAAAAATATTTGGTAAATAATTAATATTATCTAATTAATAATAATGCATTACAATTTGTTTTTAAATTATATTTTTTTAGCTAATATATTAATAAGCAACTATATAATTTTTTTTTCTACATGGACCTGGAACGCTCATGGCATAAATTTGTAGAATGTTACAATTATTCATATATATATATAGTACAATTCATTCTAGTTATTTAAGGTTAAATGAATCATTTCACTCTTTTCATAGTATAACTTGTTTAATTAAATGAAATTAAGAAATTATTTTGAAATACTAATAACATTATATACCTCCATAGCTTTATTGTTCATGTTTCGTGGTGTTTCATGAAATTTACTATAAGGTAAAATTCTTGATCTATGATTATTTACTCTTATAGCATAACTAAATAACAATTTTTTTCTAATGATTCGGTATATGAAGCATTATTTTTTTTTATTAAAATTTTCTATAAAAACTTTTTTTTTTTAAAAATATATGTTTTATTATATTTTACCTTATTAAGAATATTTTTATCATTTAAAAATATAAACATAGCTAACAATACTTTTACTTCTCCTAACTATTAATCATATATAAATCAAGTTTTTATAAAAGATTTAGGATAATTCTTTTTCGCATTATTATTTCCTTTTGAATGACTAACACAATAATAATCTTATTTAATATTTTAAAATTTCTTCTACCAAAATAATTTTTATTCTTCAAAATTATATAACTGTAAAAGATTCTTAAAATTTTATTGCTTTATTTTTTTTAACTATAACAACAACAAATTTAATGGAGTTACATTATAAAATTAAGGGTAAAGTGTAAAAATAAGATAATAAGTAGACAGGTTTAGTAAATTTTATAATTTTGTTTATACTAATTATTAATAAGTGATAGTATAATATGTGTCTTGTTACGGCAATCATAACTTGATATATATGTTAATATATTAAATTTACGGGAATCATATAATAGTTCATGCTACACTTTAATCAAAATCGGGTTTAGTTAAATAAAACTTAATTTTAACAATATTTAATATATGATTTCTTAAAAGATTTTTAATTTAGTTCATCATATAATATAAGATAATCAATTAATAATCAATTATTACATTTATTTTATACAATAATAATACCTTTTACAAAATATAAGTGTTATTTTTGATTTATATATATATAAAATTATAAAAAGAAGAATATTTTGTTTCATATTTATGAAGTAGATATTTATTTTGTTGTTCAATATAATATTTATTGACATATATATATTTATATATATTTATTATATTAACAAAACTAGAACTTTTTTCATTACCAAATTTTTATTTTCCTTCTTTGAAACGTCAACTCACGTTTCACTTTATTTATTTCTCATATTACTTTTAATATTAATTATCTAATCTTTAAAGTTAACAAAAATTTTCTATTGATAACTACTTTTTTGTCTTTTTAATAATAAAATAGTAGATCTTTGTACAAAAGCCTTTTGTTTTGACATAATAATAATTTCTAAATAATATATATATATATATATTTGTCAAATTAATACCAATACATAGAGTCGTATTTTAAGGTTTAATTAATTATATCATAAATATACATTTATTTATGATTTATCTAAAATTTTTTACTTATATAATATATTATTTAAAAAAAATATTACAATAACAAGATTAACTATATAATAAATAATACCTACTTAATATTTTTGTAAATACAATTTTAATATCTCAATATAATATCACGTTTTTTTTTTTGTAAAGAAATATTATCACCTTTTTACCATAAGATTGGTATTTAAACTGTCCCATGTCATAAACTTCAAAATACTGATATATCATATGTTATGTTATATATTTAATTTGTAAAGATTGTATTTGATGTGTACCTTGAAAATTAATTTTAAACATTTTCCATCATATGCCTCCTGTAAACATATTTTGTAAAGTAATTTTTATTAACGTTTCATCTTTGATATAATAAATGAATTTCAATGTGTTTTGATGTTAAATTATAATGTCCGTACCTACACACTTAAGATAGATAAAATAACATAAAACTTATTTATCATTAAAATTTATTTTTTTTTTTGTAATTTCATTATAATATTAACTTTTGCAATAAATCACAAAATTAGTTTTCAAATTGGATAAAATATAATTAATATATATTAAAAAAAAAAAACTTTATAATACATAATAATCATAGATCTAAGTTCAAAAGTTTTTTGATCTACATTTACAAATGGAAAAAAAACTAAAGTTTGAGAATAAGTTTATCTTTAACAAGTTAATTTAATTATCATTAATATTAAATTAAAGGGTAACTATTTTTGATTTATCAATTAACTCTTAAAAAATGTCTTTATTTAATGGTATTTTTAACTTATTGATATTGTTAAAATTTTATTAAAATTTATTTTATCTTTATATATTATAATAATTGTATTACTAATATACAAATCATTTTTGGTTATTTATAATAATAAAAAATAATAATATATATAACCTTTCTTTTAATATTAAAAAAAAAATCATTTTATTGATAGATTAAATTTTTATTGAGATTTCAAATAAATATTATTACAATATTTTCAACCTTTTTTTTTTCTTATACTAAAACCACCTTTATTAGCATAAATATAAATATTTATAAATTATTTTTATAAAATATAACATTTTACCTATTAATATTTTAAGTAAAATATTAGTAGTATATAATTATTATCTAACTGTCTTAATTAGTAGCCATCGGCTGTCACATTCCAACCACTTTAAAAAGAGATAGTATAATAATATGTCATTAAATATATGATGCATAAACATACAAAAAAGTGATTATAAAAATGTTTTAATTTTTATAAGTTTAATTGAACAATATAACTTTTATATTTAATTGCTGTATGACTTCTAATGATTTATTTTTATTAACAATTTTTCATTATACTAATTTTATTTTTATTAACTTTTAAAGTATATATTAATTACTAAGAAAAATCAAAATTATATAAATATTCTTTTTATTATTATTTGAGGAAGTTGTAATATAATTTTTATATATTTTTTTTTATAATATAATATCATTTCTAATAATTGATTTAATTATATATTTATGTTAAATATGTAAAAATGAATGTAAATTTATTATAATAAATATTGTTAAAAAAATATAATTGTATTTTTTTTTAGAATTTAACAAAATATATTATTTTGATACTATTATTTTTTATCTAATATTAAGAAAGTTATATCTTTCATAAATTAAAAAAAAAAATGGCATTGCCGGAGTTAGCAAAAAAAGTTAAGCAAATTGCTTCACAACAATTGACTAATTTTAAGTCACTTCTTAATGGAAGGTCATTTGCTAAATTTAAGAAAAATTACCAATTAAAAGGTGAAATTGGTAGAGGTGGTTTTGGTATTGTATATCGTGGTATTAGAATATCTGATGAAATTCCTGTTGCTGTAAAATTTATTGAAAGAAGACATATAAGAGAATGGGGAAAATTAAATGATGAAAGAGTTCCTTTAGAAATAATGATGATTGCCAAAGCATCAAAATGTACTGGTGTCATTAAACTTCTAGATTGGTTTTCATTACCAGAAGGTTATCTTATTGTTATGGAACGACCATCACCATGTATGGATTTATTTGATTTTATTAAAAATCAACATCATTTAGATGAAGATGTAAGTTTAAAAAAAAATTTTTTTTACTTATTTATAATTAATTAAATTTTAAGGTTTCAAAATTTTTATTTAAACAAGTAGTACAAACTATTCATGAATGTTGTGAAAGAAAATTACTTCATAGAGATATTAAGGTAATAATTTTTTTTTTTTTGATTATATTATTAATATTTCTTAAATTATTGTAGGATGAAAATATTGTCATTGATTTAATGACTGGTGAAACACGTTTGATTGACTTCGGTGCAGCTGCAATCCTTAAAAAGTCACGTTATACAGATTTTCAAGGTACTGTTTACTTAAAGATAACTTAATAAAATTGTAATTATTGTGTAAAAATTAAAAAAAAAAAGTAATTATATTTGTTTTTTGTTTAAAAAAACGATATTTGTTCTCATTTTATTTTATTAGTTCTACTTTATTAAGTTTTATGTCAATGACTTTTAAAAAAAAAAAATTGTTTTTTAAAAATTTATTTATCTTATAGGTTAACTAAAAACTTGTTTTTTTTTAGGAACTAGATTGTACTGTCCTCCAGAATGGTTTTTACAATCATTGTATCTTGGAAAAGAGGCTGCTGTATGGTCATTAGGAGTTTTACTTTATAATATGTTAAATGGTAGATTACCATTTAGAAATGAAAAAGATATATGTACTTCACATCTTCTTGGTCCATTACCATATTATAATTCATTGTCAGATGATGTTAGAGATCTTATTGAAAGATGTCTTTGTTTTAATTATCAAAATAGAGCAACATTAGAAGATATATTATCACATCCATGGTTAGAGGAACCTATTAATACAAATTGGCTTGAATTTTCATGTGTATTAGCAATAAATAAATTATCTAAACAATCTGCTGAAGATTCTGGTAATGAAAATGAACATGAAGATGATATTTCATGTGAATCAACAAATTCTACAAAACAAAATAATATTGATAAAATTAAAATTGTTCCAAAAAGAACAAAAGTAACAGGAAAAAAAGTAGGTAGTGGTTTTGAAAGTGGAATGGGTAGTTCTGGAGAAAGTAACTGTTCATCTAAAAGAAGTGATTCTATAAAAATGGTAATAAGTAAAAATGAAAATAATGTATTAATTAATGATTTTAATTGTAATAGATATAAGGCACAAGAAACAGAAAATAATATTCTCCATCTGGATGAATGTAAAATTCCTCCATATAAACCTAGAAGTGTTAAGACAAGTGTTTTAAATTCTCCTGTCAAGAAGAAGATATCACTTTTGCCAATGAAAACCAGTGTTAAACAAAAGTTTTCTTTTGATTCTGGTAGAGGTTCACTAGGTAGTGCTGTTACATCACCATCTATTACTCCAGATGACTTATCTGTTGATGATAAATTGGTAAAATCAATTAGAAAATTTAATTTTGATGAAGATGATAATAATGAAGTTTTTGTTGTGTAAATGGAACGGGTATTAAAATATACAATATATGTATTATAAGGACATCAATAAAATGTTTTAAAATACTGTTCTGTATATAAATATATTTATGAATCCCTCACAAAAGAAAAATTGCAATGAAGCTACAAATTCGTATCATTACAAATGGGTGAAAAAAAAAAGTTGTAATGTAAATAATAGTGCAAAAATTAGTTTGTCTTGAGAGATTCTTTTTTTTTTTATAAACGACAAATATAATTTTAAATTAAGTTTAAAATATAATTTTTTAATATTATTTTATGAATCTATCATCAACTTCCCAAGATAAACTGCCCTAGTGCTTGAAACTTTTGCAAGTAAAATTTTTTAAATATATATACTTAAAAACTAAAATATTTATATATAAAAATTTTTATACATTATTTGACAAAAAGTAATGTTATAGTTTTTTAGTCATCTTCAAGAACGAATCCATTCAAAAAAATTGGTGATTTTTTTTTTTACAATTATTATTTTTAAACCTACATTAAAATTTTTATGTATATTTATGAAATTTGTTAAATTATTAACAACAATTATTATTTTTTTATGATAAAATAAAAAATATACTATTAAATTTTTATTTTATTATTATTATAATTTTTTTTTCTATTACTATTAAGTTGTATATTAATATAATTTGAAGAACTTTTAAAGTATTTTACATTTTATTTTGATTTTATAATAATACTTAAAAGTATACATGTAAATTAATAATTATTTATAAGAGTATAATTTTTATGTTATTTTATTAATTTCAAACAAACAAGGTTTTTGAATATAAAAATTTATTTTTTAGATGTACTTATATAGTAAATATTTTTTTTCTAATAAAAAGAATTTTTAATAAAAAAAAAAATATTTAAATTTAATCATGGTAATTATATATAAATGAGTATGTACTTTTATTTACTTTAATTTTTATAAATATTATTATGGATAGGAGTAAAGTATTATCTTCATCTTTAGAAGGTTGTAAATTTATTGTTCCTGATAATGAAAAAGGTTTTACTATTGGAATATTTGAATCATTTTTAAATGATCAAACAATTCAATTAAAGGTAGATGATGAAATAAGACAATTTCAAATTTCACAGGTAAATACTCCTAATAATGAAGCTAACAATGATTTCGATGATATTTGTAAAATGAATTCAATTAACCCAGCAACTTTATTTTTTAACATCAGAGATCGTTTTTTTAAAAATAAAATATTTACTTATATTTCAAATATTTTAATTGCAATGAATCCTTATCAAGAAATTAATAATTTATATACAAATGAAACAATGATAAAATATCATAATAATAGTTTTAATTCATTACCATCTCATATTTATGCAATTGTTAACAAAGCATTTAATGATATTAAAATTTGCAATAAAAATCAAACTATTATAATATGTGGTGAATCTGGATCTGGAAAAACAGAGAAACAAAAAGAAATTTTAAAATATATTTGTAATATTTGGGGTAATAATATTAAAGTCATACAAAAAAAAATACTATCTTCAAATTTAATAATAGAATCATTTGGTAATGCTATGACGACAAAAAATAAAAATAGTTCACGCTTTGGTAAATATATTATAATTAACTTTGACAATCAACATAAAATAACAGGTGGAAAAGTATTATACTATTTACTAGAAAGATCGAGAATTATTTATCAATCACAATATGAAAGAAATTATCATATATTTTATCAACTTATATCAGGAATGAATTATAAATGGAAAGAAGAATTTAACATACAAAAATTAGAGCAATTTGAATATTTATTAAAAGGGTATCAATCTTTTTTAAGTTATGAAAAAAATTGTATAATTGATGACATTTCTGATTATTATAAATTAATAGATGCTTTAAAAGAGATAGGATATAATGATAATAGCATTAAAGAAATATTTAAAATTTTATCTGGTATTCTTCATCTTGGAAATATAAAATTTAACCAACTAACAAATGATGAGGAATGTGAAATAGAAAATGAGGAATCACTTGAATTAGTATCAAAATTATTTGGATTTAATAAAAATTTATTTAAAAATGCATTAAAATGTAAAAAAATAAATTTTCTTGGAAATATTTTTGAGAAAGATCCAATATCAATTCAATTAAAATGTACAGAAATTAATAATGCTAGAGATGCTTTAGCAAAAAAAATCTATATCAACTTATTTGACAATATTGTATCATCAATTAATGATACAATTAAGGCAACATCAAATAATCATCGTTCATTAAGTGTACTTGATATAGCCGGTTTTGGTATGTTAACATGATTTATAATTATCAACATTTCTATTTTAGAATTTTATAAAAATAATTGTTTTGAACAATTTTGTATTAATTATAGTAATGAAAAATTACAAACTTTTTTTAATAAAATAATTTTTGCCAATGAACAAAAATTTTATGAAAAAGAAAATATAGATGTAGAAAAAATTTATTTTACAGATAATGTTGAATGTCTTCAATTATTTGACTCAAAACAAAATGGAATATTTACACTTCTTAATGAAGAGAGTCATCTTCCTAAACCATCATCAATACATTTTACAGATAATGTTTTTAAAAAAAATTATGAAAACAATTATCTAACATCAGGTAGAAAATATAATATGAAAGAATATAAAAATATTAAGGATGATGAAGGATTTCTTATTCATCATTATGCATATGATGTTTTTTATAATACAAAAAATTTTATTGAAAAAAATAATGATAATATTCATTCATCACTTGAAGATTTTTTACAAAAATCAACTAATACATATTTTAAAAAGCTTTTTTCTTTATCAAATATTAAAAAATATTCTAAACTTAATTCACCAACAATATCAACAACTTTTAGATATCAACTTGAAGAATTACTAAAAGAAATAGATAATTCTGGTGTACATTTTATAAAATGTATCAAGCCTAATGATTCAAATGAATGTAATACTTTTGATGCTAATAAAGTAATCAAACAACTTGAATATTCAGGAATAAATAATGTCTTAAATTTAATTAATGTTGGTTTTCCATATACCATTGACATTGATGAATTGTATCAAAAATATATAGTACATTTTAATTATTGGATAAAAAAAATAAATTGTAAATCATTTTTAATTTATTTTTTTAATGCCATTCAATTAGATAAAAGAAAATATAAATTTGGTATAACAAAAATATTTTTTAAAAATGAATATTATGAAATATTTTATAAATTAAAAAGTGATGAAGAAGTTATTTATTTTACAAAAAAAGTTAGATTTTATCTTAATAAATTAAAATGGAAAAAAGTTATTTCTTCAATTATTTTTACAATAAAAATATCTAAAATATTTCCATTAAAACACAAAGCAGCAATCATAATTCAGGCAAATGTTAAAGGTTTTTTATTAAGAAACAAAATTAAAAAGATACAAAGAATATACAATGAATTGGGTAATTTTTCAAAAATTCTTGATAAAGAAATGGAATTTATTAGAAATTTTAATTCAATCAAAAAATCAGATTTATGGAAACAAGCTAATCATATTTTTGTTCTTATAATTAATGCAAAAGGATGTTGTAAAGAATTAAATTGTAAAAAAATTCGATCTTTAATGAGAGATCGTAGTGAAATATCATCAAGAATTCTTAGTCTATCTTTAACAATACGAGATCTTAAATTAGAGCAAGAAACAAGTAATGACACAATTAATTTAAAAACTTTACAAAATGAAATTCCTAATATTTTTGAAGAAAAACAAAAATTTGCAAAAAAATATAAAAATTTAAAAGATATAATTAAAAAATTAAAGAATCAAAAGGATATTTATATATATAATATTAATGATTATGAACTTTTTGATGTAACTGAAATAGAAGAAAAGTTAAATGCAAAGTTAGAAGTGGTTGTTGAAGAAATTCCAGAATTTAAGGAAACCAAACAATTTGATAATAAAGATTTAATAAAGATGACTTTTCAAGAACTTAAAATAAATTTTGATACACTTATAGATAAAGAAAGAAAAGAACAATGTAAAAATGAAATAGAAAGAAGATATAGTCAATTAAAAAAATGGAAAAAAGCATAAAATAATATTTTAATTTATTTTGGCTAATTCAATGTCAAAATATTAAAATAATGAAAGTTTAAGGAAAGAGTAGAAAAACATATTATTATATTTAATTATAAAATTAGTTATTAATCACTTTAGTAAATTTGTTTGATTATATTGTCAAAATATAGTAAATTTTCATTTATTAAAATGGACTATTTTTAATACATACTCTACATCTTGATACACCATCTTTTAAACCTCCTGCTTTAAGTGTTTGAGGCATTGGTTTTCTAAATTCATTATTTGGAGATATAATAGATAACCAAAAACCGTGATTTGTAGCATAATAATTACAAGTTCCTTTACCATGACATTCAATAAATGGAACTGCATTAAATTCTTCTAAACACGATCCTGGTGATTCAAGTTTTTGTCCAGTACCAACTGCTCCAGCACCTGTATGCATAACAAATGAATATCCTTGATAATAACTAGACCATCCTCTTGGACATTCTGGAATTGTACGATCTTGAGAGTGAACTGCAATTATTTGTGTTGGTATTTCACAAACAGCACAACGTGAAATAAATGGTTGTATAGCAGATCCTGTCACTGGATTCATCATCTTTGTCATTGGATGTCCTGTAGATAACCAGAAAGAGTAGTCATTTCTTGAACTATAATGACAAACATTATTAACATTACAAAACATAAATGGAATTGTGCTGAATTTTTGTAAACATGATCCTGGTGATCCTAAATCTTGTCCTGATGGTCTTCCATTTCCTTGAAGATATAATAAAGAATAACCTTCCCATAATTTAGTTGCACCAGGTGGACATTTAGGTACTTGTGTTGATTGTGAATGTCTTGTAAAAGTAAATCCTCTAGAACCAGCAGGTCTTCCTCTTTGACCTGGTGGACCACTATATCCTGGGCTTCCTGGTTTTCCTTGTCTTCCCATTTCACCTGGAACACCACGATCTCCACTTTCTCCTCGAAGTCCTGGTATTCCTGGTATACCATCATTTCCTGGAATTCCTCTACTACCTGGTAATCCAGCTAAACCTGGTGGTCCTGGTAAACCTGTGTTTCCTGGTAATCCTGGATAACCTTTTTCTCCTGGATAACCTGGATTTCCAGGTGGACCTTGAGGTGAATGAACTCTAACATCATATGCTGCAGGTTGACCAGGCATACCTGGTAATCCAGGTAATCCATCTCTACCATCTTTACCAGGCATTCCTGGTAAACCATCATCTCCACGTTCTCCTTTTGGACCAATATCTCCTCTCATTCCTTGTATTCCATATGGACCAACTTCACCTGGATATCCAGGTAATCCATCTTTTCCTGGTTCTCCTGGAACACCTGGATATCCTGGAGTTCCATCTTCACCACGTTGTCCTGGTAATCCATCATTTCCTGGAAGGCCAGGTAAACCTTGATTTCCATCTCTACCATTTTTACCTGGTATTCCTGGTAATCCTTTTTCTCCTAAATAACCTGGTAAACCATCATCTCCTGGCATTCCATCTGCTCCTGGAAGACCTGGTAATCCATCATCACCACGTTCACCTGGTATTCCTGGTGGTCCTTGTAATCCATCAAGTCCTGGTGGTCCAGGGTAACCTGATTCTCCTGGTGGAGAAATAGAGTCATCACCTGGTAATCCTGGGAATCCATCAACACCACGTTCTCCAGGTAATCCTGGAGTACCATCACGTCCTTTTTTTCCTGGAATACCACTTACTCCTGGCTCTCCTGTATATCCAGGAACTCCTGGTAATCCATCTTCTCCTGAATCTCCACATTCGCCTTCTTCACCTGGTTTTCCATCAAATCCAGGTATTCCAGGTAATCCATCATCTCCTTTCAATCCTTTGTATCCTTTTTCTCCTTCTAATCCAGGATATCCTTGAGGTCCTGGTAAACCTGGTAGTCCTGGGAATCCAATTTCTCCCTTTTCACCCTTTCTACCAGATAATCCAGGTATTCCATCTTTTCCTCTAAATCCTGGTAAACCTTCATTTCCTGGTGGTCCAACTGGTCCAGGTATTCCTATATTTCCTGGCAATCCTGGTAAACCTGGAAGTCCATCTAAACCATCGAAACCAGGATCTCCTTGAATTCCTTTTTCACCGCGAGGTCCTGGAATACTCAATCCAGGTTCACCGATTTCTCCTGGGTATCCTGGTAATCCATCAAGACCACGTTGACCTTCTAAACCTTCAGCACCTGGGTAACCTGTATCTCCAGGAATACCTGGAAGTCCAGGTAATCCGGGATTACCACGTTCTCCTGGAATTCCATCAGCTCCATTGTCACCTGGCTCTCCTGGTAAACCTGGAACTCCAATTTTTCCTGGTCTACCTGGGAATCCATCCTCTCCTTGTTCTCCAGGTAGTCCAGGTAAACCTTCAACTCCTGGTTCTCCAATTGGTCCTTGTAATCCATCTGGTCCAGGATATCCATTATCACCTGGTAATCCTGGTGCTCCTGGAAAACCTGGTTCTCCAGCAGGACCACATTCACCTTCAACTCCTGGTACTCCCTCAGCTCCTGGTAGTCCTGGCCAACCATCATTTCCTCTTTCTCCATCACGTCCTCTTTTTCCTGGTATTCCGGCCAATCCTTTTTCACCTCTTTTTCCTGGTAATCCATGTTCTCCAGGTAATCCAGGGAAACCTTCTTTTCCAGGTAATCCATCAAATCCTGGTTCTCCAGGTGGACCTTGAGGTCCTGGATAACCATCTGAACCTGGTAGACCATCTGTTCCGCGTTCTCCTTTTGGTCCTGGTGCTCCAATAATTCCAGGTTGTGAAAATCCTGGTGGGCCTGGGAATCCTTTATCTCCAGGAAGACCTGGAAAACCGTCATGTCCTTTTTCTCCTGGAAATCCAGGCATTCCTGGCATACCATCCATTCCTGATTCACCACATTCACCTGGTTCTCCATCTCTTCCATTGTAACCAGGTAAACCTTGTGCACCCATTTCTCCTTTCATTCCAGGGAAACCTGGTCTTCCAGGTTCACCATCTCTGCCACGAACTTGGCCCATAAATGGTAATCCTGGTAAACCTTGTGGTCCTGGTAATCCTGGTCTACCTGCATCTCCTTTTTCACCTGGTAAACCGGGTAATCCTGGAGCTCCAGGAATAGAATCACCAATCTCACCTTCAGCACCTGCTAATCCTGGGAATCCATCACGTCCTTTTTTACCTGGAATTCCTGGTAATCCTTTTTCTCCTACCATTCCATCAGCTCCAGGTAATCCTGGTAAACCAGGTTGTCCTTCTAAACCTTCTGGTCCTGGAATTCCTGGATAACCTGGTGGTCCACGTTCTCCTTTTGGTCCTGGAAGACCAATTGGATTTTCAATAGGTCCAATGATATCTCCGGCTTCTCCTTTCAAACCTGGTAAACCTGGTAATCCTGGAAGACCTTCACTACCTGGCATTCCATCCAATCCTGGTCTTCCTGGTGTTCCAGATTCTCCTTTACGTCCTGGTAATCCAATTGGACCATCTGGTCCTGGAGGTCCAGGATATCCATCTACACCTGGGTAACCAGCATCTCCTTTTTCTCCAGGTGTACCATCTGGACAATATCCACAATCATCACCACGTTGTCCTTTTGATCCTGTTACACCTGGGTTTCCTGGTGTTCCTATTCTTCCAGGAGTTCCTGGAACTCCTGGTAAACCTGGCAAACCTTGTGGTCCTGTCTTCTTAACACCTGTTCCTGGGAATCCTTTTTGACCTGGGAAACCTGGATCACCAATTTCTCCTGGAATACCCATGAAACCATCAACTCCTGGCAATCCATCTCTTCCTGGTGGTCCTTGAATATCAAAACCAGGTAATCCCATTTCTCCTGGTAATCCTGGATATCCACAATCTCCTGGTTGTCCTGGTTGTCCAGCATATCCTGGGAATCCATCATCACCTCGATCTCCTTTTTCAGAATATCCTGGTAGTCCCATTTCTCCAGGTATTCCTGGTGGTCCTGGTTCACCAACTGGTCCTCTTGGACCTACTGGTCCTGGAGTTCCATCATTTCCTGTTTCTCCTTTAAAACCTGGTAAACCATCAAGTCCTTGTACACCTCTAGCTCCTGGTAATCCTTTTCCAATACCTAATTCTCCTTGTGGACCCATATCTCCTTCTGGACCTTGACGACCTGGATATCCTGGTTCTCCAGCACTACCTTTTTGTCCTGGCCATCCATCTAATCCTGGAATACCAGGTGATCCAATTTCTCCTTTGGAACCTGGAAGTCCTCTAATGCCTTCTTTACCTCTTTTTCCTCTACTTCCCATATCACCTGGATCTCCTTTTTGTCCTTTAAGACCTGGATAACCTGGTGGTCCATCAAATCCTGGATTTCCTGGTGGTCCAGTAGGACCATCTCTACCTTTTTCTCCTTTTATTCCAGAAATTCCTGGTGGACCTTGAACAACTTCAGTTTCTTCTGGTTGACTTCCAGCAGCAAATTCACCAGATTCTCCAGGTGGTCCTGGTGGACCCATAGCTCCTTTTTCTCCTTTTCTACCTGGTGTTCTAGCACCCATTTTTCCTTTTTCTCCTCTTGGTCCTGGAAATCCTGGTGGTCCATAATTTCCCATTTCTCCTTTTGAACCTTTTAATCCTGGTAATCCTGGAATACCTGGTCTTCCTGATTCTCCTGGAATACCTGGTGTACCACTTTCTCCTTTTCTACCAACTGAATTTACACCACCTTCACCTGGTATACCTGGAAATCCAGGTCTTCCAGGTTCTCCTAAGGGTCCACGTGGTCCTGGTGAACCAATTAATCCAGGAAAACCTGGAATACCATCGGTACCATTACAACCTGGAATACCTTGTTCTCCTTTTTGTCCAATAATTCCATCAAATCCTGGTAATCCTGGATGTCCAGGTGCTCCTGGTAATCCTCTATCACCTCTAACACCTTTTGGTCCCATATCACCAAAATCACCTTCAGATCCTACCATTCCTGGTGATCCCATTGGACCTTCAGGACCAGATTCACCTGGTGATCCTGGATATCCTCGTTCTCCAGAAAATCCTGGAACACCCTTAAATATGTATTATTTTTTTTATATATAAAATAATAAAAATAAAATACCTTTTCACCTTTGGTACCGGGACATATACATGGTGGTGCACATCCTTTACAAGCAGCACCATCAACGAAAGACGATTGTTTATAGGTAAATAATATGAAAGATATAAATAAGAAAGAATATTTCGCCCAAGCCAGCATCTTTTTCATGTACAATGAAGAAGAAGATCACAACTTGAGAATGCTGGCAGTTTCGTTATGTCTTCTAAAATAATATCTTAATTTATTATTATTTTTTTGATTATTTATTTGTATAATTTTATTTTTTTTATCTTATAAATAAATGGATTAAAATTATTTTTTTTTTATGTTATCTATAAATTATTTCTAAATATTTTATTTTAAAAAAAAAGAAAATTAAAAATATTTATAATTTATTAAATATTATAATTTTAAGGGCAAATTAATATAAAAGTTAAAAGGGTAAAGAATATAATATTATAATTGAGAAGGCATCTTAAAATGTTTCATTGTCTGTTGGCAATGTTATTTTTATAATTATAGTATAGATAATGTTGTGCCCAGATGTTAGAAAAAGTTAAAATAAAAATGTATAAGTTGTTGAAAAGACAATTAGTCTGTTACTTTAAACGTTTAATAAATATATATATATACACAAAAATATTACTATCTTTTAATATTTAATTTTCATTGACTGATGAGGTATCTTTAATAAGAATGATTTCATTTATTCAAAATAATGATATTTTAAGTTTGAGAGAGGAAAATGGATAGTTGTATGTGTGTAATAATTAGTGGAAAATTTTTGATAATAATGATTTTAGTAGAATGAAAAGGGATAGATAAAATATTAAGATTAAGATTTTGTTGGATAGTGTAAAGAAATTTGTTTCTTTTTGAATATTTAATGAGATATAAATATGTAAGCAAAACTTTTAGTGATTAAACTAAAAATTAATATATGATAATATACTATCTTTAAATGTTTAAGTAATTAAAAATGGTTAAGAATATGCTTTTAACTTTTTTATAAAAATTAAAAATGAATAAATATTTTACATATTATTGTAAATAAATTATTATGATTAAAATTACAGTGATTTATTTTAATAAATAATCATTCAAAATAGAAATAATTTTTAGAAATCAAGTTATCATTAAATATAGATAATAATCTCAATACATTAAAGACATCTGCCAAAATAAACAAAACAGTAAAATATATAAATACAAATCAAAAAGCATCCTGAGATACGATAATTTGACATTATATTATATTTTTTTCAAGAATACACCGCTACTCGTTTATAAATTACATATTTTTATCAGATATTTATATATTTTTCTATCAATATAATATTAAAAATATTACTACAAAATAATAAGAAAACGAATATTTATATAAATATATAACACTTACAACACATTCGTAATGTAAAGTTAATTGAGAGTAAAACCTTCTAATCGACTTTTACATTTAATCATTCTCTTCATTTCAAATAAAAAGAGCCTGGCCACATTTTTAGAAAGAGTGAGTTGATATCTTGCCACATTTACCTATTATCTTAAACTTGCATAACAAAAAAAAAAAGGTACTTCATTTTGATGATTCATTTCCAGTAGTCTACAAATAAAAATATGTACATCTGTTGATGGACAGATATTTTTACAAAAAGGCACCTTTTATTAAAAACTTCATATTTTATTTATATCTGTTTTAATAATAATAATAAAAGTAACTGAATATCCTTAAAACAGATCTCTCATTTTATATGGATTGTCAAATGATAAATTGTATTTAAAGAAATGATATTATAAACTTTTATGTTAAAAAACATTCATCTATCATATTAATTTTTTTTTTTTAAATTTTCTATTCATCAAAGAAATATATTCACTTTTTATTAAAAGAAAAAAGTTGTAAAGATTAATAAAAAAAAAAAAAGTAACTAAAATAGAATAATCAATTTACTTTATTGTGTAATTATTTAAAAAATTTAGCATTTATTTTAATTGTAATTTCTTGAGTAATTTAATTTACTTAACAATAAACAAATAATAATAACTGTTAACTTGTATGAATTTTAAAAATTATTGTACAATTGTTTTTATTTTTTAAATAAAAATCAAATCAAGTAATATAACTTTTTTAATAATAACAATAATATATAATTTGAATTTATTATTTTTAATTTAAAAAGTTTATATTTTTTCTTTTGTATCATATTGTGTAGATGGTTATTAAAAGTAAAAAAAGATGACAAATTATTATAATAAATAAATGATAATAATAAATAAAAATTATAATTTATAAACAAGATACACAATTAATTCTAACTTCAATTAATGTTTTCTTTTATACTAAGTATTTATTAAATATAATAGTATATGATAAAAGTAATCTTTCAACATAAGCATTTTTTATTGATGTATATCCACTTTTTTTTTATCTAATAGTATAAATTGTATAAAGAATTTTTTTTTTACATTTTGATTTATAAAATAAAGTACAATTGACATGATTAAATTTTCTTTATCACAGTTAGTAAAAATTTTTAATTTTAAAAATATATGTGTAAAGAATAATGTTTTAAAGTATTACCTTAACTATAAATTTTTCTTTTTTTTAAACTTATTATGTAGTATCTCATTAACTTTGAAGTTAGATTAAAGAACACAGTTATCTTTGATAAAATATTATCAATATACAAAATGTTATGTTATAATTATACAGATAAAAGAGGGTTATAACTATAAATTATGTGAAGTACATTATTGGTAGAGTCATCATGATGGGAATGAATTTTGTGTTATGACAAAGAAATTACAAATTTAAAAGTACAAAATTAAATTTATCATATAACATTTTTTATATGAAGTTTAATACATAAAAACTTGATCTTTATAATTTTTAATTTTTAACTAATTTTTTTTTTACCACGATGTTAAATTTAAATAATTTAACTGTTAACAATAATAATGATTGTACTTTTGAAAGAAATTTATCATCTTCTTTAATAACCAACAATAAAAATAATCAAGTAAGTTTAAATATTTTTTAATATTATTTATAATATCATATTTTTTTTTTATAAATTTAGAATAATATAACTTTATCAAATAATTCAGAAAATGAATTTATTCATTATCGTAATACAATTATAATATTATATTATAATACTTTAGTAAGAGAAAGGGATATTTTGAAGATTACAGGTTCTTATAAAGAAATTCCATTTACAATTGAATTATTGGAAAAAGAATTAAATAATTTAAAAAAATTTATTAATATTAATCCTCTCGATTACTTTTTACATCTTCCACCAAAACATGGATCAGTTAAAGTTGGATCAAGAAAAATTTTTATTCCTGTTGATAAATATCCCAAATATAATTTTATTGGAAGAATCCTTGGACCAAAAGGAGGAACAGCAAAAGAATTTGAAAATAGAACTGGTTGTAAAATAATGATAAGAGGTAAAGGATCTATGAAAGATAAATCAAAAGAAGGATTATTTATTGGTAAACCAAATTATCAACATTTAAATGAACCATTACATGTCTTACTTCAAACAGAAGATACTCTTAATCGAATTGATAAAAAATTAGACTATGCTGAAGAGGAACTTCAGAAGTTGATGTTTCCTATCAGTTGTATTCCTGATATCTTAAAAAGACCTGAATTTTTTGGTTTACATATTTCTAATAGAAAATTTTCTAGAAATGATTTTTTAATTAAAAAATTGTTGTTGTCGTCAAATGATTATACAAATTATCAAAGTGACATATGTCCTTCTAACTCATCTAATCCATACAATTTCTCAGATTTTGAAGCTTTGTATAATTCTTTAGAAAACAAAACTAATTAAACCAAATCTGTTTTAATATAGCTATTGATTTTAATTATCAATAACATACATGTTTGTTTAAATACTTTTTTTTATTCTTAAAATTAATTTTTTTTCTATAAAATTATGATTCAATTTTTTTTATAAGTGGTTTTTTTTTTAAGTTTGTTAAAGACAAAAAAATTAATACTAAATATATAATTGTTACCTTAGTGATAAGAAAATTTTAAATATAAATTATTTCTATCTTGAAGTTAGGGTATAATGAAACTACGCCTATTTATAAAGTTAACACAAGAAAGTCAATACTACGTTAATAGTAAGAGAAGTAGAAAATTTTCTATCATTGTATGTATTTTGCAATCTTTTTTGGATACTATCGAAAGATGTGTTTTCAATATTATTTGTAAAAATAAGAATACCCATTAAAAATTAAATGTTATAAAAAAAATTTATTATGGATAATATCAAAATTAACAATTTATTTTCAACTGTATTTTTATTCAGAATAATGAAAATTTTTGTTTTATTAAACTATTTTAATTTATAGTTTTAATGATTAAAAAGAATTGGATGATAAATAAAAAATTATAATAGTTAATATGAAATGAACATCTAACAAATTAATGAAGATTAAAACATTTGCATAATTTTTAAATTATTACTATATTAAAATAATGGTATGATATATGTATGTTAAACATATAGGTTGATTAAATATGCCTTAAGAAATCAAGAAATAGTTATATATTGCTTACTTTTTAATAAAAAACACTTTTTTTATAATGTCTCAATCAACGATAACATTATCAAATTGCTGTAAAATGAAAATATTAAATAAAAATTATTCTATTCTAAAACTTATTGAAAAAATAGAAAAATATGGTCATTTATTGGAAGAAAAAGATTTTAAACAATCTGAGATATTTATTAATATTAATCAAATTTCACAGGATCAATTTAAATATGGGTATGATCATTATCATCATTATTTACATACATATTGTCTTCGTGATTACCACTCATTTGACTACAATTTTCTTGAAGCCAAAGCTGACTATATTCGATTAAATTTTTTTGATGGTTCTTGTGTTGTAAGAAGGCAATTTTTAATACAACATTTTAATAAATTTTCCCAACGTTTATCTGATCCTGATTGCTGTAATGTTAGAGAGATAATGATTAATAATATTTCAATTTTTCATTTTCGTTGTGCACTTAAATACTACTATGCATTGAATGTTTCAATAAATTTACACAATGTTACTGAATTGTATCGTTTATGTGAGGAATTTAAAATTGAAGGATCTTTTAAGAAACAAGTTATAAATTATATTATAAAATATTTTTCAAAGATAACTAAAACACAAGGATTTTTTAAAAATCTTTATTTTTTTGAAAATGGAAGTTTAAGAATACTTTTACAAAATAAATCTGAAAATTGTTCTCAAGAAGATTATATAGATATTCATAGAATGATTGCTTTTAGTAAATGGAAGTTAGTTGGTGGATTTAATACAACAATATTAAATCCACTTCTTGTCAATAATTAATTTGTATATAAAATTTATATTATATATAATAAAGTATGATAAAAAATTATGCATTTTTATATTTTGACTACAAATATTTAATATATACCTTTTTATTTATTTTTTTTTAAATATAAGTTACTTTTTATAACTTTAAATGTTGTATTATATTTTAATTTTTTTTTACTTTAATTTTTTGTTAGAAAGTTTTAGATTTTTTAAAAAAATCAAGGAAAGTGTTTTTTGATTTAAATATTATTGTTATTTCTTATAATATTTAATTTATTTTAAATACTTTTTTATTAATATTTTAAAAAATATAATATATTAATAAAATTTGAAAAATAAATGAACAAATATTGTCATTTTATTCATAGTTGTATCTCTATTTTTTCCATTACTTTTTATATTAATTTATTTTAATAAAACTATTTCTATTGCAATTTTCAATTTTATTGTTGCTAGAAAATAATTGATTGAAAAAATTAGTTAAAAAAGTACACATTTTAACAATACAAAATTTTTATATTTTCTATTCTTAATTTATTTTATGGTTAAAAAAATAATTGAAACATATCTCAATAAAAAAGTTATACACTAATTAATGATTATAAGTTTAATATGATTAAAGCATTTTATAAATAATTGTTGTCATTTTCTGTTAAAAAGATTTTTTTAGAGTAGATTTATTTTGAAATTACTACAATTTTAATTTCAAAATTTTTTAGTAGCATATTAAAAATATTGACGTTTCTATAGTCTACTTAATATTTTTTTTCTTAATTTTAAAAATTATATAAATAATCATATGTATTTTCAAATTTTGATGGTATATTGACATCTAATTGTAATATTTTTGGCAAAAAAGCCCAACCAACTGGAAGTAATGGGCAATAAAAGTCATGTATAATAAAAATTAAAAATACTATATTATTAATTACATCTTTTGAAATGTTTTCCATATTTAAACCTTTGAAAATACTACGTAAATCGCTATCCAGCATTACAGCGTCTTTACCCAACAATTCTGAATATTTATCTAAACATATTTCTAAAGAATCTGGTATGGTTCCTGCTTGTATAAATCTTAATGAAAACAAATATGACATTAATGTTTTACAATTTTTTACCAAGTCATAGAAACGATAGTAAGGACCTTTTAATTGATAATGTATTAACCAATAGTTTAGACATTTCATATCAAAATTAATTGCTTTTTGAGTTTCTTTATTTGTAAATTTGATTTTAGAAAGATTTGCAGCTAAAACATTTATTGGCTCATGTATTTTAGAATCAAATGATATGAACCATCGCATCAATTCTTTTCTTATAGCCATTTCTTTTTTTGTAATTGAGTTTTCCGTAATATTTATTATAAAAAGTGTTTTGTTAATATTTAAATTAAATCTCGTAAGACTTTTATTAAAGTTTTTATCAATTTCAAAAAAATCAGCAATAAATACAGTGAAATCCGCTTTTCCAATAGTGTAATTGTTCATTGTATAACGTAATATATGTTCTTTATTATCTTTATCATATGCTGATTCAGATTCATACATATAAAATAGATCATATTTTTCTAAAATTTTGCTATCACTAAATGATGTATCAATAACCATACTTTCTTGATATTTTTTAAATAGTGCCTTATTCAAACTGGAATATTTTTCCACTAAATCTTTAATTGGACCATTTTTATTAGAATCCTTATTAGATGCAGTAAAAATAATAGAATTGGTTTTTGCATTAGAAATTTTTTCCAAAATATTTTTATCAGGTTTTTGTAAAAGATAACTTAAAAATTTAGCTTTTTGACTACTTTCTTCAGAAACAACAACGATTGTTGGTTTTTTCGACAAATTATTTGTATCTATCGTTTTTAATTTAAAAAGTTGTAAGATTAAATCGTTCTCTTGTAAACATTTCAATGTTTCTAAAATAAATGTAATGTAGATACAACTATTTTTAAATATTTCACAATCAGGTGGTACAAATCTACTTGTTATTTCTTTAATATTTTGATAATCACTTGTAGTTGTTTTTAAATCTTCTTTTTCCATTAAAGTTAAGAAAATATTATCTTTTTTATTTGAATTATTAAGATCGAAAATAGTTTCAAAATTAATTTTTAATTTGGGAAAATGTTTTGTATCGTGAAATTTTTTTTGTATTCTTTTAACATATCCATTAAGTGTATCACCTTCTACTATAAAAGCTGCTTTATGTGTACTCAAAGAAACACAAGTAAAATTAGATGCAGAAAAATTCATATCTACTATTTCATCATAATTTTCATATGCACTATAATTATCTAATTCACAGGCTAATTTTTTAGGTCTAACTTTTTTAATAGCCTTTGTTGCAACTTTTTCTGATTTTTCATTTTTATTACGTTCAAATAGTGAATCAATATTTAATTCTAAATTAACTTTTTTACGTTTTAAACATTCTTTATTTTCTTCAGAATTTTTGAGCTTCATATAAGTGTCATACTCTATCTTTCTCTTAATAAATTTAGAATAATCTGGTTTATCTGCGGCAACTGTTTTTTTTAATGATTTAACTGATTTAATTGATTTAACTTTTTTATTATCATTATTATTGGTTGAAGGCACATTGTTGACTGTTGAGTTCTGATTACCAAGAGATGATTTTCTTGTTACCTTGCTACTTGTGGCTTCTTTTTTTATTTTTTTTTTATTTTTGCCCATACACATTTTTTCAAAAAAAATTAAAGAATTAATATAAAATAATGTTCTTTTTAATGTTATTTAAACATTAAAATTTGTAAAATAACTATAATTTGAATATTAAACATTTTTTCAATAAAATTTATTTTTATTAAATAATTAATAATTTCCTTCAATTTAAGAATATATTTGTATTGTAAAACTTTTAAAAATTTGTGTATTCTTTTTTAAATGATGTATTATTAATAAAATTTGTTAAAAATAAAATATTTTAAAAAGTCAAATTTTTTATTTATTTTACTGACAACTAATAACACTTTTAAAAAAAAATAATAAAACACTTTTTTGTTATATAAATCTATCACTTTTTTATATGATTATGTTATGCGTTAAATATAATTCTTTATAATATATAAACAAGAAATAACCCGTAAACTTTTTTTACGATTTATAACTTTTTAATAAACTTTTCTGATACAAAAAAAATTGCCCTGATAGCAAAAATCATAACTATATTTTTAAAAGTTGCTTTCTATAGAGATATTGAAACAAAATATGTATATCTTGTAAAAAATTTATGAAATTTAAAAGTGACAAATAAGCAAAAAAAATTTATGAAAAATAATTTTCTTTACATTTTGGGTAATATGTCATTTTTATATCTTTTTCCGTACTTTGACTTATTAAAATTCTCTTCAAAATAATTTTTTTCAATGTGATGAAGGGAAGATGAATTATGTAGTTTTTGGTGTCTTCTAAAATGAAGTATATTTCATTACAAACAAATTTTTTGTTCTCGATATATAGACTAAAACTTAAAAAGTGCTATTGAAAGAAAGTTTTTAGAACATAAAATTTTATCTTTTAAACCTTTTTTTAAAATTAATTTTTTGAGAAAAATAAATAAAATGAGTCAGGAAAAAATTTTGGTTGTTTTATGAAATGGGATAACTTTTACCATAAAGAGATATTTCTTTCTTAAGATAATGTCAACTACTTGAATTTTTCAACATTTCAACTATTGCAACTAACAATTAAACTAATTTTTAAAGAAAACAATAATAGTATAATTCTTATTTATATAAATTAGCAATAAACTTTAATTAACTTATTATATTAATAATTAATCAATTAATAAAAGTTTTATAAAATTTTTTTGTTTTATCATTTTATTACTAATATCCCATAAATAATCCTATATCAACAGTATTTATTATAAAAAAATTTTGAAAGATAAAAAGTTCACAAAATTCAATAATATTATTTTAGATTATTGCAACATATACATTCAATTATTATAAAAAGAAAAAAAATAAAAAAAACAAACATTTAAAATAATCACAACGCTTACTTAAGATTATAAAAATAAATACCACAATTTTATTATGATTATAACAAAGATACAAGTAATTTTATTTTAGTTTATCTATATAAAAAATATTAATGCATAAAAATTTTATTACATTGTATATTTTATATACTCAAAAAATAAAAACATTTTACGAAATATAAAAATGATATTATTGTACATCAAATTAATATTTGTCATTTTATTATCACTATAATTAATTCTTTTAATTGTATTTCAACAACTTTTTAAAAATAAATAATTTTTTCGATTGTTATGATGAAGATATTCTTAGTACCAACATGGAAATTTAATTATTATTTTGATTGTACCGATGAAAACATTGAAAGATATTTGAAGATAAAAACATAATAGATAATAAATTTGATATTAATGAATATCTAGAACATCATGAAGTACTTTTTGTAAAAAACAAATTACAAAATGCTAAGCCGATACAAAAATCAATTTCCTGTACTTTCAAATTGTTCACAGTTAAATAAATTATTCAAAAAATATTATTAAAAAAATAGTTTACCTCATTAAATATAAATTAAAAATTTGTAAAAATATGAACATATAAAAGATATATTATAATTATATTATTAATAACCTATGTTTTGATTATACATTAATTTATGATGATGATAGCAATTATAATAAATTCATTTGAACAAAATAATAAGATGATTACTTAAAAAAACTACATTTATCAAAAAACAATTAAGGACAAATGGTGAAGCGTTAAATTAACAAAATTAGTGAATGTAACATTTTTTAGATATATCTTTGGAGCCATTTTTTTTATTGTAACAGTATCTATTACTTCTATTTATTAACGTCATAATAATTAGATACTTTTACATTAGGATCAAACTATTTAAATAAATTTAAAAAAAAAATAATTATTTTATTTATATAATTACTTTTAAATTTTAGTAACATTTAAAAAAAACAATTACTTAGAAAAATTCAACATAAATTGTGAATGTATAAATGTTTCAAGTGTACTACTATAACTTTACTAATAATTTCGTGTGTAAAAAATAACAAAAAACTTTAATTTCTAAACAACTTTACAAAAAATCACATAACAAGTCACAATTGATCCAGATTTAGTCTAATATTTTTTGGCAAATACATATTAAACTTTCGCTTTGTTGCTTCTACCTTTATATGAGCTTTATTAAAATCTTCTGATAAATCTATTTTTTCCCCAGCAACCCATATTTGAGTCCACTTTTTTGGCATATTAGTAAACATCATTTCCAAAGAATTGGCTTTAAAAGATGCTTCTTCGTTATAGAAATCCTTAAAAGGTGATTTGAAGCAATCATCTCCAATGTAAGCCCGAGCCCATCCATCTTTCATTGCATCATAACGATTATATCCTTCACCACCAATTAAAAATTTAAGCCAATTACCTTTTGAACCAATTTCATTTTCGATAATTAAATCTATTCCATTTGAAATGATACATTCATTACATAGAACGCCGCATTCTTCATTAATAGTCAATGGTTCTGTTGGAATATTTCTAATAACACTCTGATTTTGATCTCCTAATTTTTTAGTACTACCAAGAATATTTCTCCACCAACTAATAGTGGCATTACTTTTTTCTTTATCAATTTGTTTCTTTTCAATTTCAGCTAATGGAATATCTTGTAAACATTTCTTACAACCCGGACAAGACTTTGTGTAGACAACATTGACTCCTATTTCTCCAGGAAAACGTTTTAATCCATCCCAAAAATAGGTAAAATATCGTTTAATTCCAAACCAATACCATAATTTATGCTTATGTTCTTCAACCATAGGAAACCATCCAGCATTAACACCAGATAATGAATATAACGTCTTCAATTCAAACTTTTCATTATTAATTTCATTATCTTCACTTTTAACAGGAATTGAAATTTCACATTTTACCGGAAACACTGGAACAAGTGTCTCTTCAATAACAGCCATCCCACTTTCACAATACAATCTAACATCATCATAAGATTTGAAAACATTTCTCCTCAATGATAAAAGACCTTTATTATCATTACCACCAGGAAAATGTCCAATTGGAAAAACAGGACCATCTTTATTTTTATAAATTCCTGTTAATACTCTTGCTAGTGTACCATCACCTCCAACCACATAAATACAATCAGCTTCCTCATGATCTAAAGCTGATGCAACAGCTTCCATTTCATTACCATCTTTAGTGTGAATTATTGTTACTTGAAGACCAGCCAAATTAAATAAAGGTAAAACATTTGTTTTAAATTTATCATAAACTTTCCTTTCATTAGCCATTTTATTTACAAGAACTGTTAATCGTCTAGGTTTTGTTCCATTACATGGAACATCACCATATTTTACAGCTTCTTTGGCATAATAATTTCGAATCTTTATATCTCTAGAAATTATAATAAATCTTTATTAATTAATTACTTACTTTATTAATCCATTACAATAATTACCACCTAAATATAATAAACAAGCACCAAAAATAGTCTTCTTTTTATGATTATATAAAGTAGTTCCAACGGATTTGAACTTATTAATTATAAACATATCAACATTATTAAGAATATCTTTCTTGACACATTGTACCAATACTTTCTGTATAAGAAACAATTTTACTTTTTCTTTATTTTTATTTTAAGAAGAAATAATATAATTCAGACCACCTAAAATAGATAGGTAAATTTAATAATTTTAAATAATATTATTACAAATAATTATTAATTAAATGATAAAATTAACATATCCGGGAACCAATTTTAAATTAAAGAATGATAAATTGTAATTAAACATTTTCTGCAAAACATAATAGTTGCAAATATTTACTATATAATAAAAATAAAGATAATATATAATGTTAAGCTTCAAAATTTCTTATTATTTTTATTTTATTAAATATTTCTCCTCTTCCTTGATAGCATAATAGATAAATATATAATAATTTTGTTGCACTATATTTATAATTTTATAAATTATTACACCAACAAAACCATTCTTGTTCAAACAAAATAGAGGATTATCAGACAATTCAAAGCTATATATATTAAAAATTATAAATATATATTCATTTAAATTAATACATTAAATATGAATCCTTCTATTTTTATTATTTGGTCATTATTTCATTTGTTTTTTTATTCCTGTTATGGAGGGTTAAGTCCTAAATATGTATGTTATTTAACTAAATAATTTTTAATTGTTTATTAATAAATATTATAGAAAAATCAAGGAAATAAAGCCTTAAATATAAGTTCAAAAATTTATACTATTAGTGTACTTGGAGAATCACGTTGCCCTGATACAACTCGTTTTTTTAATAATCATTTTGCTAAATTTGTTTCTGAATTTGGAGATGATAAGAATGTTAAAATGAATTATATTCCTTTTGGAAAAGCCAGTTGCAAAAAGGTGGGTGATGATTATGAATGTGTTTGTCAACATAAGCTACTGGAATGCCAATTGAATGCTTTACAAAATTGTGTCAAAGATGCTTATCAAAATAAGTTTAAAGATTATTTTCCAATTGTTCATTGTATCCAGGGAAAAACAAGTATTGATGATGCTGCCAGCCAATGTTTTACTAATATAAGTAAAAAATTGTCGAAAGCGTTAGTTATCATATATATTTGAAAAATAAACATTATTTACTTTAGGTTGAAACAATGTGGTAGCGGTAAAAAAGGTAGAAAATTGTTAGCAGAAGCAGAAAAAGTTCAACTAAGTAAAGCTCCAAATCTTAATTTTGTTCCTTGGATTATTATAAATTCTGAACGAAATGAAGATGTTTTTCATACAGGATTTGAAAAATCAATATGTGAAAACTATCTTACAGACTCTAGTGCTCCAGCAGCATGTTCAACATATATGTACAACCAAATTTTAACTTCTATAAATTCTGAAAAACGTTTTTAAATCTTTTCCTCTAATTATATATTTGTTCTTAAAATTATATTTTTTTACATTAGATATGTATAATTTTTTACTTCAGTTTACCTTATCTAAAAAAAAATATAATGATATAAAAAATAAATTCTAAATTTTTAAATTTTATATAATATATTTTTCTAGAAATGTTTGCTTAATAATATTAAAAAATTAATACAACATTAGTACTTTTTTATTTGAAAAAAAAACTTTTAAAAGATGTAAAGTTACAAATATATTCGTTTTATTTAATGTAAAAGTTATCATGCACTTTTTAATAGCTTTTCCAATATTATTGAAAAACTTTTCCCAAATTATAACTAAAAAATTTAAAGTATCCTTGATTTTATAATAGATAATAAATTATCATTTTTAAAATTAATTAATGATTAAATATTTTTTTTATTATTTTTTTTTAACATAAAACATCTATAAATTATTTTAATAGCATGCTTATGATAGTTGATCAAGAAATTTTAATTAATTTATAAAACTTCTTTTCATGGATAGAAAATAATGAATAACGTTGTTGTATTTCAGTAATTTTATATAAATTATAAAAAAAGTATTTTTAATTTTTTGACAAAATATATTACATAAAATATCATTATGAAATTTATTTTTATGATAATAAAAAATTCTTTTACAAATTGGTTGATTTATTCGTCATTTCTAATTATTATATTATTTGTTTGTGTTTATACTGATATTAATATTTATTTGTTCATTTTTTTAATACATTTTTTTCGTTACATGTTTCTATGTTTATCTATTTTAATTATCACTTCATTTTATAGATAAATTTTTTTAACATAAAAAAAAGTTGTTTTTTTATAAAACAATTTCTAAAAAAGCTATTAAAATTTTTTAAATTAATTAAAAAAGTTATAAACCAAATAAGTGTTATAAAAACTTTAAATCATTTATATAAAAATTCTTGTTTTTATGTTTTTGTGTATCTAATAATAGATAAATAAAATTTAAAAATCTATTCATACTTTTTGAACAATAAAAATTAATAAACATATACATTATTAATCAATTTTTGTCAATGGCAACAAAAAAAATATTTCAAAAACTTCCTTATTTTTATAATGTTGTATCTCATTATAATATACCCCTACTGATCAAGGTATCAATTAATTTTTAAATACTTTCAATAGTATTCCTGTTTACTGTGTAAATTATCTTTAATTTATTTGTTAAAAGTTTCTTTTTAATTATCATACTATAGATTCTTTGAGTTAAATGTTATTTTATTACTATGTAGAGGTTGATTTATTTTATTGTAACGGCAAATGAATTTTATTTCATAATAACGAATTTTTTTTAATCACCTTACTAGTTATGATAACCTAAAACTTTACGGACATCCCATTTTATGATTAAAGAAAAGTGTTATTTAAAGGTGTAAATTTCCTCATTTTTAATTTAAAATTCAATTATGAATGTCAAAATATTAGTCTCTTTTACATCATTTTTGTGTTTAATTGCAATACTTGCTGAAATTGTTCTAATTCCATATTTGTATTTTACTATTAATGATATTCAACGTGAAGTTGATGAAAATGTAAATATTTTTCGCCTTAAAACTGATGCTGCTTGGGAAGAATTAATGAATGTACAAATTATTATTACTCCACCATCGAAACCAAAAGAAAATCCATTTAATAGTATATTTCGTCAAAAACGTCAACCAAATAAAGGTCTTCCGGAATGGTGTATATGTGAACCAGTTAAGCCTTCATGTCCACCAGGACCACCTGGACCACCAGGGCCACCGGGTGAAAAAGGTAAAGACGGTGCACCAGGAAAAAACGGAAATCATGGAGAACATGCATTTTCTATTTGTAACCCACCTTCAGAATGTATCAAATGTCCAAGTGGTCCACCAGGACCACAAGGGCCTGATGGAGAACAAGGACCTATAGGAGAAGATGGAAAACAAGGTGATCCAGGATTACCAGGAAAAAATGGAACACAAGGAGAACCTGGACCACAAGGAGATGTTGGTGCTCCGGGACTTCCTGGAAAAGATGGAAAACCCGGTATTCCAGGATTAAAAGGTACCAGAATAAAAGGAAAACCAGGAAAACAAGGATCTATTGGTCCAATAGGAATGCCTGGAAAAGATGGAGCTGTAGGTGAACCAGGTGCTCCAGGTAAAGACGGTCCAGAAGGAATACGTGGTGAACCTGGAAAACAAGGAATTCCAGGAGCTGATGGAAAGCCTGGAAATCCAGGAACATCCGGAATACCTGGATCCGATGCTGCATATTGTCCATGCCCACCACGAAGCATAATGTTATTATAAAAACATTAAAAATTTTTTGTCAATATGATTTTAACTTTTAGATTATAAAATCAAATAAATTGTGTTTATTTGTTTTTGTTATTTGATATTTGTTGTTAGTAAAAAATAATTTTGCAGAAAAAGATCTAAATTTAACTATTAAAAAATTTATATCGTGAAGAATTAACAAAAGTTGTTGTTAAAAAACTTTACAAATTTTTTAAACACATAACATGTTTAACTTACAAAATTTTCCAATTAAAAATGTAACTTTTTTTTAAAATCAATTAACTTATTGTAAAAAAAAGAAGTTATATGTTAAATATATTAAAATACATTTGATCATTTTTATTGCAAATTTATTTTTATTACAAACATATCTGTCAAATTTTTTTAGCAAGATTTACTATTATCATACTGATAAAGTAAAGCAGAACTAGTTGTTTGCTAATAAAAGTTATTGTATCTAAACATTTTACTCATATTAAGCGTTTTTTTAAATTTGGATTTTACACTTTTAAATTTGAAATTGACATTATTTATTAGATCTTAAGTAAAATACATTCACTCATACATACATTTGTCATTCAAGTACATTTTTCATTATCAAACAATGATTTTATTTTTTTCATAAATTCGAAAGTTTATAATTTTTTTTATTCTATTTAACTATTTTTTAAAACTTTATTAGCTTTCAATTGAATAAATATTCTTTATATAAAACAATGAAAATTTAATGTCTTTTTTAAATATTTTTTTAACAATAATGTTTACATTAAATTTTTTAAATAATTTTTTTATTCAAATATAATACTTTTTTGATCATTTATAATCATTAGAATGTTTAGAATACCATTTTTTATTGGTTAACCTATAAAATTTTATATTTACTCAAATGTTTATACAAATAAAAAACTTTGAAAAATCTGGACACCAGCTGATTAAAAAATATTATCATTCACAATATCAAAAATTTTAATATAACATTATTTTTGTTTAAAGTAAAGTTGGTAATTTGTTAACATAAACTTTTTTAAGCAAGCTTATAATATTTTCATATATCTGATTAAATTAAATTAAATATAAATTTAAAAACAAACATTTTAAATTGAAAATGTTCTATTGATTTTTTTCTCAATTTTTTTTTCTAAAAAAATATAAATTAATCCTGAACAATGAACAGCAAATATTAATAATAGAATTTTAACATGTAATATTTAAAAAAAAAACGAAAAAAGCAAGTTTCAACAGAACATTCAAAAATTAAATAAAAAAAAAAGTTAGAACCAAAGAAATTTTCTGTCTTTGTTGATTTATTGCTGAAGTGTGATTAAAAAGCAAGCAGATTAATGCAATCGACTCCAAATAAACATCTATTTAAAGTTTCTCTTTAAAACCTTTTAATATCATTAACCATTTCTCAGAAAAAAAAAATGATTAAAAAAGATTCATAACGAAAAAATAGCAATTAATATATTTCAAGGATGGTTAAAAACAATTAAAATATCTTCAACGAGAAGTACACCTAAAATTGTAAAAGAAGTTTAATGCATCAAATTTTGTGCGTTTTATGTGCTTTTCAATTTAAGTTATGAGTACATGCATCATAACTTTTTTAAATTATATATCTTAACATATCATAAATTGGAAAAAACCTAAAACATTAATACTAGTCTCTAAAAATTTTTAGTAAAAAATTAATCTACAATCATTAGTTTGTTTTTAAAATATTTAATTTTATCGTGTATGTCGAGATTTAAAAAAAATATTCCACAATTTCGTCTCTCAACTTTAACTCTTTATAACTTCTGAAGTTTCAATTTTAGAATATTGTTGATTATATTAAAAATTTATCCCATTTCAAGAGCTATCGAATGACTACAGTGGCATATTCAAATTCCAAAAAAAGTTGTTTTTTTTGGTCACAGTTTTAGAGGTAAAGTCGGAAATTTAGAATATTTTCAGCCAATTTACGAATCTCTGAAAATAATAATGTTACAGCTATGAAAATCAATATTCTAGACCTACTTTTGAATAGAAATCGAATGAAACTAATCCCATATTCATAGGCCTATTATTTGCCGAGATACTGAAAAGTCGGGAACAATGAACATTTTAGAAAAATTTCCGTCTTTGGTCATATCTTGCTTCAAAATCATGATAAATAAAATCAGATTTCTGCAATCATCTTCAAATGAGTTTTCAAGTAAGGTCTACCTTCAAAATATTTTTATATCTTTAACCACTTTCAAGATATAAAAAAATGGTGACAATGGATTACGCGCGAAAAAGTACTAATCACAATATTTCAAGAACGGTTGAAAATTTTAAAACCTTTTCAACGTAAGGTATACCTTAAATTATAAAAGAAGCACAGCGCAACAAATTTCATGGACCTGTGACTTCATTAACTTGAGTTATCGTTAGATTCTTAAAACTTTTTTCTAAACATATTTCTTATCATAACTTCATTTTTAGAAGTCCTATAAAGATGTAAATAGGCTTAATGAATTTCTCGTAAAAAATTGATCTAAAAAAAAGTATTTATTTTAAAAATTTTTCATTGCATCATGGAAGTTGAGATTTGCAAAAAAATATTCCATAATTTCGCTCTTCAACTTTGAATCCTTATAACTTCTAAAGTTTTAATTTTCGAATATTGTTGATTATATTCAAAATTCATCCCATTTCAAGGGCTATCGAATGACTATAGTGGCATATTCAAATTCCAAAAAAAGTTGTTTATTTTTGGTCGCATTTTTAGAGATAAAGTCGGAAATCTAGAATATTTTCAGCCACTTTATGAATCTCTGAAAATAATGATGCTATAGCTCTAGAATTTAATATTCTAGACCAATTTTTGAATAGAAATCGAATGAAACTAGTCCCATCTTCATAGGATAAATATTTGCTGAGATACTGAAAAGTCGAGAACAATGAATATTTTTGAAAAATTTCCGCCTTTCTTCATATCTTGCTTCAAAATCAAGATAAATGTAATCAGATTTCTGCAATCGTTTTCAAATGAGTTTTAAAATGGAGTCTACCTTCAAAATTTTTTTATACCTTTAACCATTTTCGAGATATAAAAAAATGATTACAATAGATTACGCGCGAAAAAGTACCAAGTTTCATATCTCAAGAACGGTTCAAAATTTAAAAATCTTTTCAACGTAGGGTATACATTAAATTATGAAAGAAGCACAGCGCATCCAATTTCATAGACCTGTGACTTCATTAACTTGAGTTATCACTAAATTGTTAGAACTTTTTTTAAATATATTTCTTATCATATCTTCATTTCTAGAAGTCCTATAAAGATGTGAATAGGCTTAATGAATTTCTCGTAAAAAACTGATCTAGAATAAAGCATTTATTTTTAAAATATCTCATTGTATCATAGAAGTCGAAATTTACATAAAAATATTCTACAATTTCGCCCCTCAACTTTGAATACTTATAACTCCTGAAGTTTCAGTTTTTGAATATTGTTGATTATATTCAAAATTCATCCCGTTTCAAGGGCTATCGAATGACTATAGTTTCATAATTAAATTCCAAAAAACGTTGTTTACTTTTGGTAACAGTTTTAGAGGTAAAATCAGAAATCTAGAAATTTTTCAGCCAATTTTTATATCTCTAAAAATAATAAAGTTATAGCTATGAAAATTATTAATCTAGAATAACTTTTGATAAGAAATCGAATGAAACTTGTCCTATTTTCATAGGATCATTATTTGCTGAGATACTGAAAAGTCGGGAACAATGAATATTTTAGAAAAATTTCCGCCTTTGTTCATATCTTGCTTCAAAATCATGATAAATAAAATCAGATTTCTGCAATCGTCTTCAAATGAGTTTTCAAATAGGGTCTACCTTCAAAATTTTTTTATATCTTCAAGCACTTTTGAGATATAAAAAAATGGTGACAATAGATTACGCGCGAAAAAATACCAAGTTTCATATCTCAAGAACCATTGAAAATAAAAAAATGTTTTCAACGTACGGTATATCTTAAATTATGAAAGAAGCACAGCGCATCAAGTTTCATAGTTCTGTGACCTCATAAACTTGAGTTATCACACGATTCTTAAAACTTTTTTCTAAACCTTTTTCTTATCATAACTTCATTTTTATAAGTCCTATGAAGATGTGAATAGGCTTAATGAATTTCTCGTAAAAAAGTGATCTAGAATAAAGTATTTATTTTTAAAATTCACTATATTATCATAAAAATCGAGATTTAAAAAAAATATTCCACAATTTCGCCCCTCATCTTTGAATCCTTATAACTCCTGAAGTTTCAATTTTAGAATATTGTTGATTATATTCAAAATTTATCTCCTTTCAAGAGCTATCGAATGAATATAGTAGCATATTCAAATTCCAAAAAAAGTTGCTCTTTTTTGTTCACATTTTTAGAGGTAAATTCGGATCTCTATAATATTTTTTAGCCACTTTCTGAATCTATGAAAATAATGATGCTATAGCTCTAGAAATTATGAATCTAGACTAACTTTTGAATAGAAATTGAATGAAAGTAGTCTCATCTTCATAGGATAAATATTTGCTGAGATACTGAAAAGTCGAGAACAATGAATATTTTAGAAAACATTTTGTCTCTTTTTATCTCACTTCATAGTGAAGATAAATAGAAGCAAAATTTTTCTATCGACTTCTAGTAAGATTTTATATAGAATCTGTCTTCAAAATAACTTTATATCTTTAATTACTTTCAAGATATAAAAAATAATGATATTGAATTAAGTTCAAGAAAGTGCCAGACTTTGTACCTCAAAAAATATTTAAAATTGGAAATTTTTTTAAGATGTGGTATACCTAAAATGATTATATAAATTCAATGCAAACAAGTCTAGCATCATTAAAAGATAATTTACTTTAATTATGACAATGTTTTTGAATATTTTTTTAGCAACATTTTTTATCGTATCATAAATTAAAAAACTTTTATGAAGATAATAAAAAATTTAATTTATCTTTTGCAAAAAAACTAATTTATTATTATAGGCTTATCTTTAAATTTTTAAAATTATCATAAAAGTTCTATTTTGCTTTAAAATATTCTCCAATCTCGTTCATTTACTCGTTTTGTCATAATTTCTAAAGTTTTTATTTTATCTTATTTATGATTATCTTTACAAATTTTCATTTTTCAAAGACAATCAATTGTATAAACTTTTATTTTAAAATTAAAAAAAAAATTTTTTCATAACACGTAATCCGAATGTAAATTGTTAACTAATTTCACATTTAATAAAATTTTAACGAAAATCTTTTGAAAATTTTAAATTCAAAATGTTTTTAGATTGTGTCAAAAAATAAATAATTTATTATACAATATTTTAATTATCACGTAACAAAATTTTAAATTCTCCTTCTTTAAAGATATAATATTTAATGTTATTTTTTAAAAAATTTCTTAACAACTTTAATATAAAATTCTTTTATCATTTGGTTTATTTCCTCATCAAAATAATTATCATTTTGATGGCAAATATAATTTATACAAAATTAATTACAATAAATTATATTTAAAGAAAAAAAATCCTATGAATATTTAGAATTGGTTTTTTTTTAACTCAATGATTTAATTTGATTTTATAAAAATAAATTATTTTTGAAATAATTAAAAACACATTTTTGCAATTAAGAAAATATAATGTGCTCAAAAAATGACAACAATATTACTTGAAGAAAACGTTAACAATTTCTTAAGTTAATTGATTGCAATAAAAAACATTTTTGATAAAAAAATGAAATACTTTTTTGAGATAGAAAATATAGTAAACTTTTATATACATAAATTTTAAGTTAAAAATGACTAGTAATTTTTAGTTTTAAATTAAATTTTTGAATATAAATGTACTGTAGAAAACAAACTTTTAAAGTTATTAATTATTATTAAATAAAATGTTTAATAAAATTTTAGAATATAAAATATCTATTAATTAATAAAATCAAAATATTATACCAAATGTTTTAGTTACATAAAATTTTTTTGTTTGATACTTCTTACATGACTATTATTCTATTGATAATATAAAGTTTTATCAATTTATTTTGCTAAAATTACAATAATACATTACTCTTTGATACAAAATGTATAATATCAATAATAACTATATAGAAGTATCAAATTGTGGTATTTCATATACCTATAAAGTTTTATACAATCTATAAAAATATTGATAAGAATTGAACATTGATATTAATATTTAACAAAATAATGTTAATTGTAATTAAAAAGTATTTCTATATTATTATCACATATTTTACTTTATATTTTTCTATGCTATTTCAGTAAGTTATTATGGAAACAAATTATCTTTTAAGAAAAAGAAGACTTTCTCCAATTAAAGAAAGAAATCCACCATCTATACTTGATGATTATGTAGATAAATCTAGGACACACATATTTGAGTATAACATTTCTTTTACAAATTGGATTTTTTTTTTATCTTTATTTATTTGTATAGTATGGATTTCATTTCATTTACATACTAAACTTCCTACACCAAAAGATCCAATAGATTTTGTGGATAGTTTTTCAGAAACAAGAATATCAAATTTTCTTCAAGAATTATCTGATATTGGAAATAAGCCAGCAGGTTCTATTAATTGTGAATTAAAAACATTTAATTTAATAAAAAATAAATTAAACCAATTAAAAGAAAAAGCTTTATTTACACAACATTCAATTGAAATTGAAACACAATATGAATCTAGTTGTTTTAATATGCCTCGTTTTGATACAGATGGTTTTGGAATATGTTATAAAAATATATCAAATATTATTGCTAGACTTTCACCAGTACATACTGGAATATCTCCTAGTAGAACATCTTTACTTATTAATTGTCATTATGATTCCTGGCCAACATCTGATGGTGGATCTGATGATTTAGTACAATGTGCTTTAATGATAGAACTTCTTGATGTTCTTACTTCAACAAGATCACGACCTTATCCTATTGATATTATTTTTCTTTTTAATGGAGCAGAGGAGTCTTCTTTACTTGCATCACATGCTTTTATAACTAAACATCCCTGGAGACATTCAGTTAGAGCTTTTATAAATCTTGAAGCATCTGGTTCTGGTGGAAGAGAATTATTATTTCAAGCAGGTCCTGGTAATCAATGGATTTTACAAGCATATCTTAATTCAGCAATCCATCCACATTGTTCAGTTTTAGGACAAGAAATTTTTCAATCTGGTGTTTATCCAGGAGACACTGATTTTAGAATATTTAGAGATTATGGAAGAATTCCAGGTCTTGATATTGCATATGTTCAAAATGGTTATTGGTGGCATACAGAATTTGATCAAGCTAAAAGAATAACACCTGGAAGTTTACAAAGAGCAGGTGAAAATGTTCTTGCTACAGTAAAAGAATTAATTAATTCTCCATATTTTAATAATCCAGCACAATATGAAGATAAAAAATTTGTATTTTTTGATATTCTTGGAATTACAACTATTGTTTATTCAATGAATACAGCATACTATCTTAATTGGACATTAATAATAATATCATTAATAATGGCAGCAAAAGATTTGATACCTTTGAAAAATTTATCTAATAATAGTTCAAAAATACAAAAATATTCATCTCAATTTTTAACTTTGATATTTCTTCATTTTATTTCATTTTTATCAATGATTTTATTTATATTTTTATCAACAAAAGTTATTCAATTTTTAAATCTTAAAATGTTATGGTATTCTAATCATATTTATTCTGGAGTATTTTATGTTATACCAAGTTTTTGTGGTATACTATCAATATATACTATATTTGTTAGATCAGATACTAATATTATAACATTTCAAAATTCAGTTATCTATTTTCAAAGTTTACTTCTCCTTATTTTAACAATACTTGAAATTGCCTCAGGATTTTTAATAACAATATTACTTATTTTTAATTTAATTAATAAATTTCTTCAAATATTTTACAAATCATTAAAAAAGAAAAAAACAAAAGGAAAAAGAAATGTTGATGGTTTTATAATAACAATATTTACAGCACCTATTGCTTCATTAATGATTATATATACATTAATTATGGTATTATCAATATTTATTCCTATTATGGGAAGAAGTTCTGATAATAGTGAAATTATTATTGGATTATTTATTGGAATATCTGTCTATTTTTCATCACTTAATTTTATTCATTTATTTAGTAAAACAAATACTAATACAAAATGTGGAATGATAACAACTTTAATATTTATATGGTTTGGTATGTTATTTTTGTTAAAATTAAATTCACAAATTGGATCATATCATTATTCTGATGATTTTCCTACAGTTAGAAGAACACAATTATATGTAAGTTAATTATATATATATTGTCTTTTTTTTTTATCTTATTTTTTTTTAGCATGTTCATAGACAATATTTTGAAAAAAATTCAGATATACCAATAAATTCTTCACAATTATATGTTATAGCTCAGGATAATCGTGGAGTAATGGATATTCCATTTGTTAAAAATCCCGTTCTCCTACCAACATCAAATAATTTATTAATTGATGTAAAATTTAATAATATTAATTGTGAAAATAAAGGAAAATATTGTGAATTACCATATTATTATCCAACAGCTAATAGAATTTCTGATAATCATATTAGAGTAGCAGAATTACATGAAAATAAATTTAATATTGAAACAAGTATTAAATTAAATGATTTAAATATATATAATAATACTTATATATATAAATTTAATATTAAAGGATCAGGACAGATGTCTGTAGTGATGTCACCAATACATACTGAAGATTGTATTATAAATGGATGGACAATTGTTGGAAATGATAAAATAACAAGTAAAAGTTCATATGCTTTTTTAACATGTAATGGAATTAAATGTGGTGATTGGGAATTAATTATTAAATTATCATGTGGTTTATATGATGAAAATATGACAGATATAACAAGTGATGAGGAAATTTTAAAAGAAATAAAAAATCGTTCAAATTTATATAATAATAATAATTCTATTAAACGATTGAAAGTAACAGTAACTAGTCATTATTTATATGGTGATAAAATGACATCATCTGTAATTAATGATATTCGTAAAGAAATTAAAAAAAGAAGACAATTATCACCTAATGGTCCTTGGGCTATGACAGCATCATCATGGCATGCAGAAGTTGTTACAAAAATTTTTTAAATAATATTTTATTTATTATCGTTTTTTTTTTTTATACATTCAAAATTATTTATATTCGAATCTCTTTTATATTATTATCAATTGACAATTATTTTAACTTTTAAAGATTATATTTAAGTTACAATAATCTATCTTGAAAATTGTTTTAAAATAATTTCTTTGAAAAAAAAATTACAATAGCTAAGAAAAGAAAGGATAAAAACAAAATTATTTAAAATATACTTTTTCCTATTATATAAATACATTAAATAGTATAAAGATTGTTCAAAAAAATCCGGTTTAAAAGGATGTTTAGGATAAAGTTGTTAATATTATCTATATACACACTTATTTAATAGTTGTTTGAAGTAGATAAATTTTTACATATTTCGTATAATAAAAGAAATTCAATCATTTTAAAATTATTACCTTGACTTGTTTTTATTAAATTATAAAGCCACATTTTGAGGGATTCATGAAAAAGAAAAGAAATAATACATTAATAAAGTATCGCTATATCAATTTTATATTATATAAATAATATTTATTACTAGTAAATTTTTAATAATTTTTATTATAATATACCTTAAAGTACATCTTTTTTAAATGATAAGCAAATATAATTTCATTGCCAAATACCATTTAAAATGATACTTTTTAATTATTTTACCATATGATGAAGGACGTAACATGTCAGCCTCTGGCAATATCCTTGATTTTCATTTCACTTTTCATCAATATTCTATTTTTTCTTTTTCTATCATTATTATATATATTTATATGTATATGTAATATTTTATATTCTTTTAAAAAAAAAAAAATAAAATTTCATATGTATAACAAAATATTAGTTTGTATTGTTTTTTTTTTTGACAAATTTGTACTTTAAACCAATTATTTTATTTAAAATTATTATTTTTTAAATTATATTTTAAGATGTTGTTAAGATAATTAATGAAAACAGATGTTTACAATAACAATATTACAAACAAATTATGATAATGTAATACAAAACTAGAATCTTTTTTTTTATAATAAATAAGGATATTCAAGGTATTGAATGATATATATTTCTATTAACAACTTTATTTATTTTTCTCCATCAAATTATAATATTATTAATTATTATAATATTAAACATAACTGTTATCTATGTTTCATTTATTAATAATTTTATTATTTGATTATTATTATTATACAAATCATATATATATATATATATATTTCGATCACTCTAAAATTATTCATTTTAACTTTCACTAAATTTTATAAAAGAAATATCGTAAAATTTATTAAAACTGTAAAAAAAAAAATAAAAGTACATGTAGTTGAATAAAACAAGTTTTGACAACTACCAATCTTAGGTATTAGTAATGGTTGATTAAGAGGTAAAAAGGGTAAAGTTTACACTAGTTTATTATTAAAAATATTAATGTTAAAATCTTAAAAGAATTGTACAAGTAGAAAAGGATCTTGTTTAAGTGTCCACATTGTAATTATTTACACTTAAAAGCTTGATTTTGAAAATTTTAATTAAATCTCATCCATCTATCCATCGATCATCATTATCTTTTTTTTTTCTTTATATTTACATTTTGTGACAAAGCTTTTTACAAAAACAATTTCAAATTTTACAACTTTTAATATTTTTATGAATCATGGTACCATTTATTTCTATCATGAAAATGATTTTTCAAGGTCAATTATTTCTTAATATATATTTTTAAGCTCCTTATTTAAGATAAGCTACCTCCTATTTTCTCCATAAATAGACATTCCCTATACCTGTTATAAGTATAATTTCAAAAATATCTATCATTAAATAAATATAACATTGTTTAAGAAGCCCTTAGTCCCATAAAATATTTTCACCTTGATCTGGAGGTGATATCAATATTTCTATATAATATAAATATATATATACATATAAATATATATATATAAGAAGGTAACAAGTTTTAATTATTTTATATCAACATTTCTTTCTTGTTTTGCTTCATCTTATTTAAGATATACGTACCAGACATAATCCATAAAATATTATTACAATATAAATACATATAATATATTTTTATATATTAATTAATTTTAACACAATACATTAAATTTTAGCTTCAAACTGATTTTTAATTAACTATTGATATTATAAAATATCATATAATTGTTGAATGGATTATTGAAAATTGTTTTTAATATTTTTTCAAATTATTTTTTTTTTTTGAATTAATATAAAAAAAATTTTCTCATATAAATATGAGATATATCTTTAAAGGATTTTTACCTTTATGGAACAATTTATTTATAAGTGTGACTTTTTTAATCGTATTAATAAATATTCACTATACACAATCTAAAATTCTTCAACCAACATATGCTTTAAATGAAGATGATTTTAAAAATGCTGAAAAACTTACTAAAGGTATAATTTTATTTATTTATTACATATATATTTTTTTATCAGATGAATTAGAATCATCTCCTATAACAATTGAAGCCATTAACAATTATAAACCAGATATACGAGGACCTATAGCATCATCAAGACGTCGTAGACGTAATGGTGTATCACGTCTTACAAAATTATGGCCAAATGCTATAATTCCATATGCTATATCACCACATTATACATCTCATGAAAGAGCACTTTTAGCACGAGCTGTTAAACAATATCATGAAAAAACATGTATACGTTTCATTCCAAGAAGTCCTGGACAAACTGATTATCTATTTATAGGAAAAGTTGATGGTTGTTTTAGTGAAGTTGGTAGAACATCAGGAGTTCAAGTACTTTCACTTGATAATGGTTGTATGGAATATCCTACTATTATTCATGAAATGATGCATGTTGTTGGATTTTATCATGAACATGAACGATGGGATCGTGATTCATATATTGATATTATCTGGCAAAATATTGATCGTGGAGCATTAGATCAATTTGGTAAGGTAGATTTAACAAAAACAAGTTATTATGGTCAGGATTATGATTATAAAAGTATTCTTCATTATGATTCATTAGCATTTAGTAAAAATGGTCTTCCAACAATGTTACCAAAAATTACATCAATGGCAACAACAATAGGTAATGCTAAAGATTTTAGTGAAGTTGATTTAAAAAAAATAAATAGAATGTATAAATGTAAAGATTATATTGATATGGAAATAAAAAAACGTCCAACTAGTAATGAAATTCTTACACATGCAAAAGCTTTAGCAGTTCCTATATATAATTCACCATATAATAATATTCCTATACAACCAACATTTACATATACAAAAAATCCTTATCAATCAAAAGATGAAGAATTTAATAATAATAATAGTAATAACAAACAACAAAATAATAGAATAAATAATTCAAATTCTTATGTTCCTCATGCTAACAATCCATATAAACCAAATTATGAATCATCAGGTCAGTCTACTGCTTATGATCCTTTTACTGAATTAGGAGAATCATACTCATCAATTATAATTAAAGATTCAGAAAATTATTGTGTTGATAGAATTACAGTTTGTTGGTGGACAAAATCTAGATGCCATCTGGGAAATGTTAAAACAATGATGCGTACACTGTGTGCCAAAACCTGTGGTTTTTGTTAAATTTGATAATTATTAAGTTTTTCAAAAAATATTTGTAAGCGTGTACTTCGTCCTAAGAATCTCTTTTAGTATAATTTTTTTTTTTAAAATTTTACCTTTATTTACCATGAAATTAGATAATTTTTTTTTAAATTTACTAGAAAAGTGACAATTTATTTTATCTGTATATATATGTATGAATTAGTTATATAATTTGTATAGTTTTTTACTTTTATTCAACCTAATTTTAATAAAAATATTTCAAATTATACTATTTTTTTATTATTATTTTACAAAAAAAAAACAAGGTATATATAAAAACAATAATATTCTTTTAACTAAGAATATCATAATTTTTTTCATATCATAAACATTTTTTTTTCCCTATCTCATATTATGAAAAGTCATTCTTTTTGTATATAATATTGATGATATGACTATAATTAATAACTTCATATAAACATAATTTTTTTCTCATATTTTTTAAATTTTAAAAAAGAAAATTATATAAAATTAAATTAATTGTAAATATTATAAACCCGTAACAACTAATATCAATGATGAGACATGGAATGCCAATTATTGATTTTGAAAGTATTATTTGTTGTTTTTCTATTATAATCTTTTATTAATAATTGAATTTTCTATTGTATAAAATTCTCCCCATTTATTTTAATTTTTTTTTTTTTATTATTTTCTAATGTTACTATTTCTTTCCATTATAAGTGCATTTTTACAAGTATGTTGGTGATGTGTTAATAGTCGTCTTTTTTTCTGAAGGACTTGGTTCCTGTTCTTCAGTGGGACTGTTTAAGGCACCGGTTAATCTTAATAGACGTATTATTTCTTCCAAATCATTTGTTATTTTTGCTTGCATATTCATTATATTACTAAAATTAAATTATTTTATTATTTATTTATATATATTTTAAAAAAAAAATTACCTTTCTATTTGATCTAATCTTCTGTTTACGTTTATCAACTTTTTATCTTCTACTTCACCCGGTTCAAATGAACTCCCACTTGGTGCTGATAATTTATATGATGTTGCATCTAGAACTAAAAAAAAATAGTTAATAATGATTTAAAATTCTAATACTAAATTAACAAAAAATAAAATAAAAAATAAAAAAAAAAATAACAACATTACAAACATAAACAAACATTATTATAAGCAATTATAATTATTTAATAAACAAAAAAAAAATAGATATAGTAAACAGTACCATTTGTATAAAACAACGACTTTTCATTCCCACTTCCATTCTTATCAACACTCATTGTTATTGGGGAAGGTGGAATGATATACGAAGGAGAATTAGGCATTAATAAAGTTGAATCATCTGCAAAAACTGAATTTCTTCCACTAATGCATTCATCGTCTGCATATCTTAACAATGGAACAGATTCAGATACTGTAGCTGGACGATGATGCTGGCTTCTTAAGCCACTTCCTGAAGATCCTAATGAAGGATGTTTAGAAGGTGTTGGAGATTTTGAAAATGATTGATTTACATTTGGTGATAGACCTTGAATATACGATTCACCTATAGGTAAATAAAATGGGTAAAAAAATTATTCTTAACATGCCAAAATAAGAAAAAAAAGTTAAAAAAAAGACATAGTAAATTTGGTAGACAATCTTTTATAATATACAAAATATTTTAATCTATTTTAACACTTACCTGAACTTCTTCTCATTTCTCTTAAACTTCTTTTTACACTAGCTATTGGTTCTAATTTTGATTTTTCTAAATCATTAATTTCATCTTTATCTACACATCTTTGTGTATCATCTCTATTAATACCATCTCCAGATGATAATTTATTTCTAGTTTCACTTCTTAATGCTCTTACATCTTCACTTTGACTTTCCCGTATCATAGAATTACCAACAACACCATTACTACTCATTCTTAAAAGGCGTTGCCTATCAAATTTTTTTCTTGTTACTTGAGTTTCATCTCTTAAATTATATGTAATAATAAGATTCTTACAAAAATTTTCTGCAAATTCAGGATACATATCAAGAACATCAAGTAAATCATCACGAAGTATTTTATGAAGATCACAATAAGTTAATGCTCGAACATTACAACTAGCTTTACCAACATCATCATATAAAAGAGGATTTTCACCAAAAACATCATCTTTACCAAGTATACCCATTACCATATCATCTTTAACTATCTCTACTGAACCTCTTGCTATAAAATGTAAACCTGTTAATATATCTCCTCTATGAACTAATGTATCACCAGGTGGAGCATGTGTTGTTCTCATTCTCATACTTAATGCTCTTAAACATCCTGGTGATGATCCTGCAAATGCTGGTGAATTATTTAATAAATTTCTATTTAAATGAAGACATATATCAGCTTGTAAACAATCTGGGAAACCTTTTAATACTAAATTCATATCAATACCATTTGTATAACTCCATGCATGTTGAAAATATTCTTCTAATCTTTGTCTTAATGGATTTGGAATTTGATGAAAACGTATAAATTCTCTTAATCGTGACATTTCTGTATGATATCTTGCCGTTCCTGAATATAACCTTTGAATAATAGCAGAAACATTTCCAAAAACACTTGCATACATTAAACTTCCAAGTATCATCATTATAATTGTAAATATTTTTTCTGAATCAGTTGTTGCTGATACATTACCAAAACCTATTGATGTTATTGTACTAAGTGTAAAATATAAACTAGTTACATATCTACTTTTTAAACTTGGTCCACCAACAGGTACTGTACCATTAGTACTAATATATGGTTCATTAAGATGTTTACTTAAATGATGTAACCATGTTATATTTTCTTTATTTGCTAATTCTGCAGATCCTATTGCATACCATATACATGCTAACCAATGTGCTATTAAAGCAAATGTTGCCATTAAAAGTAATAAAACAGCAGCACCATACTCAGAATACCTATCTAATTTTCTTGCTACTCTAACTAACCTAAGAAGTCTAGCTGTTTTTAAAAGACCAATAAGTGTTGTTGTACCAACTTCATCATTTTCATTATTTGCTAATAGCAAATCAAATGGAACAGCAGCAATAAGGTCAATGATAAACCAACCTTTAAAATAATGCATCGCTATTTTACCCGGATGTGACACTACCTCGTCATTATCATTAACATATGTTGTGCGAAAATTAATTATAATATCTACGATAAACATTATATCTACGATAAGATCTATAATTTCTAGAGGTTCTGTAAATGATGTTCCTTTTCGTGTTCCATTATTTTGTGACTAAAAAAAAATTTTTTTTTTATATTATTATTTTATGATTAAAAAAAAAAAAACATACTTCTCTAAGAAGGAAGGCTGCAACATATGGTGTAAAAATTGCTGTATATATAACTAATAATAAAATTATCCAATCCCATACTGCTTTGAAAGGTGAGTAGTGAACTATTGTACAATGATGAATCCTTGTTGGTTGAAGTTTATATTCCGGGAGAACATCAGCACCTAACGACAAAACCTAAATTTTAATATAATATTAATTATTTTATTATATAAATAGATTTATATATATATATATACATATCCCACCCACTTATTATTAAAAAATTATTTTTATATATTTATTATATTTTAAGGACATTCACTTTTGTCTTTAATATAAAAGACATATATTAAATTGAAATATAAAAATGTATATAATAAAAAAAAAATTAAAAAAAAAAAAACATTGGCACATAAGCACACGTAATATTACATATATACATATATCTACTGATAGTTCTTATAACCCTTAAAAACATTTGGTAACAAAAAAAAATATATATATATTTTTTTATAACAAAATAATAATAAATTTATACCGCAAAATGAGGAATAGGATCTGGAGAAAGACTGGGAATAGCCATAGATAATTTTCTAACTGCCATACTGGCTCTTCTAACAACTGTAGCAGCTGGTGATAAATTGGATGTAGACCCATGACCTGTATTAATAGAAGTTCCAGAATGATACATAATAGGAGTTAATGAATATTTTCTAGATTTTTTTCCATTATCCAATGATGATATAGAATCATTAAAAATATTATTATTATATGATAACAAATGACTATCATTAATAATTTTTGAAGAAAATGATGAGTATGGTAAACGATTAGATGTACCTGATGAATAAGGAGAATTTTGTGGTAGTGATGAAGCTTTTTGATTTAATAAAGGATTAATTTTAGAGTATGATAGGCGTTTTCCCTGATGTGTTTTATTAAGGCTTGTAATATTTGATAAATATGATAATGACATTGATCTTTCAATATCATTTCTATCCATAATTATAGATGAAGTATCATAACTAGAGGTAGGAGAATTTTTAAAAACTTCATTATCATCATTATATGATGAAAAAAATTTAGATGATTCATCATTTGTTGAATTTTTAGTTAGATAATTATAATTATCTAAACTTGATATTTTATTGTTAATTCCTTGTTCATGTCCACTATTACTTAAACTAATATTACTATTACTTTGATTTACTGTTAATGTCTAAAGATATAATTAATAATAATAAAAAAAAAATCCTGTATCTTGAAAAAAAAAATTATTATTATTAATTCAAGAAAACAGGAATAAAATAATTAATAATTATTAATCATTAAAAAAATACTAATAGACATACCCTACTATTAATTGTTTCCAATGAAAATTTACAATTATTATCATTACTCTCTTCCTCAGCAGTTACATCTTCTTGAACAGTTTCAAGAGTTTTGATTGGTGTAGAAGTAGAGAATCGAAAAAGTCTATTACTACCTGAGGCATAAGATAATCTTTTTTGTTGAGTAGAACTTAATCCTGATGGTAAAAATGGTCTTGGTGAAACATTACTAAGGTATGCCTCTGATGTAGGTATAAATGGCATAGTAATTTAATATTTTGGTAAAAATAAAAATATTTGTAATAAAATAAAGAAATAATCTTAATATATGCTATAAAAAGACAAATAAATACTATATATAGCTAAATAAAATCTTTTCACAACAGGAAAATAGTTATGTAGCTGTCAAATTAGATTCTTCAAAAACTCAAAATGTGAAACGCCACATTTAGAAATGTAAATTCATTCCACTTTTTCCATGCCCTCTTCTTTTTACCTCCCACCCTTAGTTGTAATACTTTACAAAATCTTATCTTTTTATAAATAATTATTGGAAGGAAGATGGAAACTCAACAATTTTAATATCATCATCATTCTTTTTGTACTATATAAAAGTGATATCAATATAAATAACTCATTCTATTGTTTATTCTTTATGTAATGACAACACAATATATTAATGACCGTTATCATACTTTTATTCAAATATTATATATATATATATATATATATATAATAAAGATATTTATATATTTGTTGATAAAAAGAGGAAGGAGACCTTAAACATTTACATGCCTATATATATATATATTTATTTTTTTTTCAATAATGATAAAAGATGAATAGGGAAATTTCTTTCAATTCAAAATAAATAAAAATAATAATGATATGTATACTATTAAAAATTAAACTATATCTATCAATGAATACTGTAATTTTATATAATAGGTAAAAAAAAAAGTTTTTTTTTAAACTTTTTTTTTTATATATAATTTGATATATTCTAGAAAAAAAAAAAAAGTTACCTTGATGTAAGATGAATTAGAAAGAAATGTTGTTAATGTAGGAAATTTTTGTCGTTGTTCTTGATATAATGAAGCTGTCTTTAATAAAGGTTTCTCAAGTAATGAGAATCTTCTAGGAACAGTAGGTTTTAAACCAAATGAAATCTTATGTTTGATACTTTTTTGTTTATTCATTAAAATTATTAAAAGATAAAATAATATTTAAAATAGTGGGATAGTGGACCTCTTCCTGGAGAGGTATATTATATATGAAAGTAAATGAAAATGAAATTTTAGGTGTTTGAAAGAATATGTATATGGAAAATTTGATAATTGATTAAATACTCTTTACTCTTAGTTACCTATTTTCTATATATGGAATAATATATTGAGTTTAGCAAACAATTTGTAATACTTAGATATTTATATTATTATATATTTAAGAAAGAAATTACTTCTAATAAGCGGTATATTTCTATATTATTATTTTACAATGCATATACTATTTTGTTTTGTTGTTTTTTTAAAGTATATTTTAAGAACTATCAAGAATAATTTTTAATAATCCTACATTTTGCATTCTTGAATGTCTCCTAGTTGCATGAGATATACTTCTAACATTAGACACACCACTCGAACCACTTCTCCTTCCATGATGTGTTGAAGAAGTTGTTGCAGAAAGGAGAGCTGGTGGAGTGAATGTTAATGGAGGAGGTCCTGAAGCATTAGCTGTTGAGCTATTTGAAGATGGATCACCACCACCGAAGATGGCTGTCTTCATAGGAACAAATATATATAGTATTAAAGTAAAATAAGAAAATACAATTATTTAGAATTAATTTAGATTTAATTAAGTAGATGGAATAAGATGATAATAGACCATAAAATATAAAAGTTTCACAATCCCAATTCAGCCTTTTCAGATACTGCATTAATATTAATATTAAACTAATTAATCTTCAATAAGTCTCTTTTAATTATAAGAATTTTTTTTATATAGATTTTATAGGAAAAAATACCAGCAATTAAAAAAATATACCAAAAAAATAGTAAAAAAAAAATTGAAATAATTGATGGGCAACAGCAGTAATAACCTGTTTATATAATTATTGTCTTTTGTTGCTTCAAAATATTTTTCAAGAAATAAACATTTTTTCTATTCTATTATCTATCATTCAATTTTTTTTTTTTACAAATCTTTTTGCTGATATATTGGAGTTTTCCAAATAAACAACTTTAAAAAAAATCTATAATTTAAGAGTCTTTAAAAAATACAACGAGAAATTGGATAACAAAAATTATATATATATATGTATATATATTATGAGAGTAGTAAATCGTGGTAATTATTTAAGACTTTTCCATGAACGACATTGTCGTAAGAATAATATAGGAAAAAAATAATTTTTGTTTAAAAAAAAATATGTATATATACTGTTACTGAAATTTAAATATAGAATTGAAAAAAAAAAAAAATTTAATCAACAAAATAAAAAAAAAAACGTGTACTTAAAAAATTATATTCTAGTTATATTAAAAATTAAATTTTCAACTGCTTCTCTAATATCATTTAATATCATTTCAAAAAAATAACACTTTTTTTTATTTTTATTAAACTAATTTTTTAAAATATATTTTACACCTATTATTTTTATGTATTTTTTTTTTTTAATTGGTTTATATACAATAAAGGAATTTCCATCATTATCCGCTACTGAATGGTAAATTTTCAAATGTTTTTACATTAAAAAAAAAAAAAAAAAGAAATTCATTTACATTTTAAAAATTTATGCTTAAATATGAATGGGTGCATAAATAAATAAATAATAGTAAAGATTATATATGAGTATACATTATGCCTTTGGATGATATTTAAAAATTATATAAAGAGAAGCAGTTAAGATATGGTTAAAAGATGAAATAAATGAAGTTGATAAAAGAAAAATGATATTAAAGTAATGAGTAATAAATATAATAAGCAAAAGATGATATTTTAAATAATATAAAAAGTTGAAACTATCTAACTGAAATCTGAGATCAAATGAAGAAGAAATTATATTTTTAAGTGAATAAAATTGATGAAGCAGGATGTCATGATGGTTAAAAGGAAATCACTTTTATATATTTCACTAAATTTTCCCTTAATAAAAATTGTAATATTTAGGCAAAATATTTTTTTACCATTCTTAAAACATAAATATAGATGTAATAAATCTTTATATATATTTTTTTTAAATATATAACTAAATTTTATATATGACAAGTATAATAATATTTTATAAATTATATGTTAATGAATTTTATTATATAAATAATCTTTTATAATCTATTAATTTTTAAAATTTACCTTACTTTAATATAAGAAAATATATATATAAAAGTTCACATATATATCATAAACTAAATAATAATGATAATATTATATAATTATTCTCATCGATATATGGTATTTATAATGTATAAATGATAATGTATATTAAAGTAACATTACACAGTAATAAATTTAATATAAGTAGTAAAATAACATATTACTATTTTATAGTAAATATGAAAAAATTATAAAAGTTACCATAAAATAATGAATAATCAAGTAATATATTTAATAATAAATATATATATATATATTTGTAAAAATCTTAATTTTTAATTATTAAAATATAATAATATTATATAAAATAAATAATTTATAATAAAATATATAAATAAAATAAAAAACATTAGTCTAAATGAGTCATATAAATTAAAAATAATGAAAAATCTATTTTATTTTGTATTAAGATGTTAATTATCTATAGTTGAGTTAAATTAAGATGTCAACAAGGAAAATTAATTGAATTGTAATTTAAACAACAAATCCATCAAATTTTCCTTTGATTTTCTTTTAATTCTACTCTTAATTTATATCACTCATTAAATTTTTTTTTTATATTACTATTAGATAATATAATATAAATATCTTATTAATATTTTATTCACTATAAACTATTATTATATAAATATAAAACACATTCAAACATTAATCATTCAATTTTTAAGAGAATTTTTAATATCAATTATATAATAGCATAAGGTTAATGATATTTTTTTGTTGGTAGGAGAAACAAAACATCCTGTTAATGTATAGCATAAAAAAAAAATTTTTTTGGTAGTAAGGAAGTATAGAAAATGAGGACATTAATAGTTTTATACTTAGGATTTTTATATATCTACCTCACTCAACTATGTAATAAATAAATGGAATGATATAATGATAGAATATGACATAGTAAGCAAGTTTTAAGTTGTCATTTACTTTAGAATCTGCCTGAAGCATCAATAAAATAGAAAGAGATATAAATGGGGTTAGAAAAAGGCGAAACCTAAAAATTTCAATGTAAAAATATTATGATAAAAAAATAATGCCTAATGGGTGTGAATCTTCCTAAAACTTTAAACATAAAATATATGTATTATACTTTTTTACAATAATGGATTATAGTATTTTTATAAAAATAATATGGATTAAAAGAAAATATAAATTTAATGTAAAGGATCAACAATATAATAAAAATATATAAGATAATTTAAATAAAAAGTTTAATTATCCTTTTATAATAACATGATTTATTAAATATATATCTAACTAATTTAATTTATAAAAAGAAATATTCTTAATAAAATAAAATTATATTCAAACTAAGTACATATAAAGTAACAAATAAGATAAATAATTGTAATAAGAATGGCCATCGAATGAATTTTGAATTTAAATAGTAAATAGTCTTTTTACAAACAGACAACATAATGAAGGTTGAATAAATTTAAATAATGTAGATATACTTTATATGGTCCTATTAAAATATTAGATAACGGTACAGTGAAAAAACTAAGTTATATTCAATTAATGACACAAGATTATAAAATTAATGAGTTATTCATTTAAAATAAGATAAAAAATAATAAAAAAAAAATGTTTTGAATAGCAAAAAAAAAAAATAATAAAATTTAAAAATAAAAACCATAAACAAAACATGAAATATAAATTAAAAATCAAAATGGATAATGTAATTTCTTATATCATATATCATTTTTGATTTGAATGTGCTTTAAATAAATGATAAGTTAAGTTTAATTAAAAATGAAGACACAACATATTATATAGTAACGGAAACAAAATTTATATACATATATATACTATATACTATATACTATAGTTAAAAGGATAGTAAAGACATATCAAAATTAATGGTTTTTAAAAAAAAAAAAAAATTCAATACCTTCTTATGCATAATAAAGAGGCCCTATGTCCAGATACATCTATATATTTAAATATTCTCATAAAATATATATCTTATTTCTCAATGTAAAAAATAGAATTTCCATGCCTCATTTCTTTCTTAGAATATAAAAGATAGACATGATATCTCTTTCTGAAAACATCTTCATCATATATATTAAGTCACAGTTACACTTTATAACCAATAGCATATAATACTTCTACTTTAACAGTTATATAATAATAAAATTTTCTTACTATCCATTATAATAAAGTAAATACATTAAGTTGAAAAAAATTTATATTAAAAAAAAAATAATAAAAAAAATAATAATAATATTTTCCTAAAATAGTTAAAAATATAAATTTGATTTTTAATACTATTGTTAATTATAGAGTAACTCTATGAAAAATGATCTTTTAGAAAAACAACCTTTAATCTACCAAATGTGTTTTTATTTATTTATTTATTTATATTTTTTTTTATACAAAAGACAGGAAAAAGAAGAAATTAAAATAGGAGGAAAAAAAAGGCACACTATATTTATTGACAACATTTTTCTGGACACACTGTAATAATTATTTCATCCCTTTAACACTTTTTCTATATATACAAAATATTTTTAATATTTGCTATCCCTTTTTTAAATCACACCACTCCATTAATATAATGTTAGTCACATTCTTAAAAATTATATATTCTTATATTCATTAAGTGTCTTGAATATCAAGAATTCCCTATTTAATTGTAATGCTTAAATCAATTAAAGAAAAGAAGTAATAAAATAAACTTTAAATAAAAAGCCAAAATGGTACAAAATATCATTTATATATAATATATATATAAAATTATTTATAAAATATATAGTGATAAAAAAAAAGAATTGATAAAATTATTAAAATATAAAGAATAATTTAAAGAAAATATCAAGAGTATTTTATTCTATTTTTTTTTTATACAATTTTAATATAAAAAAATAACCAAAAGTATCACTACTATCTAAAAATTTAAAACATAAATTTTCATTCATCTCGATATAGATAATTATTTTCCGGACCGCCATACCAAATCCAATTCAATAATAACACATCTATATTAAACAACTTATTAAATATTCAATTTAAACAAGTTAACAAAAAAAATTAACTATATGAGTTAAAAAGGGAAAGAAAAGTAGAAAAGGCCAATTTTTTTTTTTTTTTTTTTGAACAACAAATGAGTATAATAGATATAGAAGAAAAAAAAAACATATAAGACAAAAAAGTACTTATGATGAGATAAAAATTTTCAGTTCCTCAACAACCAAAAGGGACACACTAACTTTTAATAAAAAAAAAAAATAATTTTTTTTTTCTTAATTTTTTAATTTTTTTCCTCTTAAAACTTACCGCTCTCATCTTGCATATCAAATATGGTGGATGAAAAAATTTTGTCGAATGGCACGTTTGTAGAAAAGTAAATTCTCCCGGATGTAGACTAATAAAAGAAGCAAAAATAATTAATTCACCAAAGAAGGTTGAAGTTTGATGCCAACAAGTCTAGATAAGATGACGTTGACGTTTATATTACAATATATTGTATAAAAAAAAAAAAGAACTTGGAACACAAAACAGTTTCGTAGATGGAAAAAAAAATTTTTTTAAACTCGTTTGCAGAAATATTTTACAGCTACTATTGTTATCAATTTTAATTCTCTAAAATATATCAGTCATCATTAGAATTGTCTATTGTTTATAATACTTACCAATGAATGATAATAAAATATTTTCAAACAATAACAATTTTAGTGTAATGAATATATAATATATATATATATAGGCGAATCTTGTAAATCTAAAAATATTTTTTTTTTTTAATTATTAAAGTAAATTTTGATATATGTATTATTACCTGAACAATTAATAATCCAATATAATTTGTTAATTGTATGTACAAATACCAAAATAATAAACTTTTATTAAATAGAATAATAATTAATAATTTTCCAAAAAAAAAAAGAAGAACTATCACTGATTGAGAAGAAAAACCTTCGGTACAAAATTATTTTAAATATAATATATTATTCTTATTTTTTTTTTCTTTTAAAAAAAATAACTTTTCCACCTTAAATTTTTAATAACTCATTTGAGTTCAAGAAAATATATTTGGTGAAAAAATTTGTACCGGTTGATGGCAAAATATTTTGGTTTAGACAAAGGTTAGAGATGTAAATCTAAAAAAAAACAAAAAAATTATTAAAATAAATAAATATAAAATTTAAAAAAAATATATATTGAAGGTAAAAATAATAATTGAAAATATTGAATAGTGCAATATGCTTTAAAATATGTAGTTTAGTATGTCCCAATACCAAGGACTTATAACTAATATGAATTAAACAATAGTGAAGATATTTCATTAACAATGCATATAAAATATTACATATTGTATCCAGGAAAACTTTTTATCTCCTTCATCCAATATTTTTTATATTTCATGAGACATTTTTATTTGTCTTGTTTTCAATTCTTAACAAAACTATTGTTTATAAAAGCAATACAATAATTTTATTTATATTTATATAAAATTACATTAAAAAAAAAATCTTTTATAATTTTTTGAGTATTTTTTTTCCTCAAAATATATATATACAATAATACGGTGTGTGAAGAATAAAAATTTATCTATAATCATTCTCAATAATAATAATTTTTTTTTATCAATATTATAAATAAAAAAAAAATTTTTTTTCTCAAAATTAAATTAAATTTAGATAAAATATATATATACACATATATATATTTTTATATAAAATAATGAATGAAATAAGATAAAGCAGTTTAAGAATGTATAGGTTTTGAATTTACTTATTTATACTTATTAGGCTCCTCTTTTTAATATTTTTTATGGTAAAATAAATCTAGTCACCAGTTCTTTGTTCTGGTCAAGTGAAGTAAAAAATTCTCGGTTTTTAAATATAAAAATTCAGTTTGAAATAATATATAAGTATATAAAGTAGAATTTATAAATTTGGGGATAGTAAGATAATGACCTTATATGTAAATGATAAATATATGAATTTTTAAGAAGGGATATTGAGAAATTAATTGTGTTGGATGTATGAATAAATAATATAAAGAAAATTAAAGGTATCTAACAGCGCTATATCCTCTCCTGACAGCTTTAATTTTCAAACATTGTTTTTCGGCATAGTAGTTGTTATAGCAATGTAATCATATGTCAATGAAATGAGTAAAATAATTAAATAAAAAATTAATTTATATTTAGTAAAAATAAATTAGTAATCAAACTTTTTATAACACTATTATCAATCATTGATCTTAATTTTAGGCACTTTTAATAGACAATCTGCTTTCTCTTATTACTATTATTTTTGATAAAATAAATCTTTTCTCTTTTAATAAATTTTACTGATCAGAGAAATGTATTAAAAAAAAATAATAATAAAATATATGTTATATACTTTTAGAAGAAACTTCATTTGAAGATATTAAAATAGAAAAAGCTAGACAAAAAGTAAATGATAAAAATTCCAATAACTTTGTTAAATGATAAAAATATATACCTCGGTTGGATTTGTATTATTATCGGTAGCATTTTTGCTATCACACCACCCATAATAAAATGTGCTGTGGACTGAGAAAGAAGGCTAAATACTAAACAACTATATCTTCGTTTTTATATCTTCATTTTTTATGAGCTTTTCAAAATTATATTGATATATTTTTAGATATATCCTAATAAAATAAAATGGTCACGAATAAAGAAATATATAAACACTTATTTCATGATAATACATCTTCTAAAAGTCTACAACCCAACAAATTATGTCTAATAATTAATTTTGTATGATTGAAGAAATTTAATAATATATATATAAATTTATGATAATCTCAATTAATTCTTGATGAATAAATGATTCTTAAATATAAAATTAAAAGTTAGTGATAATTAGAGGATATATTTTCCATAAAAATATAAGATTTATTATATTAAGGTAATAAAATAAAAGAGTATCATCATACAAATAGATATCAATTAATAAATAAAATATTATAAACTAATAAAGGAATATTTGATATGATTATTTCTAATAATAAAAAAAAATATATATAAGAATCAAAAATGAAAATAATTTCATAATATTTATAACAAGAAAATAGTTTAAAAGAAGTAATAAGGAGAAAAAGATAAAATAAATAATTAAATACAATCCTAAAAATGTGTCAATTTTCAATTTTTTTTTTTTATTTAATAAAAATTGCATATTAATTGGAATTTTTTTTTTCTGTATTTTTAACAGTTATACATTTGAGAAAAACAGTATTTTAACTTACATCTATCAGTCCATCTTCACAACATTATATTTTATGTTATATGGGGTGACTTTGTATTAACAATGCCTTGATGAGGGAGTCAACAATATATATATATATATATTTATATAAATATGCTATATACTATCAGGACATATGTTGTGACGTTTAAAGAATTAAGTCAAAATGTAATGCCAAAATATAAATATATATTCATATATGCAATGAATATTTTTAATAACTTGATTATTTCATAATATAAATATTAAAAAAAAATATATATATATATATATATATCCGTATATATATATATATATTATATAAAGAAAAAAAGATTCAGAAATAAATTAATAACGTTTTTTTTTCTTGTTATCTAACAATCTAAATCTATAATATGATGGACCCATGTAAATTAAAATACTAATTTTCAAAAAATAATTGTAACTAAAAAAATGAGAATACTAATATAAAAATAAAAAGTATAAAAATGAAAAACAAAAATTTTTAAAAATTTTCAACATTATATATTCTTTCTATATTAAAGTGTAAATGAGAAGTTCTTAATAATCTATAGATTACCATATAAATATCTTTATTAAAGGGCATAAACAAAAATTGTAATCTCCATAACATTAAAAAAAGCATTAAATATTTTAAAATATTTTAATTGAACAGGATGAATAAAAAGTTAAAAAATATATAATAAAATATGAATCATAGTTGCAGTACCCGAAGACAGACAGATAAATAAAACTCATTCAAAAATGGTGTGGAGAATGACAAAAGAATTAAATTATAAACGAAAATAATAAAAAGAAGAAATATGTATTAATTTGAAAAAGATAGATAACACGATTAAGAAATAAGCTAATAAATTAAGTTACTTCACTTGGAGAATCAAGATACTATAAGAAAAGCAACAGCATGCAAGATAGTATAAAAGAAAAAGCCAATTTTTATAAAATAAATACATTATAAAAATATAATAATAATTTATCATTCATTTTAAATCACTATCATTGGTTTTGTAGAAATAAAAATTTCACAATGTCTATATGTCAAAAAAAAAAAAAAATTTTTTTATTTTTTAAAGAAAAAAAAATAATAATGAAATAAATCTTTAGCGATGGACAAAAGAAAAATCTAACTTCCTTTAATAAAGTATTTATCAATTGACTAAAATATTTGATAACTATTATTTATGGATAAAAAAATTGCCTTTATCCTATACTAATGATAATATTTGACACATGTTTAAGGCATCCTTAGAATAAGTATACCCTTTGTATGCAATTTTTATTTATATTTAAGAAGTTTAAATATATGCTTATGACTTAGTTAGACAATTCATTTATCATAAAACTACCCCTTATAGATTTTCTGTACTTAATGACAATCTTAGGAGAAAGATTAAAAAATAATCTATTGTAAAAATAATATTTTTATTAAAAATTAATAAAAACTAAATTTTAAATAGTAATTTTTATTAAATATTTATAATAGTTTGAAATCAAACTTTTTAGTTTCTCTCATTTTATGATAATATAATCAGAAATTCATTATAATCAAATATTAATACATCCATAAATCTCCAATTAATACTTTTTAAAATAACATAAAATGTTACAGATAACAACATGACTTCTTTTGCCATTATCTTTTATTATAATATAAATCTAAGTTTAATTTTATTACAGTTAAAAATACTACCAAAAAAAGACAACATTTACTAAATAAAAAAAAAAAATTTAATAAAATTTTTAAATAAAATATTTTTGACTTAAAGCTAAAAAAAAATATCATAGTTATATATAAAAATTGCATTTTTCCTACAAAATAGAGGTATAACTATTTATTAAATATGCACATCAAAATTCATAATTATTCATCAAAAATATATATATTTAAAAAAAAAAATTTTTTTTTTTTAAATAAGGCATAGAGAAGGTAAGTAAAATTAATGTGAAAAATAAGAATCATATATTTATTAGACTAATTATAGAATTTATAGGTTAAATTAAAAGCAATTTATTTTGTATGAGAACCTTATTAAAAAAAAAAAAAAAAAGTGGCAAACGACGACAATGAAGTTAGAGTCAAGGGACAGGAAGATTTAAAACACAAGAGATTTTATAAATATAACAATTTAAACAAATGATGGCGAAATATTTACGACAATCAAGGGCACTCCATTGAACTAGTATGTAATAACAGTGAAGTATGTCAGATCATATTTCATTATCACTTTTATCCTAACTAATCCTATAGCTACTTCAATATTTATATATTATTATTTAAATGCAAAATATTTTATAAGACGTATTATTCAATAGCAACTTTATTAATGATATGACTGCGTAATATAATGTTATATAGTAAATAATTTTCTAAATATTCCAATAAAATTTATAGATTTTCTTTATATGAAAATTCTTTGATCGAAACTTATAATTAGAAAATAAAACATTATATATTAAGCTATAAAGAGACCCTCCTTAACTAATAATTTATATTTTTACTTACACCAGTAACTATTATAAAAGTATAATAAAAAACAAATGATAACTAATATTTAAATTAAAACATCTGACCAAGTCATTTAATTTTAAAAATAACATATGTGTAACATGAAATTTATCAATTTATTTAATTTATAACAATATAAACACAAAATTTTCATAAATAGTGAAGACCAGAAACTTTTAAATAGATAAAATGTTTTCAACAAGTTAAATTGCTATATATTAATGAAACTTATAAAAATATATGTTTAAATCTTCAAAGGCAATTATTATAGGATGTGAGAAATAGGCATTTTAGATGTCAAGGGCAAGCTGTTATATTTTAAAAAAGACGATGTTTTAAACTTTTTTAAGATAAATGGATTAGATAAAATAAATTGTAAGGGTACTATTCCAATTTCGGTAGGGCCAATTTTTTAATAAAGATTGTAATGATAAAATCTAGTTTCAAATTAAAAAACATTTGACAATCTCCAATCTAATTTTTTTTTTTATAATAGCTGTTTTAAAGAAAAAAAAAAGTATTTTTTTTAAATATAATAAATATGAATTAAATTGAAATTTTTTGTTATTATATTTAAAAACTTTAAAATTATTGCTTCTTGAAGATGATTTATTAATTACATTTTATCATGATTTTTAAATTAAAATCTTACTATTTTTATTTCTAAAAAAGTTATTAAAATTTTAAAAATAAAATTCAATTTTCTAATATTGCAAATATAAAACATTTTTAAACTAGAGAGCTTTTAATATTTATTTCTTGGAAAATCTTTTAAGATTTGATTATGAAAAATGATATTATCCTGAACTTTAAATCAAAATCTTAATATGAATTTTTTTTTAAATAGATTATTAACTTTTTTCATATCAATTTTGTTTTTGAAAATTAATTCGTTTTTTTTAAAATTTTTAAAAATAGATATTTTGTTTTATTAATAATCTTTTTGTCTTGTTACTTTATTAGCAGTTTTAATGATAATGTAATTCTTTACGTAATGTATTTTTTAAAGTTAATTTTTATTATTTTTGTTTCTTATTCATTTAGAAACCTATTTCAATATTAAAAATTAATTTTTTTTTATAATCTTTTTAGAATTTATTTATAAATTTTAAAATTTAATAAAAACACTTGAGCAATAAATTGTTAATTAATTTATTACAAACTCAATTTTATAATTACACTGACGAAAATTATTTATTGTTTAATTTTTAAAAAAAAAAGAATAATAAATTACGTTTATTTATGAAATGATTTTTCTTTATATTTAAAGCTTTTTAAAAAATGTACTATCACTAATTAACTATCTTCTTTATTAATATTATTTTAAAAAAAATTGTCTTGTAAAAATTGAAATGTATCATTTCAAGTTTTATTGTGTTTCTATTAAATTAATATCAATAAATATTTTGTAATAAGATTGCGTATATTTTCTTTTTTTCAAAAAGCATAATTTATCTTTCTTTTTCAAAAACTCCCGTTTCCATTAGCCAGTCCATACTAATCTCTGAAATATCTCGAATACTTTGTGCCATGCAACGACCAAAAATAATCCATTTAGGTTGCTTCTCCCTATAGACTATTGAAGATCCTGCCCAGACATTCATTGATACATTTTCTCTAACAGTAATAAAAGAACCAGAATGATCTAGGAAGGCAGCTTGAAGAAAATATCCAGAAACAAGACATCGAAGTATTCTTTCAGTTTCACCAATTAATCCTTGACATGAAACAACTGGTATATCAAAAGATTTTAAATATGAAATTAATTGATTTTTTATTGTAGTTGCTTTCATTAAAGCTCTGTAATTTAGACAATTTGAATTACACCAATCTCGTGACTTTCCACTTTTAATAAAAGCCATATAAATATTTAGAAGTGTTAGATGATCTCCTTCTTGGGCACAAAATTTTTTTCGAATTAATTCCTAAATAAAAATTAATTATTTTATAAAAAAAAATATTACTTACTGCTCGTTGACCTTTATTCTTAAAAAAAGTAAAAGGTTCTTCAATTTGAATCATAGCTAATATAGAAGTAATCTCTTCACTACACTCAAAAGATCCTGATTGAATGAGAACTTTACTTTCTATAGGTGATAATGGTAATCTTGCCATTCTTATACCAAGTGGATCTGTTAAATTTCCAGAATCATCAACTGCTCCAAGTGAGTGAAGTTGAGAAAATGCCACTGCAACAGAATCAGCTTTTGGACGAGAGATATATTTGAAACGAACAATATTGTTAACACCAAGATTTTTCAACATTAAAATAACAGGTGAAAAATCAATTCTTTGTATTTCTGGTAATGAATCAAGTTCAAATTTATCAAAATCAGATTTTGTATATAAACGAAAACATTTCCCAACACCAATTCTTCCAGCTCTACCAGCTCTTTGTTCAGCACTTGCTTTTGATACTGGTAATGTTACAAGTTGTTCTAATCCAGATTTAACATTAACTACCATTCTTGTTCGAACAAATCCACAATCTACAACAAATGATACACCAGGAATTGTAATAGAAGCTTCAGCAATATTTGTTGTGAAAACAATTTTTCGTTTTCCATAAGGTGGGGTTTCAAATGCTAACATTTGTGAATTTATTGGCATACTTCCATATAATCCTAAAATCCAAAGTTCTTTTGAAATCCTAGCTCTCTTTGCTTCATCATCAAGTAATTCTATTGCATCATTTACTTCATCCATACCCGTAAGAAAAACTAATATATCACCATTACCATAATTTTTATGAATATTTATACATGTACGAACTGAAGCAATAACATAATCAGGTACAGGTTCTTTTGAATAATATAAATTTACTGGATAATTTCTTCCTTCAACACTAAGTATTGTTGCTGTATCCTTATTTTTATCATCTGTCTCATTTTCTTCAAAAAAATTTTTAAATAATTCTGCATCTAAAGTAGCACTTGAAACAATAATTCTTAAATCATTTCTAACTGCCATAACTTTCCGTAACAAACCTAAAAGTACATCTGTTGTAGTAGAACGTTCATGAGCTTCATCAATTATTATAATTGAATATTTAACAAGTAAAGGATCTGATATAAGTTCTCGTAACATTACTCCATCTGTCATAAATTTGATTCTTGTAGAGTCAGTACATGCACCTTCAAAACGAACTTTATATCCAACCAAATCACCAAGATTTTTATTCATTTCTTCAGCTACACGTCCAGCAAGTGTCATAACAGCAACACGTCTTGGTTGTGTTATTCCTATCATTCTTCCATCATCACACCAACCACTATTATATAAGTATTGTGGTATTTGTGTACTTTTTCCTGAACCTGTTTCACCAACAACAACTAAGCATCTATATTTTTCTAAAAGATAAAGAATGTTTCTTCTGTACTATAAAAATTTTTTTATTAAAATTACAAAAAAAAAACTAACTTTAAAAATTGGTAATCTTGAACTTTGTTTAGAAGCAGAAGTAAAAGCACAACCAGATGTTCCAATATAATCTTCTTCAGTTTGAATATTTTCAAAATCTTTGTAGTTAGACATTCTAAATTACAAGAAATTAAATTTTTTTTTCAAGTTAAATTGTATATTTTAAAAAAAGATACAAAATTAATGTAAATAATAAAGATTTTATTGTTAAAAAATATATGAAAATAAACAGTAAATCAAATAGAATAAAAATATAATGTTTGTAAAAAACTAAAATATAATTAAAAAGAGTATACAAATAAATTTAGATAAAATGTAATATTATTTTTAAAATTATAATCTTATAATAATTTAAAATTGAATTAAATGTTTCATATTTATGGTAAACTTATTAATTACTTTATAAAATTTGACTTGAAGGCGTGGTCATAAAAAAACAATAATAAATACCAATTTCTTAGCACGAAAAGTTTTTGAGTAACAAAATAATTGGAAGAATGTCTTTACAAAGATTGTTGATTATAGTATATTTGTTGCAGATTGATTGAAATTAAAAATGTTATTTATCTATTAAATTAAAAAACCAAAAATCATATTTAGAAAGTTGAACAAAATAACTTTATTTTCATTTGATATTTATATCAAAAAATTAAATATAAATAAAATGTTTATATTATCCAGATAATAAGAAACATATTTTTAATTTTTTATATTTTATCTTAAACCAAATTCTTCTAAACAATTATCATGTTTAAGAGAAAAAAAGGCAACAGAATCATAATGTAAACAGAAACAAAATTCCACATATATTTCGAAATATTTTTGAAAAAAATCATTTTATCATGAGCAAAATAATTTTGAATCATTTATCTGATTATATCCTTTAATTACAAAGTTTTACGGTATTCTCATTTAAATCATTTATTTCAAAATTTTTGCTCACGCATAATATTCATTAGCTGTCATACTTGAAAATTTATAGTTTTTTTTTGTATGCATTTTAGGTGATAAATAAAAATGATTTTCAACGAAGTGAATTCGTATTTTCAATATTTAAAACTTCCATCAGAATTTTCCTATAATTCAGACAGTGAAGGAATATTTTATGCAATTTACAAGCATCCAAAAATTACTGTTATTGGTAAAGGAAAATCTAAGAAAATTGCTAAAGAAGAAGCATGTAAATTATTAAAACCACATTTACAATCATTTGCAAAAGAAACTTTTGGAAGTGAAAACGTGGAAAATAAATTAAAAAATATAGTAAAAACTATAGATAAAAACATTGAATACGTTCAATGTGACAATGATGGAAACAATATTAAAGTGAAATGTGTTGTTGGAGAACATGAAACTTATGGAGTAGCGACAATTTTCGAATTAGCGAAAATCAAATCAATTAATTCAATGCTTAAAATCATATCACAATCTGTTTATTGTGCTACTGAAAAATTCAATTGGGTAGATATTCTAGATTTTCTTGATTTATCATTTTTTAAAACACTTTTACATAACATATGTTTAAAAAATTCATGGATCTTGACATTTGACAGTGAAAAGATTCTTACAAATAGACAATATCACACTCGTTGTAATATTAAGTCTACTAAACAAAATGATTTTTCATTACCATCAGTTGAAGATATTACACACACTTCTGAAAGTAAATCATCTGGAGAAAATTTCATTGCTAAAGAAATATGTTTGAAATATTTTAGAGATTACAATGATAATATAAATACATTACTAAAAAATCAATTAGAACAATATATAAAAAAATTTTATGATGATGAGAAATTGGATTATGATATACAACAAATATCTTTTAAACCACCAATATTTCAATGTTTTTGTAAATTTTCAAAATTAGTTACAGAGGGTATTCATAGTAAAAAAAAAGAAGCTCAAGGAATAGCAGCATCAAAAATGTTTCAAAAATTATGTTGTAAAAATTTTAATAATAATTTATCGAACAAAAAAGTTACAAAAATTATGCCAATTATGAATTCAATAAAGAGTATTAAAGATATTGTTAATTCAGAAGAAGTAGATCTTTCAATTGATTTTAATTCTATCAAAAATACAATTTTAAATTACCATTCAGATTTAAAAAATGTCTCAACTAAGGATTATATAATATATAAATCTAACGTTACAAATTACATTTTTATCTTCAAATATTTTTTCTTGATACCTGATTCTGATATACAAAATTGTGGAAGATCATTTGGTGTTGGACCTACGAAAGAAAATGCCATTCAACAAGGATGCTGTAATTTACTTACCGCTATCACAATGAAAAAAAGTGGTACTTTTCAGTTTTGGTAAGAACAAATTTTTTTTAGACAAAAATACGTAAATAAAAAATATTTATTGCTTCATGTTTTAATGTAAAATTAATAATTATTTATTCAGATTTCAGTTAAAAGTATTTATAATAAATTATAAATATTATTAAATAAATTTCTATTCACTTTTAATGTGATTATTTTCATTTAAATATTTTTGAAAATTTTTGAAAAAAAAATTAATTTTTTGAAACACTCTAAATGTATCTTTACAATATTAAAGTATATTTATTTAGGAAAATTTTGAAAAATATATTTGAAACAAATATTTTTAAATAATACTTAATGATATCAAAATAATTGGTGTAATAATAATAAATATCATTTTTAGAAAGTTCATTGCAAGATAAAAATATCAAAAAAACTAGACTTTTTCTGAAAAAAAAATTTATAATTAAAATAGAATTCAGAAAAATATAATAAAATGAAAAAACTTTTTAAATAATTACAACTACAATCAAATAAATGAATAATATTGAGAGTGATAAAAATAACTTATTTTGAGAATAATATAAAGATGGAATGTACAAGTTTCAACTATAAAAATAGTAATAACATTGACAAAAAAAATTAATTCTTAGGATTTTGTTTCTGATAAAAAAACTTAAATAGGATAATTGTTGATAAAAGTGTAGCATTTTTTTATAACAGCAATTAAGATAAAACTTTTTTTATTATTTTAATACATGAGAAAGTGTAATCTTTGTAACCAGTTAAAATTACCAACACATAAAATAATAACAATTGCATTAAATCTATTTATCGATGTATTTCTAGGACATTCTTGAAATTGTTCTTACATAAGTTTATTTATATAAATAATAAAGAAAAGGCTATTAAGTTTAAATTTTTCATTTACAGTTATTTGCAAGAAATAAAAAGTTAAAAACATTTTTTAAAATAAAAATTATAACTATTATTTTTCATAGAAAGATTGAGAAGAATGTAGATCATATGACACTAAAGAATCAGAAATGAACACAAATTTTAAAAGTAGTTATGATAATTCAAATAAAATAAAAGATTTTTAGAATCTTTACTTTTAAAAGATATTCAAATATGTTTAAAAAAATTTTCATTTTTAGTACAAAAATATGTTGGTAAATTTCTCAAGTTTTAATGTAATCCATTGGACGATTACTGTAAATTTTTTTTTAATTATCCGTTTTTTTTTCGTTAACAGTTTTTAGTATATTAAAAATAATTTTTTTCTAGTTTTATAATTATTCAATAAATTAACAAAAAGCAATTGTTTAACTATAATGCAATATAATATAAAAAACATCAAAAAAAGTTATATCAATTTCCATAAAAATGGTAGTAAATAGTTATTATCCAAGTGTGATAAATACTCTAATAAAAAAATTCAGTCTTAAACTTTAATATTTAACAATAATTAATTGCAAAAGTTTACAAAATTGTTTTTATTTTAACTACTTTATTAACACATTGAATTTAATGTAAAAACTACGGCACATGAAGTATTTGTAGTTGTCAAATTTTTTTAAAAAACAATTACCCACTCATATCCAAAAAACTTTTTAAAAATGATTTAACAAAAACACACTTTTTCAAAAAATCTTATCATAAATTTATTTCAAAAGTATTTTTTTTACTAATAAATAATCTCTTAATCATTTTTTGAGATTAAAAATAAATTTATCATACTTTTGGAAAAGTTTTTTCAAAATTGTTAATATTAATTATTATTATACTCAAGCAAATTGCTTTTAGTTAAATAATCAAATGATTATAAAATTCAAAAAAATATTAGATGAACAAAGTTTTATACAAGTGATATACATCAGTAAATTATGATACCACTTTAAACAAATTTACATGTTTGAACCATTTAAATTTAAATAAACATATACTTCATTGACAAGAGAATTGGATATTATTTAATTGTTTTCAAGTCTCTTTTAAACTATTAAAAATTTTTAAGCTTTTATGTTTGGTCTTTTTTTTAAAAAACATAATCAACATACAAAAAAATTGTTAATAAATAGCTCCAACTAAAAAAATTTTACTTTTTTTACAAAAATAAGCAATCTACAATTTATTAAAAAATGTAATATATTATCACCAATAAAAAAAACATTGACAAAATTTTTTTTTGTGTATAATTACTTAACTACTCTTTCAAATAATATTTAATCTTTAAATGTATAATTAAATTTTCTGCCTAAAAACTGTGAAAACTTATTCTTAGCCTTCTAGAATCTGATATAAAAAATGTCTTGTGTTTATAAGACACTTTATATGTGCAATATTGTTATCATTTTACAAATAAATTTATTTCTCACCAAATGTAAAGATAATTATTAACAACCATCTATTATTAAACAAACCTATGCTTTATATTAACTTGTCTGCAAGGCGTGATAAGTTATTTATAAACTATTTAATTAATTACAATTATCTGTAAAATTACATAAAATTCAGTATGAAAAAAAATTGTATTTTTTAATTTCTATAAAATTTTATTTCTTTTTTACAACTTTTATGCATTTACAATAAAATTTAGTTTTATTAATTTAATTGATTGCTTAATTATTCTAAATATTTTTCAAAATTTTATTTGAATAAAATAGAAAAATTGAAAAAAAAAAAACTTAAATTAATTTATATACTTTTTTTATAATTGTAATTATTGTTGGTATTACGGCTATCACTAATCTATATTTATAAATAAATTTTAAAAAATTAATTTTTATCCCTAGTTTTTATTATCTGTCACTATATAAAAACATATAAAGCGCTTGATATTATTAGAAAAATAATTAATTTCAGAACTTTTTAATATCTAAAAATTTTATTACTTGAATTTAGTATTATCCTTTATAAGCATAAAAAAGTTAATTATATTTTGCTAACTTAAAATAACCATTATTTTTATTATTGTAGAATGTTAAATGTATACAATAAAAGTGCAATGTTTATCACTTTTTATTTTGTTATATTTTCAAAAATAAAAACAAACGAAGAGAAAATATATATAAATAAGATAGTTTATTTTATCAATATAAAAATTTTTTATTAATAACATTTTCATTAATGTTTAGTGTAACAATTGGATAAATAAAAATGATTTTTTTAGAATTTTAAAAATTTTAAATACAACTTTAATAGCATATATCTTACTTTAACTTTATAACTTACAAAACTTTAACATTAAAAATTATTTCTCCAACCTTTTTTTTATCGTTAGAATAAATTTCAAATCAAAATCACTGAAAGAAATCATTTTACAACAGTTTCCAATGCTGCTTATTTTACATCTTATACTACAGCAATATCTGTATTAAAAAATTAAGACATTTATTGTTATCAATACAATTTTTTTTTATTTAAGAAAAGTTTATTAAATATTAAAATAATTTTTAAAACTCATTTATTTTTTATATATATAGGATTATTTTGAGATTAACTTATTACTACATTCTCAACCACATGACAAAATCACTTAAACTTTTACAGGGAATTCCTTCTGCACAAGCTTTAATCCTTAATGCTTTGTCTTCTGTAAGCATAGCAACATTTTTAATTGAATTGCTAGCATTTTTTTTGCTTTCGTTTAATGAAAATTGTTTTTCCAAATTGATAACACTTTGTAAAATTCTATCATCATTTTTTTGTACAATTCCATGATTAATTGAAGATATTACAGGAAGAACTGTTGAAGATGGTGGTAATTCTTCTTGCAACAAACCATCTTCTGTTAAAGAAATTACATAGTCTGAATATTTTTCAAACCATTCATCTATCATTTTCAAGGCTCTTTTTGCTTGCTTTCTAACCCATTCATTATGATTAGAATCTGCTTCTAAATTAGATTTTTTTATTGGTTTTGTACGTACTTCAGGCTTTGAATGAACAGGTTTAGATAAATTTCTTAATTCTTTTATTACAGTATATGATAGGGTAACTTTAAAGTAACGAGATCTTATCAATTGCTCAATTGTTCCACTAAAGTCAATAAAACAATTTGTATCTGGAATTATATAATGTGGTTCTACAATAATTCTATTTCTATAATTTTCTATCATATTATTATCATTGGAAGCATTTAGATTTTCTTCAATTTTTTCAGGAGTTGGTGTTTTACATTCTTCATCTGTTTCTGAATTTACTAACCAATATCTTTCATTCTTGTCATCCCAATTTATAAAATCCATTGTAGAAACAAACAACATTTCTAATGTTTGTAAAATATTATTTAATCTAACAATATTACCAAGAACTTTTTTATCTTTCTTTTTTTCCTCATCATGTGTATAAATTTCGTATACTTTTATTTTCTGTGAAAATAATTTGTCAAAAGATAATAAAAATATTTCTTCTGGCAATGATACAATTACTCCATCTGTTGAACTACGCTTTCTATCTTTATTTTCTAAATGTTCATATGATGGAAGGATATTTTTATTTCTTAATGTTACTAATAAATTACCAATATCTATTAAATATTGAAGAAGATTAATTTTGAATTTATTTGTCTTTATTGTCTTAAAAACTGATTCACCGAATTTTTTTAGATCTTCTAAGAATACATCTGATTTTATAAAATTATAGATTATTGTTATTACTGGAAGAACTTTTTTGACTGATTCGAGATCATCATGTTTTGACTCTATTAATGAAGATAATTGGCTACTATTATCAGAACAAACACTTAAAAAAATACCAAAAAGACTCATAATAATTTGAAGGCTATGAGATCTTTGCTCATGTAAATATGATGTTTCATCATTTTTTGAGGTATAATAATAATAAATAAAGAATGATGTAATTTCAATTAATTGTCTACAAGACAATGGACTATCATTTCTACTTAAAAGTGCACTAATACAAATTAATCCAATCTCAGCATACAAATCAAATGATTCCATATCAATTTTAGAATTTAATATTCCTGCACAATGAACTAGATAAGTTATGGCAAATTTGTATAATTTACTACTTGAAAGTCTTTGAAGATTACTAATTATTTCAAAATCATTAACACCATTTATTAAACTACCTTCCATTGATAAATCAAATGACCAAGTACGACTATTTGTTCTTATTTCTGGTAACCTCCAAATTTCTTTATCATTTTCAAAAGCTTTACTTGGATTTAATTCTAAATGTTTAGAAAATAATTCATTCATACATTCTTCATTATAATTTTTTACTTTTCCAGCAACATCACTAAATGTACCTAACATTGCCTCTTTTGCACCTTTATGTGGAAATTGAGCAGCCAAAGATCGAATATAAAAAAAGATCATTTCTAAATATCTTTCCTATAAAAATAATATAAAATAAAATTATTATAAATAAATATTAAAAATTTAATTTTAAAAAAAAATACCAAAGTAAACTTAGGACACTAAAAAAGCAATCGGACAGAATAAGAAAAAAGTAAATATTTTTTTCTTAATTATACAAAAACTTATTGAAGCAATACAAAGATAGAACAAACAATACAGAGACATCTCCAAAAATTACATATAAAAAATTTTAACTTAAAAAAATCGCACCTGATCTCGAATATCTCTGCTGACCATTATACTGAACAAATGTCTAAAGATGGGATCCAAACGTCTACGCAATGGATCACGTTGTAAGATCTAGAAAAAAATTCACAATATAATTAAAAAAAAAAAAAAAACTTATATTAATTAGAAAAAAAACTAAGCGTTAATAATAGTATTTTATTTTTTTTTTATAGATAAAAATGAAAGTTTAATTAGAAAAAAATAACTAAGTGTTATAATAGTAATATTTTAGTTATTTTTATAGGTAAATAAAAATTTGGTTAATAAAAAATATAAATAAAAAGCACTAGTAAGAGTGTTACAGGTAATAAATTTACTATTATATAATGTTAAAAAATAAGTAATACTAAAAAAGCATTCTAAACTTACCATGTATAATGAGATCAAACCTAAAGAATTGTAAGAACGTCCAACAGTTGGACTTAATTGAGATGCCAACCAACAATATTCATAAGCTTTTTCATAACTTTTAAGCCCATGAGCCATACATTTGTATCTATAGAGATCACTTAATGATAAATAATGTCTTTGAACAGAGGTAATAGCTGTAATTTGTATTTTACTTTTAAGAGAATAATATGGTGCTTCATTAACAATAATACATTCTAAAAATGTTTCATTTGTTAAATCTGTTGAGTATGGCCATGGTACTTGTTCTTTAAATCTTATTCCATAAGTATTTTCATATAATGTTATCAATTCTTTGTAATACAAAATAGCAGCATCTAAAAAATTTTGATACATCATTTGAAAATCACTTTTTAAATTTTTATCTACATCTGTTTGTTTAAATAAATCTATTACTTTATAAAAACCATTTTTCCACATTTTTAATTCCCATTGTTTCTTGTATGTTGTTTCTATGTCACGTGTAATATGTGTTTTGTATTCATTAGCCAATCTCAAAGTATTTTTAATTAAAGATGGTATTATTTGTAGTACATCTTTTGGTCGATTTTTTATTTCTTTTATATTCATACTAATCTCTCTTTCATATCCATCAAATTCTGGAGGTGTCACCTGTAAATTTAATGATTCTACTGATTGTTTTCTTGGAGATATTTGTGTTAAAGTATTTCCTTTTACTACTGTTTTTGATGGTTTTCCTTTTATTTGAGTTATTGATATACCAGTTACTGATTTATAACCATCAACTTTATTTATTAATCCCACATTTCTTGGAGATGGTGGTGGCTTTAATGCTTTATTATTTGGTTTCATTTTATTTGGTGAAATATCTTCTTTACTTCTTACTTTAATATTTTTATTTCCTTTATCAAGGCGTTCCCTATTTAAACTTGACCAACTTCCAAATTCATTCTTAGATAACTTACTATTACTACCTCTCTTATCGTAGTCAGATTTATTTATTCTTGTACTACTACCACTCCAATCATTCTTTTGACTATTTTGTTTATTATTTAAATAATCATTAGTAGTATCAAGAGAGGATTGAGGAAGTACAGTAATTCTTTCAAAGATACTCTTCTTAACATTTCCATCTTGTTTATTAGTATCCTCATTTTCGTTTTTGTACTTTTCTTCATCAACTTCATCAATTCTATTATTACTTCCTGTTACCTGCATCTGTCTTTCATTTTCTTCCTCCATGCAAGCAGCCCAATCAAATGATTCAAGACTCATCATTAATGAATCCATACTTATTTCATTTTCTTTTCTATTTGTTGCTAAAGAATTTACACTAGGAGCTTGAGATGCATAATAATTCATTTTATTATTACATGTATAAGAAGATATAGATGCTGTTTCATTAAGTATAATACTTGAACATACTGATTTTGCATCAAAATTTGTCCCATCATCTTTAGAATTTGATACAATTTCTGATTTAATAGATCTAATAGAATTATTTCTTCTTCTGTATCCAGTACCATGATTTCGATTACCACCTAATGTATTTGATTGAAAATGACCAGGATGGTTGTAGGAATGCTTTGAATGTGTACGATTATTATAAAAATTGCCTTTTTTGGGATTATCTAAATTAGCTTGCATACTATTATCTAATGACATTCCACCAGAAGTGTAATTAAGACTTGTATTAGAACCATTTCCCGTTGAATGCCTAGGCCCGCGTTTATTACCACTATTTCCATTAAAATTATATCTATTATATTCTCGTCGTGAATTCTAAAAAAAAAAAAAAGATATAATTATAATAAAATAAAAAAATTTTACATACTTTTTCACTTTTTTCTTTAAAAGATTTTTGATTTCCATTACTGTTTACACCATCAATATAATCATTTCTTGACACATCATTACTATTTTCTTTTGAATTTTTTTGTTTTTCAGAAGACTCCGAAATAGGATTTACTGTAGATAATGTTCGTTTAGTAAACATTCCTGGTTTGTAGACCGGTCTATCAGGGCGTTTCACTTTTTTATTAGTGGAATCTGATGACATTGATAATGATGCATCGCTCATGGTATTATTAGTCAATATTTAATCAACAATTTCTGAAATAAACTAAACTTTATCTGCACTTTAAATAATCACAAATAAACTTAAATAAATAAAAGTTAAATATTTTAATTATATCAAATTATAGTGAAATTATTATAAAAGTAATAATTCCTCATAACTTTTATCTATATACAATTAATTTAACATTAACAATTATATTCATCCTTTTATATTATATATCTCATAAAATTTTATTTTAAAAAAAAAGAAGATAATATAAGTATATAAAAACAAAAATATGCTTATAACTTATTTATTTATTGTTTATACTGACGTTCTTCAACAATTTAAATAGGATAAAAACGCTCTGATACAAATTTGAATAATTTTAAATTAATTATAAATCGATTTATATTCACACTATTTAAATAACTAATAATAAAAACTATAAAATCTTGAAAAATATAAAAAAAATTTTTATAAAAATATGTATCATTCAATGATTTTTTTAAAAATTTTTATCACAAAATAGTTTTGTTATTACATATATAATATATCTTACAAATCTCTAAATTTTTTTCCAGTCAAATAAAATAAAATTCTACATGTTTTTTTTATATAAAACAAAGATTAAAAGATTCTAATTTTCCACCACTGGAAACTTATTATTTTAAAATTACAAATAATTTGTTCTATTTTGTAGATATAACTTTTGATTTTTTTTTATTATTAGTAAAGTTAACAAGATAAGTCAAAAATACAAGATTAAATAAAACTTTCTATTTATATTTATTCAAATTCATTAAATTACCATTGTCATGTAAAATTAAGCAAGTAAAAATAAATAGTTTGTATAAATTAAATAATATTGTAGTTTGCTAAAAAGTACAACTAATAAAAAAGATACACAAAATATATAGCAAATATCAAAAATATACATGAAAAAGATTTCCAACAACTGAATTCTCAAATATTGTAAAAAAAATAACCGTATCTAAAATTTAGAAAAAAAAAAATAAAAAACGACATTATAAATCTGCCATTAAAAATCTTTCTTTTTTTTATACTATCGGAAAGAGAAGCATTGATTGATGGTAAGGCAAAACTATACAACAACAATAAATGGTTGAATATGTGAAATGATAAAACAAACGAATTTCAGTTAAATTAAACTAGCATTTTATGTATAATAAATAAAAATCAATTTAAAATAATGCTACCTACATTAAGAAAAATTAATGTTTACGCAATGATAAGAAATTATATATTTCTTGTAAGCAGACAAATATTTTATAATAAAATGTTACTTTAAGAAATGTACTTTTGAATAACTATTATAAGTAAATTAGGTGGTCGTTGACAATTTGTAACATTAATATATTTAAATAATTTTAATTTTTAAATTAATGTTAAAAAGTAAAATTAAAAGAAAATATTTAATTATCTAGTCAACCAAATATATTTAAATTTTAAAACATTAACTGAAAATATACTATCATTAATAACAATCTTACATTAACATATTTTTGATTAGTAATGATAAAATTTACTATATTAACCAAGTTTTGATTACGACCATAAAAACAATAAAGTAATCAAATAGAAAAAAAATAAATAAGAAAGTAAAAATAATTTAAAGTTTTTTATCACTAAAAATTAATATTTTATTAATTTGTAACGATTAATTTTGGAAATAGATGTATTATAAAAAAAAATTTAATTTACAATGTCTAAAAATTTGACTGTAAACTAAAAAAAAAAAAACTGAAGATGCATTGAAAAATAGTTTGTTTCCGCACAACTTTGAACTTTATTCCAAAATCGAAGAACAAGATGGTAACAACCAGGAATGAATGTACTATAACTCAATAATAAGTATGTATTCCAATCACATAAATAAACTATTTTTCATTATTCATTTTATTCACCTATTTTCTTAATTTTATAAAGTAACATGAAACAGTTATTTATCGTTACACCATATTTTTTCTTTTCATAGTCATACAAATTTTTAAACACACTTATCATTTAATAATATGACTAAAAATTATTACTTTTAAAAATATTTTTATATAAAGTATGCGTATAATACAGAAGCATGCAATGATTCAACGGTTTTTTTTTATATTAACTATTAAAAAAAACAAATATAAACTTCAAATACATGAAAAAAAATTATTTTTATAATTTCATTAAAAAAAGAATATATATTAAAAAATAAGGTGAAAAAATTACATACATTATTATTATTATTATTCTATTTCTATTTTTATCTGATATAACTAACAACTATCGATGATATTTATATGATTAAATGTTTTAAAGAATAGATTATTGTTAAATCAAAACTGTTAAATATCTTATATTACAATTTTTCTATTCCATAATTTAGCATATCAAAATTTTTCTATCATTAAACATATATTATTAAAAATACAGTTAAAATAGAAATGGAAAAAAAGAAAATAAATTATTTGTACAAATAAAAAATTTATTTCTAGATGATCAACTTCTAAGAATAGTGTTTTTTTGCTACATTCTATTTTCTTAAATTGAATAGTTTTTTTTTTCTAAAAAATACCGATAAATTTAATAATATTTAAATTTTCGAGTACTTTTTTTCTTTTTAATTTTTCAGTTTTTGGTAATTTTAAGTTATGAAAAAAATAGAAAATTTGTTTCATTTCAAGAATGTAAGATTCTTTGTTTAAAAAAATTAAATTTTTATGAGATTGTATGAATAAATATATATATTCTACCATCATTTAAAATCTTTTTAAAAATTTCAGTCAATTACAAGCATGATTGTTGATGATATAATTGATATAAATAAAATTAAATGTTGAAAAATATTTCTTAACTTTTATTGCTTTTAACATTATCTAAATATCAGTAATTGTATAGGCATTTTAAATACTGATATAATATAAATATCAAAAAATAAACAATTTATAATTTTTGAAATGATTTTTTTTATCTACAATAAGAGAATCTAATAACTTACGATGAATCTTATCATTCTTCTAAAATATTTTAATTGACGCAATCTACATTTAATTATTGCTATCTTAATACCTTAAGAAAAAAACTATATTAGCTTGAATTTTGTCTTATGTGAATAAAACAATTTCAAAATACTTTGTAGCACTGACAAATACATTGGTATTAAAAATTTTAGTTGTAAAAAAAATAAATGATAAAGTTAAAAATAAGTATTAAAAATTTATCGAAATTATCAAAATTTTTTCAATGTATAGAATGTTAAATTTTAAAATATTTAGTAGAAACCATTATCACGGTACTTATTGCTTTTATCTTCTTTACATATTAATAATAAAATGGATTTCTGGTAGCATTCTTTTTCAAAACTTCTATCATGCTTTAGAAATTCTGTCTAGAATCAGCTTTACAAAGTATTCTTTGATTACCTTGCAGATTTTTCTAAAATATCATTGTTGCTCCAATATTCTTCCTCAATAAAGTTTCATTACAGCAAAAAAAAATACACTCATTGATGATATAAAATCATCTCTATCATATCTTTTTGTTTTGTGGTTTCTTTGAAGATAATTCTTAAAAAACTATCAGAAGATTCAGATTCTTTGTTTCTACGATTAAAAAAATTTTTGGATAAATTAAAAAGTGAATTTATATGAAATTTTTGTTCTTATATACAAATTTATTTTTTAATGTACTATGTTTTTCTTTTATCTTTTTAATATAATATCTATTTTAACAGTTTTTTAATAATTAATAACTTTTATAATCTATTAATTTACTTTTCTTATATGTAAAAATTCTAGATTATTTATGGTAAAAAAAAATTCATTAACTAATATTACATTATATATTGCTTGCTTAAATACTTGAGAAGTAAATATATAAATAACGATAACAATAGTTGGTTTTTATATCATTTATCACAAGTATATTTTTATCAAAATATGTAAATTCAAACAGAAAAAAAATTTGAAAATTATTTTTTACAATGAAATTAAAATAAAAAATTTAAAGTTATGAAAAAAGTTGTAAGGCTTTATTTATTTTAAACCCTAAAATATTATAAAAACTATTCAAAATATAAAAGTTCTAAACGATATTACTTAAAAAATGAATTCAATTGATTATTTTAAAAAAGTTTTACTTTCTTTTGTGTATTAAATATTTATTTAATATATTTTTATTAAAAAGTGTTTGCAGTAGTTAAACCATATAATTTATATAATAAATATATTAGTTATATCCTGTATGTTAACTTTCACTGTTAACCGGATGGAAAAAAAAAATTTTTTTTTAAATTCTTTATTATAATTTCCAATCAACAATCTATTATTTTAAATTAAAAATACAAAAAAAAAATTATTATCAAATCCCTTTGTCTGTCCAAAAAATTTGGAGAGGATAAAAACAAAAGGCACCGTTCTTACTAATTTACGAAGGAGATAAGTCTAAATTTATTTGGGATTCTTTATTATGAACAGCAAATAAGTTTTTGGGTAGATCCTTGTTGTAATCATCACTGATATATTCAAAAAATGTTTGACCTAACCTGCCTTGAACTTTTCTGATCATTCTAGTAAGTGTTTGTCCATTTATTTTTGAAGAAAATGTGAAAGGATAAAAACGATCACGATGATTTAATGCTCCTCCATAAAAAGGTATTTCATTATAAATATAAGAATCTGGTTTCATCATATCACTAATAGGAGCTCGATAAGTAACGCCTCTTTTTCTTCTAAATTCAAAATCTTCTTTTACATTACCATTAGTTTCCTCATCAGATGAATCACTATCGTCAAGATTGACTTCAACTAAATTTCTTTCTCTTATATTAATTGGTATATCTCTTTTAATTTTTTTGCAATTTATGGATTTAACATATTTATCCCATATTAAACTTTGTCTTTTCTTTCCATCTCTAATTTTTTTGGTTTTTATATCAATTTTTCTAGTATATTCATCAATATCACTCATAATTGAATTCATTACATAACTAACAATAGTACTCTTAGGCAGGTTTTCTTTAGATATTATATTTTGAGATTCTAAGTTAAAAGAAAGTCTCATATTAAAAATATTTTCATTCTCTTCAATAATACGATATTTCAATTTTTCCCTTTTTTCCATTTTCTTTAAAAGTTTATCAAAAATTTTCATATTGTTTTTGAGATATAACATTTTTATATAATTTCCCTCTTCGCACTTCTTACTTCGTCTTGTTTGCATTTTTTCATGTCTTTTGCGAAAACATATGTAAGGATTCACCGAATTGAGACCTTCTTTACTACAATCTGTCTTTACCTTAGGCATTAATGAACTTAATCCTTTTTTATTACATTCTGCTCTTTTATTTAGCCATAGATCATAAACTTCACCGACAATTCCAGGTGTCATATCTTTTAAAATATCCTCTGCTGTACCCGGTAGACATAAACTTGAATCAGTTGATTCATTTTCTAGAGTTTCAATAACACTCTCAAACTCTTTTATTGTTATATATGGTCTTTTATGTAACCATTCATAATCTTCTTCGTCTGCATCATACATGTTACATGGATTAAAAAATAAATATGACAATGGTAATCTTAAATATTCTTTTTTATCAATTAATTCACTATCTACCACTTTATATAAACATATGTACAAATCATGATCAATTTCTTCTGTTGGTCGAGTGGGTATTAATGGAGCTGTTTTATCATTATCTTTATCTAAAGTATACAACTGTTTGATATTGATAGCTTCCTTAATATGTGTTTCCTAAAAATTAAAGTAATTACAAATTTGTTAAAAAATGAAGTTAACTATTCCACAACAACATACATTTTCTTCATCTTCTTCCATTCCTGTTGGCAATTTGACAAGATATCTCCATCCTGGTGAATCATTGAAGTCATCAAGCTCATCTTCCATATACACACTCACCGCTTTGTTCAGATCAAGATTTCGGGCTCGAAAGGGTGGCAATGTCATGCTTTGGTAAATTGTAATTGTAAAAACATGTCTCGAGTGATTAAACAATGACAATTTCAAAGAAGGACACTTCAGTCCAAACAATTTTGTTTTTATTTTCCATTTGAGAATTGGGCTTCAAGGGATTAAATCTGAATAAAACATATGTTGTCAGGGTTGATTGAATATTTTAATTTGAGAATAATTGATATAATGTTGTCATCCTTATATATATATGATAACATCTTCCAATAAATTTTTTATTTTTTTTTAGAGAAACTTGATCATTGATAAATGTATGATAAATATGATATTGATAATAAGGTTTTTTCCTTAACTAGTTATCATTGTAAAAATATTTTTATAATTGCGAAATAATTTGTCTCTACTTATTTAATTTTAAAATAAAATTTACAATTTATAAAAATAATTAGAAGAAAAAGAAAATATTCGGCAAATAAAGTGTAAACTTTAAACTTCTAATAGGTAATAATCAAGTATACAAAAAGTAAACTGTTAGTAAGTTTTTCCACATACTTTTATACTTTATTCCAAAATCGAAGAACAAGAAAATGGTACCCTGTCTAAAATGTACTAACTTGTCAGGCACACCTAATCAAATTCTATTTATACACATATGTTATTATATAAAATTTCCATTATGTTGATAAATATAATTATATAAAAAATTTATAATCAGCCGTAATATTTTAAATTGCAATTAATTTTTCTATATTATTACTTTTTTTCAACATTTAAAATATCAGACAACTTTATGCTTTATCAGAAGATATTTATTTTACTGATTAAATTATCTTTTTTATAAATATTTATGACTTTCTTTATCCTTTCGTTTTATGTTTTTTTATGGATTTGGTAAATCTTTATATTAGTGAAACGTTTATATTTACGTAATAATTTAAATTCAGATTAAAAAAATAAATAATTAAAAAATATATAAAATTTTTTCTATAATTTTTCTAGTTTTAATGTCAAATTTATATTTATTTTTTCTTATCATGATAATTTTTTTTAATTATTTAACTACTTTTATATATTATAATTTTATAGTTTTTTTTTCTTTCTTTTATATGTAAAATTTTATTTACTTTAAATTTCTAAAGTTTTGACAATTTATATAAGTTTATTTACTAACAAAAATAATTTTTTTTTAAATAAATATTTTGCTACTAGAAAAGATATGTCTAGTATATTATAATTATCTCAATATTTAATTATTTTTACCTAATATGGTTATCGAATGATTTTTCTTAAAAAAATCCAAATTATTACTATTCATTATTTTCTTCTTAACTTTGAGATGGAAGTAATTTTTCTATGGTGAAAATAAATCTACCGTTTTAAATTTTTCCCTAATTTTTTTTATAAAATTTCCTATTATTTTCTATTTTTACAAATTTAAATAATATTTAATTAATATATTTATTTTAAAAAAATTTAAAAAATTTGCATACAAAAAAAAACTTTTTTTTATTATTTAAAAACTTTTCCACTATTTCAAATTTCCTCCATGACATAATACTTCACTAAGTAATGTAAAAACAATATCCAAATTACTTAAAGTTAAAATAAGTGCTTCAAAATAGTGTACCCACTAAAGTGGGCCTTAGCGAGTAAGCTTTAGAGGACGAAGAACAAGGTTGACATTGTGAACTAAATAGTTTACTAGAACAGTACCCGTTTCCAGTAAACCTTATTCTAACTTCCTCTTAATTAGCTATAAATTCCTATCCGAAGAATATTCCTAAGTAATGTTAATTTGTTAGTTGTTGTTAGTTGAAAAATAGAATCACATGAATTTCTGATATGAAATATTTAATTTTCCACTTCGATCTTTATATTGAACTTTAATAAGACTCTCTAGAATGGTAGGGCTTTGTCTAATCATCGGAATCATAGCTCCCATTACAACCTAAAATTAAAAAAAATTATTTAATTAGTAATAAAAAATTATCTTAAGTATTTCCTAACTTAAATATTATTTGTATCATCCTATACTAACATTAAATATTTTATTAAACTAATAATTTATATTTAAATGTTTGAAGTAGTAAGTAGTGTATTATAAAAATGTAAATGAAAGAAAATAAAATAGTTCAAAGCTTAAGAAAAAATTTCCCGATAATTTGTTATCTTGTTAAAATTTACTTTTGTTATAGATATTTTATATTACTTAATAAAAATCTTACCATTCTGTGTAGTAGATGGAGGAAATTTCACATGAATAGTTTGATTATGAACAGCAAACAAAGATTTTGGCATTTCATCATCACTATTACTTTCATTAATATATTCTAAAAATGTTTGTCCACACCTTCCCAAAGCTTTCCTTACCATTCTTGTAATATATTGTCCATTAATTTTTGAAGGAAATGTATATGGAAAGAAACGATCACGATGCATACTGAACTCGGGTCTACTAAACATGAGATCTTCATAATTGGGATTATCTGATTTAAATAAAACATCGTTAGGAGCCCGGTATGTAACACCTCTTTTTCTACGAAATTCAAATTTCCCTTCACCCTCGTCATTAGATTTTCTTTTGCCAGGACGATTGTCATCTAGACTACTTTCATCAGCTTCAAAACACTTTGTATTATATGACCATTGTTTATCACCAATATCTACTTCAGAATCAACAGTTTTAGAAGATTGCTTACGCCTGCGCATTTTACGTTTCTTAATTTGTTCATATCTATTACTTTTTTCAACCAGTACATTTGAATTATCATTATATTCCTCAAGAACATTTGTTAGAGAAGTTGTCACACGGTCCATAATAACACCTTCCGATAAGTTTTGTCGTGATATTATACATTGAGCTTCTGAGTCAAATGAAAGGCGCATATTAAAAATATTTTCATTTTGTTGTACAATGTTTAATTTTAATTTTTCCCTTTTTTCCATTTCTTTAAGAATCTCATCAAATTTCTTGAAATTATTTTTAAGGTACAACATTTTTTCAAAGTTTTCCTCTTCACATTTCCTATTTCTCCTAGTTTGCATTCTTTCAGCTCTCCTACGGAAACATATGTATGGATTTGAAGAATTATGACTATCTTTACGAGCTTCTGTTTTTAATTTAGGTATTAACGAATTCCATCCCTTACTGGTACAAACACTTCTTTTACTCAACCACAAATCATATACTTCACCAACAATACCAGCAGGCATATGTTTTAGTAAATTTTCTGCAGTCTCTGGAAGACATACATTTGTATCTGAAGATTCTCGCTCAAGTGTTTCAATAATATTTTCAAAATCGTTAATTTTAATATATGGTCTTTGTTTTAACCATTCACAATCTTCTTCATCAGCATCATACATATATCGTGAATTAAAAAATAAATATGATAACGGTAGCCTTAAGTATTCTGTTTTATTTATTAATCCTGGATCTACTTTTTTATACAATAATTCATATATTTCAGTATCTATGATTTCTGTGGGTCTTGTTGGAATTAAAGCAACTTTTTGATCATATTTTTCTCCTAATGTGTACGCTTGCCTCGCATTTATAGCTTCTTGAATGTGACTTTCCTAAATTTTAAAAAAAAATTATTTAATTATTTTTTATTCTAAAAAAGTATATTTTTTTTAACATACATTCTCTTCATCTTTTTCCATTCCTGTTGGTAATCTAGTAATATCTCTGGAAGCTGTAGCATCAGCCGTTTCATCGAGTTCATTCTCCATGTACACGTACATCCGTTTGTTTGGATCGATGTTCCGTGCCCTAAAAGCGGGCATTCTTGTCCCATGGTGAGCCATGGTCCAAAATGCAACGGGGTAACCCCGTTAAGGTAATTTGGTAAAAAGAAACTCTGTTTTGTTTTTCTCTGTCTTGAAGAATACTTATCGTTGGTAGAAATATATTTTGAAATATAGCCGCGGCTCCTCCAGGGAGACGCGCGGCAACGGCAACAATCTTTTCGCCAATTACTGTACAAATTTTTCATGAGATGTATAAAAAACCATGGGACCAGAAAGCCTTAAGCTTAGTAAATATTCTTTTAATAAACAGACAGTAACCCCACAAGTAATCGTGTTTCTAAAAGATCATAAAAGATTTAATATACAATACATAAAATTATCGATTAATTGGAAAAGCGAAAAAGTAAAATACATATAAAATAATTATAATTATAAGGTAAATTACATAAGAAATACAGTAAAAGAAGTGTAGATGTAAAATTTAATAATTAATATATATTAAAGGATTTTTAAATACTCAATTAAAGATTCAGAATCGTTTGCCATAATCTTAAGAAATATTGAGCGCTGACGTGTCGCTAAACGCGTCCTATCGATGAAATATTAGTCACATTTTTGTTAAAACGAAGCAACCTTCCTACTCTACTTTGTATAATAAAATTTTGCAGATTACATTTTTAACCTCTCTATGTTCTCTTTCTTCAATGGAGCACAGTATGTGTTATATGTAGACAACAAAAGTTTGCGATGATATATATATCTCTCAATTTTAGTAGTATAGTAAAAGAAAAGGCACAATGCACTTTAACATTTTACACAATATACTCATATGCTAGAGTTGAAAGAGAAATTAAATGGTTAGAAAAAAAAATAGTGTATAAAACTTAATGTATAGAATAAATGAAGAATTAGAGTAACGTTCATTTGTACAGAATTATAAAAAATGTCATATATATTATAGTGCTCAAGTATAATGCTTCGTTACAGATGCATAACACATTAACTCAAATAAAAGTGCGCGGCAAAATTAATATATTAATATTTTGAAGTATTAAGTGTGTAGCATTAAATTAAGGGATCAATTTTAAAGTTGGTGTCACAATAGAGTTACGCAAATTTAAAGTTAATAGAGTTTTTTTTTTTTGTTTAATTTATGATATTTTAATAATTTATTTAAAAAGTTTATAAACTATTTTTTTTCCTTGTATTCAACTTTTTATAAAAAAAAAGTGAAAATATACATAAATAGCGGAAATTTATTATAAAAAAAATTCTAAATTTAGAATAGAAAAAATTGATAGTAGAATTTTTTTTTTTTTACTAATTTTAAATTTTTTTTTTAATATCTGCAGTAGAATCAATGGAATCTGTTAACTAAATATATTTCAATCAACATTCAGCATTGAAATATTTTCAAAATTAATAAACTTATCCAGAAGAAATAAAATGTGAAACTTGTGAAGGGTAAATGATAAAAACTTATGTGTGATCATTCTCTCTATCTTAAAAAAAGATTATTTATGATAAAAGCAAAACTTTTTAAAGTTTTTTTTTTTATTGAAATAGAATTTGTTTTTTTTTTTTGATTAAATTTTTTTTAAATTAATTGTTATCTAAGTAAAATATTCTTCTAAATTACTATTCTTCTCTTAAAAAAAAAACTAAAAAATACAATAGATGTTGATATTTGATTCAGTAAAAGTGTTTATAAATTAATAGTATTCTAATCTACAAAAATTTTCCTAATACGACATCATTTCTAAAATTGAGCTAAATTAAGTATAATATTAAAAGGACTTGCAATGAATTTTGTTTTACTCTTTCTTTTCATCATACTTCATGCACACTTCATGGTGTGCATTAAAGAAACCTTGAAAAAAAAATTATTGTTATAAAAAAGAAAATTAAAAATCATATTTTACACGTATCTCTTGTTGTTTATTTAAATTTTATGGTTAAATTTGTTCATAGGAAAATAAATAATAATTAGTCTTGTAATCTCTTATCACCATGACTATAAAAAATGACGTAGATACGTAACATACATAAATAATTTTTATATAAAATATCATTCACAATTATATTAATTTATAGCGTAGGTGTTGATAAGGAAAATATAAAATTTAAACATTCTAATAGATTTGTTTGTAAATATCAATTTAAACATGAAACATTATTAAATTTCAAATAAAAGATTTAAATAAACATTTATATAGAACAAGTCATTAGCTTCATGTTGTCCAAGTATAACTAACTTACAGGGGTTATTGTTATAATTACTATTGTCGCTTTTTATTAAAAAATTATAACTTTCATTAAAACTTATATTTTATTTTTATTTATTTTTAAAAAAAATATATCATTTGATGAATTAATATCCCAATGTTTCTTTAATTTCGATTAAATATAAATAAGTTGATAAAATAAATATTTAAAGAGATGGTAATTTTCCGTGTAATCCATCTGTATTTGTAGTATTTCAATATATTATCTGATAACTTTGTTTTCAGCATAGAATGAAGCGCGTTATATTATAATATATTATTAAAAAAAAATGTATGTTACAAGCACTTAATAATAAAACACTATAATAAAATACTAATATAGTTTGTTTTTAAATTAACCACCCTTCATAATGGCATTTTTTAAAGTGTTGCATGATATAAAAATGTTTCATTTGAGAATTTCTTACGTAATTTTGTCATAAGTTATCAAAGTTTAATGTCCAGCATATTGAAGTATATTATACTTATTATATAAAAAAAAATCATTATAATGTATATGTATTCTATAAATACTTTCGAAATATTTTGTTTATTTTATAAAGAATATATCATAATAATAAGTAAAACTTTTAAAATATTTTATTGAAATGCTTAAAACGATTTCATTAAAAAAAATCTTTTTAAATTTTTAGATATATTTATTTCTTAATATTTTTCTCAGTCAAAAAATCAAATGTTCCAATTAAAGTAAGCTTATATTCTATTAATAGTTAATATATTCATAAAAGTTTATCTTTTAACAAAAATGTGCAAAAAAAAAATTATCAACAGAATCTAAGATTTATATTATGTAATATTTATACTAAAATAATTATAAAAAAAATATTTTAAAATGTTTGAAACCACAGAGATAGAAAAAATGTTAACAATACTATTGTTGAATTTTTTTTACATCCTTTTATCTTGTATCTTAATGAGTTTTAGATAGAGGAAGAAAGCTTTAATGAATAGCTAGAATTATATATATATATATGTATATAGTTTCTTAGAATTTATAAATTATAGGGAAAAGAAAAAAAAAAATAAGAAATTTAGTTAAAAGACGATACCAGTAAACATGAAATATAATATTTCTTTGGTTCTTTCATTTTTAATGAAGACATTATTTTATTATCTTTACCATTCTTCAAACAAATTTTCAGAAAACCAAAAAGTTTCTACATTTTTCTGAATCTGTAGAAATAAATCTATATCATTGTATGCATGCCTTCAAATAAATTTGTTAAAGGTATTATCAAACAAAATTCTGATTGTACTTCACTATTTAGTTTTTCTAAATCTGATATTCTTCTACATTTTCTTAAGAATGTCATTTTCTGTCATCCTATTAATGGCATCACTGTCAACAGAAATACTTTAAAATGTTATCAGTTGTTTTTCAATATGAAAATAAATATTTTAGTTTCCAATTTCTTTACTTTTTTTGAATTTTCATGATTACATTTTGAATTTTTATTCATTTCTGAATCTTTTGTATCATATGTTATAAAATTTTCCCTATATTCTTGTGAAATCAAAATAGTAGTATTTTTATCTAAAAAAAATATTGGTTACCTTTTTGAAGTTTTTCTGTCAGAATCAAGAATTCAAAAATCATATTATTTTTCTTAAATATATATTTACTATTAATATACTAGAAACCAATAATTATTTTTTTTTAAAATAATTTTATACAAATTTTCAAAATTGTGGTTACATTAAACTTTTTTCTCTTGTGATTTCAGAGGTTTTAAATGTAATAGTTTTATTTTCAGACAAAACATTTATATTATTTTACACCATACTAATAATTGTACTTATCATTGTTTAAAATTCTTTTTATCATTTTATACTTTTTAAATTTTGTCTCTAAAAATATTTTATTTATATTATTGAAAATTTCAAAGTAAAAGTTTCTTTATAAAATTTTACTATACTGTTCTTGAATACTTTTTTCAAATTTCCATGACACTTTATTTTATTTACTTTTTCAAAGAAGAATTACTGATCTTTTTTTAATATAAATTTCATTTTAAAATAATATTTCTTATCTTTTTATTGATTATTTTTATATTTGGAAGTGAAAAATAAATGTATTTTTTTTAAAAATTTTTTTCTAATTTTCTTAAAAAAAGTATTTATTTATAATAATTCATTTCCTTCTGTTTTTAAAAAAATTTTTTTTATTAAAAATTAAGAAATTTTTATTGAAATTATAAGAATAATAAAAAAAAGGTTTATTTAAATAGATTTGAAAGAAAAAAAAATAAAAAATAATGTTGGATGAGATATAAAGTACAATCTTATATTAATTTATTTTTAAAAAAATATTTTATTTACAAGTTTAAAATTAAAAAAGACGCGGCGTTTTTTTTACTAATTTATTCTTTTCAAAACATTTTATAATGTTATCATATTTCCAAGTGAAAAATTTTATCACAATATAGTATTCTTAGAAGTATATCATTGTTTCACTATTATTATTTTCTGTTTTTTTTGTTATAGGTTTTATAATTATGAATCAAGATAACGAATCAAAGAAAAATCAGTTTAATCCCGATGATTTTGAAATTGTAGCTTTAGATGATATTGAAAAAGGAAATATTGATTTAGCGGAAGTTCTTAAAAGGAATGGACATTTTGGTTAGTTGATAAAATATTTACATTAAAAATATGAAATTTTAGATGAGAATGATGAAAATATAGAAGAAGCTGAGTGTGAGTATATTGAAGATGAAGAAGGTGATACTGTAGTTGATGAAGCAATAGGACACCTAATTGGTCATGAGAAGGATGTTTTTTCAATTGATCTTCTTGACGGAAGGTATCTTGTTTGTGGATCAGAAGATGACTCTGCTTCTGTTTGGGATTTAACACAAGATCTTAAAAAAGCTGCATTTGTAATTTCATCTCATAAAGATTCTGTGACGCAAGTTAGATTTAGTGCATCAAAAAGACTTCTTGCTACTGCTGACATGTCAGGAACCATTATTATTACTGATTTACAATATCAATCAACAATTTGTTCTTTGGAAGAAATTACAGATTTAGAATGGATTGTTTGGCATCCAACTGCTGATATATTATTTGCAGGTGGTGGTGAAGGAGTTATATGGATGTGGTTGATAAGTAAAACCGGTGTTGCACAAGCTAAATGTTATTTAGGACGTGGTTCTACATGTACTGTTGGTAAACTTTTACCAGATGGTAAAAAATTATTAGCTGGTTATGAAGATGGTACTGTTCGTATCTGGAATTTAAAAGATTCTACTTATACTGAAAATGTATTTGAAGACCCAATTACAACATGTGACATACATTCTACTTCTCCTATTGGAGCTGTTGGCACTGAAGGGGGAAAAGTTTTTGTAATTAATCTTGATAATAAAAAAATTCTTAAAACATTTAACTTTTCAAAGAAAGATAAACAACAAGATGAAGATGATAACTCTATAGAAGATGTAAAATTCCATCCAAAACAAACATGGCTTGCTGTAGGAGTAAATAATGGTCAAGTATCATTGTATGACTGTGGTAGTGGTATGGCTCGCTTTGAATTCAAAGGTGATGAGGCACCGATTGTAAAGATTACATGGTTTACGTTATCGTCAGGTACTATTGTGCTAGTAGGTGCAAATATTGATGGTGTTATCAGAATTTGGGAAGGTAAAAGTGGTGATTTGTACAAATCTATAAGTGGAGGAGGCGCAGAGATATACGATTTTGTTGTTGATGGCGATGAAAGGAGTGTAAAAATATTCAGTGCATGTGCAGAAGGTGTAGTAAGAGTATTCGAGTGTGACTAATTGATTTGTTCACAGCTGTGTAATTTACTCAAACTATATTGATATCAAAAAAATTTTTTAATAGTATCTTTACTTTATTTTAGGAATATTTATTTAAGAAGTTGTTTTTTTGCCATGTTGTTTTGTTATTTTTTGTTGTTAATAATATCTATAATGTACTGGTTTATTTTGTTTTATTTGAAGAGTTAATATCTCTATTATTTTATTAAAATAATAACAGAATTAGGAGAAATTCACCATTTTATAGTTTTTGTGTCCCTATGAACTAAAAAATGATTCATTATATAGTTATATTATGAGAAACTCAATAACCATATAAAGGTACATATTTTTAGTACAGGTAACAATTTGTACTAATTGATTGTTTAAAATATTTTTTTTTAATCTTTATCTTTATGTTACTATTTAATAAGTTAATGTTTCTTTCATAGAAAAGAAAAATATATATCATTAAAAGTCGATTTTTTAGGAGTACTTAAATAAAATTAAAACTTATTTAGATTAAGAAGGTTATAAAGTATTATGGATTTATATTATATTTTTTAAAAGTAATTATAAAAACTTTTATATAATTTTTGTAAAATTCTATTTATTCAACTTTTAATATTATTTTTTAATTCGTAGTAATTTAAAAGAAATTTTTCTATTACAAAAAAAGGCTTTATCTTTATTCTAAAGATAATTTTTTTTTTAAATTAAATTTTTTACATAATACGTCATTTAGAACTGTTTGAAATAAATTTATGATAGTAAAGCAAAAATATTAAAACTATATTTTTATTTGATTAAAATTTATTTAAAATTGTGGAATGTTGTCACTTAACAATATATTATATGGTGAATATCTTCGTTTCTAAAATTATATTAAAAATAAACTTTAATTATTTATATTGTTTTCAGATTATAACTATGACGTATGTTATGTATAGGACTACCACCTTAGGTGTGGCACTTCAGCAGACACTTGATGATATGGTGACGAGTGAACAAATAAACAAGAAATTGGCAGAAAAAGTTTTGTCTACATTTGATTCTTGTATAAATAATGCCTTGTCAACAAAGACAAAAAATAAGACAACGTTTAAAGCTGAAAAACTTCGGGCATATAGATTTTGTGATAACGTTTGGACATTTGTAATGGATAATGCTGAATTTAAAGATAACATACGCTCTGTTGAAGGCAAAGTTGAGCGGGTGAAGTTTGTTGCTTGTGAAGCAAGTGGATCCAAAAACAAAAATACACATCAATAAAAGATGCCGCTGGCGTCATCTAACATTTATATATTATACATATTTTATAGAAATATTTTGACTAACTACATAGTTAATAAAAACATACTAATATTCAACCAAAACAAACAAAATATATAGTTTTTACCTTTACAGGTTTATATATTTACTAAACAAAACAAATTATATAGATTTTATTCTATCATATTAAATTTTAAATGAAAATTGAAATCCTATTAATTTCTAAGTAATTTGGACATCTTATTTTGATAACAATTATATTACAAGTAAATTAAAGTATATGCTAGAAAGAATAATTATCAAAATTATAAAAACAAATTGTTCCCTTTGAAAAATGAAAATTGTATTGAATTTTAAAAGACACCAAAAGTAGCATTCTTCATTCTTAAACCAACAATATTTCATTAAAAGGATTTTTATTTATTTTTCTAATCAATGTAAAAACATCATTCAAAGTTCTTCACCAAGAAACAAAATAAACTAATTTATTGTAACATTAAAATAAAAAATTGAATATTGTCAATTTTATACTTTTTTTGATATAATAAAACTTTGAATATAGTTATCTTGATATTTATATATACTTATTTTGAAATTAGTATTTTTTAATGTTGCCTATTTTTACCTTAATCAAAGTATGATAATAATTCATTTTAAAAAAATATAATTTATTATATATAAATAGATTGTTGTAGCATCTCATATATCCTAAATATCTATTAAGCTTAATATATAAAATTAAATTATCTAAAAATTAAACCATAAAAAAAATACTAAAGTTTTTTTTTTAATTGATTAAATATTTTGGCAAATATATTAAATATCATGGATAAAAAGTTTATTATTTACAAAATAATATAAATTTAAAAAATAAAGCGACCATAAATACATAAATTACCAATTTTCGTGATGAAAGTTCCTGGCGTAAGGCATTTGTTATTATTATTTAAACTAAACAAATAAAACAATAAAGTTTTCATTACTTTTATATAAAATATATTATTAAACATTAATTAATATTTGTTTTTTTTAGCAACAAGATGAATTATCAACTTTATCGTAATACAACATTAGGTATTGAATTGCAGAATACTCTTAACAATTTTGTTGAGGACGGAAGTATAACACCACAATTAGCTCAAAGAGTTTTATGTGTCTTTGACAAATGTTTTAATGAAGCTCTTCATAATAGAACACATAATAGAACAACATTCTTGGTATGTTTTACATTAACATTTTTATTTTGTTTTTAAAATTATATTTTTAAAATAAATTTTGTAGGCTGACAAGTTAAGAACATATCGCTTTTGTGACAATGTATGGACATTTGTTATGGAAAATGTTGAATTTCGTAATCCAACCCACCCATTAGAAGATGTCATTGGTCGTGTAAAAATTGTTGCTTGTGATGCTAAAAAGTCATAAAATTTTGGTACTAACGGTTCATATAATTATATTTTGTAAAACTTTTGGCAACTAATAAAAAATTAAGTAATTACTATACTTTATTATTCTAAGAGACCTAAAGTCGTAATTAGCAAGGATCCAATGATCAGATTGTACTCTTTCAATAATTCACCATTGAAGAAATCTAATAAGGAAGCTATTGTTTTTTTTTTAAATATTTTTTTAAATGTTTGCTTTCTTTAATAATTAAGTAATAAAATTAATTCGAAACAACTGACTATACAATTAATATGTTTTATTTTGAATGTTGGTTATGCTTTCTAAATTTTTAAAATAATATTTATAGTTTTATAAGAATTTTAAGAAGCATAATTTTCTAAAAAAAATTTTTTTTAAACATATTAATATTACTTTCAGATACATTTTATCAAATTTTTATTACCATTATTTGATAGTAAATATTCTAATTCTTTTTTATAGAATTTGTATTTTTTTAATGAATTATAAACTGTTTTAGATACTTAACCTATTTTTTTTTATTAAATTGTATTTTTTTTCGTAATTTAAAACATATCCCATTTATACCAATTTTATAGTAACATATTTTGTAATAAGATAAAAAATTGTATCATAATTTTCATTAAAATATTTTAATTTAAATTAAATATATTTTAAATTTTTTTTTGGAACTATCTTTGAAAAATTTTAATATTCATAAATTTCTTTGAATTGGTTTTTTAATTTTTGTTCTAACTCATTACTTTGTATATTTCCTTTTTTAATGAAATGTGCAAATAATGAAATGATTATGATTTCATATTCAAATTTGGTAAATTTTTTTGTTTTTGTAATTGTATTAAACTCCATTAACGCATCATTTATTGTATTTTCAGTCAATTCTTGACAAGTTTCTATTTTATTTTTCAAATTATCATAAAGAAATATTATTGCTGATAATATATAAGCTCTTTTTCCTATAAGTGTTCCATGAATAAGTAGTGTTTCACAGTTTAAAGAATCAATAAGACATAAGATGTTACTTATATAAAAAGGTGAGAGAAAACAATTGTTTAATTTCCAATTAGCTACATATAATTGAAGAATTGAAGTTTCTGAAGAACAATTTGTTTCTGACAAACTAGTTTTTTTAATTTCAAAATCTTTTAAATATATTCCAGTGATATTGGTTTTTTCTTTTTCATTCATTGTTATTGTCATATCAGACAATTTTTCAGGAAAATAACCTGGTGCGTATTCATAAAAATGATCATTATAAACTTCTGCATTTGTATAATTAAAACAAGAAGCTAAAGTTACAATTAACTCGATTTTCTTACAATAAGCAAATTTCCAAAATTCAATTGATGCATCTAAACTTAAATTCTAAAACAAAAATAAAATTATTTTTTTAAAATAATTTTTCACATACATTGATGATGTAAATACAAGATTTTTCATGACACAAATTTATCATGGTATAATCAGTGCGAAACTCAAGTTTATTAGATAGTTTTGAATTAATAAATTCTTCTTGATTCGTATTGTTGTACCAATTAAAAAGTTTTATGCAATTCCTGCTGTTAATATATTTTAGACAAAAATCTTCAAGTTTATCACAAACATTTTCTTCCCTTTTTTTTAAATTTTCTTTAAAATTTTTTTTAAATGGTTTGTAAGATGGTTGTATAAATCTATTATAAATAAGAAATAAGAAAATTATAATACCTGGAATAATTAAACTTTTATTATCACTTTCAACATTAGACAAATGATTATTTCTAAAATATATTTAAATTATTTTTTTAATAATGATTTAACTTACAAATTATTATTTGATTTAGTATAATACGTAGTTTCAATAATTTCTACTTTATCATTACCATAATTTTTACAACTATAAATATGATGAATATTTTTATCCATTATATCAGATGTTTGAATTTTTATACGTACATAATTTTTTGAAGGATTATATATATTCAGATATTTTTTGATTTGAGTTGTTTTAATACTTTTTGAAGTTGTAAAAACTGTTTCATTTACTTCTAAATAAAAATTTTTTTTATTTAATAAAGATTTTTTTGAATAACAAATTATTTCTATATATTGTCTTTCTATAAGATTGTATAATGATGTTCCAGCAAGCATCACAAAATCATTATTATCTTTTGTTGTATTATCAATAGTTATGTTTTCTCTTAAAACAATATTAAATGAAAAGTTACTTTCAATATTTTCAAAAATAAATGATAACGAATGTATATTTTTTTGAATATCATATACAAATAAAGCACAGTTAATGCCATCTCTTTGAATAATATAATTAAATTCATTAGTTAGCGTCGAATTTTTATAATAAATATTAATATTATCACCATAATAATATATATGTTTATTTGGTTCAAAAGTTATTAGAACATTTTGACCTGAAGAATAATTAACTTCTAAATCATAGTTATAATTTGTATAAACTGTTTGTCCAATAAATGGTGTTCTTACTAATGTATAATAAAAATGAATAAAATTTTTACTTTGTAATGGTATTAAAAATACAAAAAATAGTATTAAAAGTTTCATTTTAAATATATTATTAATTAATAAAACAATTTTTATTTGATAATAAGCAATTATAATATAATAATTTAAATTTATTTTTATAATATTCAAAAATTTATTTCATTTTTTTTTAAAAATATTTAAATAGTTTAACATATTTGTTTTTCTATAGTACATGTTTTTGTTATTTATTAATTTAATCATTTATTCATTATTTATCATTTCTTTTGAAGCAGATGTAGCAGTATTTTATACAAAACAAGATGAAAATAATTTAGTTCTTCATTATATTAGAGAAAATTATGTAGCAAGTTTTAAAGTTGTTGTAGAAAGAGAAAATTATTGTCCTAATTTTGAAGATATTACAATTATTAATAACAATGTATGTACACTTCCAATAGTTTTTTATCCGTAAGTTAAAAATTAAAAAACAGTTGTATTTTTATTATTATATCTAATTTATAGATTTTTAAATAAAACAAATGTTGGTAAAAATAACTGTTTTTTGAAAGAACAATTTAAAAAAAACAATATTAACAATACTTATTTAGATAATTTAATGGAAATAAAACATTCTAAAGATATATGGATAATATCAGCAACAAAGAAAGATAAAAAATTTACAAGTATTATTATTAAATCTTCTCCTAACTTTCATTATAATATTCAAACAGCTGTCAAAAATGTAATGAATTTTATAGAAGAGGAACATTTTCATGAATGTAAAACAAAAAAGAAGGTTAAAAGATTTGCTTTTATAACACAAATATCTAGTGATTTTGTTGTGATATCACGACAATATTTTATTTGCGTTATGATACTTCTTCTGTTAAGCTTATCAATTGGAATGTTTCTTTTAATTAAACATTTTGTAACTGGAACAAATAAATTAAAAAATGAATCTGTAGTTTAACATTAAAATTATAATAAAATAAACTGTTATGTTCATTATTATTATTATTTTAAACATAATATATTATATAATTTAAAAAATTATTATGAAATAATAACAAAAAAATTACTCAAAAATTAAGTAAATATATAGAATTTTTGTTAACCTAAACATTATCTTTTTACAGAAAAAAAAAATTTATTTACAATTATAAATTAAAAAGCTTATAAATTTTCTCAATCTTTTGAGATGATATCTTGAAACACATAATTTTGTTATTATCTCTAGAAATTGTACCAGCAATATTAAAATGATTATGAATCAAAATCTTATCTGCAACAAAGTAATCATCAAGGTTATTTTCAATATACACTTCACCATAATTTGGATCTAGTATAAATGGATAATTTAAATCTGGATTAGAACCCTCGGTTAACTTAATAAGTCCAACAATACTACAATTTTCATTAACACCACAATCCACTATTGATTTTTTAGCTCTTGTTTCTAAACCGGTAGTTAAAACTGTAAGTTGTTTTTCAGTTTCAGATGACATTTCATCAGATGGTATATTAGGTACACCTATTTGTCTTATAACTTTTATTGTACCATCAGAATCAACAGAATTCCATGAAACTGTACCAAGACTTTTTCTAAATACTAAATAATGCAAAACATATGTACTTTGTGCATCAATCGAACATCTAGTTATATTTCCATCAATATCAAATTCTTTTATCATTCTACCATTAGGAAAAATCAAAAATTTGTCATGTTCAACTGGATGAGCAAGTTCAATGTTATATAATTTACAAAAATTTCCTTCAACAATACCATTTTTTAAATATACTTCCGTTTTTTTATCTAAAATACCAAATATTGTTCTAATACCTTCAGGAATTGTTGCCATTTTTTTCAATGCTGCTTTATAAATATCCTTATCAATACCATGCATTTCACAATACATTTCATCAACAAATTTTAATTCCTCATCTTCTCTAATAATTTCATTTTTTTTATTTAATGATATATATTCATTCATTTTTGCTTGTCTATAATTTTGTAAAAAACATGTATTAATAAATTCATCTATTCCATCACCATCTAAATATTCTGGTAAACCACAATCAACTAACAATCTTTTTAATGCTGATTCAGGATGTTTTGGTTGAATTCTATCAGTAACTAAATAATCAACCATTCCATTATAATCAAGAGGATAATTAACAGACAAAATTTTTGTACTTTCAGCTTTTTTCTTTTTATTAACAGCAAAATTAGATGATGCTGGTTGACAACTATACATAAATCTTACCAATTGTAACATACTACCACGTTCTCGTTCAAAGTTTCTTTGAAAATCATCAACTATTCGGGAAAGAGCTTGTATATTTACAGAATCTTCATGACATTTAAATAATTCACTTGTATTTTTACATTGAAAGTTATGTCCTAATGATCTAGTTTCTTCACTTAATCTAGTATGGGCATCATTTACCATTAATAACCCAATTCTCAATGGTCCATTTATTAATTTTGCTAATGCAGTAAATTTTGTGTATATTATATCATAAATTGACCGTACACCTTCAGATCTTATCTTAAATCTAAAATGATACATTGCTTTTGGTGATGATAAACCAAACATTATTAATTTTGCTAATTCTTTACTTAAATTTTTAACTTGATTATTATCATCAGCTGAAGCTTTAAACATACTTGATATTGTTGATATTTGTTCTCTCCAATTTGATACAGCATAATCAAAAACACTTCTTATATAGATGGCTGAAAAATATAAATGAGCCCATCGACATGCTAATAAAAAAATATTTACTATTGAATTTATTGAACCAAAATCTAACTTAAATTCTACTACATGTGTATTAGTACCCATACTCTGTTCTAAAGAATTTGGTTCTGGAACACCAACCTCAGTAGGATATGAAGGGTATGCCATTGCCATTCCACTATATGAAACAAATAACATTCTTGAAGACATATCATAATTTATATCATTAACTACTGCACTAGTCCAATCAAAATTACCAAATTTTTCAAATGGTGCTTTAAATTTAGCTACTGGAAAAATTCCACATGATAAAGCATGTATTAATAAATCTTGATCAGTTACAACAAAAAGTATAGTACCAAATAAATCTTTTGGAACACTTTCTGTACAAAATTCTTTTGTAGCCATAGCACCAGCAAACCTTTCTCTATTAGATTCTTCTTCCTCGTAAAAATTTGGAAATCTAACATTAATTTGTGATGATTCAAAAAAATTTTGACTAAATTTTTTTAGTGCATCATATTCTATGTACCATTGCCATTTCATTTTTGTTATTGTAAAATTAAATTTTTGTGAATATCTAACTTGTCCAGTTTCATAATCAAGAATGTGAAGATAACCATTTGCCATAGAGACAGCTAAATATAAACCATTTGGTGACCATTCCATACATTCTAGTGTTGTTCCATGATCATATTCTTTTTGTAAGCTACCTAATTCTTCATAATAAATACCACGTATCCTTTCAACATTAATTTTCCAAGATTTTTTATAACCTCCTCTTCTTAAACATATATCTCCTTTTTTTGATGCTATAACTAAACTATCATGAATTGGATTCCATTTTGCTATATGAACCTATAAAAATTATACATTATTTTTTTAAATATAAGCTTACAGGAAAAGAAGATTTATATGATTTTGAATCTTCTATAAAAGGTGTACTTCTACATAAAACATCAGTAGATTCAGCATCAACTTTCTGTCGATCCATTTATAATAAATGAAGTAATGCTTCAAACAAGTGAATACATCTTCTACCAGTGTTTACTTTACGCCAATTTATTTTCGTTTTAGAAGACAATCATTTATTCCATATATTTCTTCAATTGATTTCTAAAAAACATAACTATAAGACGTTCATTTGAATAATAATTATGAATATTTAAAGGTTAATGAAAATTAAAAAATAATTTTTAAATAAAAGATATTAAGGACATAATTTATATTAACAAAAATAAACTAAGTTAAAAATAAAAAGGTAAAAATTCTAATTAAATTTTTTAAAAACGTTTTTTCTAGAAACATTATAAATATGAAAATTAAAAATCTTATTAATTAACTTTTTTTAGTAAATGAGGATGCTTATCATTTTTTAATTATTTAATCAATGAATAAAAACACAAGGTTTATTTTTTTATTTTTAGAAATGACAACAGTAAATTGATGTTAATTTTTTTTGATAAAAATTATGTATGATATGTATCTTTATTATATTGTTCTCTCAATTTATATCATCTAAGTTTCTTCTTTGGATATTAATTTCATATTTTGTTTTAGATTGATAATCTTCATTATAAGTAGGCCAATCTGGTTTGACATCTACTAATTTAGGAATTTTATTTTTAGTAACTATAGATTTTAATAGTATAAAAAAAGCAAATCCAAATGTAAAAGAAAAAGGTGTAAGACCTACTATCCAACCAATAATTGCTACATGATTTGGCATTTCATATTCTCCAATTTTAAATGGACCATTAATTATTTTGTAAATTGCTCCTATACAAACAAAAAACAAAGACATTGGTGTTATATATTTCCATAAATAACGGATTATTGCACCTGATGATCCATAAATTTTAGAATGATTTACTCCTTCATTTTTAAAAACTGTTTTAATATCAAGCATCCATCTATCAATACCATAAAAATATGATATTGCCCCAATTTCAATTAATGCTAAAATTGGTAATGAAGTAGTTGTAGCATCATCAAAAGCTACAATCCAATAAATACCATTTCCAAAAGTCATAGGTAGTGAAAGTATAAATAAAGCAATAACAATTAATTTAATAATTGAAGATCTTCTAGATATGTCCATTTTAAATTGATCCATAAAACAACAAACATTTGATTCTATGTAATATGCCAATGATGATTGAACAAGTACAAATGTAAAAGAAAAGAATATAAGCATATAAACATTTCCAGCAAAATTTTCAGATACACCTTCTGGTATTGCTACAAATAAAAGCATAGCTCCATAATCTACTAAATCTCTGATATTAGTAAGTTTATATTTGTAAGCTAAATGTCCTGTTACTGAAAAAACAGCTAAAGTACATGTCAAAGACATTGCAATATCACAAATCATTATAACAATTGTTTCCTTAAAAATATTACTTTTTTTTTTATTTTTTGATGTTAAATTAATATATGATCCTTCAGCAATACTTAATGAATAACAAAGTTGAGCAGCAGCATTAACCCATGTTTTTGCTGATAGAAAATCTATATAATTAAAATTGAAAAAATATTGACTTAAAGCAATTTGTGATCCACTCATTGTAAGTGTTTGTGTCATAAATAAAAATGTAGCAAAAGATGAAGCAACAGATACAGCATTGCTAAAGTACTTATATTTGTTACTGTTTAATACAATAATTGAACAAGTAAATGCTAAAATTATTGCTAAAGTTGTAACTAATGTTCCATTTAAATCTCCAACTTTATTAACGTTATCTGTTTTATCAAGAAGTAATCTTTCAAAAAATTCTTTTGCTGCTGATTGATAACTTTCATTAGTATAATGAAGCCTCACTACATCGGTAATTTGATCATCAATTTTTGAAAAAACACATGTACCACCCTGATAACCATTTGGAAGAAAATATGTATTATTATATTCTAAGTTAATTTTTAATTCTGAATGTAGATTATTAAAACAATCTTTATTGTCATATATTGAAAAACAATTTTTTGTATTGTGACTATTTTTACACGAAAATATAAATCGATGTTTAGATATTAAAGAAATGCCACAATAAACTGTTATCCATGATAAAATTACTCCATATATTGCTGTCATAAGCATATTAATCATTACACCAGTCCATCCTAATCCTTTCATTATTGGAACAATTTTATTAAAAGCAAATGATGGTGGTGATTTTGAAAATTGTCCAAGAATACCTTCCATATAAGCAGCAGGAAAACCAATTATTACACATAATATAAGATAAACAACAATGAATGTTCCACCACCATTTTCATAAACTACCATTGGAAATCTCCAAATATTTCCAAGTCCTAACATTATCCCAACAGAAGATGCTAATTTAAAAAAATTTCTTGTAAATATAAAATTATAAACTGAATCATCTATTATACTTTGGTTACCCAAAATTTCAACTGACTTAGTATCTTTTTTATGTGATTCTGTACCATTATTAGATATATCTTCTTTTACAAAATGATTTATTTCTGTTAATCTATCAAATAATTTAGTACCCTTAGAATTTTTTTTCAAATTTTCATCACATTTTTTTAGAGATAAGTTAGAATTTTCTCTTTGTTTTTTAGATTTTTCTTTACAGTTTTTTTTTTTTAAAATCTTTTTTTGTTGCAAATTTTCGGAATTAGATGAACTTGAAGATAATGTGTTAATTTCTGGAAAACACAATTGTTGTTTTTCTGATTGTGATGCTACAAATGACATCAAAAAGTCATTCAAAAAGCAATTAAGCTTTTTATACTTATATGACAAAAATTTGCATATTTTTTTGACAATGTATTTAAAATTAAAATTTTTCATAAAAAAGATTAATTTTTAATTAGTGTAACATTTTTTAATAAGTAAAATATAAAAATATTATTTCTTATTAGAGTTATTTTCCAAGTTTAATTTTTAACATTTAATTTTATAAAATGTTTTTCATAACAGCAAAACCAATTTTACTTTATATGATAGAAATTTCAATTAAGTAAAAGCTTATAGAAAGATAAATTTGATACGCTAAATTTCTTTACCACTATAATTATATCCTACATGAAAAAATAATTAAATTTTTAAATGTTAATAAATTTTAATGTTTGGTACATTTCCTAGGTATTTCATCATCATCATTTTTTATATCTTAAAAATGATCAAAAACAAAAAAAAAATAAAAAAAATAAGTAATTAAAAAATTTTTTAAAATAAAAATTAAAAAAAAAACAACTTTTTTTAGAATTTGAATATACCATTATAGTCATTCGATAACCCTTGAAATGGGATGAATTTTGAATATAATCAACAATATCCTAAAATTGAAATTTCAGGAGATATAAGGATTCAAAGTTGAAGGGCGAAATTGGGGAATATTTTTTTGTAAATTTCGATTACTATGATATTATTGTAAATTGTTTAAATAAATACTTTTTTCTAGATCAATTTTTTACGGGAAATTCATTAAACCTATTCATATCTTTATAGGACTTCTAAAAATCAAGATATGATAAGGAATATGTTTTGAAAAAAGTTTTTAGAATTATGAAATAACTCACGTTTATGAAGTCACAGAATCATGAAACTTGATGCGCTAGGCTTCTTCATAATTTAAGGTATATCCTACGTTGAAAACATTTTTTTATTTTCAATGGTTCTTGAGATATGAAGTTTGATACTTTTTTGCGCGTAATCTATTGTCATCATTTTTTTTATATCTCGCAAATTGTTAAATGTATAAAAATATTTTGAAGGTAGACCCTATTTGAAAACTCATTTGAAGACGATTGCGAAAATCCGATTGCATTTATCATGATTTTGAAGCAAGATATGAACAAAGGCGGAAATTTTTCTAAAATACTCATTGTACCCGACTTTTCAGTATCTCAGCAAATAATTATTCTATGAAAGTAGGACTAGTTTCATTCGATTTCTATTCAAATATTGGTCCAGGGTAATAATTTCTAGAGCTATAGCATCATTATTTTCAGAGATTCAGAAAGTGGCTGAAAATATTCTAAATTTCCGACTTTATCTCTAAAAATGTGAACAAAAAAGAACAACTTTTTTTGGAATTTGAAAATACCACTATAGTCATTCGACAGCCCTTGAAATGGGATGAATTTTGAATATAATCAACAATATTCTAAAATTGAAACTCCAGGAGTTATAAGGATTCAAAGTTGAGGGGCGAAATTATGGAATATTTTTTTTAAATCTCGATTTTTATGATAATATTGTGAATTTTAAAAATAAATACTTTATTCTAGATCACTTTTTTACGAGAAATTCATTAAGCCTATTCACATCTTCATAGGACTTATAAAAATGAAGATATGATAAGAAAAATGTTTAGGAAAAAGTTTTAAGAATCGTGTGATAACTCAAGTTTATGAGGTCACAGAACTATGAAACCTGATGCGCTGTGCTTCTTTCATAAATTAAGGTATACCCTACGTTGAAAACATTTTTTTATTTTCAATGGTTCTTGAGATATGAAGTTTGATACTTTTTCGCGCGTAATCTATTGTCATCATTTTTTTATATCTCGAAAATGGTTAAAGATATAAAAATATTTTGAAGGTAGACCCCATTTGAAAACTCATTTGAAAACGATTGCAGAAATCTGATTACATTTATCTTGATTTTGAAGCGAGATGTAAACAAAGGCGGAAATTTTTCTAAAATATTCATTGTTACCGACTTTTCAGTATCTCAGCAAATAATTATCCTATGAAAGTGGGACTGGTTTCATTCAATTTCTATTCAAAAGTTGATAATGAACAAGAATTTTCAAAACAATGTCATTAATATTTTAAGTGATTCAAAAATTGCCTTACAATATTTTAAATATCGAATTTTATTTTTAATAATAGAACTAAAAATAACAACTTTTTATTGTTTAATAATGGAATTTTAGGTTATTTAAAATTTTTTAAATATTATGATTTTAAAATATAATCAACAATATTCTATAATTGAAATTTCAATTGACATGTTCAAACAAACGTTAGGGTTGAAAGTTAGAAACATTTCTATGCAAATCATGATTTACTATACAATAATGAATTTTTAAAATGAGCAAACAATTCAAGATTGTTTTTTTTAACTAATTAATAAAGGTTAATTTCAATATCATTTAATTTCAGTAATTAAAGAAACAAAAAGATAAGCAGTTTATGAAAATGATTTTAGAACATTTGGGACTCTGGATAGGGTTATATGAGTCATTTTCGACGTCAAAAATAACTTGGAAAGCATATATATACGATCTGTTGAGTATAAAAGTTTTAAGATTCTGATCACAAAAAGATTTATTTTTTTTGCAGTTTTTAACTTAAATTTTTTTTTTATGATAGATTTAAATCATTCTACAATTTACATTATTTTATAGAATGCACATATCAAAACATAGAATTTTTTTAATCATTTTATATTTTTTAAATTTTATTCCTAAACGTTATTGTTTTTTTTCAAAAAAATTTCAAAATTATAATTTTTTTATAAAATTTTAAAATTCTGTTCTCAAATATCTTTTCCTATAATTTTGTAGTATTTTTTTCAATTATCTTTATTTTCAAACATGTTACCTGCTTTTTTCAGTATATATATATATAAATTATATTATCTTTTCTCGTTATAATAAACTTATGAAAAATTAGTTTTCTTCAAAAATTAATGCATTTAAAAAAAAAAATTTATTTACATATTTTTTTAAAAAAAATTAAAGTTAACCATATCGAATAGAACCAATTTTATTAGATAAATAAAGAATAATATTTTATGTGTGAATATCGATTCTAAATTCTCTTGAAACAAAGCAACCAGGTTTTTTAATAACAAGCAAACCATCGTCACGAATATGTTCAAATTCAACATCTTCAGGTGAAAAATCATCCAAATAAACATGAACAGAAGTTGGATAGTATCTAACACCACGAATAACTATCTTTTCAATATAAACGTCAGGATCATAAGTTCCCTTAGGATCTAGAGATTTTGAAGTAATAGTAAAAAGATGATCAGACTTCTTTTTATAAGTGAATCCCCAATATAAGTAATCTCCTTTTTTATAATTAAATGTTTCTCCATCATCAAGGTAAATTGTTCCATTGGCAAATGTATTAGCAAGGTCATTAGCAATATACAATGTAATTGGATCATTTTGCATAAGTTTGGAGGATCTTCTAAGACGGTTTTTAGCAGGAACAATTGTACCACCTCTTTGGAAAACTGGAATTCTGTCAATAGGAGTTTCAGTATAAACAGCACCTGGTGCAGGACGAATTTTATGGTTATCCCATTCATACCAAATTTGATTTCTTCCAGGTAAATAAAGAGATACTTGATCTACTCCTGGTTCTGTTACAGGGCGAACAAGTAAACTATTTCCTATCATAAATTCTCTCTCTTCATCGTAACATTGTTCATCAGTTGGAAATTCTGAAAATAATGGACGCATAATTGGTTTTCCATTTAATCCATGTTCATAAAATAAAGTATACCAGTAAGGTAAGAAGAAGTATCTTTGCATAACAGCTGAACGAATAGCATTTCTGGTGGCATCTTGGAACAACCATGGTTCTCTACGTTTGGTATCAATATGAGCATGTGCTCTGAAGAATGGTGAAAAAGCTCCCATTTGATAGAAACGAATTAATAACTCATCATCAACATTTTTAAAGAATCCTCCAACATCGGCACCAACATGTGGAATACCAGAAATAGAAAGAGAGAGAAGCATAGGAACTGTCGCTTTAAGATGCCCCCATTCAGCTGCATTATCACCAGTCCATACAGCAGCAGATCTTTGTGATCCAGCAAAGAAAGATCTTGTAAGAAGGAATGGACGATATTTACCATTGGAACGATCAATAATACCTTGATAAGAAGCAGAATGATGAAGCAATCCATAAATATTGTGAATATCACGATGTTCAAAATCTCCAAAATGTTTAATATCTTTTGGCATTGTAACTTCAGGACCATTAAAAACAGAAGGTTCATTCATGTCATTCCAAATCATTATATCGTTATTAGATAATTCATATTTGTCAAATGAATATAAACCACTCCACCACTTTCTTACATCAGGATTTAAAAAATCAGGATACATAGAAGCACCTGGCCAGCAATGTCCTTGATAACTTCCTTCACCATTAACGTTTTTTACGAAATATCCATTTTTCTCTGCTTCATTATAAACATAATAATTATCATCTTTTTTAATATGTGGATCAACAATATTAACAAGTTTACGACCCTTTTTAGTTAAATCTTTAACCATTTCAAGAGGATTTGGAAATTTACTATTATCCCAAGTAAAATATTTCTTTCCATCTGTATGTTCAATGTCAAGCCATAAAACATCTACTGGTATATCATATTTATCAAAACCAGCATTTACCTGTTTAATATCATCTTCATCATTATAATTCCAACGGCACTGATGATATGCAATTGAAAACAATGGTGGTAATGGATAAGTTCCAGTTAATGATGAATATTGTCTATATAAATCATTTGGTGTTGGTCCTAACATAATAAAAATGTCAATAAGACCAGACTCTGACATGAAGTGAGTTTTTATCATACCACGATAATCATTTTCTATGTCAATCCATGTTTCAGCAGCATTAAGCCAAAGAACAGATACAGAATGATCCTTTCCATGAGCCATAACATAAGGAACAGCACCATATAAAGCCATTCTACTGTTAACTTCATATTCAAAAACATCTAAATTATATAATCTATAAGGTTCACCAGATTTTGTGTTTTGTAAAACTAAGTTATCTGTATGTTCTGGTAATCCATAAATATATTTGAAATTATGAAAATTAATATCCACACCAACACTACTACTACCATGTGGTTTACTATCATGATGCCCTTTAAAATCTTCTTCCCAAAAATTTTCACCATCATCCTTTCCATCATTTTTCTTTTCACGGAAATGTTCATATTTCAAAAGATTATCAGAATTAATAGAAACAAGAGTTTCATCTTTTTTTTTTATTTCAAGTTTAAATGGTTTATAATGTAACTGAAGATAAATGTCATTACTAATACTAAATGATGTAAAAGAAGCCTCTTTTTTTATATCTTTTAAGTTATCCTCTTGAGGTTCACCATTTAATGCAATTGTTGGTGAGAATCTTTTACGTAATCCATTCTCTTCATCAATTACAATACGTAACCTAGAATCATTTAGACCAACAATTTTAACCTTTAATCTATTTTGATTTGAAACAGCAACAGCTTCAAAGGTTGTAGGTGTTATGGAAAATGATGAAGGATCGACAGAATAATCTGGAGATGATTGGAAAGCACGTTGACGTTTACAAAATCCAGATTGTTCACATGTTTTAAAATTGCTTTTATCAACACTAAATATTCTTAAAAATGCCAGCGAGATCAGTAGAAATAATGATTGCCACATCATCACCTGAAAAGTAAAGATACAAAATAAAAGAATTATTACAAAATGGAGAAGAAAGAGAAGAAAATAAGGTTTTATCGGGTATTAATACGTAAAGAGATAAAAAGAGGACGCCACCGCCCATTTTGAATGATAATAAAATACATTGTTTTTAAGATAGATGAATGTCAGTGATATATTAAAAAAAAGAAAAATTTTCAATTAAATGATTTTAAAAGCATATATTAATTAATATAAAAACAACGGTCACACCTTTTTAATAATTAGTATAAAAAAGTGCTATGTTGGAAGTGAACTTCCTAGTTTCTCTTGAAAAGAATAATATTACAAATGTTTACGATATAGTTAGTTTTTTTTTTATTTTTTATTTTTATAAAAGTAGTAAGAAAAGTTAAACATGATAATAAATATGTAAAAAAAAACTTCAATACAATTATCATATTTTAAATTTTCATAATTTGTTTTATTATTAATTTGATTGCGACAACTGCAAAATCTTTTAATTAAATAGAAGTTGATTTATTACAATTAGGTATTAATTAAAATTATGTAGAAATATTTTAATTTATTGAATGAAATTTTAATTTGTTATATTATCTATAAATAAATTTTTTATAAATATTTTTAACAAGATATATTTTTTTTACGTGTTTACAAAACTAATTTAGTGATGTTAACATAATTTGTTTGTTAATAAAATTTAAATAATAAAAAAAATGAATTTTATGAATTTAAATACACAAATCATTTTATTAAAAAAATTTATAAATATGATAACTGAATACAAAAAAAATTAGTTTAGATTTTGTTAATCTTTATAAACACAAAAAATGGCTTTAACATCAGAACCTGCATCAGCCGAAATTCCAGCTGCCGGAGGAAAATCCGTCCACAAATTAACCAATGGAGGTGCCGGTCGTATTGCTTTCAAAATCAAATCTTCAAATAATAATGAACTTCGTCTTAAACCAGTCTTTGGTTTTGTTGAACCAGGTGCATCTGCTGATGTTGAAATTACCAGACTTGCTGGTGCCCCAAAAGACGACAAAATCGTTATCCACTTCGCTGAAGTACAACCAGATTGTGCCAAGCCAGAAGACGCATTCGCAGGAGGTGCTACTGGATCAGGAAATTTGACAATTCCAGTTTCTGCAAAATAAATACTCAACTGTAATATTTTTTTTTAAATAGCGTTGAAATTTTTTATTTATCAATAAATATATATATATGAATTTTAGTAATTTATTTATAAATAAATATTATACAATTGAGATTACAACTTCGATTTCAAAAAAAAAAGTGTTAAAAAATCATTATTTAATATTAGGATTGTTAATTTGAATTCCTTCTTTTTGTAGTAACTCTCTAAAATTATAATAAAGATCAAGAAATTATTTTAAAATACATACAAATATTTTTTCTTCATATAATCAGGCATCTTGTCATCTTTTGCAATAGGTTGCCATTCTACAGTTTCTCCTGTTTCTTTCCAAGACTTCTCTTTATATTCATCAAAATGATGAGTAGATGATCCATTTTTTATAGATGAAGACATTTTCTAAAAAAATATACAACTAAATGTATTACAAAAATAAATATAAAAAAGTAGATAACTCTTCAACATAATAAATTATTAAATTAGATTTTATTAAATAATATTTTTTCCTAGAAACCAATATATAACAACTATTGATAAAAATAATCTACTTTTCCTCTTTTTTTTCTTCTTCCGTTTTATCAATGGACTTCTTAGATTCAACATTTTCCAAAGACTTTTCTTTAGATTTGCTAGGTTTTTCAAGCTTTGTAATTAAAGGAATTTCCTTTACATTATCAGCAAATGATGGATAAACTTTATCGTGCAATCTCCATTTACCATCTGTATCAGCAATATGATTTTCATATACAATATATTCTTCAACATCTTTAATTTTATCTTTTGAACCAAGAATTAAATGCCCAAATCTATCAAAAACAGCAATTTTTTGTTTTGTACATAATTGAACAATAACTTGTGCAATCATATTCCCCGAGTTTTGTGGATTATCGGAACACCTAACAGAAACAACTTTTGGTGGTTTCGTTTCTTCAACAAGTTCGAAAAATATACTACCATTTTCAACATCTGGCCATAATTTAGAAAAAGCATGTTCTGTAACATATTCACAAATTTCTTTTTCATTTCTACTCATCATTGATTCATATGCATTCTTATAAATATTTAATGCATTTTTTGAAGCCCACTCACGAGCATTAAATTTTTCATAACCCTCTTTTTTCTTAATCAGACGAGTACCATTCATATAATTATGAAATCTTCCTTTCGTTCTCCCAAAAATTTCTTTGCCTTTTTCTTCCAAATTTTTTAAAGGACTCGAGAAACTTATAAATGAGATTGGATTTTTTGGCGGTACATATGGATCTAAAACTCCATATATCGACTGTAAAGTTATTTGATGTTCTTCCCAATTTCTTGGAGATACATCCTTATATGGATTTACTCCATTTTTCAACATGTCACGTCGCAGCTCATCCGGAGTCATTTCTTCACGTTCACGTATTTTTACATCGTCAGGTAATTCAAGAAGCATTGTCTTTTGTCCACGTAACTTTAAAAAATAATTAATAATAACATTTAAAAAAAAGTTTAAACTTACTCTTCTAAACATTCTTTCATTTTTATGAGTATTTCTATTAGCTTTTGCTCTATTTGATCGTTTAATACCTAAGAACAATTCTAAATCACCACGTTCCTTATGATGGTGAACACCAGCAACTTGTGTAATAGTCAAATCTTTCAAACGTATTGTTAATCTAGGAAAACTGGCACTTAAACGATTCATTGTTCTACAGATTCACAACTCATTTAAATAAATTTTATACTAAACATTGGTATACGAAACACCAAATATTTGCAAATTTTCACTTCGAGATAACTTAATGAATAAAATGTCAAAAAAAAGCGCAAGATGTTCAGGAAAATTTATTTTATATTAAAAAAAAGTATCATAAGCCTATTTAAATATATAGAAGTTAATGATGGCTGTTCCAACTAGTATGTCCATGTTTAATGTATGAATAAGTCTCTTCAACAGCAATAAGTGTTGCTGCAAAAATAAGACCTGGTCTAAATCCAGTTCTCAAAAGATCCTTAAAATGGGCAAATTGTCCCTTGACAACAGGAGCATCTGGATTATTGAATATATGAACAATATTTCTAATCCATGGATCACGAAGTCCCAATTGACTTAATCTTTTTTCATGTGCAGCCAACTGTGGATATTTTCTATAATTACTGTAAGCAGAAGGATGAGGAATTTTTATATCATCATGGTGTCCGCCCATGTTGTACTGCTAAATAGTTGAAAATAAATTTAAAATATAAAATATAGTGTAAAAAATAATATATACGGAATAAAAACCATTAGATATATATAAAATATAAGAAATATTGTAGCTACTCCATCTGCTATTTTTTTCAAACATTATTACAACAAGAAATAAAATATATCGACAACATAACGGTAAGAAAAAACAAAACAATTGATAATTATGAAAATTTGTAAATAAAAAAACAACAATCAATTGAAATTATGCCAGGAATGAAAATATTAATTTTAAAAGTCCCGTGGTAAAACATTAAATACAGATAAAACAAACAAAAAAAAATTGATTAAATTAATATATGTTTCATTGATAATTTTTGAAACATATATTTTTAATTCACCAGAGATATATTAATTTGTTCAAAATAAAAAAAAGTAGAGGCTCTTTTCCATATCTTAAAGAATCATCGAGATCAACATTACTATATAAAAATGACAACGTTTTTCATACTGAGGTTCGTTTTTTTTTCATGAAAGCCAAATTCAATTTAAATTAATATTGATCATTTACTACTACCTTTTAGCTAAGTTTAGAATTTTCAAAAATCCTTCTTTCATATGGTTTCACGTAAGATGGCCGATCGTAGTTTGGTACATCTGATGACTCGACCTTTTCTGGGATCTTATTTGTTGTTCCATTAATACTCATAAGTAGTTCTTCAGCAGTAAAAGGTGCTGCACTATTGGAAAAGTCTTTAGAAATAGAAGACTTATTCTTTTTCTGTGATTTGTTAATTGAAACCACTATTTTAGCTTTTTCTTGTTGTTCCATCTCTTCGTGATATTTTTCAATTTTTCTCTCATATTCTTGAGTATTGATAATACATTCTTCATCACCTTGATCATGAGATATTGGCGATACCCAACCACTCCATGATGGAACTATTATTTCAGCATAATCGGCTTTTGTTGGTAACTTACATCCAACATCAATTATTGGTGTTGAAACTGGATATTTCGAATTCCAGGATTTTATATTTGAAGTACTAACACCCGAATTTCTCCTTGAATCTCGGGCAGAAATCTTCCGAGGTTTACTACCAAATTCAATATCACCGTCCTCATCTGCTGTATGAACTGCGGAAGTATTTCTTGAATCATCTTCAGATTCAAAGACATCGTCGGATTTACGTTTGTTTGAAGTTCTAAATTTGTCTGATTTCCGTGAAATACCAGAAAGTTTTAATTTTAATGGAGCAATTGCTTTGACTGTATAAAAATTATTTAAATCATTCTTATCATTTTTCTCTTCTTTCCTATCTTTTTCTTTCTCCTTTTTTTTAACCATTTTTAAAATTTCATTATCATGTGCTTCTTTTTCTGATAAAACGATATTTTTATAAGCATTTGATAATCCTAATACCCAAGGTGTAGAAGAAACGTCTGCCAATTGCCTACATTTAGTAAGTTCAGAACTAGTACATTTGTTAACCATTCGTATAGAAGACATTCTTTTAAGATATTTATGAAAAAGTAAATCCCCAGAAACGGCTAAAAAATTTAAATACAAAATAACTTTTAATTTTAAACATACCACCATTTAATGATAGATGTCTGTGAACCTTGTCATCGATTCTAGAATAATAAGCCATAGTATCCTTATTCTTCATATTAAATTCATCTAATGGAGTTCCCATTGATTCGTATAATGGTTGAGAATTTACATTAACCAATTTAACTTTAAAAGAATCTTTATTTTTAAAAGCACATAATCTTGAACACGTTTCTGTAATATTTGAAACTGGTGCCGTTGACTCAAGAATAATAGGAGTTTTTTTTTTCCTGATCATCTCAATTTGTGCAGCAATTGCAGCCTTTTTTTGCTTTAAATTTTCAATTTCTCTGTTTATCCATTTTCCTCTGCCATAAATATATGCCTGATCCCTAGCACATCTATAAACATTTGAATTTCTTGTGAGAGGTTGATATTTATTTGGTGGAATTTGTATATTTGGCACTGCTGGACCAGGAATGTATTTTACAAAATTTACTATTTTAAAGTCATTATATTTTTCTGTTTCTAACTCTTCATCCGAACTTGGTTCTGTATCTGACTCATTTTGAATTTTTGTACTATTTTCTGCAGAAAATTCAGTTGTTCGCTGACGATTTTTTTCACCTACATCTTTAATAGTTGGTGTTGTCATTTGTTTCCCAGATCTATTAATAACTGAATCACCTTTTGTTGTTCCAAATACATAGTTAATCATTTCAGGAGTCATATAATTTTGCAAATCATTTCTCTTAAAAAGTCTCCTCATATACATTGCAATTTGCATTGATGTTAAATTTGATAAACCATAGTTTTCCAGATGAAATTTTCCTCGATCTTTAAGATGTTGTAAACGTTCTGTTATAACTTTCCTTAATGCAACTTCTAACTGCCTTCCACTTCCTTTTTGTCCTCCGATATTAGTTGAAGAACGATCTTTCCTGAGATCAGCTACATCCACAACATAATCTGGATCACGATCATCTGAGTCACCTTTTAAACTTAAATGCCTAGGGTTAATAAAATCATTTTGATTATTAGTAGAACGAGGTTGTATTTTAGAATGAATATTCCGCTTAGAATCACAATAGGGCTCCATAGTATATTTATACATACATCAACCTAATCATGGCATATGCAAAGAGTGACATTTGTCCAATTCGTCAATTTTGTGTTTTGACTGGAAATTTCTTCTATTCTATATTGGTAATATATGTCTTTCTTAAATTATACATTGTTCTAAATACAAAATCTTAAATAAAATATTGACTATATAAAGAAAATCCTTTTTTATCATTATTTTAACGAATGTTATTTTCAAAAATATTTAAAAAAAAATTACTTTTTAGTATTATAATTTGTTACCAATGATGAAATTAATTTTAAAATTTAATCAATTTTCTAGTGTACCTATTAGAAATATTAAAAAAATTGTTAAAAAACTTTGTCAATAATCGTAAATATGTAGTAAAAAAAAGGGTGGCAAAATAAGTTAATATAACATGATATTCTTGATACAATTAATGTAGAAACTTACAACTTTGACAATATTTCTATGAAATTTTCTACTTATGAAATATATTTTTCCATGCATTGCTTTTTTTTCATCCTTGACCCATTTAATTTCTTGTTTTTCTTCAAAAAATATTTGTTTACTTAAAACTACACTAATATATTAATAATTTGATTTAAAAGTCTGTCTTATAACGAATTTCTTTTAGATTTACCGGTGAGACAACATTTTGATATTTTAAAAGAAATTATTTATAATTTGTTAAATATTTGTAGTATTTTTTTGTATGAAGTGTTATTACGATCTACTTGAAGTTGACAAAAAAGCAACCCCAGAAGATATTAAAAAAAATTATAGAAAACTAGCATTAAAATGGCATCCTGATAAAAATCCTGACAGACTTCAAGAATGTACTGAATATTTTGCTCTTCTTCAATCTGCTTATGAAGTATTAAGTGATCCACACGAAAGAGCTTTTTATGATAGGCACAAGGAAAGTATTTTAAGAGGATGTAAGTTAATGTAAATATTTTTTTGAAATAATTTTTAAGATGATGAACCACAAGAAAATAGAACAGGATTGAATGTTTATCAATATATGACAACATCATGTTACAAAGGTTATGACGATGACAATCATGGTTTTTATACTGTTTATAGAAACGTTTTTGAAAAAATTGCTGAAGAAGAATACAATTCTATTGATGATTCTAGGGATTGGAACTATCCAAAATTTGGAGATTCTCTTTCAGATTATGATGAAATTGTTGAACCATTTTATTCTTTTTGGACAGCGTTTTGTACTAAACGTTCGTTTGCTTGGTTAGATCAATATGATATAAGACAGGCTGATAATAGATCTGTTGCAAGAGCCATTGATAGAGAAAATAAAAAATTCCGTGATGCTGGAAAGAAAAAAAGAAATGAAGAAATTAGGGAATTAGCGTTGTTTGTTAGAAAAAGAGACAAAAGGATTCTAAAAAGGAAAGAAGAATTAGAAATAAAAAGAAGAGAACAAGAGGAGAAACAAAAACAACGACAAAAAGAAAAAATTAGAGCTAATCTTGAAGCTGTAAAAAATTTTAAAGAAAATGAAGAATTGGATAAATTATACAAGGAACAATTATATCAACTTGAAAAAGATATTGATAATGATTATGGTGAAGGAAAATCAGTTGAAGATTATGAAGAAGAAACATTATATTGTATTGCTTGTGAAAAAGAATTTAAATCAGTAAAAGCGTTAGAAAATCATAAAAATAGTAAGAAGCATAAACAGATTTTAGAAGAATTAAAAAAACACATGAAAGATGAGGACAGAGATTTATTTAATGATGTTGTACAAAATACATTTGATGAAACAATGGTTGATGAGTTTGAGAAAATAGGTTTTGATGAAGAAGAAGAAGCAATAAAAATTGAAAACATACCTAAAAATAATTCAAAGAAATCAAAAAAAAAAGAGAGAAAAAATAAGAAGAAATGGGATATAAATAATGACAGTGATATAGAGGTTAGTGATTCTATAAAACCAGAAGAATATTTAGAAAACGAACAATGTCACAAAATAGAAAAAGAAGAAAAGGAGAGTGAAGTTAAAGAAAAAGGTAAAAAATCTAGAAGACGTGATAAAAACAACTCTGAACAAGAACCACCAATTGCAACCTCACAACCAATACCATCTGCTTGTACTGTTTGTAAACAAATGTTTGAATCTAGAACCAAATTATTTAATCATATAAAAATTGAAGGACATGCCCAATTAAAAACAATTGATACACCAATAGAAAAAAAAAAGTCAAAAGGAAAGAAGGGAAAATAAAATTTATATTTATTTTTTATATTTATTAAACATCATAAACGGTTATTTTATTATTTATGTGAATCTTAAACATTTTTATTCTTTGAAATTTACATTTAGAAAATAAAATATTTGTTATAGAAATATGTTTTCTTATTTTGAAAAACTGTTTAAAACATTTACTTACCGTAATGCTACTGATGAAACTATTACACTTCTGGCTTCTTTAATTACTGTAATTCTTGAATTTGCTTTGATTTATACAATTTTTCTTCTGATCAAGAAAAGAAAGGCACTAACTGTAGACCATCAATCAAATGTGGAAGATGGAAAATATTAATAACATTTAATCTAACAAATGATTAAAATTTTATACAATAAAAAAATAAAAAATATTATACTATTCAGTTTTTTTTTTGTGGCATTTTTACAATTTATTGAAGTCCAAATCCTTTGCAGTATTTTAAAGCAAGAGTTAATCTTTCTTTCAGTATGTTGTAGTCTTTATAATCTGGTAACAATAGGAAATTATAACAAGTATGTGATGATGGTAAGCTAGAAGTTAATATTAATAAATACTAGTATGCAAACTTACTGATCTTTCATATCACCGTGTCGTTGAATTGAAAATTCCATTGATTTATAACCACCAACTGGAATACGGTGAGAACCTGTAATAAACTCAAGTAATTGTCTTTTTTGTTCCAAAGTAAATTCATGAACAACTTTCCAAAAATCTTTAATTGTCTGACTATCGGCAGTATATCCAGAAGTATAAGAAACATGTTTCTGTAATTGATTCAAATCAAGATCTACAACACCACAAATAAACTGATCAATTTCTTCAGGATGACACAAAGCACGCAAAAGAATTGGATTTGTTACCATAAAAAATCCCGTGGCAAATTTGTCAAATTGATGTTTTACTTGATCTATGAGTAAAAATTTAACATACCGTCTAACGTAGTCTTTTTTATTCGTATCTGTAACAGGAACATTATTTCCATCATCAACTAATTTACAGGTATGTTCAAGTCCACATACATCTTTATATGAAGCTGTAAAATTAAGGCAAAATATATCTTCTACATCTTGTGTTTGTAGAAGATTTTTAAATGAATTATACATAACATTGTCAAAATCTTTCATATCCTCTAAATCAACCTGTCCTGATAATAATTTTTTATAAAGAATAACAGGAAAGGCAACATCTATCATTACTTCATTGTATAGGGCCATAGCTATCATTAATCCAATAAGAACATATTCCATATCACAATAAGTACATTGAGGATTAAACCAATAAGTTCTTGATTCTTTATTAAAAATAAACATTCCATAATCTGGGTCAAATATTTTCTTAGTAATAATTTGATAAAATTCTTTTGATAATCCTCCTTCATCTATACCCTCTTCCCCTTCAAATTGTACACGAAGTTGTTTTCTAACATTAAAACGACTTTTTTCTTTTGAAAAAACATTCGAGAGCCAATTTAATGAATCATTCATTGCTTCTTCACGTCTTACTTGAATTTGAAGATAGTCAGTTATATCATCGTCATCGTCATCATCAACATCAAAAGTACCATTGATAGGAAGTGTTTGTTCAACTTTCATTCGCCATTTATTGTACTCCATTAAGAATGAATGTTTTACACCAGTATGAAATGCAAATGGAAAATCTAAAATTAGTGGTACAGAGAAACCTGTTTTAAAAGCACGAAAGTCTCTTTCAACATCAACATTAGCAGATAACTCATCATTAATAAAATAATTTAAAGGAATCATTGTATTATAAGGATTTGTATTCCAAGCATTGTTTCTGGAATTATGATGAACATCAATTTGGTGCATCTTTTCTGAAATATCTTTATCAAATCCTTCACACCATCCTGGTTTTTCTGAATCTAAATCAACCTTAAGATCTTTTGACCATTGAATAATATTATTTGATGGAACAGTAGTTATGTCATCAGTCTCATGTTCCATTTGTTGATTATTAGAATCTTCATTAATCGATGTACCATCTTCATCACCTTCACCAACTTTTCCATTAGAAGTATTATCGTTTCCTGCTTTTTTAGATTTTTTTCTTACTAATTTTATATGTGGATTATCATATTTTACAACTAAATCATTATCTTCAATTTTTTTTTTATGTATCATAACAGCAGTATGAAAAACTTCTAACATTGATAATAATCCTGGAATATCTTCTCCATCAAAAAAATCATGTTCTAAAGTGTCAGTATAAGCCCTAATAGTAACTGATCGAACAGTGATAGCTTGTTGAATATCATCAATCCAGTTTTTGATCCAATCCAAATTTTGAGTAGAAACAAATCTGGCAATTCTATTTCGTGCTTGATACCCTGCCAAAGAAAAAACTTTTGCAATATCAACTAAATTAACAGTGTAAAATTCGGAGATATTAATTATATGTGGCATGGTAAGAAAAAATTTTAAAAAAATTGATGAAAAAAATTGATCATTTTTCCAAGTGTTACTTAAAGTATACAAATAAAATATCTCACGCACCATCTTATTAAGAGCACAAACGTAAACTTTGCGTATAATATTATTTTCAAGAACTACTTCTTTTAAAAGTTTTATACATGTATAAATTTCTTCTTCTTCCTCAAACCGACTAGGAAAACGTTTAATCAAATCTTTTGATATATTAGTTTTATCTTGAGATGATCTTCTTCTAATATATTGTTCACCTGGATATCGAAGATTTTTTTCAAATGCTTTCATACGATCTTTTATTGGAGCTTGTTTAAAATAAGAAGCTTTTTGAAGGTATTTTCTTATATTTATTTTTTTTCCTCCATTATTATCTAGCTGAAAGTCATAATATGCTTGCGTAAATTCTTTAATCCTATTCTCTTCAATCATCATTATCTCACAAAATCGTTGCGCCAATTCATAGTGAATTATTTGACACAGAATATTTTCTTTTTTAAATAGTGTGAGGTTTATAAAATCTTTAAGTGGTTGTAAATCATTTGTCCTCCTGAAATCAGCTATTAAATTTTTACATACAGACGCTTTTATTTCTTTGTCTGATGGGAATGTGACTTCAATTGGAGGGCAGAGTTTTGTTTTTGCTTTCATTATCTGAAAAAATATAATTATTTGTATATATAATTATATATGATTTAAAAATTTACCTCTATGGCATACTTCAAATATTTATGCTCTTCTTGATTTGGCTTTATATAACCACTACTAGCACATGACTTGTTATCACACATAAACCTCCCGCAACCAACTTTAATTTGCTGGAGATATGCATTTAACAATTTACTATCTTCTTGAACTCTTAATTTTCTAACTTCTTCTGCAGACATTTGACCTTCGGTCTTAATTTCTAGTTTATATTCTTCCTTAATTTCTTCTTTTTTATCCATAATGTAATCCAAAAACAGTTAAAAGAATAATAAAATTAATAAATAAAATACGCCTTTATTTTTCATCAAGTGCATATACCACAAACAATCGCTTCAAGAATTGATTGTGGAATGGAATGTACATGTATTAGAAGTATAAGAAAAAAAATAGTTTTTGTTGTGAAAATAAGGGCAATTAAATTCAATATTTTGTAATCTAAATAATATTTAAAGCGTCAGTAGTAAATTTATCTATGATGTTTAAAATGAATACGTGTTAAAATCAACAGAATCAAATGATTTGGAAAATAAAGATAATAATGTAAAATTAATAATCATTCAACTTCAACTGAGGAATATAGTTAGAATATTTGACAAATCTAACAAAAGATAAACAAGGAAATAAAGATATAAATTTTGTAAATATAAACAAAACTAAAGGATAAGATATGAATAAAAGTACTATAACTTAATAGAAATTATGTAAAATACAATGTTTATCAATAAAAATTCTAAAAAATAGAAGAAATAACGTAGTATGTACAGATCATTAAAAATGTGTTTGGATAAAAAAAATGTGCTTACACCAGTAGACATCTCAGCAAGAACAACAAGTAACATAATTCCAAATGAATTTAAATTATACAATATTTAATTTTAAAAAGTTATTTTTGCTTATCTGAAAATGTCTCAACGAGGTACAAGTGGTAGAGCAAGAGCGAGACCAAATTTATCTTTGTCTGGTGTTTTATCGGGTTCAGGGTATGTTTTTTAAGTTTTTTTTATTAGTTATTAATAAATATTAAGACATCAAGAAAATGAAAGAAAAAAAAAAGATAAAAATGACAGTGATAATAAGGAAAAAAAACAAAGGGAAAGACGTAGTAGAAGCGAAAGAGGTCGTGGTGGAAATGAAAGAGGCCGAGGAAGAAATCGAGGCGCTCGTGGAGGTTCTAAAATTGTTCAAACTGAGGGTATTTTTTCATCTGGATTAGGTGATGATGGACCACAAAAAAGTCGTATTAAAAAAGAAGCTAATTTAACGGGTACTGAAGAAATTCTTGAAACAACAGCTGTCAATGTTGAAATGGGTACTGGTTTAGGTACCGTTGATTCTGAGGGTAGAAAATTACCTACAACATATGAAGAAGAATGGCAATCTGACGAAGATGCTGATAATGTTGCATTAGAAGAGTTAGAATATTCAACAGTTTTTATTGATGATATTGAAAGAATGCAAAATCCTCCAATAGTTTTACCACCACATGAATCAATTGCTTTAAAAGATTTATTAGATATAGATGAAGAAGAAGAAGAAAAAAGAGCAGAAAGAAATAAAATTCCAGATGTAAAAGTGCCGTTATATATATTAAGTGATAATGAAATACTTAGTTCAGTCAAAGCATCCGGTTATTTTAGAAAATTACTAGATGATAATGATGATAGTTTTTTTTCTTTTCAACTACCAGCCACTTTACGTGTTATTGGTGATTATGCCAATATTAATTTCAATAAAAAATTAGATGAAAATGCACATTGTTTAGAATTACTTGATAGTAATATAGAAATAGGAAAGTTAAAATTTTTAAAAAATGGTCGTGTATACATGGATATAGGTGGTAATCGGCTAGACGTTGGCGCTGCAATACCCTCAGGATATACAGAAGATTTAATCATGATTGAAAATCCAAATAAGCAAACACATATCGTTACAGAAGATGGCATAAAAATGGAAATAGATGCTTCTCCAGAAGTAAATAAAAGGAACAAAGCTTGTAACGAAGAAGATATATTACATGTCATTTCACCTGTCAAGACGCATTTAATTGCTTATCATGATCTAGTTAGTCTTTGTGAAAAAAATGATTCAAAAAGTAGAAGCATAACTCCAATGGTTACAGAAGACAGTCCCCCAGTAAAAATTGGAAATGAATTCCGTTCTAAACTAATAGACAAATTGTCTAGAATTACCAACGATCAATTAAGATTTTCAGAAGAAAACAATGTTTAGGTATCATTAGATTCACCAATGTATATTTTAATATTTTAACAAATTAATTTTAATAAAAAAATAAGTGGATAATTTTAAAAATATTATTTAAACTTGTTGAAAAATTCAACCACATAAATTGCAGATAACTTTAATAAATTCGTCGACATATTCCCTACTCTTGAATTCAATGCAATGATTCTTGACTTCTTCACATTTTTCATCAAAATGAATAAATTTAAACATTACATGATTTTCTCCCATAATCTTGAAATCTATGTTCTCATCTAATTTTACAGCAAGTAATAGATTATCAGGAATCAATCCACTGAAAACTAATGTATAATAGTCGTTTGAGACACTAGAAATTATTTTACACTTTGTGTCCCCCATTAAATTAAATTTGTTATTTTCTGAACTATGACAAAATAATAAACATGGAGTATCACTTTCCCATAAAATATTAGAATGAGAATTCTTATGCATTTCAACTGGTTTTCGATATTCTTCATTAACACCTATTGCCTTTTTTTCACAATTATTATTATATTCATTATGTTGAAAATTTTTTTCAGTTATTATTGTATCCATAATATAATTTCCATTAATATTGTTATCAACTGGTTTAAAGTGAAAATTTTCAACAGGTTTAATTTTAACTCTAGTTTTTTCACTTTCATCAATTACAGAACTGCTACTTGAAAGAACATCTTCTTCAATAGTTAAATTTAAAACATCTCTCCCTTTCGAAACTGATAATTTTTCATGGTTATTACTAACACTATCATGAACATTATTTTTTAATGATTCCAGGTTGATCACATGTTGTTTTTCAAATTCATCAGGAATGTCATAGTAATTTTCACTGTCCGAACCAATTTTTTCATACTCCATATCAGCACAAGGATTAGAAAAATGTTGTGTTACTTTACCAATGATAGTTTCGTGTTTTAATAAATTTACATTATTTTTTAATTTTTCATCGTTATCTACGTTGTCTTGTATGACCAATTTATCTTCACATCTTTGTAAATTAATAGGTAATGCTTCAGGTGCTAATTTTTCAATAATAAAATCAAATTTTTTATCCAACATATTAATGCGAACATCAAATTTTGACATTTTATTTTCTAACATAGAAAAATATTCTGTTATAACAATGTTTTGTTTTTCAATTAAATTCGTTAAGCTACAAAATGTTTTATCATTAAAAAGCATAGTACTATTTAAATTATCGGACAAATTACTAATATCAGTTTCAGTTTTTTTAAATAATTTCTCAATTGTACCTTTTATTCCAAATAATGCTTCCTCAATATTTTGCTTGTTCTTTTTTTCAGCATCCTTGTTAGATTTCAAATGAAAAATAAAAGTATTAATCAAATGCTCGATATCCTAAAGAGTAATAATTAGCAATTAAAAAAATTTAACAACATACAATATCATTCATTGATAAATTCAAATCCAATTTTGAAATGTTATCAGACATAACGAAAGAAATAATAAATGTTTAAATGATAGGAGGATAACTCTTATAAGCACAAAATTTGAAAGACTATGTTTTTCGTACCTTAATACCTTAAGTCCCATTTAAAATAAAGTACAAATACATTCCAATTTTCATCATTTACCCAAAACTTTTTTTTGTATATCATTTTCTTCACTGTTAAAATTTTTTAAAATGTGAAAAAAATAACACAAGATACCTATTTTATAACTTGTATGAAATAGATGATTGCTACAGTTTAATTTTATTGAGAAGTCAAATCCCGCCCTCTCTTATGTTAGTATACATATTATACCAATTGTTTTGAAAAGAATAACAAAATTGGCGTTATTTTGACTATTAACCTTTAGTTGTTTGTGAGAAAATTTTCTTTCTAGTTTTTGTTTTGGAATTGGATAACTATTGAATATAAATAAAGCATAAACATACTTATAAATAATAGCTTCTTAGGATTCAAATTTATTTTATCTTCTATGAAATCATTGTAATTTTATGTTGATAAAATTGTACATATGTTTATTTTAATAATTTCTATTAAATCATGACAAATTTAATTTTTAAAAACACCAATTTTACTATTTCCTTTTGTTTTAATGATTCTTAATTTTCTTAAACTTTAAAATTTATAAAAATTATTATTTTTTATTTTTCAGTACAATTATATATATTTTTTTGTAGTAACATAAAATTTATTTTTTTTTTAACAAAACTAAGATGAATAAGAATCATAGTGTTTTTGGCAAAACAATACCAGAAAAATTCAGTATTTCTGGAAAACAATCTTTAACAGGAAGACCATCAATGGTTGGGAGAGTTTCTATAGGAAGAACTTCAACTGGTAGATTGTCATTGGCTCGACAGTAGGTTAATTTGTAACTAATTTGTTTTATAGATTTCTAGGTCACTTGTAGGACATAATCGTACTGTTCCAGGATCACAAATACGTCGAAAAGCTGGACTTTCTTCGAAAGATATTGAAGAGAATTCAAAGATTCTGAGGGAATTTGTTTTCGATCATAATGTATTTGATGCAGAGTCTGCTATTGTTAGCAAGGATTTTAATTATGCAACAGAATTAAATTTTCTTGACTATCTTCAAATAATTATTTATCAAATTACTGACGACTATCAATGTGCAAAACTTGAAAAAGATTTAAATTTTTGGTTATCAGCTTTTGGTATTGATCCTCTTCAACCAACAATGTTTACAAATCTTCGTAACAATTGGAAATATGTTGTTGAAGGTCTTGTTAAATTAATAAGAGTAATCCAATGTCGTAATGATGTACAAAAAAGTAAGGAAGATGATGATGAAGGAATTTCTTTTGAACTATGGAACGATGCAAATTTTCTAGAATTATTTTTTACTACTATTGAAAACATGAATGGATCTAACAAATGTGAACCAGAACACTACAAGGAAGGATTAAAAATTTATATGGATGAGTATGTTAAATACACTTCAGATATTGATGACGATATTGAATCATTGAGATCACGAGCTGATTTTTTGAGGAGAAAGAAAAATGATCTTGATGAAATTCGTGCAGAAATAGAAAAAGAGAAGTGTGCTGTAGAAAAAATGAAAATAGATGCAGCTAGTTTAAAAAAATATTCATGTGATTTAGATGAAAATATAATGAAATTTCAAGAATTAATTAGACAAAGTAATGAAAATTGTATGAAAAAACAAGAGGAGGTTGAAAATGCACATAAAAAATGGATTGATACTGTTGCCGATGTTACAAATCAACGCTTTAGCAAAGATGAAGCTCGTGAATATAGTGCTAGGAATGTACTTATTGCAAGTCATATTCAATCTATTGAACAGCAAAATAAGATGCTGGAAGAGGAGTATTCTACAAAGTTGGCTGAAGTTTCAGAACAACTAAAAGTTGTTGAAGTTGCATCTGCTGAATTAATTTCTCGTGTACAAAAATTAGACACTAGAATTGGAGGTGAACCATTGTTCCGATTAAATAATATCAAATCTATTGATATGTTTGGTGATATCGATGCACTCTCACAACATTATGATGAAAATATTTATCCAGTTGTTGAAAGATTAATTGAAAAAATAGATTTAATGTATACAAAAAAAAAAGAAGAGGCTGTTCGTGCTGAAAAAACTCTTTCCGAAACAATTAAAGCATGTCAAAAATTGTGTCTTGAGTGTGATAAACTTGAGATTCGTAACCAAGATCTTGGTGAGAAGGTTAAAGCTGACACTCAGAAAATGAATGAAGAACTTCAAAATGAAATTGACAAAAAAGAAAAACTAATTAAAGAGATAGAATTAGTAGAAAATTTCTCTAGTGATTATAAGAACTTCGGACTCGAAGATTTGAAAAATGAGATTATTGAGTATAAGGAAAAATCTCATAAATTTATTGAACGTAAAAAAGAAAAATTAAATTTTAAGATGAGTGAAGATAATGAATGTATGAAAAGACTTGAAGTCATGAAAGACCAAATTAACAAAGTTCTTGTAGATAATAAAAGAATTTTGCAAGAAATTTGATTTAATGTACATCTAAATATTTTTTATATGTAAATTAATAAAAGTTTCAAATAAAGAATAATTTTGATAATTTGTTTTAAAACTAGTGTTTTCTAAAAATTCAAACACATTTCAAATATTCCTACCTTATATGAAAATAATTTTAAAATTCATAAAATAATCATAAAGATATAAAATATAAATATTAACAAAATAGCATTTTTTTATAAAATTAAAATCATATTTTAATCTTTTGAAATGACAGGTCAAACAATTATGCTTAAACCTAAATTCTTCATTTTTAAATTAAAACTTAAAAAAATTATTTAAAAATGACTAAAATTTAGATATTTCATTAATATTAGCAAAAAAATTCTAATTAAAAAAAATTTTGTAGACTTTATTCATTTTTTGAAAATCGTTAGCATCAGCCAAAAGAATAGTTCATTTAGCAATATTACTATAAATACATCTAAGCCTTCTCAATACTTCTTCTATGTTCATAGTAGCTTGCTTTGCCTGAGCTTTAACATCATCACCAATAAAGATTTCAGTCTCTAGTACAAGTCCAAATGAACCAGAAGGAAAAATAATGTTTCCTACATGTACAGATTGACTGTAATCACAATTAATAGCTTAATACTATTAAAATAGTTTACTTATATAAACCAACTGCAGCTGGAGCACTAAGTGAAATAATTATAGTCTTTAATATTCTTAAAGTATTTTCAAATAGCTAGAAAAAGATGAATCAAGTAAATTTAAAAATTTAAAAAAGTATATAAATAAAACTTTAAAATTATTCACGTAATTAAAATATTTACAAACAATTACAATTAAAATGAAACTATAAATTTTATAAACAAATAAAATAATTTATGAAAATATATAACGAAAATTCTGGTATTTAAATGATTATAAAAATTAGTAAAAAATTTTTTTAATAATCAACAAGTTTATTTTTTTCAAGTTAACAAATGTACTTCAACAAAACACTTTAAAAAAACAACATTAATTATTTTTATTGTTGTTCTTTCTCATAAACAGCAACTGGTGGTTCTTGTCTATGTTCAGAATATGGTTGAGCTGGGAAGGGATCTTCTTTTGGTTCAACAATTCTAATTTGATCTGGAAGTGGATTCTTTGGTCCATATTTACCTTCAGGATCATGTGGGAGCATAATTTTTACTTTGATTCCAATAACACCTTGTTTCATTTCAACATGTCTGATGGCAGAAACACAATAGTCACGAACTGGTTGACCAGAGTGAATCATAATACCATCAGAGAATTTCATAGCTTTAGCACGTTGACCACGAAGCTTTCCAGAGACGATGATTTCACATCCTTGAGCTCCAGATTCCATAACGAAACGCATAACTCCGTAACAGGCACGACGAACAGCAAGTCCTCCAATAAGTTTGTAACGAAGAGATTCGCATTGAGCAACAGCGCAAAGACCACGTTTGTTTACTTTTTCAGCATAAAGTTCAACTTGTCCTTTAGGAATATCAAATCTTTTTTGAACAAGAGAAGTAAGTTCACGAATTCTACGTCCACGTTCTCCAAGAACGTTGATGGTACGGGTAGCCATGATGATGATTTCAGTACGGGATGGAGCTTTGCGAACTTCAACTCCAGAATAACCATCCTCAGCCAACTCTTTGGTAAGGAATTTATTCAATTCAGCTTTGAAAACTCCATCGGCAACGGCCTTCTTCTTCTTACTAATTTGTTGTACTGCTGCCATTTTGACAATAATAAATGACCCTAGAAAACGCAAAATTACGTAAAACAAAGATTCAAAAGAAAGAAAATCAAACGAATAATACAAGAAATAAAAAAAATAGTGATAATTATTAAAAAATAAGACGAATATAAACAAATATATATTATTTATATTGTTTAAGAGTAGTATGAAATTGCGTTTTACCAACTTCTTTCTATATAAGAAATTTATAATTTAAACATTAAAAAACCTGCACATCATAAATATTTAAATTCTGTGGTAGTATGCGTATACAACGTTTATTTTAAATATTTATTATGTAATTTGCAAATATGAAAAATTTAAAATAACACGAAAAAAAGCTAAATTAAGTTAAAAGAAGTGTTTTCATTTGTCTTACTAACTGCACTTTGTCGTTTTATTTTTTTAAATATAGCAATATCTTCTTCAAATTTCTTTTCCATGTCTACTAAATGTTGGTAACAAGGAAGTGTCGAATTATTTTCATCAATAGCCTTGCAAAGCAGATCAATTTGATTTTCAATTGATTTTGTAAAAGCTTTATTGACACTTTCAATAGTACCTTCAGTAGTTACGTATTCTAATAATGCTTTAAAAATAGATTCTTCTGTAACAATTTCCAACGCTTCATCATCTTTAGCATTCATGAAATAATTCTCAACAACTTGCGATACATCATAAAATGTGTCTGATGCTTTCATTTCTTCTATTTTTTGTTTATTAATAGTCTCATTCTTTGGTTTGTTAACTTTAACTACAAACATATCTTCAGGATTAGCTACAACATCTTTAAATAGTGAACCGAACCTTTTTGGGTTAATTGGTGGGAAACAGGTAAACGAATCTTGATATGTGATCTTCAATCTTACTAAAGGAAGTTTAGGTTGTCTCTCAAGTCTAGAATTTGATAAAATTTCTAACATTTGACTAATCTTTTTATGAATCAACTCCTCATCAGGAGCATCTTTTGGACGGACAGATGTTTTAGAAAATTTAGCTCTATTAGGGAAAACCTTAAGATCCATGTTATCAATTATCATTTGTCTTACTGTTTCAAGACGAATTGGTGTTGTATCAAATTCGGTTCCATTGATTGCTAAAAGAAAACAATATTTTTCACCAGATTCATCATCACATAATGATGTTGCTACTGTGCTACCTGGTTGCAAAATATAAAAACGAAAATTAATCCCATCAGTTATTCTTTCAACTAATTCAGGGTCAGGTTTCGATGCATGTTCATGTCCCCAAATTACAAGATTTATAAAATTAGGAATAAATTTATCTGGAATATATGCACCTGTTCTTCTTGTAAAATCTCTTCTTGGTCTATTTTGATGTAGAACAAGAATATTAAACCAACTATTTCCATCTCTTGGTCTCTTAAAAATAACTTTCTTTTCTTCAAAAGCCCTATGCAACCTATCATCACGTTGACTACTAATACCATAAATAGCTACCCTTGTATTTCCTTTTTTAAGAAGTATTGGATTTACAACAATATTATCAATATCTTTAAATTTTCCAAACAAATTTAGAAGACCAGCTTCATGAAAAAGATCAAGTGCTGTAAGTCCAGTTCCAGAAGGATCATCGTGATTACCATGAATAGTAAAAATTGGCATTGAAACAGAAAGATTTGGATCTTTGTAATTGACAACCGGAAACTCTGAATGATCAAAAATTTCACCTGCATTTGAGAGAAATTCTAAAGGACAAACTTTATCAGAATTTATACAATACTTTCTTAGTAAACGTGCTACTGCAACTTGCATCTCTCTTGTTGGATTATTTTCATGGAACAAATCACCACCTAAAAATATGAAGAAAAAAAAATAATATATACTTACCAAGAAGAATACAATCAGAATCAGTTTCTTTAGCATTATTAAGAACTTCCTCAAATGTTGTTAATGAATCATTTTTCCTAGGAAACTTCCTTTCACCATATCCAATATGAACATCTGAAGCCAATGTAATAGTAATAGTGTCTTCTCTTCTCATTACAAAGTTATATTATTAAATGAAAATATATATATATATCGTGATTAATTTAAATGACGTATACTAGAAACAAATGTTTATAAAATTTTAAAATAACAAAAATGATTTGATGAATATTATAAAAATTAACTTAACGTCTTTACTCCAAATAATACTAAAAAACCGCCTAAAAATAATCTTTTATTATATACGATCTCACGAAGAAAAAAAAAAGATATAAAAACATTAAGAAATGCATAATAAAAATTAACCGTTACTAATTATCAACAATAAGAAATTATTTTTTTTAAATATTTTCTTCGTCATCTGATTCAATTGTAACAATTGGAACTTCTCCATGTTCATTGTCATATTCATTTCCGTAATTTCTTACATTTAAATTTTGTTGAGTGTATTGGAAATTTTGAGGATGTGAGACATGTGTATACTGGTAAACTTGGTAAGGTTGAGGTCCAACTTGAAAGTATGGATTACAGGGGTATTGTTGATATGGATATTGATAATAACCAAATGAAGGAATAAATGTTGGAGGTAATGAAGGAGAAATATTTGTTGGTGTTGGAGGTGGAGTTAGAAACTGTTGAGGTGAATCGTTTTGACTTCCAATTAATCCATCATTTTGTGCAGGAAGTGATGGAAGTGCTGGTTGATGCTCATTACTACAATAAGTTTTTTGAGAATTATCTTGATTTAAATTTTCATTTCGTGAAGGAACATGAAAACTTGGAATAGCACAACGAGTAACATGTCTAACAAATCCTTTTTTACGAGCATCCCTGATAACAAGTGAACAATTACCTATAAAGAATTTATTCGAGTCTTGATTAGCCAAATTTTTAACTTTTGTAGCAGATACATCATCTACAAAAGTAACAAATCCATACCCTTTAGATGTATTATTACTATTTCTAATAATTTTTGAATTTAAAATTTTTCCATATCTTTGAAAAAGTTCTGTCAAATCATCTTCTCCAATCTTAAAAAAAAAAAAAACCCAACATATAATTAATAAAAATAAACTTACATTTTCAGTTAAACCACCAACAAATATTCTATTACTAATAACTTCAACAGATGTTTCAACATGGAAATTGGTATATGAAATTGCCGGATTAGGAGGGCATGGTAAATTGTGTCTTACTACTCCAGCCATTTTCTAAAATATGGTAAATAATTTTAATTAACTTTATATAAAAAAAAAAGAGTAATTATATATATATTTAATTAATATAAGAAAACTAATTTAAAAGATAAGTAAGTCAATTTGTTAAAATATAATGATGAAGTAAGCTATAATATAACACTCTATATAGGGTAGGGCGCCAAAAATGTAACCATAGTACAAAATTTAAAAAAAAAAAAAATATAGTGGTATACATATTGTATATGCAATAACTTATAAGCTAAAGGTAATTATAATGGTTGTATACGTTTTTAAAAATAATATAAGATAAGTTTCTCATTTAGATTAGATACTTATGATGTTTGATTTGGAATGAAAGTGCAAGTAGTTTAAAATATATAATAATTCATGAGAGTAGAGAGAGTATATTAATACATAACGATAGATTGTAATAAAAAAAATGGACTAGACAATTTGTCTTTATTATTATACTTACTTAATTGTAAGATGCATTATTAAGGATCAATTATTCTATTAATTGCTTGTCATTTTCTCCATAAATAATATTTAAAGGATATAGAATAAGTTGTTCTTGTTGTCTATCAATTATCAAATGTTTAGATATAACATTTTTTTACATTATCAAAGTATTGGGTAAAAAGAGATTCATAGGATTATTTTTATTTTTACAAATAATATAATTTTTGGATTTCTTTTAAAGATTTACATATATTATTTTCTTTTTAATCTATAGTATTATTATGTTAGAAATAAGTAAAATGTAATTCAAATGAGAGTAAATTGGAAACAGTACAAATAAATGTAAGGATAACTAAGAGTGAGATTCAATTAACTTGACCTTATATGGAATGTTTCACAAATGCCTTTCCATGTAAATTAAAACATTATATAATAATATAAATGATAAAAAAAAGTTCTTGGTACAATTTAATTTTGGTAATAGTATTATTTTTATTGTTTCAATGTTAATTTTCAAATTATTTTTTTAGATTATGACTAGTTGTATCTTTGATTTTTCTAAATAAATTTTTATTTATTTTCAATGTGTTATTTTATGTGGAAAAGAAATTTTCAAAATATAAAAAAATTTCTTATATAAATTTTGCAGCCATCAAGATTATTAGTATAATAACAAAAATATTATTTTTAAAATTTCTAAAAATAAAGTTGATTGAAATTTAATACCATGAAATTTTAGAAAAACCCAATTAAGAACGATATACTAAGATTTTACAAATGAATCTTGCATCTGAAACTTTTTTTTTTATGAAAAACAAAATAACGTCCAGAAATAATATTTTAAAAATTATATAAAGTAATTAAAAAATAATTTTTAATTATAATAATGATAAGCATATTGATAAGAAAGATGATTTTTTGAAAATAATTTGATTCTAGAGGTTTTGCATTTAAAAAAAAATTTTAATCAGATAACTGATGCGAAAAATAAAGTTAATAACGTGCTTTAATGTAATGTTATTAGCAAAAGAATTTCCCTAAAAGATAGAAAATAGTTTTTTTTCATATTTATTTCATCGTTAATTATTTAATACATGTTTACTTTTTTATATATCATACAGATACTATTAAAATAAAAAATAACGAACTATGACTAAAGTTAATAAAATATTATTTTGTCTATTATCTTAATTAAATAGATTTAAGACTATTAATTATATTTTTTTAAGTAATGTTTTGAATTTGAATTTTTGTATTCCATTCTATATTGCAGTCATAGCATAGTGTATGGAAAGTTTATTGTTATTAACTAATTTTTATAAATTAATTTAAGATAGATAAAATGTATTCATAACTACAAATTTAATTTTATTTATAAAAATATAAACACAATAAAAAAAAACTATTTCATTAAGTATAAAAATTAAATGAAATAAAGTTTTACATAATAAAAACTTTGGTATTTTAAATATTTTTTTGATCTTATATTGTAAAAATATTTAAAAAAAATTTAAAGCATTTTAGACATTAGAAGAAGCTGTAATTGTAGGTGTTTGATTTAGTTTTTCGGAATCTGTTATATTTGTAGTATCAGCAGAAGAATGACATGTATCAGTGATAGAAATTATTGGATTTATAATTGGAAGAGAAATTATAGACTGTTCCTCAATAATATTTATAATATGATTTGGAACATCCATAGATTGATCATTTATGATAACAATGTCATAACCTTCACTATATTTAGGGAGTAAATTTTGAAAATCAAAATTTAAAAAGCCTATTTTTAACGCTATTCCTTCATTTTCAACACCAGAATCCATTGTTAAATCTAAAAAGTTTAATTTTATTTAGAATTTTTTATTTTTAACTAACCTCCTAAAGAGTCACCGAGAAGAAGTATGTTATGCCTATTGTTTACTTTGTGAAAGAATGATTGCTCTTTTCTGATAACAGTTGAATTTTTGCAAAATGTATGTATTAAAGGTTCAGAAAATTTATAAGCTACATTGTTTTCATCAAATTCCATCATATTTGAAATAATATGAACATTATTTGGTATTTCTTCAAATATATGTTTAAAAAAAATTTCAATAATATTTCCAATTCCTGCTGAAAAGACGATTAAAGGAATTTTGTTTGCATCTAAATTTTCTACAAAATCAACACAATCATCTCTAAGTTCAATTTTTGATTCTTTTACAAATGAGTCAATTAATTCATAGGTAAATTTTGTTTTTAAAATTTCATCATGTGATGAATTCCACCATGTTTCCATATAAGGAGTTTTCTCTTCACTTGTCATTGTTGGACAAAATTCAATTTTTATATATTTTTCTTTTAAACGTTGAAGTCTTTCAGTCAAATCAGGGTAAATTTTGTTTGCACCACTATCAAAAACACCATGTGTTGCCCAACATCTGTTTCCATCTTTATCATGGTATTTTGACAAGGTAAAATCAAAGTCAGAAATAACCATCAAACCATTTCTTCCATCATGAGACATGCGAGCTAATTTTTTAGCAACACCACCTTTATCACGAATATGAACATTAGGATTCTTTAGTAAATATTCCATTATAGACTTAGGATAGTTTTTAATAATAATAATGATATATCTAAAAATAAGTAGACTTTTATAATAATAAAAATAAGTGATTAATAAAGATAAGGTGATTGTGATAAGCCTATAAAAGTAAAAAAAGAACATTAAAATGATAATACAAAGTAATATGTGTAAAAAGTATTTTCATAAAATTAATAAAAATAAATAATTTATAGTCAAAACTTTTTGGATTGAACATGAGCATTAACTGGTAAAAATGTCAAAAATATACAAGTCAAGGACAAGAATATATATATATATATATACTGTAGAACTTGATTTATATTTTATGAATATATAACTTTCAATTATCATTATTTTATATAAAAGACTAGTGATACCATGCTATGAATTATTATCAAAGAATTACAAATTTATAAGATTGATAAAATAATTTTCTTGAAGAGAATATGATAAAATGGCAGACGATGGAAAAAAAAAACTAAAAAAGTGATAAGAAATCAAATTATGTTCAAGCTAAAAATCAGGTTTATTAATATTTTTATAAAAGGTGGGTTTTTCTATTCATACCAATTACTTTTTCTTAATTACACTACAAGATAAAATTTTATCAAGGACAAATAATTGATGTCCTTATAATGATAATTTATAATATGTATATTAAATATATATATAGTGGACAAAAAAATTGATATTGTATCCAATTAGTATCTATTTTATTTGAAATTAATAATTTTGAAGCCATAAAATTGTACAGTTATACCAGTTATCTAAAATTATATTTAAATTACTTTTTATAAAATAATGATAACACAACTTACCGTTTTTAAGAATGATATGAAACAATTTTTTAATTTTAAATTTATCTCTTATTATATTTTTTGTAATTGTATTATATTATAAATGTTGTTTGATTTAACTTTATTAATTTTCAACTTTTTATATTTATATATCTTTTGAAAAAAAAACTCCGTTATATAATTCATAAATTATTTCTTGATTTTTTTTACTACAAAAATTGTTAAATAAATATAATACAGGTAATAGTGTAGGAAGTAAAAATATTTAAAAATAGTTAACTGAAATGATGGATAATAACTAGGCAAACAGTATTTTAAAACTTACTTCAGAAATATATTATTATATACGCTTCATAAAGTACTTTAAAAATTAGTAAAATGCGAAAATACCTTTTAAGTGATGTTATTAAAATAATTGACATATTTTAAAACTCTTAAAATTACATTTTCACCATAATAATCAGTCATACACAAAATTTTATATCAAAACACACATAAAAAAATGGATACACAAACAATTTTTTGACAAATAAAAAAAATAGACTACACAATCAACTAGATATTGTACAACCATATCACATAATTTATTATGTGTTTCCAACACTTTTCCTATTTATTTTCTATTTAAAATAAAAAACTAGGGTCGGTTAAAGTGAAAAGGTCAAACAAAATAAAAAAAAAACCTTTCACATGTAAAAAATTATTTACATTGAATTTAAATTCATTTAATACTGTTATCGTAACATCCAAAAGAAATATTTATTTACAAATAATTAAATTTAACCCCTGGCAAAGATAAAGTCCATGCTTTTCTTCCATTTAAAATAAAGCAAAAAAACAATTATTAGCAAAAAACAAAAAAAAAAAAAAACAATACAACAAAATACTAGCTAACGATGTGATCTATAGTGATCACGATCGCGATCACGTTCACGGTCTCTATCGCGTCTTCTGGTACTACGTTCTCTATCACTTCCATATCGTCCTCTGTTCCTTAAAGGTGAAGAACGTCTACCATACAAACGTCTATGAAGATCTCTTGAAATAGGTTTCAAGTGCATAAAATTACAAAAAGCTCCCTTTGTACATCCTCCTTGTTCATATTGCCTACAACAACCTTCACGAAAATCTGTTACAGGTGAAAGTTCAGGATAAATTGGTTCACCATTAAACCAACGATCTTTTAAAGCATTAACACATTTCTCTGCATCCTCTTCACGTTCAAATTTTATGTAAACATTTCCAATCATATGTTCTCCAATATTATCACAAACATTCATTTCCTCAATTTTTCCATATTTTTCCTCACATTCTTCAAAAATTTCAGCATAAAAGTCATCGAATTCTCTTTGTTCTTCAGGAGTCATCTGTCCCACCTAAAAATTAATAGAAATATATATATATACTACATATTATAAATATTTATATCTTACCTTAGCATATACATCTGCTTTTCTCATATCTAAATTAGGATCATGATATAAATTTCTTAAGAGAACTGTTTGTGAAAAAGATGGCATATTATGTATTCTGGAACATTTATCTCCATGCCTACAAGCACCAATCTTGAAATAAAAAGAACAATTAACCTAAAAATAATAAAATTTTTAAAAATAAAAAATCAATAGATTAAAATAAAACAAACCTTGTCTTTCTCTGTTCCATAGATTGATGCTAAATATTCAGCACCAGCATGATTAGAAGACATATTAATAAATATGTAAGAGAACCTGAAATGTCTGTTTTAATATTTAAACATTATCAAAACATATAACATAGTAGTAAGAAGAAAAAAAAAAGTAAACATTTGACAAGAAGAAATTTATAAAAATAATATCCGGTTCAGTGTGCAAAATCTATTATATTTTATAAATAATAAATATTTAAAATCTGAAATCAATAATTAATTGTTGTGTTATAAACTTATTATATACATGTTATTGTATAAGTATTTTAAAATTGACAAAATGTACTCAATAAATATGATATAAACTACCCAGAAATGATAACAATTGTCAATTATTTAAAAAAAAAAAAATAAATGTTAATAAATGAAAACAAAAACAAATGGATAAACATTATTCCAGTAAAAAAGTCATAAAACGAAAAAGCGAAATAAAATAGTCTGTGTGTGAAATATTAAATATGTATACTATTAATGATCAATTTATAATTCACCTTTTATAAAATATTAAAAATTATAAATTTTTATTTTTGTTTTTTTTTAGGTGTAAGAACATCAAGAGGAAACATTAAGAAAAGTAAATTTTTTTTACTATAATTCTATTCACTTATATAAATTCCTGTTTTTTACTACACAAAATTCAAATATTCGTTTGTAGTTTTACATTTTTATACGTATTTTCTATCTTTAACTATTTCCTAATTTACATTGTACTTTGAGTTAAAAAAATAACTCTAAAGAATGATGTCTTTTATGATGGATATGGATGGAAATTCTTCCTCCCAATTAGAAATAAAAAGTATTGTGGATGATTTGTTGGCAGATGTCGATAGGATGAGCTTAAAAAATGTTCCCAGAAAAAGTTGTTTAAAAAGGTATAGTTATTAATTTCTACATTAATTTTTTTTTTAAACTTTTTTTTTCTTTATAATTCGTCATATAGTAATATTTTAAAATTTTAGGCGATTAAGTAATAGTGATGACTTATCAAATAGTTTATTTCACACACCAAATAAATCACCCAAGATTGTTAAACATGTGACGTTTTCTAAACTTATTGTGTATTGGTTTGAGAGGACGCAAGGGAAATGTTCAATTCCAACATTTGGTGGTTTACCATTGGGTATGTGTCAAAAAGATTGCGGAGTATCAGAGTTTAAAGATTTTAAATCATTTGAAAATTTTATGAGAAAACATAAGACTAGAGTTAATAGGCAGAGGTGGCAAAGATTTTCAGCTGCACAAAATGAATTAAAAACTTCTAGGAGTAGGAGGAATATGAATCATTCTATAATTTGTAATGAAGGTGGTAATTCTGATTCTGGAGTAAGTAATATTGAAAAAAGGATTGCTGATGATGAAATGCGAAGATATACTACAGATACTAAATCTTTTATTAGAATGCCTTCAAATGTTAGAAAAAATATATTTGAAGGTCTTAGTGTTGAAATTGATGAAGAAGATGAAAAAGATACACATACAATACGTGAAAATAGAAAATCTGTAGGATGTGATTGTGAAGATGGTATTTGTTCACCTTTAACTTGTTCTTGCTCAATTAATGGAATTCAATGTTATTTAGATGTATATGGTAATCCAACATGTAGTTGTGATAAAGAAAAATGTCGAAATCCGGAGGGAATTATTGAGTATAAAGAGGATGTTGTTCGTTGTCACTATGATTTTATCAAAGAAAAAGAGGCACTTTTAAAAAAAATAGAAAAATGTTTTGATGAAGATGCGAAACAAAAATTATCTGATTCGTTACAAAACTTGACAAGAGATTATGCTCTTAAAATGCTTCAACTTAAACAATCTCCAATAAGAGAACCTTCATACAATTTACCCAAACGAATGTCTTTTGAACTTCAAATATCAGCACATGATTTTTTATTTGATCCCGATGTACAGTATAATGGAGATGGTGACTCTGAGTTACGTCAGTTTTCAAAGATGCCTTCACTGATAGTCAACCAATCTTAATCCTTTTGTATATATATTGTCGAGATTTTATATAATAAAATATTTTTTTTATTATGTTTAAAATTTTTTTCTTTAAAAAAATTTTTTATAAGATACAAAGATTAAAAAAAAAATTACCACAAATATTTAAAAATTAGTTAATTTTAAAAATTTATAATAAAAAAAAGGTTAGAAATGATTTTTTTTATACTAATTAATATAAATAAATTTAAAGAGATCCTCACTTCTGATATAAATCCTTCTTATTTCTATTTACTTGGTAATTTTTTTTTAAAAGATTCAAATATAAATTTTAAGTTTTAAATCACTTACAATTACTTAAAATTTAATATTTGAAAAATGTGAAAGATAAAAAAATATTTATTAAAAAAAGGGTAAATAAATGATAAAAGTAACAAAAAATAATATTTAATAATAACAATTGTTACTGGAAAAAATAACTTAATTAAGTCCCAAAATGAATCTTTATATAAATATTTTTGTTATTTCAATTTTCTATTAAAAATTTTACTTTTAAATAGAAATAAAAAAAATGTATAAAAGAAGGGAAGATATGAAATAGAGTAGTTTTCAGAAGATGGCTTCATATCAGGTGAGTTCAGAGAAGGAAAAGGTTATTATAGATATAGAGTAAAAAAGAACATTTATATATATATATATATATATATACATGTATGTATATTTATGAATAAACATAAATTATGTTTGGTATAATTAATATATGTAACTATTTCTTCGTTTTATTATAAGGATTTATATTAAAACAAACAATATTACCTATGCAAAGTAATTTTCGCCCTTTTTATTTATTTCATAACAGTTCCTTTTGCTACCATGACAACCTTCATTGAGACTGATGCTTCAAAATCTGATATTTTCAGAGTTGTTTTTGTCTGGTTAAAAAGACAAAAATAATAAAATATATATATATGTAATTATTTTTTTTTTCCTCTAAATAAAAATTCATTATTATTTTTCTTTTGTTACAACTATTTACATATATATATTTATATATTTTTAAAATTTAAGAAAAAAGTTTTTACTATAAAATATAAAATGGATCAGTCATGTGGTTATAGTGAAGGTAGTAGTAATTATAATAGTAGAAAAGAGGAAAATGAAGCATATTTAAAGGGTTATTTAAAGTAAGTTAAGTTTATTTTATTTTTAAATGTTATATAGTGATAATATTATGATACCAGAATTACCAGCAGGTTGTGTTTTATCATTAAATCTTATTGAATCATGGAGTGGAAGCAATGAAAAATTTGGTATTCGTGGTGTTGAAATTTTTAATTCACAAGGTTCTCTTATTCATCCTATTCAAGTAAGTATTATTATTTTAAAAAAAAAATTTCAAAAAAAAATAATAATAATAATATTTTATTTAGGCGACATGTAATGGAGAAGTTGTATCTGGAAAAATTGAAAAAATTTTTTTTGTTAGTGGACCTTCAATAAAAGATAAATCAAATAATGTAATTGTGAATAAAAGACCTAATGATAGTTGTGTAACAATAAGAGCACCTTTTAAAAAAACGGAAGTAGTTTCTATGATTAGAATATATAATTTTAACAAGTCTCGTGTTGACATGATGTTGGGTGTAAGATTTATTGAAATACGCTTGGATAATTTACCTATATTTAGTGGTGAAATTTCTACATCATTTGGTTTATCAGATGGAAATGGAATTATTGGTGATGTATGTTATTAATTTAATTATTATCAATTATTAATTTTATTTTTTCTTTAGACTATTTTATTTACCGTATCAGATGAGATATTAGAAGAGGTACGAAAAAATGATATATCATTAAAATATTTTGAAATGATAACTAATGATGATGAGAATGATAATTATAAAAAACTTGCTAATTGTGGTAAGAAATAATATAATTATATATTGAAAAAAAAAACAAATAATTGTACCTAATTTTAGGAGAATTACAGGATGTTAATGTTTGTGCCCACCGTCCAACAACTGCAGAATCAGAAAAGATGGAGTCTATTAGTCAGTTAAGAAGATTGAGTATTTCAGATCAGGAGAAAATGATTAAATTAGATGAGATGATTGAGGATGATGAAGAAATTGAAATTGATGGTATTGAAAATTGTATTAAGACAAAAATTCTTCATCTAGAACTTTTAAGTAATTGGGGATGTCAAGAATTTATAGGATTAACAGGACTTCAATTTCTTGGTGAAAATGGTAAAGCAATAGATACATCAGAATATGTAATAAAATCATCAGCAGGTGATGATGAATCTATTCAAAATTTATTAAATAAAAAAAATTTAACATTAAATAAAAAGAATATGTGGTTAACAGCATATGATAATGATAAAAATATATGCCCTTGTATTACAGTAACATTTAAAAACGAAGTATATCTTTATGGGTTATCTATATGGAATTATAATGAATCTGAAGAGATGTCTTATGCTGGAGTAAAATATCTTCGTATATTTGCTAATGGAAAAAAAATTGAAGATAGTGTTTTGTTAAGAAAAGGTCCTGGTTTTGTTTATTATGATTATGTTCAAGATATTTTATTTAATGTTTGTAGGCGTAACATTAATATATTTGCAAGACCAAACACCAAATCCGTTGTTGCTTGTATGTTTATTTAATTAAATAATTATTTTTTATTAATAATATTTTTTTTAAAGTCATTTATCAATTCCGTCTTTTATCAACATGGGGAGATGATTATTATATAGGATTAAATGGTATTGAATTAACGGGAAGAGATGGAAAAAAAATTAAATTGAAGGCACAAAATATTGCTTGTTTTCCAGAAAGTGTTAATATATTACCTAATGTAGCCAATGATCCACGTGTTTCAACAAACTTAATTCTTGATAAACCAGATAATAAAAGAACATGTGATACTTGGTTAACACCATTATTACCAAATAATACAGTAAGAATATTTGTAATTTTTGATTTTCCAACATATATCTCTGATATTATTATTTATAACTATTCTAAAACTCCTGAGAGAGGTGTCAAAGATATAGTTATTCTTGCAGATGACTTAATTATATTTAGTGGAGAGGTAGAGCAAAGTAAAATAGGAAGTGTTGGTATTTTGAAAATTCCTTTGAGAGAATAATATTTTTTATAATTAATTAATTAAAAATTCTATATATTAAATAAAATATTTTTAAATTCATTATTTTTAATATTATAAATAACAATTTAATATATATATGCAAACAAAAAGTTTCATATGAAAAAAAAATAAAACTATTTTATTTTTTAGTAAATATTTTATATATTATATTTAAATATTTATCCTACATATAGGTTTCCTTTTTTTTATGTAGAAAAAAAAAACATGTTTATTTCCCTTAGTTAGAATATTATTTCTTTTTTACTTTTTATATTTACAGTAGAATGTTTAAATTTATCAAAAATTCATTGAAAACAATTTATAATTTAATTTTTTTGTAGATTAAATATTTCAATTAAATAAATTATATTTTGTTTAAAATTTCCTATACATTAAAAATAAAAAAAAATATTTTTTATAAAATATACTTAATTAGCTTATAATAAAAATATTTTATATTAAAATTTTTAGTTGTATGAATATTAGGTTATTTTATTATACTAGATAAAAAATTAATTTATAATTTTTAAGTACAAGTTTCATAAACCTTTAAATAAATTTAATTTTAATTGGCATATAAAAAAAAAAGTTGCCGTATTTTTTTACTGTTTTAAATAAATTATTTAATTCACCGAAATATATAAATATTCACTATATTTATAAAAAAAAATTTTTCCTTTTTCTTAACATTCTCCTAAGACATATTTTTATTTTTAAAAATAGTTTTTTTTTTAATAAAAATTTTATAAAGTAAAGTAAATGAATATATTGATAAAAAAAATTTCTTGAAAGTAAAAATTGAAAAGAAACTCATATTTACAAATAAATATATAACAATATTTAATGAAAAACAATTTTAAAACAATTATCTCTGATTTCCTTGATTCATTTGCCCTGGAAATGTAGGCATTTGAGATCTATTCATATTATTTCCCATAGGATTAAAAAAATTTGGATAGATATTCATTGAATACATACTACCTGGGTATCCAACATTCGAACACATAGGAATATTAGAAGGATAATTATTAAAATAAGGATAATTCATTCCCATACCGGTTTGATTAGTTAACATTGACATATTTTGTTGAGGCATTTGTGAAGTTGAATTTATCATTGATGGATATCCACTATTATTATACAAACATGGATTCATTGAACCAGACTGATTATATGTACCTCCAGGATATTGAGATAAATAAGGATTGTAATGAGAATTCATATTTGTAGCACGAATATTATTTACATGATCAGGATACGGTGTTGTTGAAGGATTATTATATACAAAAGGATTATTCATTGCAGAAATAGAATTTATTTGATTCATATCATATTGTTGTGCTAAATTAATATTCATAGACATTGTTGGAGTCATTGGTTCATGATTTGACATCACTGACTGAGAATATTGAGGTATATTTCTTAAAGGTAAATTCATAGGTTGACTATGACGTCCTGTATCATGATGATGTATAATTTTATTTTTACTATCAGAATCTTTTCGATTACTTTTACTTGAAGATTGATGTGATTCAGTAGCCATTGACATTGGATTCATTTCTAATGCTTTTGATGGTGCTACTGGAGAGATTTTTGTAATTTGTTCCATATTTTTAAGAATATTTGAAGTTGTTGTATATGATTGAGATGGATTTGATATGTTGCTATAAGGTTGCATGTCATTTTGATTATTTTCAATATGATTAGGAATCATAGTTGGTGTTGAAATATTTAAATTATTCATTGATATATCTTCTGGAACTGTATTTTGGGGTAACATTTCTTGTTGAGGTTGTTGCGACAAACTATTCGTTATCATTCTATTATCTGGAGGTAACTGTTCCCCACAATTAATTGAATTATTTTGATCATAAATACAAGCTTTAGAATTTTGTGATTCTACCTCAATATTTTCAGTAGATAATAATGGTGGTGGACCAACATATTCAATACTATCATTTACTGTTTCAATATTTAACATCATTGGTGTCAATTGTGGAGGTGGTGAATCACTAGATTGTTGATTATTTAATGAAAGTTCTTTACTATTCATAATTTCAACATTTTCTCTTTCCATAGATTGACATAATTGTGGTGGCATATCTGTTAATGTTGTATTATCTTCTAAATCATCTTCATCTGGTTCACCTCCCATATTAATAATTTCAATATTATTATATGATGTTTTAGGGGAATCAAATTTTTGTTTTGGTGTACTACTACTAGATCTATTTTCCGACATATCATACATTTCATAATCATTACTTCCATATTTATTATCATATGCTATTCCAACTTCATCATTATCATTTAAAGAGGCACTAGATGATGATAATACTGAATTTGGTGAAACACCTCTATAAGATGAGGATGATACAACTGATTTGCAATTTTTTACAGGTGATTTTGATTTACTTCTTTTACAAGGTAATTGAATTTCATCTAATAATCCTCGTTTACGTTTTTTATCATTTGTTATATCATAATCTGTATTATTTGATATATGACTATAAGGACAATAGAAATGTCCATTCCTATATTTTCTTAATAATTCTTTAAGTTGATTAATTATTTTTACTCTAAGTGACTGAAAACCAGATTTTCTTTTTATATCTTCACCTAATTCTTTAATTGCTTCAGCGAGATCTTTTTTATTAATTCCTGTATACTCAGATATTGGTGTTATTAATTTTTTTAATGTAATTTGTGTATCATTTGTAGCATTTGGCCCGTAAAATTCTCTCAAAACATAATCTGCTATTTTTGCTTTCCAATATTTCATAAAAAGAATTTTTCCCTGTTCAGAAAGTGGTTTTTCTGGTGAACCATAATTTGGTGTTGGGTAACGATCCATTAAATAAGCAAAATCTACTAACATTGTTCCTACACCTTTACCTTGCATTGTAGGTAAAACAACAATACAACTTAATACATGTTCTGGTTGTTCAGGCATTTTTGAATAAAATCCAGCAAAACAATATTTACCACAAGGTTTCTTAAAATATGCAGTATAAAGATCAAATTGATAAGTTGTATAAACTGATGTTTTTGATTTAAGAAAATATGTACCTAATAAACATAAATCCTCACATATTCTTTGTTCCTCTTTATTCATTTTCCATATAGAAAAATTTTTTTGTTTACAATTATACATTATTTGTCCTGGTGGTCTGTTATTTTTTCCAACATGAATATTTCTAGTATGATCATTAAATAATGCCTCATCTCTAAACATTCGAAAACATAATTCACAAAGATAAAGTTGTTTAGCCATTACAATAACATCCATATGAGGACCAATATTTATTGCTTTTATATTTTGACCATCTACAAAAATATATGGTGGTTCGTGCTCTTCTATTGAACTATACTCTTGGCGCTCTTTTTCTTCTAATTTTATTAATTCTTTCATCATATCACTAGCAGATATATCATTAAAAATTTTATTTGAAAATGAATAATATTTATTTTCAATCTTTTCATTTTCTACTTCTACTTTGGCATTCTTTTTACATGTAATAGACTAACAAAAAAAAAAAATAATGGCACTATTAAAAAAAATGTTAACTTACCTTCAGTGAACAAACTGAATTTTTTTTAGTTTTATAAACAGGCATTACAATTAACTTATTTCCAAAATCTTATAATTTGTTAGTAGAATTAGTAAAATTATATTTCTTCAATTTTTGTTGTTTGTGAAAGTAAAAGTAACGTGGGAAGTGACACTCCTCCAATACGGTTAAAGTAATGTACAGCACGAGTTTTTCTACAAGTAATATTTCCGCACTCTATAATTATAATAAATATTTAAAATTAATAAAATTCTTATATAATGGTATAAAGTTTTAATATTATTTTTAAAGGTAAAATATCTTTTTATCTATAAATATAATAAAATTAGAATTTAAATTTTTTTTAAAAACTATAAAAATAACGTTTTACGTTTTTATAAATCTAACTCAAAACAAAATACAAAGTTTTTTTTTTTGTTATCATTTCAAATAAAAAAATTGTTCATTATTTAGAAACATTGTCTTTTTAACTTTTGTTTCAATTGTTGTTTCTTAAATTACTTTGCCAAAAAAAAATTGACATTTTACTCATAGTAGATTGACAAACAACTGATTAAAAATGTATTTCGTTAAATGAAAAATGAAAAAACTTAATATATATTGTTTTTTTAAAACAAATTTTAGTATTTTTTTTATAATAACAACATCTTGCCATAAAGATAATGGAATTATAAATTAGATCAAAACAATAAATTTAAAATGCATTAAACTTTTAAAATCACAACATGGATTATTGAAGTTTATATTTATAATTTAAAAGCATCAAATTTCTTAAAAAAAAAACTTCTAGTTAAAATAAACAATGTAATGATATATTAATAAATTAGCTATTTTTAGTAGTATAATTTATCTGATCAATGTAAATAAATATTTTTTTTTATAGAAAATATTGATAATCTGTTAAATGATAATAATTTTATTCTAAAGTACTTTTCTAACAGGTAAAAATTGAATGGGTATAAAATTGTTTTATATATTTTTATTAGTCATGGCAAAATTTACTTTTTTAAAAACTTTTTTCACAGATAATAAAGTTAAATATAAAAGATATTGGGAAAATTTATGGTAAAAAAAAGAATGTCATGGTGTATAGTGAAAAATAAATCACGGTGATTCATCCAATAATGTGGTAAAGAAAAAGAAAAGATATAACTAATGGGATATTTTATAAGGTATAAGTAAGAATTGCAATGATAATCCCAAACTATTAATACATTCAAAGGAAAACATTATTTAGTTGTTATATTTTTATTGTTATTCAATATGTCTTCCTGTTATAATTATAAGAAATTTTATATAAATATATATTTATATTTAAAAAATTATAAATGTAATTTTTAAATAATTAAACAATATTACTAATTAATAGAAAAATATATTTTTACCTTAATTGTTTGTCAGTGTCGTAGTAAAAATATAAAAGTACAATAATCTTTTATCTGATAAAAGAAATTTTTTATTTTAAAGAGACAATAATAAATAATTTAAAAGTTTAAATGATAAAATTTTACCTGAATGTTAATTAAAATTTATTTGGTTTATATATTTAAATAATAAAAATTTAAAATTATACTTTTGGTTAATTATTTATATAATATATATATTTAAATTTTGATATACTTAAAAAACTTTAAAAAAATTACTAAAAAATATAATTTTTAATAAAAATATTATTAATAAAATATATCTATTATTTTCATAGTAAGTTATTTATGTTATTGTAGAGATTACATTCTATTTTAGGATATGATGTAAAAGTATTTAAAAGTATATTTTGAGTACATATAATTTATTCATTGAAAATCATTTTAAATTATTGTTTTAACCTAATGTGTAAATATAATATTTTTAATTGTTAACAAATATTTTCTACACTTTACATTGTGTTAACGAGATTGATAAAAGAAAAAATATTAACTTTATTAACGTTTTTTGAAATAAGATATTACTTTGATGTCTTTTAGAATATTAGAATAAAAGTATCTTATTTGTTACAAACCAGAAAAATAAATAAACTAATAAAAAAAACCAATAAATTATTCATCTATATCATGTTTAAATTATCAAAATAGTTTCTAAAAATAGTCTGGATATAATTTTGTTAGTTAATTTTATTTATTCTATTTTTTAAATAATTGGAAATTCTTTATTACTCAAATTTTAAAAAATATCTTTAATAGAAATTTACAACGTTATTAGGCATAAAAATGTTTTAATAGTAAATTGAAGAATTCAAAAATGAAATAACATAGAATTTTATTTGCAATTTTACAATAAATTTTGAAAAAAGTTTATTCAATTTACATAATATTACTTCTATTAATATTATTTTTTTTATCAGAATAGATAATAAATTTATTATGTTACTACAAATCTTTAAATAGTATACTTTAATATTTTTCATGCAACTTATCAAAAGTCTTATTTACAAAAGATTTATTCGTATTATTCTTAAGATTTTCAATTTATTTCTATAAAACTTTAACTGTATAACTTTAACAATAAAATATTATAGTTACTGTAGAATAATTAATAAAAATGTTTGGTAAAACAATACAGTACTTCCTTTTATTAAATGCTAAAATTAATAAATAAATTATTAATAAATAATAAGGAAACTATTGTACTAAATTAATCCTTTATTTTACTCCTGTTTAAATACTCTTTTGGAAAAAATGTATATTTTTATCTGGAAAATAATTCATATGTAAATATTTCCTATTTTAATTATATTAATATTGAATTTATATATAAATCAGTCAATTATAAGTTAAAAATAAGTTTGTATTACAATTATTCATAAAAATTCAATTCTTCATTGCACTTTTTAGTAACAGCAATATAAGCATCTTGAAAATCTTTAGCTGTTACAGAATATCTATTACTCCTAATTGCCCTCATTCCAGCTTCTGTAGCAATATTTCGAATTTCTGCTGCACTTATTTTATCTGGTAATGATACAAAATATTCCAAATCAACATCATTCGCCAAACTCATATTTGAAGTTACTGTATTAAAAAGTAAACGTTTTTGCCTTCTGTCAGGTAAAGGAAATTCAATCTTTCGATCTATTCTTCCTGGTCTTAATAAAGCTGGATCAAGTGTATCAATTCTATTAGTAGCCATTATTACTTTAACTCCTGAATTTTGATCAAATCCATCCATTTGATTAAGAAGTTCCAACAATATTCTTTGAACTTCTCTGTCTGCACCAGCTTTTGTGTCGAATCTTTTTGTTCCAATAGAATCAACTTCATCGATAAATATAATACATGGAGAATTTTGTTTTGCCATCCTAAAAACATCTCTTACCAAACGTGGACCTTCTCCAAGATACTTGTGAACAAATTCACTTCCAACTAATCTAATAAAATTTGATTTTGTTGATGTAGCAACAGCTTTAACTAACATTGTTTTTCCACAACCTGGAGGTCCATATAACATAACACCTTTTGGTTCCTCTATACCAATTTGTTGAAAGAGATATCCATGAGTCATTGGTAATTCTATTGCTTCTCTAATTTCTTGTTTCTGAATTTCTAAACCACCTACATCTGAATATGAAACATTTGGTTTTTCTGTTGTTTTTAAAAGACTAACAGTGTTATCACAATCTGGTGGTAGTATATCAACAATAGCATTAGATCGTTTCATTAAAGCAACTGCTGTGCCAACATGTAATTTTGATTTATCAACATTTGATGATACACGAACATGATAATTAATGCCAGTGGATGTCTCAACTACACAATAATTTTTGTCAATTGCTTCCAAAAACTCTCCCACCAATAAAGGTACTGATTGAAGAGTTTTAAGTTCTTCATTTGCATGAGCTATCTCATTTTTACATTCTCTAATTGCATCACGTAAATAATCTTCTTTTGTTGATAAATGCTCCACAAGTTTAGTGAGGCGAAGATATTGTTCAAAAATATCACCACACTCTTTTATATCATCTTCCAGTAATATATTAATTTTTTCTTTTGGAGGAACAAGAATTTTAACTTTTGAAGAAGTCAGTAATTTTGGAAGTGGTGGAGCTTTTGAAATGACAGAAGTTGCCATATTAACAATATAATCATTAAACAATCATTTAAGACATTTTCTTATATTATATTAAAATTTGTTTACAAATTTTTAGGACAACAATTTACCTATTTAAAGTGTTTTTATTTTATTAATTTTGGAATAGTATTATCTGGCGGTAAATTTATAGAATCAATGAAAATTCTTTGATAAACTATTTTACTAGTAATTTATGTCAATTTAATAAGAAAAATCTACTAATATATTAATTTTTATCAATCACCTAAGGATGTCAGAGGAAATTCGTGTAAAAGTAAAGAAAGTTTATTCACGAAACTCGTTTTTCATAAAAATATTGCATGACTGGTTAAAAACAGCAGAAAGTGCAGAGACACGTCGTATTATGAAAGTAGCTCTAACTAATATTACTAAATATCCATTTCATTTGAAGGATTATGGGGAGCTAAAACAAGTTTCAGGTATATATAAAATGTAATTAGTCATATTTTCATGTTTTATAAAAACTTTTATCTAAGTTTAGGTATAGGAAATGTTCTTGCAACACGATTAGATAAAGCATATCGTGATATACAAACTATATTAGGTGAAGAGCCTAGTATTAAATTTATACAAGAATTAAAAAGCGGAGAAATATTGGAATTGTTAAATTCAACTAAAAAGATTGGTACATCAGACAAAAATACTATGAAAAGTGGTTTATCTATTAAAAAGACCTCATCCAAAACAAGTAAAACTACTTTACCGCAACATTTTGATAACTTTAATATTTGTTCACAAAATGATGAAAGTAATTTATATAATAACATGAAAATTACATCTGAAATTTGTGAGTCAAAAAAAATTACCGCGATTAATGATGATGTTTGTATGAATTTAAATTCTCAAATAATAAATAGTGAAGAAAACGATTTAATTAATGAAAATAATCTTGAAACTTCTATTTGTTTTGCCGATCCAACAACAGAAGGTGGTCAAGTTATATTAGTGTGTGATATTAGGGAACAACATGGAATGAATAAGCATAAAACAGTTGTAGATCATTTAATTAAAGATAATGTACAAATTGAATTAATGCCATTGTCAGTGGGAGATTTTATATGGATTTGGAGAACACCTACAAAAGAAATAGTTTTAGATTATGTTATTGAAAGAAAGACATGGGATGATTTAAAGCATAGTATTAGATCAAAACGTTTAGAAGATCAAAAAGGAAGGTTAAAACAAAGTGGTATTAAAAACATTGTTTTGTTAGTTGAAGGAAAAGATACACCTGATTTTAGTCTCGAACAAAGTTTATGCAGTTTTAATGTCATTCATAAATTTTTTATCCAAAGAACTGAATCTGCTGCTGATACAGCAACTTTTTTAAAAGTTACAACTGAACGTTTCAAAGCGAGATCAAAAAATGAGATAGTATGTTTTTATTATTTAATGTTTTAACATATATTTTTTTTTTTTAGTTTTCTGGGCCAGATTTTAAAAGATATCAAGATAAGAACAAAAAAAGTGTGTCAGAATCAGTTCGTCAGGTTTTTGCAAAACAATTAACAGTATGCCCACAAATGTCAATTGAAAAAGCTTTAATAATAACACAGAAATTTCCAAATATGAAATCTTTATGGGATTTATATATAAACAATAATAAAAAAAGTGTAACAGAACGTGTTGATCCGAAACTCCTCCTTAATAAAGAGATATCACAAATTCCTCCATCATTATCAGCACAGGTTTCTTTATTCTTTAATTATTCTACATATACAAATTAATAAAATTAATGATTTTTTTTTTAATTATTTTTTTTAATTATAAAATTTCATTATATTTAATTATTCATAAAATTAATTTCAATTATTAAATAATATATATATGATTAGCCATATAACATATTATTTTAACTCCTATCTCTTTGTTCTATAAAATTGTTATGTTATTTTTCTATGTTATATATATATAAAAAGTAGAAGTGCAAGGTCTTTTGAATCTTTAACAATTTTTAAAAACAAGTCTTTTATTTTAACAAATTTTACCCCTAATTGAAACAAATATGTCCTTTCTTGTCATATGAAATGGTAAACCATATTATTTCATGTAATTGATGTAATATAATGATAAGCTTAATCATATTTTTGATCTGCTATAAGGATACTTCATTAGAATTAAAAATTTATTTTTATTAATATATGACCTTAATTTAAAATTTTTTTTTCAAGCTTCTCAATTATGTATAATTTTTTTTCCTTCTTTTTTTTTCTCATCTAGTGGAATCTATTGTATAACAAATATAATATAAAACTATTTATCAAATGATCCATTATCATATTTCTAAAAAAGGTCAACAGTCAATATATTGTAGAATCTTTTTATAATGATGCTAATTTTGTTTTTTTTTTTTTTGAAGTAATTTTTAATCTTTGTTAAAATTACACATTTTATTTTGATGAATATTTTAAAATTATCAATGTTTATGTATTGACAATTATGTATTAAAAATTTCTTCATTTATATTTATAATAAAATTTTTGATAATTATATAATAAAAGAGGTTGGAATATAATTTAAAAAAAAAAAAAATTAGATGAAATGTAGAAAATCAGTTATATTATTTCTTCTATTGACATCCTTTGCACCTACTCCTTCTATTGTCTATTATTTTTAACCAACTGTGCGTAAAAATTAATGTGCCATTGTTGTATAGATGATTTTTGTGACAAGTTTAAGGACATTTCAAATTTCTTTAACAATATTCAATCATTTTTATTATCTTTTCATTTTACATTAGTAAAATAAAAATTAAAAAAAAAGATAGCAATTAAAAGGGTAAAATATTTGATTGGCTAGTTTTAATATTCATGTTATTTTAAAACAATTATAATAATATAGTTAATTTATTTAAAAAATTATATTAAAAAAATTTTAAATTATGTTGTATATATTAATTATAATACTATTTCTTTACATTAATTATTCTATCAAATGTATAAACATGTAATTACTTAATATAACATTTTATCTATTATTGTGGTACCTGTCAACAAAACTTTTAATTTAATATCACTACCATAAAAATTTTAACATATATCAAAAAGAAAAATGCATCTTTTCTCTAATAAATATATATATTTCGTAGCATTATAATACTTGAAAATGGTAAAAAAGTTTGATATTATCTTTATAAAAACTATACTTAAATATCTTTTATATTAAAATACTACTTCCTTTAACTTTTTACCTATTTTCATTATTTTATTTTATCATTTATGTCTTTACCTATAATTTTAATGAGGTGTATCAAAAATTTTTCTTTTTGTTTAATTTTCTATTGCTATTTTTGATACATTTAATTACATTCCTTTTAATAATAAACTTCTTTTTTTTTTTTAAACAATTATATAACAATTAATTAAATTGTTACCATTATATATTAATATATATAAAATTTTTATTTTTATTATAAATTATTGTTTTTATATATTACATTATTTTAGATGTCATTACCTAAGAAAGTTATTTTTCTTTCATTTATATTTTTTTTGGTAAGTAAAAAATTTTATTTAATAAATAAAAATAGATAACGAAAATAATATATAAATATATTTAATAAAATAAATTTTATTTTATAATTATTATTATATTTTTTTTTAAGGTTTATCTTGTAAAAATAAACAATGGAGAGGAAGATGGTAGATTTACAAATATTTTTGAAGATTATGAAGTTTGTAGGGAAGCAATGGGTTTTGGTAAAACTAAATTTGTCTGTGATCCAGATCATTCATTAAAATTAGATACTATTGCTAAACTTGAGGCACTTTTAAGAGAATTACAGTTAAATGTAAAATGTCCTTGTGCACTTGGATGTTCATCTCGTGGGCAATTGGGAAGTGATAAATTTATTGGTTTATTACAAGTTACTACACATGACAAAATTAATAGAACTGGAAAAGTATTTAAAGAAGCTGCAAAAGAAATATTTGATAAGGAAATGTTAGGAAATAATGAATGTGACAATGGCATTGTTATTCTTTTTACAAGAGATAACAATCAAGTAAGTTGATTTTTACCCTTCAAAATAGTATCAAAAGATATAATTAGAATGAAAAAAAAAATCCTTGAGATAATTAAAGATAGTATAATGACAGTTACAATATTTAATCTAAGGATGTTTCATTCAAAAAAAAATCTTCTTTTTTTTTAAGTTATTTTGAGTAATTATTATATTAAAATTAGGATAATTTATTTACCTTATTTATATTTGTCATTAAAATCTTTTTTGAAGGTTATTTGACAATGAAAAATTATACCTTTTTTTTTTAAAAATATAATTATAATTTTTTTTTTAGTTAGCTGTCTATAGTGGAGAAGGTAAATTTACAGTTTTAAATCAATCGGATTTGAATAAAATTCATGATTTTGCCACAAAAGGTGTCCTCCCTGAACATGGTATTGCTCTTCAAGCAGTTCTTCAATCCATGAATATTGCCAATGGAAATGATGTAGAAGAAGTAAAAAAATCAGAAAATACTCCTATGATTATTGGATTTTTAATTGCACTTCTTTTATTTTTTATAATATTAGCACTTCTACTATCATTATGCCTTTCTAAAACATGTTGTTGTTTTACTGATAAGCATAAAGAAAGAAAAGGAGAGTATACTGTTAATCCAGACCATTCAAATATAATAAGATCTCCTGAACCAGTATATGTTGTCCCACCAACAGAATATCATATGTCACAAATTCATGAAGATGCCATTTATTCTTCACCATATGCTATTCCACCAATTTATACAATATCTAGGCCAACTACACCATCATCAATTCATTTAAATAAAATTAAACCAATACCTATATATGGTGATATAAATACATTAGGAAAAAATGTATCACCTTTAAAAAGTTCTCTTTCTCCAATGTCTCCAAGTAAAAATACTAAAACAACCATTTCTGATGATGGTTCCAGTTCAACACTACCAATTGTAAATGATCATCCACATGATGGTACGTATCAATTTTTAGATCCAAGAAGAAGTATGGAAATTCAGACAAAAGAAGATTTTATAGAATGAAAAAAAAATATTTGTTATTTTTTTTTTATTTTATAAGTAATATAATTTTCTTTTTATAATAATATATTCCGGTGCCATTGAACACATAAGAAAAGGATTATCAATAATTTTTTTGATGGAGAGCACCCTCTCTTAATTCATATTTGTAAATATAACCACAAATATATATATATATATATATATTTTTATATATAAAACTCCTAACATACAATAGTCAACAAAAATATTTTTTTTTTAAATATTTTAACATAAAAATATATATTATTTATATATATATAAAAATTTTTATACATATATATATTTTTAATGCAATAGAACTTCTTTTTTTTATATTAATTTAAAATATTATATTAACAATATTTTTTTTATTTTATTTGATAATTTAATGGTAAAACTAATATGTCTTCACTATATATTTTAGTAATTTTATATAGTTTGTGCCATTAAAAGAAATATTTAAAGGGTTAAATAAATCATTGATTTTCAATAAAATTAAACACCTAAAATGTATAGATAGAGAAAGAAGTATACATGGAAAGATTTGTCATTTTATTGTTTCATATATTAAAATTATACATCTCTTTGTTTTTATTTTTTTTTTTTATCACAAGTACATATAAAATTTTAAAATACAATAATATTTTCTTTATCATTTAATTGTTATGTTATTAAAAAAATAATTTCTTTTTAATTGATAAATATAATTATATTATTTTATTGAAAAATTTTTATATAAAATGCTTTTAATCTTTTAATAATAGAATAACATTTATTTAATTTAATACTATCGGTTTATTGTTAATCGTTATCTATTTTTCTATTGTCATTTAAATATTACCCAATATTATTTGATAGATAAGTTAAAATAAACTTTTCTATTTAACTTTTTTTTTATATAAAAAAGTGTAGTTTTTTTACCTATTTGTTATGTATAAAACTATACAAATACTTTTTTTTTCTATAAATTACGAATATTTAAACTGTTTTTACACAAATATCTACCATAATATTAATATTATGTTAATATTATTTCATTTAATTTTAACAGATTTAACTTCAAATAAAATATATTACATTTTAATACTATACTTTTTTTTTTATCATTTACTAATGATTAATTAAGTTTTTTTTATCAACATTTATTAATCATATTCCTTATCATTATCCATCATATTACTATTTTACTATAAAATATTACAAATAGACTACAATACTTAAAATGACCTATATATAATAAAAATTATCGCAAAACTTTTTATCGCATAAGCGGCATATATAATATGTTATTACATTTTTGGCTTCTCTATACTTACCAAACCTAACATCATATACATGTAAAATACTGTTCTTCAAACTATTTATAATTCTTTAAATAATTTATATATTCATTATAAGAAAATAATAATAATCAATACTACTGTTCGTATCGAAAAAATATCAAAAAAAAATATATGTATATATAAAATATTTGAGTAAATTTTAAGATATTAATATTATTTGATAATTTTATCATGATAAGTAAAATATAAATATAATTTACCACTACTATTCTTTTCTCTATAATCATCGCCTATTCTAACTCTATACATATACTTTCTTTCTATGGATAGTATAAAAATATATATATATATCTATATAAATATATTCGCTCCTATAACTTTTAATTTTATCGCTACATTCCGATATATTTGGTATGTTTAAATAATATAATGATAAATTTGTAATACCGTTTTTCTTCTATACGTTAATTTCTCTCTTTCCATTACACACCGACATCATCATCATTATCTAGATAGTTGTTCTTCGGTTTTCGGTCGCCAACACCAAGAGACAAATGAACGATAAGTGGTCGTTTGTGTAGTTAGTGTCGACAAAATCATGCTTCCCTAAGACCAACTTCTCCATTTGATATTTTTATATAAAACTTCTAACTCGATCTTTAGTATGAACTGTTCACGTATTAGTTCACCGATTTTTGATTAATCTCTATACCCTACCCATCTTAGCATATCATTATTTTTAGAGTATATTAATTTCATTATTTTATGGATTCATCATATGACTTTTTAAATAAACTTAAATCAAATATATACAAACTACTACTATCCTTTTATTTATACTAAAACTTGTATTATTAAATCCTCACTTGATAATAATATTCTCTATTTATAGTACATCTATAATTTTTATTTAAAAAAAATATATATATATTAATTTAGTATTTATTTAATCAAAAGTATTTCTACTAAGGAAAAAGTATTTTTGGAAACACATATATATGGTTTCATATATAATAATTCATTTGTGTATGCTGAAACTAATCAGAAAAAAAATGTTTTTATATTAATATATATATTCTACCCTTCCTACCTAAAGTAATATACATTCTCGTTTATCATTCTCCAGTCATGTAGGAAATATTTCTTTTATTTTACTACAATTCATTTCTCAAAAAAAGTGAAAGTTTTAAACATACAACATATATTTTCAATAATCTTTTTTTTTAACTAACAAAAAATTTTTATTTTTAAATAAGTTATTAAAAATGTATATTACAAGTATATTAATAAGATAAGCTAAAAAAGGATATAACATTTTTTTTAAATTTATTTTAATAAATAATTTTAGTAGTTTAAAGTAAAAAAAAAGTATTTATAAAACTTTCACTGAAATCTTATTGTGAAATAGATTGGAGTAAAATCTCCCTATATGACTGTACATAAATAAATATCTAACGATCACATATATATTAATAAATATTCCTTTATCTGTAGTTATAAATTAGAAGTTCAAAGTCATGGCTTCAACAGTGGATCCTCAGCTAATTGCAGCTGAGCAAGCTATGTATGCTCCATTCTTTGGATCACTTGGGGTAACTGCTGCTATGATATTTACAGCTGCTGGTTCTGCATATGGTACAGCTAAATCTGGTACAGGCATTGCTTCTATGTCAGTTGCCAGGCCTGATCTCGTTATGAAAGCAATTATTCCTGTTGTTATGGCAGGTATTGTAGCTATTTATGGTCTTGTTGTGGCCGTTATTATTTCTGGTAGAATTGGTCCTGGTGGTAAAGATTATACAGTCAATGCAGCTTTTTCACAATTTGCTGGTGGACTTGTATGTGGACTTTGTGGTCTTGGTGCTGGATATGCTATTGGTATTGCAGGTGATGCTGGAGTTAGAGGACTTTCACAACAACCAAGACTTTTTGTTGGCATGATTTTGATTCTTATTTTTGCTGAAGTCCTTGGACTTTATGGAATGATTGTTGCTTTAATTTTGGGAGCTACATAAATATTATGAGAGTCATAATTTTATATGTATTTTCATTATTTCTGCAAGGTTTATTACTTCTTTTTTTTTCTCCCCCCAATAAGAACATTTACATTGTATTATATTAGTAGTATACAGAGAGGGTTACATAGAATTACAATTTGTATCACAGCACGCTATTACAAACCAACATTAAATTTATTTTGTTGTTAAACATTTTTTTACGCGACTATTAATTAAAAAAAAAAAAAAAATTTTTAACAGAGAATGGTACGAGAAATTTTATTCCAACATCTACCGTTAATTTTCGGTTTTATATCTTAACTTATTTTATTAATTATTTTACCAATAATCGAAGATTTTTATATTTTTTTAGTTTTAACCAACAGTCATGTCTTACGATCTTAAAACCGCTGAAAGCCCAGCTTATGCTCCATTCTTCGGATATATGGGAGCTGCTTCTGCTCAAATCTTCACTGTTTTGGGAGCTGCTTATGGAACAGCCAAGTCTGCTGTTGGTATTTGCTCCATGGGAGTTATGCGTCCAGAACTTATCATGAAATCTGTCATTCCAGTTATTATGGCTGGTATTATTGGTATTTATGGACTTGTCGTAGCTATGGTATTGAAAGGAAAAGTAAAGGCTTCCTCTGCAGGGTATGACTTAAACAGTGGATTCGCTCATCTTGCTGCTGGACTTACATGTGGTCTTTGCGGACTTGGTGCTGGCTATGCTATTGGTATTGTTGGAGATGCTGGTGTCAGAGGAACTGCACAACAACCAAGACTCTTTGTTGGTATGATTCTCATTCTTATTTTCTCTGAAGTAAGTTATTAATAAGTAAAAAAATATATAATAATATTAAAATTTTAGGTTTTGGGACTTTACGGTATGATTGTTGCTTTGATTCTTGGAACCTCATAAATTGGATAACATCAAAATGTTAAATTTTTTCTCAATATTGATGAGAATTAAACTAAACAACTCCAAATTTTTAATGTATCTTATTGTAGCATGACTATTACCATTTTTTGATTGTGTTAAAATGTGTACTTCTGTTTTTTGTCGAATTTATATACAATTTTGTTTATTTTGCTTTCAATACTTATCCTTAATATAATAATATATAGGCGAAATTTGAGCTAATAAAATTTTTTTCGATTTTTGAATATTTAAAAAGTTTTTCTTGGAGCAAAAAAAAATTGCGCTGATTATAAAAGATGAATTTTTTTTTTTCCTTTTAAAAGTTTTATCTCCACTAAAATGTGACTCCAAGGTCATAGAAAATTTGGTTAAGATAAAAAAAAAAAGACATTTTCAGGTATTAAAAAAATACCTATTGAATGATAATAATTTCATTGATTCCCTAATATAGAATTGAATATAATTCTCTGAAAATAATATTAAAATAATTTTTTTTTAAAATGTAATTTTATCCATAGATAGAAAATGATAAAATAAAATCACTATTTAAAAAAAAAATATATATATATATATACGTATATCAGTATTTCGGCCCGAAAATGAACAAAAATAATTTTAAATTATCAAAAAATTTTTTTCCAAAAAAACAATTGGCCCAAAATTAAAAAACATTGAAAGGTATTAAATACAAGAACGCTTAGCAAAGCGTAGCCTTGTTAAAACTATTTAACAAATATATAATAGTTAAACCAACAAAAGAAAAAGAGTAGATGCAATTTTATTTTCATCCTCCTATCACTATTACATATCTTTTTTGGTAAACTTTATAAAAATCATCCTTCAATTGAATTATTTGTAAATCATGAAAGTTTAAAAATCAATCGATTGCGCAGTATCATCGGTGTATTTTTATGTTTTACTCACTATTAATATTCTTTTTTCTTTTTTTTTTTATAATATTTTTGAAGAAAAAAAAAAGTAGATGAAACAAATAATATATTCTTTTATATTATATAATTTTTTAAAATATTATAAAATGTTCCCTTATATCTCTAACTATATTATGGTTGGAAGAAGAAAATATACTTTTAAACTAAAGTACTTTTTTTTTTTAAAAACCATATTTATACTGTTTCTACTACTAATGACTTTTATTTTTATACATTATTATAAAAATAACTTCAACGAATAGTTCTTTGGAGTAATTCTTATTAAGTTCTATTTTTTTTTATAATATGATATATATATATAAATCTAATTACCAATATTATATATATACATGTAAAAATGAAAAAATGAACAATCTTTAATCATAATTTGTAGTTTAAATAATAATTATTAAAATAGAGTTAATATATTATTATTTATTACATATTTTAAAGCATTTTTATTCTTTATACCTTAGTAACAGAAATTATAAAAATATAATTTTTAAAGGCAAATGTTGGAAGAATATTTTGTGATATAATGTATTTATGTATAAAATCTGTTTATTATTATTTTTTTTTATAAAAACGAAATAAGTAAAAATTTTAAATATAATAATAAAAGAATAATAACATTTTTTTATTAACATTTTTATTTTTATATATAGAAAAGTATCAAGACATATTTTATTTTGTGGTTTTCTCATTATTTTATTAAAAGTGTTTGGAAAATGGGAAATGTAATGAGAAGAATTATCTTTTACAACATCAAATTTATTGTTTTAGTTTTATTTTAAAAAATATATGATATATTAACTTTATGTATGTCTATCATTCTTCTATTTCCATAATTATTTAATGCAGTAATCTTATTATTTACAAAATAATGCATTAATATACTTAAATTTTTATCCTCTTTTTTTTTTCTATATAAAAGTTCATTTTATTATCTTAAAATCTTATATTTGTTTATTATACATGTTTCTTTAATTTTTATTTTTATTTCCTAGCTATATATTAGCATTTGATATTTATTTTTAAATATAATTAAACAGTTAGTTGTATTATATACAATCTTAAAAAATATTTATGAAAATAATATTATATAACATTATGATTACTTTAATAAATTTTATTTAAGTAATCCTTTAATTATTATCCAATTTAATTATGATATTTGATATTTTTATAATTTTTTTATTTTTTATTTTTTTTTTATTATAAATGTATTAGAAAATTTATTTAGTTGTCATTTTATTAATCATATACCTAATATTTTCTGTCAATAATTTCTTTTTATTCACAAATTTTTTTTTTCCTTCAACATCTATAATATTAACTCTTTTTTCAACAATTTTAAAAATATCTCGTGTTTAGGAAGTTTTTAAAACATGTTTTTTAAATTAAAATTAAAAAAAAAAACTTGACAATTGTTTCTTTTTATTATTTTTATTAAAATAATAAGTGAAGACAAATAATGTAATTTAAGACAAAACTTTAGAAACTATAACAGGAATGTTTACTTTTAAAATTATATGTATATATTATAAAGTAAAAAGCCATATTAGATAATAAATTTAATACTCTTTCAATCAAATAAAAAATTTTTTTTTTTTTATTAATAATTTTTTTATATTTTTTTTTATTATTATTGTATATAATAAACTAAGAGATGCATTACTCAACTTTTGTTTGCCAATTCTTTATATACAAAAATCGCCCCCTTCCGATAGATTATGTCATTCCGTATCATGTTAAGAATTTATTTTTTTTTTTTGGGGTATTCTCTTGATTATATCAAAGTATATAATCATAAACAATTAATCATACATTATTTAGTATTAATTTTTTTTTTATGATTTATTCATATTCTATTATTATTATTACTCATTTTAATAGTATTTAAATTGAATGATATATATTTAATAAAAATGAATAACATTTTTTTTTAAACAATAATATTATATATTTATATTGACATATTTAGAAATTTGATATAAATTTTTTTAAAAATATAGTTAAATATTTTAATCATTTTGATCTATTATTTTTTTTTTTTGATATTTATTAATATATAACAATTTATATATTATTTTTATTTACATACATGAAAATTAAAGACAACTTGTTCTTGCATTTTTAAAAGTTATTTAAAAAATTGATAGTAAACTGTAATGCATTTATTATATAGAAGTATATAACTCTACACAACATTAAAAATTGATAAATTATTTTAAAGAATAGTGATTGGTTTTGAGTTTTGTTTTAAATCAAATTTTGCTTTTTATGCTTGAGATGAATCATTATTGATTATTACTACAACATTCTTTATTACAAAATAAAATTTATTCAAGAGATAAATTTTAAATCTTAAGTGTATTACATAACGATTAACCATGAAATTAAAATTAGATTATTAAAATTACCAATATATTTTTGTTATCAAATTAAATATATTTTTTACTATATCTTTTATCATTCATTATCATTACAATGATATTTATGTTTTCTATCAAAGTGATTAAGTAATTTTAAATATTTTAAAAATGATTAATAATATAATAATTTTAAGTATTTAGTGGTTAAATTTTTATTCTTAAAACTATTAGTTAACGGGTAAAAATTTAAATGTGTAGGTTGTTGTCTTTTTTTTTTCTACTTTTATTATTTCTTTTTTACTTTGCCAAACTTTTAGATAAAAAAAAAAAGATATTATATTAATATAATATTTATTAAGATAAAGAACTTTGATACTTTATTATTCAATTTATATTTAATTTTTAAATGTTAATGATATTATACTTTGAAAGGGAAATATTATTTAAATATGTTACATATTATATATTTATCACGGGGGTAATTATGTTTATCATTAACATTTATAAGGATAAGCTTATTAATTAATTTTAAATAATATATAATTTATTATTGCTTATAAAAATAAATGTTGTTTAAATAATGTTTAAAAACCCTGACTAATTAAAATACCAATATTTTAAAATAATTTTTTATTACTAATATTTATTGTAAGTTTGACTAATAAGAATGGTATCTTTATTTATATATAATTATATATATATATATTTTATTAAAAATATTAACAATAAATAATAATAATTGTATGCTTATGTTTAAATTTTCAAATTAAAAATCCACATACACATATAATGCTTCTATATAAATAGATGATAAATATTGATATTTAAATATTACAAATCTTTATATACCTATTTTTACATATTATACATATATTTATATATTCATATATATATATATATATATTAGACATATAAATTATTATAAAAAAAATATATAATATTATAATACCATTATTAATAAGGACCACATTTAGAAAAATAAATTATTCTCATAACTTTTAAATTAATTTTTATTGTTTTTCTTTTCATCATTCTATTGATTCGCCTCACATTTAATGAATCATTTAAATATAAATAATTTAAATATATAAATATTTTAGACTAGGCCACCTTTCTACGCATTTTATCATTAGCGTGGATTAAAAGGAGCCGCCTATCCAAGAACTGGCTATTGATAAATATTGCTTATTCCATCAAAAGTACAAAATAAATATTGCATTAATAAGATCAATTAAAGACAATTCTATTTATTATAACTAATTTCACTTTCAAGATAGTTTTTTTTTTTCTTAATTTTTGTATTTTATTGTCTTATCAAAAAAATTACATAGTAATATTTTATAAAAGAAAAAAAAAATACAAGATATGGCATTTACAGCACAAACCAGGCATTACTTACATATAATCTGCCTTACAATTTGGCTAATTAGTTTTCAATATATCACTAATTTAATTTCATCCATGAATGCTGCCAATGTAAATCTTATTAATCCTGTAGAAACATATGGTTTAGTTATAACTTCTTTATTATACATGATTAAATTTTTATCACTTCTTGTGTTACCACAGGTTATTTTTAATATTGCTGGAATGCTTATGTATAACGGGTTTAATGAAACTGTCAAACTTCAATCAGCTCCTTTATTAGCACCATTTGTTTGTTTTCGTGTTGTTACAAGAGGAATGTATCCTGATTTAGTTAAGGTAAAAATCATTTTATTATAATTATTTATTTAAAAAAAAAAACCAATATAAATATTTTAAGGATAATGTTGTTAAAAATATGAAAACATGCATTGATTCTGGATTAGAAAATTTTATGTTTGAAGTTGTTACAGATAATGCTATTCACTTACCAACATTAGCTAGAGCTAGAGAAATTGTTGTTCCTTCATCATATCGTACAAAATGTGGAGCTAAATATAAATCAAGAGCATTACAATATTGTTTAGAGGAAGATGTTAATATACTTCAAGATGAAAATTATATTGTACATTTAGATGAAGAAACATTATTAACAGAAAATTCTGTTCGTGGTATTGTAAATTTTATGGTTGATGGTAAATATGATTTTGGACAAGGTATTATTACTTATGCTAGTGGTGAAATTGTTAATTGGATAACAACTCTTTGTGATTGTTATAGAGTAGCTGATGATATGGCAAAATTACGCTTTCAATTAAGTTATCTTCATGCACCAATTTTTGGTTGGAAAGGTTCTTATGTTGTAACAAAAGTTGGATCTGAAAGAAAAGTAACATTTGATCATGGTATTGAGGGATCAATTGCAGAGGATTGTTTTTTTAGTATGGTAGCTATGAGAGATGGGTATACATTTGATTTTATTGAAGGTGAAATGAATGAAAAATCACCATTTAATTTTTGGGATTTATTACAACAACGTAAACGTTGGTTACAAGGAATTTATTTAACTGTTCATTCACCAATTATTCCATGGAAAACTAAATTTTTCCTTGCTATGTCATTATATGCATGGATTACAATGCCAATAACATCTTTGAATCTTTTATTATGCCCTATGGCTCCAGTGCCAACATTTTTTCTTTTTGATTTTCTTGTTACACTGATAGGTTCAGTTAATTTGTATTTATATGTTTATGGAGCAGTTAAATCTTTTTCCCATAAATACAGGTAAATTTTAACAAATTATTTTTTTATTTTATTTTATCTAATGACTAATCTTTTTTTTAGAGGTTCATACTTTAAAATTTTCCTGTACATTGCTAGTGCAATAACAGTACTACCTTTAAATATTGTCATAGAAAATATGGCTTCTTTAATGGGAACATTAGCATCAAAGGATGAATTTTACGTGGTAAAAAAAGATACAATCAAATTGCAAGAATCTATGGTATAAAATATGTTTATATATATATTTAAGAAAATATTAAATAAGTAATATATTTATATATAACAAAAATTTAATGTCTATAGAAAAAAAAAAAAAAACTTTATACAAATTTAGGTTCTTGGACATTTATTTACTATAACGATCTCATAGTTGTTTATCATTTATAAAGTGCCTGACATCATATAAGAAAGTAGATTTTAATAAAAAAAATAGCAATATTACATTCAAATTTTTTAAAATTTTTCTAATCTTTTTTTTTTTACTAATTTATTTATTATATTTTATTTTTTCCATTTCTTCTCTTAGACTTTTAATATCACTGGTTTTACTAATTATTTTTTCTTCACATTCATCGAAATTGTGATCAAATAATATTTGTTGACTATCATTTAATAAAAATTTACTTTTATCATTAAGAAGTAATTGCTCCTTTAACGGGGAATCATGTATATTATATGCTGGGTGATTGCACTGACTAATAAATAACATTTCTAATGGTGCAGTTTTTTCATTTAAATGTTCTTTGTCAGAAAGATCTTTAAAAAAATTGTCATTTAAGCTTCGGTGACTGTTTGTATTAGATAATGGAAGTGAAAGATAATGAAAATGATCATTAGAAAGATCAGGTTCAGAGTATGGTGACAAACTTTTATCATCTTCATTGTCTTCATCACTACCATTCATTTGTATTTTAATCTTCTGGGAAAAGTCTTTAAAATTTAATTCAAGTTTATTTTCATTTTTTTCATTTTTTTTATTATACTTATTAATATTTATTCTTACATCTTTTGAAAGAGAATCTAAATTATATATTAATATTTAATTTAAAAAAAAATATATATATATATATAATTAACAAGTTACTATGAAATTAATTAAATAAATATTATTACAAATACTATAGAAAAATTTTTTTTATATACATTTGAGTATATATATAATAAACATACGTTTTCCATATTTATTTTTATTGGAAGGAGATGGATTTGTTATGATAACAGGTTTTGGAATTTCAGCATTATATATTCTATGTTTGTATGGAATTTTATTAAGATATGATAAATCTCTTGGTGTAGAACTTCCAAAAATTAATTTTGTAACACTTTTTTTGTTAACTTTAAAAAACAAAAATATATTAATAAAATTATAAATATTAAAAAAATAAAAAAAATTTTTTTTCATAAATTTTTTATTGTCAAATTGATATTCATTAATAATATAGTTTTTGACATAGTAAAAATGAATTTTAGATTAAAAAAAATATAATAAAAATAAAAAAAAAAAAGTGAAAGAGAAATTTGATATATTTTTCCTTTTATTTTTGTTCCTATCTTCTCATAATATTTAAAAAAATTTTTTATTACAAGTGGTATCGTTAATAACTAGATAAAGGAAAACTTCCTAATTAAGAGTCCTATAACTAATATGCTTAAATAGATAAAAGTTAGTTAAAAAGTGATAATCTTTCCTGAAGATTTTTCACTCTTATATATTATTTTGTTGTTAGAACGAATAAAGCTAATAAATTTTTTTTTAATTTCTTTTTGAAAAATTTCTCATTTTCATTTAACTACTTTCTCTTGAATGAAATTATGTGTATTATATAGTTAGAGTATTTAGATTTTTTGTTATGTGCTTTTTTATTATATGTATCATATTGAAGAAGTTTTACTAGAACTAAATTATATTTTTGATAAAAATAATTTCTTTACTATTATCTTTCTATATTTAATAAATTTTTGATACTTTTTTATTTCAAAATATATATATAAAAAAATATTCATATTTATTTTAGAATTATTTGTAATTGATATTTTCTAAACTTTATTTATTAATATATTTTATTTTTTAAAATATGAAGGAAAAAATTTTAACAATTATAACAATAATTTCATTTTGTTTGTTTTTAATTGGAATTCTTTTGTGTTCCATTGATGTAAATGTTTATGGATCTGGGTTATATTTAAGTTTAGTAGCAGTAGTTGTTTTTTTAGTTAATGCTACAGCATGTATTATAGGAATTACACAAGATGATGAAGAATCAACGGCGAAAAAGATGTGGGGAAGGATAAGGCGAAAGATATCATTGAAACCAAATTTAGATAATGAGATAATTAAAAATACTCCAGATAAGGAGAAGCTTTTAATTGGACAGGAAAATTTAAACTATATTAATGATGAGGCGGAAAAAATTAATTTAACTGTTTTATATGAAAATCCATTAAATCAGATTGAAAAATTAGATTATGATAAAAATAATTTTAGTATGAAAAATAATAGTATTAATGAAAAAAATGTTGAAGAATTAATTGCTGTAATATGGTATGATGATGATGATGGTGAAAATGAATCAACATTTTTATAATTAATGATTTTATCATTTAAATTATCAAAATTACTTTGGTTATATTAAAAACCTATAATAAACAACAAAAATGAATTAATAAACTTAACTATGAAAAAAGAAGAATAACTTTATAGATGAATAGCTTTACTAAGATAAAAGAAACTTTTGGAAAATGATAATAAAATGAAAAAAATGTATCAAGGCAAGAAAAGTGAAAGCAAACACATTAAAATTAATATTTCAATTCATCTAAACTCCAAGTGACACATCCCAGATGCATATTTATGTATATGAATATATATATATATATATATATGTTGAAGATATATGGACATATAAAAATTTACATTTTTCATAACTGCATCTATTAAAAATATACTTATTTTCTCCTAATTCTTTTAACTTTTAAATATTTCATTTTAAAAATATTTTTCATGTAATTATTATATCATATGTATCATAAGAAAAGTCAGTAAACATAAAGTTAAAACTATTATAATAATGTTTAATAATTATCTTTTAAACTTTTTTTTTTTAACTTTTTTATGTTAAAAAAAAATAAATACTTTCTAACTAAAATTATTTTAATTTTAAAGATAAGAAAAGTGAGAAAATTTATATTTTAAAATATTAAATATTGTAAAAATAAATTATTTACATTTTTAGAGAAGATTATAATTACATGTAAATTGATAGTATTTAAATGTCTAATTTAACTTAAAGTAAACAAATTATTGTCTTTTATTTTTATAAAAATTTATTAAAATTATTTTCCTATATTGAGAATATTTTCTTATTTTACTAAATTAAAAATATCTTTTCCATATCTAAGTATTTTAAGTATTATTTTATTAAAATAGAACTACTTTTTTTTTTTACTAATTAATAAAAATGAAAACTATTAAACTATTATTTATTGTCTCAATTGTCTCATTTTTATTATTATTATTTGGAATTTCTATTTCAATGTATGATATTGAAAGATTTGGTATTGGATTATATTTAGCTCTTGTATCAATTGTTATAATTTTAATTTTATTAGCATTTTGTTTGGTTGGTGCTCAGGAGTCTGGAGATCCAACTGTTGCTAAACAATTGTACATTGATACTAAAAGTGCTATTGGTAATAATGCAAACTTAAGAAAAATTAGTACAAATTTTCATATTGGAAATAATGATAAAAAAAGAAATATGAATGTTACTTTTAATAAAATGAATGTTTTAAATAGTGCTAAAACTTTAATGGCACCTTGTAACAAGGATGCAGTTACTATCTTAAATGTAAATGACTATATTGAGGAAGTCAATGAAGATGATAAAAATTCAGTTTTTGATGAAATTTATGATAATGAAAATGATGATTCGCTAGAAAGTGAAGATAATGAGATTGAGGATGAAGAGTACTCTGAAGTTAAAAATAATAATCAAACATATTTAATAAAAAAGCATTCAATATATGAGGCAATTGCGACAGTACACAATAATCATTTAAATGTTTAATAAATTATTTATTTTTTTTAATTCAATAAATATATTTTATTATATTTAATATTTTAAAACATACCATTTTTTGGTGTCATAGAGCGTGCCTGTCTTATAATTTTCTTCATATCTTTTTCTTCTTTAGGGCCAATTGCTTTACAAATTTCATTATTTGATGTTGATATTCCAATACCCCTTAATGATTTCGGACAATTATTAATATAAGATAAATCTCTTTCTGTTGATGATCCAAAAGCAAATGTAGATTTAGATCTTGTATTATTAGTAGTAGATTTTTTCATTTTGATATTTATAAAAATTTAACTAAAATGATAAAATACTAAATATAAAATAATTTTTAAAAAAAATTTAAATTGCTTTAAATAGGATAACTTGTAGTTTGACAATTTTAAATGTTATTCCTCATATTTATAAAAAAAAATCAAACAATATATTATATTTCTTTCTTTTTTCCGGTAAATTTTAATTCATAAGGGAATTAAGTTAAATAACTTTAAATGCTTTAACATTTCTAAACAACAAAGGACAGAATTTAATGTTTTATGTTTTCTCTTTTATTATTACATACAATTGTTAACTTCTTTTTATCTAATATAAAAGTTTTGATAAATTTTGTTTTTTGTTAAGTTGTTTCTTAAAAAAAATGATTTATTTAAAAAAAATTCATTTTTTTTCATGTTTACTTCTTTTTTTTACTGTAATTACTTTATGTATATTTGTTAACAAAATTTTTTATCAATCCCTTTATTATTGTCATAATACTTTATGATATGAAATTATAATTTTATTATTCTTTAATAAAATTTATATACTATCTTTGTATATTAATTTCAGTATCATAAATATTTGGATAATAAAAAAAAGTAAATATTAAATATTAGTTTTATTTCATCAATAAAATTTCTTATCATAAATTTTATAAATTATATTATAATTATTTATGAAAAACTAAAACAATTAATTATAAATTTTTTTATATAAAATGACCATAAATAAAAATAAAGAATCAGCATTGAATATTTTAACTTAGAGATATTATAAAAATTTGTTAATATCTTAAGTTGATAAATTAAATAATTATTTGTTTCCATAATTTATTTTTTTCATTTATAAAAGTGAAATTACTATAAAGTTTTTAAATTAAAAAAAGAACAAATATAGAATATATAATTTTTTTTAAATAAACTACATATATAATACATATATAACAAATAGTTTCAAATAAACGGTGCAGAGATTTTATATAAAAACACTGTTTATATTGTTGTTGAAGTAATTGCTATTTTAATTGAGTTTAATACAACTGCTTTTTTCATAAACTTTTAAAGCTTTAGAATTCTTTTCTTTATCTAATAAAATATAAATGAACACATTTTTCAAGGCACTCTAAAAGTAATTTTTTATTCTTTTTTATTTTCAATAAATGTTTTAAATTTAATTGTTTAATTCTTTTAATAAAATTTTAAATGATCTGGAAAAAGTAAAAAATTAATTTTATTATGGTTCATAATGATGTTGTGATTCAAAACTTTTTTTTGCATATTCTAATGGAATTTTCTTGTTAAAAACTTTAATGTGAAAGAAGATATTATCTTGTTTTTGAAAGTTATACGCTCTTTAAATTTTTGGCGTTATATAAGTTTGATAATTAAAAATTCAAGTCTTTATCTGTTTTCATTATTACTACAACAACTTTTAGAAGTAAGATCATTTTATGAAAATTTAACACGACATTTTTGAAAGTCTCTTTTATGTTTTTTTTTACTAAAATTATTTTATCTTTATAGAAAATATTTTATTTATTTCATAAATAAAATTAATTATTTTTTTATTTTAAAAACTAATTTTATGCGTGTTTACAATGTTTTACTTGTTTTTAATTAAAAACAATTTTTTTTTTAAAAAAATGAACTTTAAAATTTTTATCAATTAAAATTTTTTTCTATATATTATTAAAGATTATAATTATTAATCTTTATAAGCATTTATTGGTTTAATTAAAAAAAAACTTAATATAACAAGTCAAAGAACAGATGAATATCCTACCACGAATAAAGAACAATAAATAAGGTGAAACGCCCTACCAATAGTTTTTTGTTAATTTAGCTTTCTTATAACTGTATAAATGTTTTCTTAATTACATATAAAGTTAATTATTTTTTTTATTAGTTTTTTTTAAATATTTATTTTTTAAAATGTTTATCAATATTGATTATATTTTTAATTTAATAAGATTAATATATCGCTATTTAATTAATAATTTTATTTATTAAGACTATATTTCTTTATCGTTATCTTTTTAGAAAATGTTAAAAAGAGATGCTGGTGTTTTATCAGAAGCCGACTCTAGTTTGCAACCAGCAAAAAAATCAAAAATTAATGACAAGGAAGTATTAGAATTTGAATTATTAAAAATTGCCAATATTGGTGTAGGAAATACAATTGATGTCGATGCATGTCATGTTCAATTATATACTCTTTCTGAAATGTATAGATCTAAAGATAAAGAGGCTAAAAAACTTCAAGATGAATTAAATGCATGTAAAAAAAAAGTTCAGGAGTATAAAAAAAGATATGAAACGGTTGTTTCTGTTACAAAACGTTGTTATGACACTCTTGATAATGATTTAATGAGACTAGGTCAGAGATTTGTTAGTGGTCTGACTAGAGAAATTGATTCATTTACTGATGAACCAGATAATGTTTTTGAGTATGAACCATGGGAAAATGGTCAGATGGAAAAACATTTAGAAAGAAAATGTGCTAATACTTCCTCAATTATAGATCAATTAATAAATGTCTTAGTGCAGAGACTTAATAAATGTGACAAAATGGATAATTTTTTGTCAAGAGTAAATGTTTCTGATGAAGAAATGAAAAAAAAGTTAGGGCAAGCGACTCGCGAAAGTCAAAGATTAACAGAAATATCAGGAAAATTACAAGAAGAAAATCGCGATATTATTAAAAAAACTAAAGCACTTCAACATAGAACTAAATCATTAGAAGAACAATTAAAACAAAAAGATGATGAAATTCAAAAGTTGAATGAAGATGAGAGAAAATCAAGAAGATTATATGAAAAATTAAAATTTAGATTTGCTTGGTATATAAAATATGAACATAAAACAAAAAATGAAGATGAATCTAAAAATAAAGGAACAACAGAACAGGAATCATCAATGGTTAAACAAACGGAAGAATTAGAAGTATTAAAGAAAAGGTATTCAGAATTAGAAAATATAAATGAATCTAGAATAAATGAAATTAAAGAACTTGTTGATAGGAATGTTCAGCTAGCCCACGAAATATCAGAATTAAAAAATAATAAAAAAGAAATTACTAAAGATGATTTAATTAATTCTGTAGAATATATAGCTTTAAATGAAAAATTAAAAAGAGTTGTTATAGAATATGAAGAGCTACGACATCATTGTAATGAATTAACAACATTTAATTTAGATTACATTAAAGGTTTAATACAATTTGACGATGCCTATGACGCTGAAGTTTTACGATCAAAACAACTAATTAAACAATTATTAATTGAAAGTGAAGAGATAAGACTTAAAGCTGGTGATTGTACGAGCGCATTCATGAAACAAGTAGAATTAGACAAACCACATGGAGATTTTCTTCAAAGAGAAATTGATAGACTCCAAGAATACATTAGAGCATTACAAAAAAAAATGTCTATAATGAAACATGAATCTAAAAGATCTGCCATGGAAAAAGAGGCATTATTAAAAAGAATTTTGGCTGCAGACAAAAGAACAAAGGAAATGACAAATAGATGTTTTAGATGTCGATGGATAGAAAGTTTAAATAGTACAAATAGTAATACTGAAATAAATATAGATTTTGAGAAAATAAATGATATAGAACAAGTGGTTGAAAAGTCAAGTGATGACGAATTGAGAAGTTATTTTAAACAATTTATGATATTAATAAAAGGAATAAAAGCAATGTATGATAGAGTAGAAAATGCAAAAGATGAATCATTAAAGGAAATGTTTAATAGTGATGAATATTTAAAATTATCAAAAATGCACTCTGATCAAATAGAAAAATTACAAGAAGAGTTAGAAAAAGCGCAGCAAAGTGTATCATCATATGCGGAACAGTTTGAAGAGACTGATTCTCAGCTAGAAGAAGAAGTAGCTAATTCTGAAAAATTACGTAGAGAGTTAAGCGAAAGAGACTCATTATATTTAGAACAAATGCAAAGTGTATTTGATTCTAAACAGGAAACTGCTAGAGCTAATAGAAAATTAGTGATTATGGAACATTGTATATCACAATTACGTGAATATATAGAGTTACAAAAACTAGAAAATGATCAATTGAAAAAAGATAATAAAGCTGCTGTAGATGCATTAAAAGCTAAAACAGAAGAAATACGAATGTTAAATGATGAATTTAACAAGTATGAAGATAGTCAAGGTCAATTGTTAGATCAGGTAAAACATCAAGATATAGAAATTCAAAAATTAAAAAAGAATGAATTAGTATTAAAAGAATCCATTGATAAATATTCAGTAGATAAAGAGGCTTATGATCATAGAATAAGAAGAGCAGAAGAAATTAGTTCACAATATAAATTAAAATATGATATTTGTAAAAACGAAAGAAATACGTTACGTAAAAGTGTTGCTGGTGGTGGTAATGAATTTTATATTAGACAAATAACTGAATTACAGGTAATTTTTAAAATGTATATAAAAAAATTTTTTTCTTTTAATTTTATAGTCAGCTTTATCATGTTGCTGTTGCAAAGAGAATCGTAAAGATACCATAATAACAAAATGTCTTCATATGTTTTGTTCAAAATGTGTTACACAAGTTATTGAAACAAGGAAAAGAAAATGTCCTTCTTGTGCAACATCATTTGGAGCTGGAGATTATAAATCAATTTCACTGGAGTAGTATTTAATATTTTTTTTTAACTTATAATTATATTTTCACTATTAACCCCAATAATTATTAGGATCACAGTCATAAACTACAGAGTGGTTCACGAAGATTTTCCTATTGAACCAAAATGGTATATAATAACAAAAAAAGGAAAAAACTTTGGTAGTATTTAATTTGGTAGTGCTAATATTTTTATTATTTGCACGGTTTCAATGTCAATTTTGTAATTATTTTAAAATGTTTTGACTAATTGTATTTGTAATGAATTTTTAATTTTTATAGATAAATTGTTGTTTATTTTTAATATGTATAATTGTAATATTTTTGTAACATTTGAAAATATGAAAAAAAAATTACAATAAATAAATTTTCACGATAAAAATATGTTTCTTTTTGAAGAATCACAAAAAATATCAGGAGAAAGAAAATTAATAACTTTTTTAGAATGAAACTACTAACAATATAAATTTACAAGATGACTGAGAAAACTTTGGAATATATTATGCCAAGAATTCAGAAACAAATTTTTTTTCTGAATCTTAAAGTAAAAGATTTGAAAAATCTTGAAATTTTTTCAGATATAGAATCGTAAGAAAATAAGTTTCATCTTAAAAAATTTTGATTAATTATTTTAAAAATAATAATAATAAGATTTTAATTTAATATTCATTTTAAGATATAATGAATGAATTATTTACTAAAAGTTTTTCTAAAAGTAATAAGTTTAAAGTTTCTAAACTTAAAAATTGAAATTAATAAAATAAGTTTATCTTTGTAGTATAAATATTATTTAATTCAGAAGTCTTCTATTTAATTAAAAAGATGCCATTGACAGCTTTATGTAACATGACATTCTGTTTTTTTTCATAGAAGTACTTTCTTTTAACATAATAAAATAAGAAATTTTTGTTTCAATACAACATGATTAGCAATGAATATTTCATATAAAAAGTATGTCATTTTATAAATGAATACAAGAAACCTTTTTGGGGTAACTTTCAATTCTTCCGATAGTACATTTTGTACAGAGAAGTTTATGTGCAAAAACTTTTATGGACCATTTTGTATTTAGATTAACTAACTTCATTTTTTCTATAATGTCAGGAATATTAGAAAGTTTCATATCTGTTCAACAGCTGCATTTGCTGTTGACTTGGCATCACTTCTATTTTGAATTCCGTTATCCATTAATGCTTTAAAAAATAATTAAATAAAAATTATTTGTATATAAATATCATAAAAAAAAATTTTTTTTTAATTTACACACAAAGATAAAACGCTCATTTTTCGTTATATGGGATAATTTTGGACACAAGAATCATTTTTCTTCATATTAAAGTTGTGATAAATTTTTTTAAATATAAGGATAAAGGAAGTATATAATTGAGAGAGAAAAGTTAAATTACATCTATACGATATATCAAATGATGAATTTAACTAAAAAAAAACAAGAAAACGAAAATACAGGAAAAAAAAAAACTTGTGATTAATCAGGATTATCTTACAAAGAAACATATCAAAATATGAAGCTTAAAATGTTAATTTCATATAAATAATTTATCATTTGACTACTTTCTTTAAATTTAAGTAGTCTGCATTTAAAAATAAAAAATATTGTACTTTATTTAGTAAAATAATTCTATTTGAGAAATTACTAAATTTTAAATGTTAATAAGTTAAAAAAGCCAACATCTGTTAAAAGTTTTAAATTATTGTAAAGTTATTTTCTCTACTTTGTCAATTTATAAATTAACTTAGAAGTTAAAAAAATAAAATAATTATTTAAGAGATATAATTTAATTAGATAAAACATTTTTTTTTTGAATTTTATCTAAGAATTAGTTTATAACTTTTTTTTTCTTTTATTTTTATTATTCTTTTGTTTGTTTTTTATAAAATAATTTTCTTACCCACCATTGAAAATCGCTCAAAAATATGAAGGACAACCCTTTTTTAAGATTAAAATTTTTCGTAATCATACAAATTGCCAAAATGATAAATGATCATTGTAGAATAATTTATTTTTTTGTGGTAAACGGAAAATGAGCAGCTTTTACTTTTCTATGTAATAATAAGATTATATTATTTTCATATGAACAAAAAAAAAAGTTATATATTAAAACAAAATAACAATAATTGAGAACTTAAACCTTAATCAATCTATTTTTCATAAGTCTTTTAAAAAGTTTCTTTTTTAATCTTTTTTATTAGTAAAATATTGTAGTGTATCATACTGTCTAGATTAAAGTCCATATTTTTTTTTGCGCAATCATTATATTATATTTTTTAAAATAATTAGTTAAATTTTAACATAACAAATCATACTATTTAACTCCCATAAAACCCATTTTTTTAAATTGAAATATAGATTTCTTTCTAAACAGTATAAAAATTTTTTTAATTATTAAAAAATAAAATAAATAAATTATTATGTTAATAATTAGATTGCAAACAAAAACACATAATTTATATATATTTAATTAACATTTATTGACAAATCAACGGATAAGCTCTATATATATAAGTGTATGGTAGTGTAAAAATAATTAAATTAAAAAAAATAAAAATTTAGTATAATAATTTAACACAGCAAACACATTAACTGATATAAAAAAAAACATAATATTAACAATAGGTTTTTTTTTTGAATGATTACTAAGAGTGATCAAATAGTTGTTATAATTTTTAGAAGCGTTCAAAATAAATACTAAATCTAAATTTTTTTTTCAATATATTGTCTATCAAACATTAGCATGAGCGGCTCTTTGGTAAGGAATTTGAACCAAATTAATACCGAAGACGCCACTTGTATTTGTTCTTGAGTTATCTCCACTATTACCACCATAATTGAAATGATATAAATTATCTTCTGAAATAGTTGAAAAATTCAAGGTGAAATATGTAAAAATGGTTAGTTTTAAATTTTTGGACTTATTTTTTTTTTGTATAAAAACAGGAAGACATAAAAATATTTGTCATTTTTGATAAAATACTGTTTTGCCATATTGATGTTTTGTAAAAACAAAAAGTGTAATAACAAGCGAAAGGAAAATTAAAAAATTAAATTTCAATTGCATATAAATATGTTACATACAAACATTAAATTTTAAAATAAAAGTTGTTAAAAATTACATTGTATATATTCAGAAATGTTATATTTTTATAGAAATAACAAAAAAATATTAGTATAAACTAAAGATGTTTGTTAATATACATTCATAAAAAAAAAATTGCTTTTTAAAGAACATATGGTAAGTCCAAACATTTTTTTGTTTCCTGAATATTGTTTTGTTTAAATTTTTAAACAAAAACTATTTTTTTAATAGTTAAAACTACAGATTGGTTTAAATGACAAAAAAAAATGAATACATACATATAAAATAAAGAAAATTATAAATAGATTGAACGTTAGAAAGATAGACAAAAACAAATAGTTAGTGAAATTACAATTCATACCACATACCTCCTACAAATCCAGCTTTCCACCTTCTATTAGGATCAGAGTTAGATTTTCCTCTTTGTGAACCACGTCTTGTAGTTGTTCTTACAAAACATAATCTAAATATAAAAAAAAAATAATGTATAAAATAAAATTATTAAATATTTTATTTTTTTAATGTTTTTTTTTAAATTATTAAACATACCCTATAGCCATTAAACAACATGATAAGGCACAAACTCCAAAAACTATTAAGGCCCAACTTGGAATATGATTTCCTACTTTTGTACTTGATATATGACTATCAGCATTTGATAAAATTGTAACAAATTTATCTAAAGTTGATTCAATAACAGATAATAATGGATAACCATTTAATAATTTATCATTTTCCATAATTAATGTTTCTTTTATGACAGCTGAATGATAAAAAAAGAGTGAATTTTCTTTTTTTGGATTTGACATATCTAACCTTTCAATAACTGTTGGTCCAAGTGCTACAAATATCATTGGTATACTTTTTCCAGGTATTACATTATATCCCTCCCTAATAAGTTGTTGTGGTCTATTTTTAATAATAAAAAATAATATTTCTTCACCACAAAATGATGCAGACCATCGATCACGAATTATTTCAGCAAATCTATGACCATACATTTGTACAGAGGTAGGTGTTGAAAAAAGATAATCATTTCTTTTTTTATTAACTAAATGTTGTAATGTTTTATTAATAGGACAATAATCTCTATTATATTCATCTTTGATTGCCCCTTCAACAGGTGTTAATTGGCGAAGGAAGGCAAAAACAAATTTATACCAACATGGATATTTATTTGAATTATTACATATACAATTATCACCCTTATCACTATAAATTTTTTCTATTTTTTCATTTAAAACTGTTAATTCTGTATGAGAAAATATATGATCAGGATCACATATTAATCCCATTGATCCAAACATTGGTAATATTCCACAATTTGTTGTATCAGTAACAGGAGGATAGGCACATGGAGATATATTTATTAAACTTTCACATCTAATTTATTATTTTAATTTTAATTTATCATTACAATAATATTATAAAATAATATCTAAAAACTTACTTTATTTTCTTAAATAAACATATTAATATTATAAAATAATTATAAAAATAATATATTGAATTAATTTTTTGCATTCTTTTTTTTAGTATAATAAACATTAGTATAGTTTTTTTAAATAATTTTACCTATTTAAAATAATTTTTTTTTAAATAAAGTCATTGAATATTATATTACTATATTTCTAAATAAAAAAAAAAATTAAACAATGTTATTTATAAGTAATATATGTTAAAAGCTACTCTCGATCATTATAAACTTTTTTAATTTTTAATATTATGCTTTTCATTTGCCTATTTTAAACCATTATTTAAAATACAAAATATTATCTAAATATATACATATATATATATATATATATACATTAATATGTATTAAGTAAAACATTATATATATATAAAGAAAAAAGCCAAAGGGATGTTTGTATTAGTTGTCTAGAAAATGTATATTAAAATTAATATGGTACTCATAATAATGATAATTTAAAAGATATATATGTAGATGAATATTAAGAAAATTGAAAAATAACGATATTTTTAAGAAAAAAGGATTTTGATGTTAATAGAATTTCAATATTTTTTTTACTATTAGTTAATTAACATTAAATGACATTAATAAATAAAATTAAATTATTAATAAATTTTTTTTAATACGGTAAGTGGTAAATGTTATGAATGATTATTTTATTTAAAAATATTTTTACAACTTTTTTTTTTAAAAAAAGGGCAAAAAAAATAAAGTTATAAAAATAATAGTAAAAAAAAATTATTTTTTTTTAAATAATCATAATAATAATAGTTATCTAATTTATACAATATTATAATAAAAAATAACGTATATATATTTAAATGTTTATTTGCTTTATAATTCCAACAAAAAAAAAATAAAATAATAATAAAAACAAAGAAAAAAAAAATAAAGAAATTTGGTATAAAAGATAAAATCATATAAAAATAATCTCATTATATGATATCTTTATACAAGCTTACATAAAAGCATATTTAATATACCCTAAAATCTTTTACTTTTCTATTTCAACTTAAATAAAAATATTATATTTCAAAGATATCATGCACATTTAAACATTGTAAATATCCATGAACAAAAAAAAAATTTATATTATAATTTTTTTTTGTCTTGTTTTCCTTGTTAATATTTACAAAATAAACATTAGTAGACCAAAAGATAATTTGTTTATTTCATTATTAGTTAATTTTATAATTACTTTTATAAGCTTTCTTAGTAAATATCTTATAAAATATTAAACATTTTCCTGAGACATGAAAAATAGAAACTAAATAACTTAAAGTTTTTCTTTAAATACTTTTGCATATTAATGTTAAAATTTCTTTATTAATCTCCATAATTTTAGATTCACTATATATAATATTCTAAATATAGAATAATATTAGAAAATAAAAATTTTTATTTTGTTATTAATTATAAATAAATTAGTTGGTGAATTTTTTTTTTTTAAATATTAATTTTTTGATTTTTGAGATTTCTTTCTCAAAATTATAAAATATTTTGTCTAGGGTAAAATAAAAAAAAACATTAAATTGAGTTAGTAAAATTTTTGTCAAACAAAATAATGAGTAATATAAAATTCTTTATACATGCATCTTTTTTATTTTTAAGAAATAAAAATTAATGAAGACAGATTGTAATGAAATGTTTCTATTACATAAATTAATGACATATGTATTATATAAATTTTTTTTTTATCTAATAATTTAGTCATTTTATAATTAATTATAAAACTTTATTAAATTATTATTATTTATAATTTCCCCATTATTATTTAGATAATCTTATATTTATTCATTTTACTTTATCATAAAATAGTTAATATTATTGGTAAAAAAAAAATTAAAAAGGTAAAAAATATATATTATGTTTAGTATATATATTTATATTAAAATGTGATAAATTCAATTCGTTTTTATTTTTAAGAATGGTTAAACATTTATACTTACTTCATTTGGTTAATAAATTTGGATTACTTAATATATATATATTTTGGTCCCTCTTTCCAGAAAACCATAAATATAGGACATCAAAAATTGGGTATAGGTTGTATAAATGATTATAAAAATTTTTTATTGAATAAGGATAAGCAAAAAAATAGGGAAATTAAAGTAGAATAAGAAAAAGATTTGTCTACAGATGATACAATTTTCAGAAGAAAAAAAATAATATAATGATAAAAAAGGATAAATAAACTTCTAAATTACCATACACACTTGAGAGTCAAAAAAAAAGAAAAAAAAGAAAGCGAATGAATGTTAATGAATTAAAATATCGTGCTAATTTACAAGAAAAATGTAATTTTTAATGATAAGAAATAATAATATAAATTAATGATACAGTAGTTGACAAATTATTTAAAAAAAATACAATTTATATGAATATATAAATAAAATGATATAAAAAATTTATATATATTTGAAGAATAATAAAAAGGTATTTTAGAAAAAAAAAATTATTCATATATAAAAATTTGCAAAATATTTAAAAAATTTTGTAAATAATCTTATTTTTGTCACAAAAATAGGCAAAAAAAAAAAGATTAAAATTTAAATTTAACTAACAATTTTGTTATATTTAATAAAAAAAGTTTTGTTTGGAAGAAAGATAAATTTTCTTATATGATAATAAAATTTGTTTAGAACAATAAAAAGGTAAAAGATAAAAAAATCTATTTTAGTTAAAAGAAAATAATTTTATAAAACTAAAGAATGACAAAACAAAAAATTTGATTATCAAAATACTACATATCTTAAGAAATTGTATTAATAATATGAGATAAAAGAATAGGAAATGAGAAGTCCGATTAAAGGGGGTAAAAAGAAACAAAATGATAAATGACTAAAAAGAAATTTTAAAGAAGTTTAATTGGAAAAGAATACAATTTTTGTTTAGAAGAGATTAACATAGATAATTATGTCAGAAATTAAGTATACTACCCCCTAACAAAAATTTATATTTTCCAACATCTTTCTTCTCTTGACATTTAAAATGAAATTTAAAGATAAATAGGATAATTAATTTAAAGGTGATGATAAAAAAGTGAACTTTTTATTAAAATTTTTTTTGACAAATTGCCATGACAATGACGAAAACCATCTAATATTATAGGTATAAACATTTTCTTACAAAAATAACAAATAAAATTTATAAATTTTATGATATATAAGATAGTTAAAAAGAAAAAAAGGAAAAAAAAAATTTATGTTAAATAAACATGAAAAAATATAATATTACAAATAAAAAAAATTTAATCTTCATATCTTAACTTTCAAAAATTTTTATAATTTAGCACTTAAAATATATAAACTTTTTTTTTTATTTATAATAACGTTTTATAATGAAAAATTAAACAAAAATTTTTAAATAAAAAGATCAAAGAAAAATGATATTTTATTACAATCTTTTGTTATTAGATTGTTCAAAACATCATTGGATATGAATGTTTTTGATTAGTAATATATTATTTTAATAAACCTCAATAAGAAGATAAGTGTGGCTTTCTTTATAAAAATAAAAGTTTTGCGAGAAAAATTATGAAGTTAAGTATAAATGATGTTTTTAAGTTATTATATTTTGTAAAATATATATAATAATAAATGTATAGTTTAATTTTTAAAATAAATATTAGAAAATGTTGAAAATTATTTTTTTAATAATAATAATTTTAATTTTTTTTTATTATTAATTTTAATACACAAGGTGTCGTTATTTCGAGAAAAAAAAAGCATATTTAATAATTTTTATAGAAAAAAGTTATAAAATTTTTATATACTTTTAATTATATGTTAACACTCTTTTTTTAACTTCGTCTTTTAACAATATTTTTTTTTATGATAGAAAAAAAAATATTAAAATTTAATTTTATAAAAAAAAAGAATAATTTATAGAGAAAAAAAATATATATATATAAAGAAATATATATATCCTCTTTTGATATATTAAAATGTATCTTACATATCAAATATTAAAGAATTAAAATATATATTTTTAAATAATTCTGAAGATTAAAGTTTACCAGGAACAATTTAATATTTAAAATTTGTATAAGATATATAAGTTTTCAACTACATTATAAAAATAATAATAAAAAAATAATTAAACTTTGTGGCATTGATAAATTAAGTATTATAAATTAAATAACAATAAAATAAAATAAAATAATGACAAAATTTAATAAAGTATAAAGTAGTTAATAACCAAAAATAATTAACTATGTATTTAATTTATTTTTATCATTAAAACATTAGTTATTAAGAATAGTGTATCAAAAGTTAATTTTAGGAAAACAACATTTGACATTAATAATAATATATCTTTTTATAAATATAAAAAAAAATGTAAATCTTTAAAACAAGAAAAACATTTGATAGTTGATAGAATATAGCCTAGACAATCAGAATAATAATTAAAAGTAGAAAGATAAATTTTGATTTATTACTCGTAAACTTCTAATGTTAATTTTAATTCTTATTATATAAATTATATTTTAAACACATCATTATCAATATAATAATAACAATACCTTTTTTTTTATTTGTAATAATATTAATAAAACTTCAAATATATTTATTAATTAATATAATTAAAATAATCATTTAAAACAATTTATTTAATAATTTTTATTTAAAAACATAAAAATATTTATTAAAATAATTCTTGTAATAAAAATATATTTTTTTTTATAAATAATTAATATTAGCATATAGTTATAACAAACAAAGTTTTCAAGTATTTTGCTTAAAGTTCTTTTCTATTATTTGTACAATTATATAATATAACAACAATTTGATATAATCTTATAACAAAGAAAATGATTGATAATATATATATATATATGGTATTTATGTTATGTTATGCAATTTCAATTTTTCCTGAACAATTTTTACATGATGTAATAAATATATTTGACGATAGTGTATCTTTGTTACATATTTTATTATCCAAAACAACGTTTTTTTCTACATTCATACTAAGAATATTATTATCATAAATCCTTTCATCATCATTACATTTTTTCTCCACTAACTGTTCTTTAATCTTTCTAAACATTAACTGGTACATCTCATGCATTGAATCATTTTCTATCTCTAAATGTTCTAACATCATTTGTTGGGTGTTTAAATATTTTTTAAGTTCTGGATCATCATTTATTCTTCCAACTAATGATTTTTTATTTTTTTCTGATATTTGTAATTTTAAAGAACCTATTTCCATTTTCATAATATCTTCTTTTTCCTTTAATTCATTAATTTCTTTTTCCAATACAGATACTTCACCTCTCGATAGCATATATTCTTCTGTTATAGAAGAATATTTTTCTTTTAAAATATCTAATTCATGTTTCAAATCATCTTTTGAATTAATAACTTCTTTTAATTTATCTTCATATTCCTTGGATTGTTCAGTTATCTTATTTATTAAACATTCTTCAGAAGGTCTAATGGATAATTTAATACATTTTTCTTTTTCTTCATCTAACTGTTTCTTATATTCTTCATTCATTTCTTTCATTTCATTGTTTTTAATTATTAAATTATTTATTGTCATGTTATTGTGACTTAATTTATCTTCTAATTCTAGTATTATTCCATTTAATTCATCATTCTCTTGTTTAAGTTTGTATATACGTTTATGAGCCTTGTCATTTAAATCTTTTAACTTACTTATTGTTATCTTTAATTCTTCAATCTCTAACTTATATCGATGGCATTGAGTATTATATTCAATTGTAGCTTCTCGAAATTTACCCGATATATCTGAAGTTGCATTTTGCGCATTAAATAATTCTGAACGATTCATTGTTAAAATATATTTTTAAAAAAAAAAATCAATCAAGTATATTTATTTAATGAAAATAAAATTATAGTAAAATGAATAAAGCTTCATTAATATAGTATTTATCATTTTTTAATATTCAAATAAAACGTCATTTTTCAAATTAATATTAAAATATTTAAGTGTATTTAAATATTTTTAAAATTGTATCAATTAGATATATATACCTTTCACCTATTTTTAAAATCATTAAGAATAAAAAAAGATATATAATCATAAACTTTATATTAAAAATTACGACTTTTTATTTAAACTTTAAAATTTTCAGAAATATGTACAAAAATAGTTATAAATTTATAATAATTGTATAAAATTATATTTAGAACATTCTATAAAAAAAATTGATGCATGTCATGAAAGCAAAAAATAGTATTGTTACATTTAAATCATATTTCTAGAGAAAATAATATTATCAAAAAGTTATTTTACAATTTATCAAAGTTATTATATCAAAATATTAAAAAAATTAATTACCTTTTATGATGTAATTTTAAAAGATTATAATAATTGTACTTTACAACATTTTTAAATGTTAACATAATGTGCTTTTATTGATATAACATAACAACCATTTGTAGAATTTATTGTATCAAAGAAAAAGTAAATTGTAAAATTATACAATCATTTATTAGTTTAATTCTAAAAATAATTCGATAAAATCTTAAATTTTTTTTATATAAATTTATATATTAACATTATTATGATAAACAAATTTTTAATTTCTTATTTTTATCTATATAGATCTTTTTTATCCAATAACAGCAAAAACTCTTTTAAACTTTTTAGTAATTTTAATGTAAAAATATTTAAATATTTTCAGCTAATATAAGAAGATATGAATGGTTTATTTTGCACATTTTTAAAAAGGGATTTACTGATAAATGTAAATATACTATGTCAAAGACCATTCATTCCATTAAAAATTATTTAAAATGTTTTTAAAAAGACAATAGTTACGATAACTTTATGTATTTTTAATTGACAAAAATAACTATGAAAAATGTGAAAAAATAAATTTTTATTGGAGCCAAGGATATAGAAAATAATACCTATTATTCTGTGACTACAATTATATAGTATTAAAATGAAAAAAAAATTAACTTTATATTTTGATAAATTGAAATTTAAAGATTTTGAAATAACAAATTTATTATTAAATTTAGTAAATCAGGGAAATGTAACAAAACACTTTTTTCATATAAACAAAAAAGAAATAAAGAAGAACTAATTATAATATTGAATCAAAGATTAATCATTGAAAAGTTTTAGTTATTAAAAAAATATATAAAAATTATCTAAGATTAAATCGCAAATCTATGGTATTTTTAGAAAAGTTGTGATTCTCTGAAAATAGAAATGATAGAGTCATAAAAATTGTTGTTATAGATTAACTTTTAAAGGGAAATCAAATGAAACTAATTCCATCTTCATAGGGTAAGTATTTGCAGAGAAGCTGACAAGTCGGGAACAATGAATATTTTTTAAAAATTTCCGCCTTTGTTTATATCTCATTTCATAATAAAGATAAATGCAAAAAGATTTCTTTAATCGACTTCTAATGAGTTTTCATATGGAGTCTACCTTCAAAATATTTTTATATCTTAAACTACTTTTGAGATATAAAAAATGGTGACAATAGATTACGCGCGAAAATGTACCAAGCACAGTATTTCAAGAACTATTAAAAATAAAAAAAAGTTTTCAACGTAGGGTACACCTTAAATTATGAAAGAAGCACAGCGCATCAAGTTTCATAGTTCTGTGACCTCACAAACTTGAGTTATGCAGGATTCTTAAAACTTTTTTTTAAAAATATTTCTTATCATATCTTCATTTCTAGAAGTCCTATGAAGATGTGAATAGGCTTAATGAATTTCCCGTAAAAAATTGATCTAGAAAAAAGTATTTATTTTTAAAATTTACAATATTATCATGGAAGTCGAGATTTAAAAAAAATATTCCACCATTTCGCCCTTCAACTTTGAATCCTTATAACTCCTGAAGTTTCAATTTTCGAATATTGTTGATTATATTCAAAATTCATCCCATTTCAAGGGCTATCGAATGACTATAGTGGCATATTCAAATTCCAAAAAAAGTTGTTCATTTTTGGTCGCATTTTTAGAGGTAAAATCAGAAATCTAGCAAATTTTCAGCCAATTTACGAATCTCTGAAAATAATAATATTACAGTTATGAAAATCAATATTCTAGACCTACTTTTGAATAGAAATCGAATGAAACTAGTCCTATATTCATAGGCCCATTATTTGCTGAGATACTGAAAAGTCGGGAACAATGAATATTTTAGAAAAATTTCCGCCCTTGGCCATATCTCGTTTAAAAATCAAGATAAATGCAAACAGATTTTTGCAATCGTCTTCTAATGAGTTTTCATATGGGGTCTACCTTCAAAATTTTTTTATATCGTGAACCACTTTTGAGATATAAAAAAATGATTACAATGGATTACGCGCGAAAAAGTACCAAGCATAGTATTTCAAGAACAATTAAAAATTTTAATTTTAGAATATTGTTGATTATATTCAAAATTCAGCCCATTTCAAGGGTTATCGAATGACTAGTGGCATATTTAAATTTCAAAAAAAGTTCTTATTTTTTATTTTTATTTAAAAAATATTTTAATTACTTATTTTTCTTTATTTATTTGTTTTTTTAGTATAAAAAGTTTTATTTAATCAACATTGTAATTATAAAAAAAATTATACATATGTATAATATTCAAATATTTAAAAAAAAATTTCTAATACATTAGTGGTTCTAAAATTAAGCCAATAAATTTATTACAATATACTACTATAAAAAAAAACATGTTTTATTAATTAAACGTAGAGTATAGAAAACTGTGTAATAAATGCGTTTATGTTAAGCAAAATTTTATACGTGGTTTTATTGAAAAAAAAAATTTTTGAATAGTTAATTTTTAGTTGATTCAAAAAACAGTTTCAATCTTTCGTAAATTTTTTCTTTATCAATTAAATATCATAATATTTTTAAATCGTATAATGTTCACAAAAAATTGGTTTCAAAAACATTTAATATAAAATTTACATAATTAATTGTTATCATATTTATTCAATTATTGTATATTTTTTTGAATAAAAATGATATTTAAAATTTTTTTATAATTATAAGTTTCTAGAACGTTATAAAATTTAATGAATTTCTATTTTAATTTTACTAAAAAACATTCATTTATTAAACATTTAAAACATATCATTTAGTTGATCAATTGAAGTCATAGAAAAATAGATATATTCAATCATAATCATACTATTTCAAATTATATTTCTTTTTGAATTTATCTAAATTTCTATGTTAGTACAAAGTACATCNAGAGTATAGAAAACTGTGTAATAAATGCGTTTATGTTAAGCAAAATTTTATACGTGGTTTTATTGAAAAAAAAAATTTTTTGAATAGTTAATTTTTAGTTAATTCAAAAAACAGTTTCAATCTTTCGTAAATTTTTTCTTTATCAATTAAATATCATAATATTTTTAAATTGTACATGTTCACAAAAAATTGGTTTCAAAAACATTTAATATAAAATTTACATAATTAATTGTTATCATATTTATTCAATTATTGTATATTTTTTTGAATAAAAATGATATTTAAAATTTTTTTATAATTATAAGTTTCTAGAACGTTATAAAATTTAATGAATTTCTATTTTAATTTTACTAAAAAGCATTCATTAGTTAAACATTTAAAACATAGCATTAAGTTGATCAATTGAAGTCATAGAAAAATAGATATATTCAATCATAATCATACTATTTCAAATTATATTTCTTTTTGAATTTATCTAAATTTCTATGTTAGTACAAAGTACATCTTTTAGCTATAATAACATAGTAATATCAATTAACTTTAAAGAGGGTCATTTACATTAGAACGTTTTTTTTACCTATAATTTGATAAAATATGAATATTATTTGAAGAAAATGTTAATTTTGTTAAAAATTTTGAATAAATAGAGGAAAATATTCAATTTTTTATCATTCGAAAAGTTATTAAATCCTCGTGTTTTTTAACAAAAAACAATTTACTATGTTTCTGGATATTCACCAGTTTAAAACAATCTGCCTGCTGCTACTTCTACCAATTTTCACACAGTGTGAAGAAGGTATTTATGGAACCTTTTTTCCTACGGTTCCAAAGAAAATCAACAAAACTACTTTTCCAGTCAATCTAAGGTTTGCAGCTAACTCGGACGTCATTCTTTTAAAATGTCCTGGTTCTTTATACAAACATCAAAATAGTATGGATAAATTCACTGAAAATAAAAAACTGGGAGATTGGAGCGTTATGCCTTCAAACCAAGATATTTTATTCAATTGGATACTATCAATATATAATGCTTCAGGACCTCAGCATATTCAGTGTGGTGATATTGGAATAAAGCGCAGTGATGGAAGCCAAATGCCCTATGAATGGAAGTTTAATTTCAATTGGCAACCCGGACCAAATCCTTATGTAATGGCAAAACGAGAGAAGATAATAAACCAACTTCCAATTACCAGTATATGTGGAAATGATCAAAAAAAAATTTTAAAATTTACAAGAGACAAGGAAGGCAAATTATTTAAACTCATATTAGTTAATGGAGCGTTGAAGACGTCGGATGAGTTGCCGCATGTGAACAAACTCTACTATTTGTTTACAATACCTAAAGATACTTATAAAAAGGAGATTGCAGAGCCTTGCATGATCTTTAGAGCTGTCAATGACATACCAGAAATAATAGTACAAGGTTACAATTCTACCCAAAAATCGCTCAACGGTATAGACATTGATGTCATTAAATTCGACTATTTGGAAACGTCTCTTGAAATTCAACTTCTTTTACAAAATCAACCAAATTTAAAAGATTTTTATAAGAACGAAGAAATTTTAATTAGCAAGGTTATATTCACAAAGGATGGAGCTAAGGAAGTACCAAAATCTAACAAAACTACCAAGGGAAAATTCTCATTAAATGGATATGAGCTTTTAAAATTTTCTTATGATTGCCCATCGACTGAAGACGACCACAAGATAACGAAGATCTTCTATTTCGCACCACCACAAGAAAACTTTAAATTTCCATTGGAGTATATTCTCTACGCATCAAATGAGACGGTGGTCAGACCAAATTGCTCAATCAATAGATTCAGTTTTGGATACCTTTATTCAGTTGATTATATTAACAAAAAGATAGTTAATCTAACTGAGTTGAATGCTAATGGAGTAGAAAACAATGGTTTGTATCGCTCTGGTGATTTTGTCTTTACAACAGATGTTTCGAATTTCAATACAACTTTAAAATGCCTTTACAAAACACCTAATGGAGAAGTCACTTTAATTCACTCGTTTTTACATAGTGACAAAGCAAGTTTTGGAATAGATAAAAATGGAAAAAGATATTTAAATGTGGATGAAGATAAAGTAACTATAAATAAAATTCAAAAATCACGATTTGAAAAATTTAAAGAAACATTTGGAACTACTGGTGCAATTTTTATTATTGTTGGAAGTATTATTATTGGTATCTTAATTTTTGTTGGCATCAGTGTATTAATATTTCTTAAGGCAATAAAATTACATATTAGAAGAAAGAAATTAGCATCTATATATCCCAATATATTTGCATTGTGGAAAGAATTATCAAATGCAAAATTGGAAGAGTACTGTAAAATAGTTCAAGACAAAGAATATATTCCGGATAAATTAAAAAATCAATCGTCTTCAATGAAAATAGAAAATGATGAGGAGATTGATTTCGATACAGGTTCTCTTTTTGATTCATCTTTGGTCAAATGTTTTAAATCAATCTTTGGAGAAATAAGAGCTCATTACATTGATGATGTCTCACCGGAAAGAAAATATATAATTTCTGATGGACCAGCACCTGAAAATGTAAAATATTTTTGGGAGTTACTTTACAAAGAGGATGTCGCAGTTGTTATTTCAATGATTTATCAAGATAGTGATGAAGACCCAGAAACAAGTAATAAATTGTTATATTGGCCAGAAACAAACCAGACTTATGGAAATGTTACTGTTAAATATTTGGAAGAACTCCCAACAAATCTTATATCTGTTAAAGTTTTAAAATTTAGCATGACTATGAAAGGAGAAAAACCAAAGGAAGTAACACTTTTTCATGTTAGTTATTGGAAAGAACATGCAATACCAAGTACGGATCTACACTTCACCAACTTATATTCAGAGTTTTCTGAATGTGCTGGAAATGGGAATGTTCTCGTTCATGCTTCACGTAGTGCTGGATCACGTGTATTCATATTTACATATTTTTGTTGTATTTTGGAAACAATGCAAGCTGATGCTTCAATTTATAGTCCAATGAAGATTATAAAAGAAATTCGTGAAAAGCGTTATGGTGGTAACATCTCTTCTATGGAATATGCTTACTTATTGAAAGCATTACTAGCATATTTCTTTGAGAACAAAATGTTAATTGATGAAAATAATCTGAGGATAAAATTTACTGATGAATATGACCGTTATCTTTACAAGTTAGATGTTTGTAAAGGTAACATGGATAAAAGATTCAAGCGTTTTTTACAATTTATTAGTGTTCTTGATGATGGAAAATTAAGAGAACTTTGTGTTCAATTTGTTAAAATAGGTGTAATGAATAATAAAGAACTTTTAAAAAACTGTCAACGTTTTTATATTGCTAAAGAAAGTTCTCAACGAAAAAATCGTTTTAACGATCTACCATGTCTTGATAAAACGTCAGTTAACATTAACGGATATGATTCTAAAGATATTCGTGGTTATATACATGCTAATCAAATGATTTATAAGTATGGTGATGAAAAAGAAAGAAAAATTATTATGTGTCAGGTAAGATATTAATAATAATTTAACTTTATTTAATGTATTTTTTTAGGCACCAATACCAACAACAGTTGATGATATGTATGACATGATTTTTAGATACAAGATCGGAATCATTGTCATACTTGTTAATGTAAAGGAAATAAAGGAGAAAAATAAGTGTTTTCCTTATTTTCCTACAGATGCTAAGGAAATGAAAGGAGGTAAATACACTGTCATGTATATTGATAAAAAAGTGGATGATTTAAATCATATTATTGAATATGATTATACAATTTATAATGACAAAAATGTAAGAAGTAATTTTAAAATTCTTCATTATACTAATTGGCCTGATAAGAGTAAGTTTATTTAAATACAAAAAATTTATGTTATTTGCTTTTTTTAGGCATACCTAATGAAAGTAAAACTATTCATGAACTGTACAAAAGAATTGTAAATCTTGACAATAATTGTCAAATAGCAATTCATTGTAGTACAGGAATAGGAAGAACCGGAACATTAGCATTAGCTATTTACATGATTGATATGATCAATTCATGTAAAGCTTTTGATCCAATAAAGTTTTTAGAAACTCTTAGGTCACACCGCTATAAAGCAGTTCAAAATAAGATGCAATTTATCTTTTCATTATCAATTGTTTATGAACATTTTAAAAATAAGATAGATGAAATGGATCCTGATGCTTACAAAAATTTTACAACAATATCAAAAAATATCTTTCGCCACAATAAAGAATATAAAGGATAATTAATTTATAAAAAAACTTTTTTTTAATATTAAAAAATGTCTTATTGACATTATGTTTTGTCACCGATGTATAATAAAAACATCATTTTATAACTATTTTTAATTAATAAATATTAAATATAATTTGTTTTCATTTATAATAGAAACATACATTTAAAAAAATATATGAAACCAATAACAATTATAACATTATGAAATTTTTTTAATTTTATTGTTTACAACTTTATATGTTTTTAATAATTTTAAATATAATACTTAGAAATAATTTAATTTTTTAAAATTATTAAAAAATATTTTATTTTGTAACATAAATATATGTAGTATCTTACATATTTAAAGTTAAAGTTTATCTCTAGATAACAGTTTTTTTTAATAATTTGTTAGAATTTTACGTTTAAATGTTTTTTTTAATACTAATTATAATATAAAATTAGTTGATTCTCAATATTATAATAAAAAAGTCAATTAAACATTTTTTAATAAAAATATTTATGGTTATTTTTATTAAAAAGAATTATTTTTTGATTTGTTTAATGATACTTTTGCTTCATCTTTGAAACATTTTTATGCCTCTTCTTCTAGAATACAAGAAAGAAAAAAAAGATATTCTTGAAAGATTATGGTTCAATTACAAAAGAATCATTTGAAAACTATCAAGAATTTTTTAAAAGAAAAATATGAAT